>NC_055693.1:22003146-22692730 GCF_017639745.1 Melanotaenia boesemani
GCAAATCTGTGCATGACATGGCACTGCATTGCTTAGCAGATATTAACTCTAACCTTAACTATCATGATTTATTTAAATACACTTTTACAGTTTAATAGGGAAACTAGAGATACAAAAATCAATTTCTACCTTCCTAGGGCTCTTTAAGACAAAATTAGGATTTACATTGGTGCAAACTATAAACATAGCCCTAAAACTGTAATGATTAGCTCCTGAAGACCCAGAAGTTCAGCCACACACAAATCTTAGGTTTAAACAGAATAAGGTTTGTTGCAGGAAAAAGGGGATGTGGTCATAGAAAAGAGGATGAGTCCAATAGGCGCGTTGCGCCAGAATCTGCAAAATCTCAGAATCAAAAATTATTGGTCATGGGCAGGCAAGGGTCACACACAGAGGAGTGAAGCAGGCTACTTATCCAGAGAGAGCAGAGATCACAAAAAGTCCAGGCAGGGTTCGATATCCGGGTTGACACTTGGCAGGAAACATCCGATATGGGTTAGGCAAGAGAAATCTAGGAAACAGGCAGAATCGAATACCAGGGGTCTAAACAACAAGACCAACTCTGGATCTGAACAAGATTATTAAGTTGATAATCTGGCAGGGCAGCAGAGACTGGGGAGGATGTGAGGAGAGTGAGCAATCAGGGCAGGTGGAGCACATGAGCTTGATTGCAGAGCTGCACAGCAGAGCAGCAAACATGACATAAAACTACAAAACTATCAGCCCACTCAAATGAATTTTATAGATTTTCCAAAACAAAGTAAGTTATCCCCAAACTCGTTGGTGGACACCAGCAGTAAGGGATGCCGTCCAGCTAAAGAAGGAGTCCAATCGGGCCTTTTTGGCCTGTGGGACTCCAGAAGTAGCTGATGGGTATCAGCAGACGCAGCTTCGGCAATCGCTAAGGCAAAAACTCGGGCATGGGAGGAGTTTGGAGAGGCCATGGAGAATGACTTCCAAGACGGCTTCGAGGAGATTCTGATCCACCATCCGGCGGCTCAGGAGGGGAAAGCAGTGCTCCGTCAACACTGTGTACAGTGGGGATGGGGGGCTGCTGACCTCGAGGCGGTGGAGGGAATACTTCAAAGACTTTCTCAATCCCACCAACACGTCTTCCGATGAGGAAGCAGAGTCAGGGGACCACGGTGTTGGCTCTCCCATCTCTGGGGCTGATGTCGCTGAGGTGGTTAAAAAGCTCCTCAGTGGCAGGGCCCCGGGGGTGGATGAGGTCCGCCCAGAGTTCTTCAAGGATCTGGATGCTGTGGGGCTGTCTTGGCTGACAGGCCTCTGCAGTATCGTGTGGACATTTGGGACAGTTCCCCTGGACTGGCAGACTGGGGTGGTTGTTCCCCTCTTCAATAAGGGGGACCGGAGGGTGTGCTCCAACTACAGAGGATCACACTCCTCAGCCTCCCTGGTAAGGTCTATTCAGGGGTGCTAGAGAGGAGGGTCCGTCGGATAGTCAAACCTTAGATTGAGGAGGAGCAGTGTGGTTTTTGTCCCGGTCGTGGAACAGTGGACCAGCTTCAGGATCTTGGAGGGGTCATAGGAGTTTGCTCAACCAGTCTACATGTGTTTTGTGGAACTGGAGAAGGCATTTGATCGTGTCCCCCAGGGACTCCTGTGGGGGGTATTCCGGGAGTATGAAGTGCCTTGTACAAGCTGTCCGGTCCCTGTACAACCGGTGTCAGAGCTTGGTCTGCATTGCCGGCAGTAAATCAGAATCGTTTCCGGTGAGGGTTAGACTCCGCCAAGGCTGCCCTTTGTCACCAATTCTGTTCATAGCTTTTACGGACAGAATTTCTAGGCGCAGCTGAGGTGTTGAGGGGATCTGATTTGGTGGCCTCAGGATTGGGTTTCTGCTCTTTGCGGATGATGTGGCTGTGTTAGCTTCATCGGGCCGACTGGGGTGGGCTCACTGGAGCGATTCGCAGCTGAGTGTGAAGCAGCTGGGATGAGAATCAGCACCTCCAAATTCGAAACCATGGTCCTCAGCCGGAAAAGGGTGGAGTGCCTTCTTTGGGTCTGCAATAGGGTCCTGCCCCAATTGGAGGAGTTCAAGTATCTCGGGTCTTGTTCACGAGTGAGGGAAGGATGGAGAGAGAGATCGACAAGCAGATCAGTGTGGCGTCTGCAGTGATACGGACCCTGCATCAATCTGTCGTGGTGAAGAGGGAGCTGAGCCAAAAGGCAAAGCTCTCGATTTACCGGTCAATCTACGTTCCTACCCTCACCTATGGTCACAAGCTGTGGGTAGTGACCGAAAGAACAAGATCGCGAATACAAGCGGCCAAAATGAGTTTTCTCTGCAGGTTGGCTGGGCTCTCCCTTAGGAATAGGGTGAGAAGCTTGGTGATTATGGGGGGGCTCAGAGTAGAGTCGCTGCTCCTCCGCATTGAGACGAGTCAGATGTGGTGGCTCGGGCATCCGATGAGGATGCCTCCTGGACGCTTCCCTGGTGAGGTGTTCCAGGTACGTCCCACCGGAAAGAGGCCCCGGGGAAGACCCAGGACACACTGGACAGACTACATCTCTCAGCTGGCCTGGGAACACCTCGGGATCCCCCCGGATGAGCTGGTGAATGTGGGTGGGGAGAGGGAAGTCTGGGTTTTCCTGCTTAGGCAGCTGCCCCCGCGACCCAACTCTGGATAAGCTGTGGAAAATGGATGGATGGATGGATGGATGGATGGATGGACGGTAAGTTTTCATTGTGTGAGATTGCATGCAAATGGAGAATGTACACAAGGGAACTATTGTGATTACACCCCATTCTGAGATTAATTAGCAGCCTTTGAAGACAACAGATAACAATTTTCCTCAGGTGCCATTCTATATTCTGAACGAGGTGAAAAGACCTCAGAGAGATTTCATCAGTACACTCAGTTCCCTAGCTGCAACATACTTCACCTTATATAGGGAATCCATTCACATACAAACACACAACAGAGATACACATTTTTTATTTAAGATATTGTCATGCATTTGAAAAATAGTTCAAATAAATTACACATCTTAACACTTAAAGTACAGCCCTCATGCTGAAATTATCTAACATTTCTTTTGTGATCGCCTCCTCTGTTGAATTTGACACAAACACATATTTACAGGGAGAATGAAAAAGAGAAATGCTCAGGGAGGCAAGGAGGCTATGAGACAGAAGGCGATCATAAGTGGAGGGAAAGGAGGAGAAAGGAAAAATCTGTGATGGGATTAGGAGAAGGAGGAAAAGCCAATCATTAAGCAGCTATTTGGTTTAGGTGGGACGTGCTCTTGAGTCCTTGGATTTCAGGTCAATAAAGCCGTTATATTATACTAACACACATACACAAACACAAGCAAGGCCTTTTAAACGACTTACAATGTTTGTGTGAGTAGGTGCAAGCAGTGTGCGGGAGACAAATGAGTGACACTGCATGAACATGCAGTCTGCAGGAGAGACAATTTGTCATTGTGTAAACACAAGTTCTACCTCAGACAAGGACACACACACACACACACACACACATACACAATCACTGCTACTCTCAAGCCTTCTGCTTCCAATATGCCCACATCAAAGCTTATATGCATTTTTGGAAAAGATTGTGCCATATTTCATCTTTGCCTCTGAATGTCTGCAACACATTTCACAGACGCTCAGTGATTTTGTGTCTTACATGTATCACTCACAGTGTGAGAAATCTTTTGGACAATGTTCACTCTTTTTTTAAAATGTCTGAATGAAACCTTTAACTATTATCTGTGGATATATGGAAAGATTATCAACAGCTGGTTAAAAGGGGAGAAACCTGGCAGCTTCTCTGACTGAAGTTCAAGTGCAAGTTGCTACAAAATCCTGAGATCTACCGCTGAAAAAAATCATAAGAGGCACTTGGGTCTTTGACCACAAAAAAACTCCTTCGGCTTAAAACAATTTGTTTTTATGCCACAAAACTTTGCTTCCGGTTTTGTGTCATGTGTGTTTTTGTGTTTCTGTGTGCACCTGTAAGTGTGCGTCTGCATAAATCTGTGAAGCATTCACACTGTGTTCATTTTAGACCTTTTACTTTTTCTCTCTGGAGTTTTCCTGTCAGTCACCAACCCTCTGAAGGCACTATGTATGTGTGTGTGTGCTCGATCAAGGAAGTGGGAGAGTTGTGCATATGTTTTCATTCATTAGGTTTGCTTGTGTGTTTGTAATATTCTTGTGTTTTCTTTAATTAACTGATTTGCGGGTGTGTATGTTTCACTGTCTGGGTCTAAGCCCCCCCATGGCGCAATAATGAGACATACTGGCTAGACAGAGCTTTGGGAAGGTCATGATAAATTGAGGCAATGGGGAAGAAGGGAAGGTATGACTGGGGCCACTTGAATCCCCTAACAAGAAATCTGAATAAATCCAATCAAAGTTAGCAGTCTAATGTCATACTACAATGACCAGGGGTGGAGAAAAGAAGCAAAAATGGAGAAAATACCAAGGGAGATGTGGGGAACACAAGCCCTAGCAAAGTATAACACAATTCATTCGGTCATCTCTCAGTCATCAACTCCTCCAGGGTCTGTTTTCCAAACTGGGAGGGTGGGTGATGAATGAGAGCAGCAATATTGTTCACTTATCATTGGGTAACATGAGGTTGGTGATAATCATGGAGCAGCTGCCAGTTGGTTCTGAATAAGTACATAAATTGTATAGTTGCTGTATAGCCGCCTGTTGAAATCAGATTCTCCATGCCCTTTGTTAAATGGACTGAAAGCCTTCAGCTTTTGTTCTCCTGCCTGCTTTTTTAAACTGAGTGTGTCCACTTGAGCTAAACCTATTGAAAACAGGATCAATTCACTACCTTAGTCCAGGTTTCTATCAGCGTGATCCTGCTTATCCTTGAAGCTTGTAATATTTTTCCTTTAACTAATCAGAGATCCCATACATTGCTCTGTTAGAGCTCATTCTCTTTTCAAGTCCCTGCTTCCTCTTGGCTTCAGTTTAGTTCTCTGTACATATTTTCAATGAATGTTTCAACAGCAGGCCAATTTAAAAATAAACAACCATGCACATTTACACCAGCAATCAATTTAAAATCCCAATTAATCTAGAAAGCATTTCCCTCTCTCACACTGACTGGTCCATTCCTGGCACCAGGACATAGTAACAGATCATACAATTGATCGGTCAGTGCGGACCCCATTTATCAAGTGAACTTTTGAATTTATGAGGACAAATACTTTATTCATTCAATATTTGGTCAAAGCAGATCAGGTATAATTAAAAAGTTGTATTTTCCTATATAAAGAAATTGCAGATACTTATAAAATCAGTTCCAGGTGATGTCAGCTATAATACAAATTTATCAGATAATAGAACATTTTGATTGGGAAAAGCAAGTCAGTATTGTAATCTCAACCAAAAATAATCACTTTATAAATAAATGACAGACTATCTTAAGCTGAAATCAGTTAATCAAAGAACCTAAACACTGATATGACACAAAGCACCATGGATCACATGTCACACAGAACACAGATGCTCAGCAAAGATGTTTTCATCATGATCTTACCATTTGAAAAAACTTCTATATCCATTTAACGAGGAACCACGTTGGAATGCTCATTAACTAACCCACATAAGTACTTTACCTAAGTTTGTTTTAGAAAAAGGCTACCAGAGCTTCACCAGACTGATCCTGGTTCATTTTGTGCAACTTCAATTCTGTAAAACATTAAGAAAACATCTGCAGCAGACAAAAGCCTAACATTTTAAAAATGTAACTGCAACTTACTACAGCTGCAGACAATGCCTCCAGAGGAGGAAAAGGCAGGATACATGCACTTATGGTTGCTGCAGCGGGTGTGTCTTCCTTCCTTTTGAATCACCCAAAATTCTGAAAGTGGATGATTCTTACAGCATGACACCTGACACATATTACTTTATTCATGTTATCATTGAACCACTTTCTTATGTCCATTGTCCAAAGCTAATAGTCTATTATTATTTAAGTAAAGCTAGTCAATGACCAGGGGCGCTGCCAGGGATTTTGGGCCCCATTAAAAGAAACTGAAGTGGGGATAACCACATGTTGCCATTTTGCATCAAGCTGGTGAGTAGCAGATTCCCTGTTCTGATCATTCCACCCATTATAAGACCTGCAACCATTCACTCAGCTGTGCCCAAGGTGGCATTGCCCATGTAAGGAAATGCACCTAAATTAGCTGTCACGCAGAAGGGACCCTCTACAGGAATAAACAGATCAGAAAATAAATATCCACCCCCAGCATAGGTGAATAAATGCAAAGCCTAATTCAATGTTATACACCACCACCCCTCTGACTTTGAAAGTAAAATCTTCACATTTCGCACAGGCAATCAGCAGCAGATCTTTTAGTCTTTCTCTAAATTTGTTTCTCTGAGGGCTAAAGTCTTTGTACTTCTGATTTTGAACCCCAGACTGATTTTTGTGTTTAACTGCTGCTCCTGAAATATCCACAAATATGACTTTAAGCCACTAAAAGTATATAAACAGGTTCAGTTGATATTCTTTGTTTAAATTAACCACACACCTTTAAAAGCCTTGAAATTTTACTTGCTCAAAAACTGTAATTCCATCTGCAGCATCTCTTTCAATATGATGAAATTATTTGAAATTTGCCCTGTGCAGTATTAGCAGTCTCATTGCGGCTGCCAGATCAATAATGGACACAGCAGCTGTCATTCAGCTGCCTGGTATCTTACTGATCAATCCATATGGCTCTGTCTCCTGTCAGAATGGCTCTAACCAACCCAATCACAGTCGCTATGATTAATGCAAACAAAAACCCCTCTGGTCAAGCTAAGTGTTCACCTTTGTTCCTTTTTAACAAAGAGGTCAGAAATTGATTCTGTGAGGGCACATATAACATTTCAAAGCAGTAAATAGGTCTGAACTTTTCTAGCTGCTCTCACCAGTTAATAGGAATTTTGTTGTGTGCCAGTTCAAAAGCCAACCCAGAAGCTGAACACAGGAGACAGTTTTTAAAAACAAAAGGCAAGCTTTACCTTTTGCTACAGGAATTAGAAAAATCTGAATAAGCAGACAAAAGCAAATGAAGCAGACTGAGGCCAAATCTGTGCAGCTCAAAATAATACACAGACTGAACACGTTGGAAAGGTTTATCACTAGAAAGTCCTGTAAGGTTGACTGATAAACTGAGGAAGGACCAATAAAAAAAAAAACATAAGCTAAATACACAAAAGGCAAGAGTAAATGGCATATGCCACAAACATACCAGAAGAGTAATACCAAGGTATCAATTTTCCCTAGATTTCTTGAAAATCTGCTAAATAGAATACTAATTTATGCATGCTTCCCTCTACTATTACAATGACATTATTCCAGGTCAGTTAATTAATGTAACTGGTAACTGGTGCTAATGTGGGGCTAATTCTCCTGCAGAAAAATAGGACTTCAACAAAGAAAAACAATAAATATGAATAAATTAGCAGGACGGAAATCTTGGTGACTGATTGTAAAGTAATTTTAAATTATGTATAATGCAGTGACAAACTCTTGGCAGACTGTTGGTAACAGTCCTTTGTGCATCCATAGGTCATGACTTCTGTATGTCTGTATTTGTTTCCTGGGCCTCTTTCTTTTGCACTTTGGTGCATTATGCCTTCCTTTCAAAGTTTTCCATCTCTTCTGTTTTGAAAAGGGATTTTTTTTGTATGGTCAGTGTTTCAGTCCATCAAGTCTTTCAAAGACTGGCCTCTTTGCCTTCAGACAGATACAGTTGAGAGTAGATGAGAAAGCAGGAATGAAGGAAGGTGACCAACCTTTTCCATATAGTCTCAGGTTGGATCCAGACTGGAGCCATTGTTGACCTAGTGATGCTCTATTTCTAAACTCCACCCATAGTAAAAATATTAACACAATTAATTACATACATTTGTTACCCCCTTTAATGTGTTATTTTTACAGCCCTAATTTATATAAATGTTTATGTACATATTCATATACTGTACATAGTCAGTCAGACCATATACTGTACATATTATTACTTTTGTGTGTGTTCATTTTTATATAACCAGCATACTTCTGCTTACTGCACCTTTACTGTTGTAACAGAGCAATTTCCCCACTGAGGGACTAATAAAGATTTTCTTATTCTTATTTTTACAAACCAGATTTTACTGTGATTTTGAGTGACTGTGATAAATAAAAATGTGTTGGCGCTTTGTGTGAAGTGTACATCAAATATAACAATAGAGGGGAATGTGTGGCACACTGGCTAAAGCCTTTCAACAATTTGGGCCATGGGAAAATGTAGTTAAATAGTCCTGTCTTACATCATCTCCTGAGGCTTGAAGCAAAATCCGTTGTGAAATGAAGATATTTCTTTCTTTCTTTCTTTCTTTCTTTCTTTCTTTCTTTCTTTCTTTCTTTCTTTCTTTCTTTCTATCTATCTATCTATCTATCTATCTATCTACCTATCTATCTATCTATCTATCTTTAATTATTATTTATTTATTTAGTATCATGAAAACATAAGACAAAACTTACATAACCCAGAAAAAAAAGAAAGGTAAAAAAAGAAAATCCAACACAGCGGTGAAAACAAATCTCAGCGAAGCAAAGATTCATATGAGCAGGAGAGCTGAAGCACAAACAGCGTGAAACTGAGTATCATGGCTTGTGCTCCACAGATGCTTGCTGGAATTACCTGCTCATCTGTCCGTCACACTGTAAAATGTAGAAATCATCTCTGCTTGCTGAAAATGAGAAAAATATGTTCTGTTTGTATTGGTTTTCCCCAAGAAATTTATTTCAAGCATTAATTTTCTAAAAACGAATCTGATATCATCATACCTCGTAAAATCAGGACACTTCGTTCTTGACAGCCAAATCAAATTGTAATGAAATCAAGAGGAATTACTGCACTACTCACCTCTAGTTTCAGAAGAAAAGAAGAACTCAACTGAATATGAGAGTTATTATGATGTTTTGCAGTGTGTCCCTTCCTCTCTCCTCTAGTTATTATTCTATCCAAGTCCACTAGGCTCTTACTGTGTGCAGTGGAGAGCCAATTATTATGGTAATGACTGAAACAGATATCAGATGGGTTTCCCAAGAATAAGCTTTTCACGTTTCACTCACAACATTCACACGTGTGTGCATGTGTGTTTACTGCAGCACATGTGATTGTGGAGAAAAGGAGGGAAACAGCAGCAGAAAGTGTCAGGGAGAGTTTCTGTGTGAGGAATTGAAATTTTCTCACCTCACCAGGCTGAATTAAATGTTTATGAACGGAACAAACCACTCGGCTCTGCTCATCAAAAACACATTCCTTTGAACACCCTGGAAATAAATTCTGGATTGTTATGTCAGAATCCGTAACAAAAATTGGACACAAAAAAGAAATATGACTATGCTATCTCCAAGGTCGCTGCCTCATCCCACTCATGTTTCATCTCTTCAGCTTTTCAATGTTTCAGTTTGATATTTACGGATCTGTATGATGGGTTCTATTAAATATGTTGGCGCTACCCTGAAATGATACAGAAACTATTAAACCTTGTTTCAGAAAGATAGCGTGACATTCTGTCCAGTGCAGAATCACAGAGCTACTTTTGGGAAAATATAGATACATTTCATATAACAGGTCAAATCTTCATTGTGTCATAAAAAGGCAGAAATTAAACATGGGATTTCCAACGTGTTTCAGCTCTATAGGATCTCTGCAGCCACTGCCTCAGCTTACTGTTTGGTAATGGTACCTTTTTATGATCACTTGCTGGCAGATAATGTCCTACTGCCAATACCAGCTGTGAAAATTACATAAAATACTGACATAAAAATGTGAGATTAAGAGCAACAAACAAAAAGAGGCTTCCTAGAAACAAGACTGCCAGTGGTTTTTTATATTTCAGTCACAGCTTGCTTTCATTTACATTATGTCAAATATTTCTATTCTGTTAAAACGCCAGGTGTTTGTAGATGCCTACAACGTGGCCTTTGGTGTTGTTCATCGATGCACGGGACAGCAGTATTAGACATCTTTTTGCTTACCCTTATCAATAATTGGCAAAATGACTCTTAGACTGCTGGGGGTGCTGGAGGAAAGTCAACAGTCTCACTAAAAGGAAACTTGAGACTACTTTCGAGGACTGTTATGACCCCCTTTTTGTCCAGGGGATAAGGGTCACTAACAAAACCGGACGTCTTCAAAATGGTATAAAATAAAGTATTTATTTTACACAAATTCCTATAAACAAAAGTACAAATACCAGGTTCTACTAAACAAAAGGAATTCCTATAAACAAAAATATACCATGTCCGGCTATAAAACCAACATAAACATTAACAATAATATACAAAACAAACGAATACTAATAACTAACTTAAACCTCCTCCTATTGAGGGTACTATCTAACGTTAACAATGCAAACCAAAATACAAAGCACCTATAAACCAAATATTCTATTGTCCAAATGTCAAAACACAAACTGAAAATCACTGATAGTCTTCTTTAAACCAAGAATCTGTCAAAAGGGATAAGCTCTTACAAACACTACAGCCAGTACAAACCCACACAGGGATAACACACAGAATAGTCTTTAGCCAAGCCGGCGCACTGCATCCCCAAGAACACAGTCGCCCCGAGTGAAGGAGACTGCCGGCTTTTGTGCCCTGAAGCCCCCCCCCCCCTCCAGCAAGTCCCAGCGCGGCCGTTGACCAATCCCGGCGGGGAAGAGGGGAGGAGAAGAGCAGCTCCTGGTGGAGATCATCATCTTCTCAGCAAGGCACAGCTGCATCCACTTTCCATCATGCTGACAGGCTCCATCACCAGACTGACAGGCCAGGGGCCGTAACACCCCCTCCCTTAAGACTTGGACTCCATCGTCCGAGTCAACACCCTTCTTTCAGGAAGGAAACACAATATGTTCATTACACCATCAGTTTATACACAGTTCACACAGTGTGTACAAATCATTTTTTCTCTTTTCCCTTTTTTTTCTTTTTTCAAACACGGGATAAGGCATCCGCAATCAGGTTGTCCACCCCCTTCTTATGCTGTATTTTAAGATTGTATTCCTGCACTATGAGCGCCCACTGCATCAGTCTCTGGTTGTTATTGTACACCCTGGCTAGGAACGTCAAGGGGTTGTGGTCTGTATAGACTAAAACGGGTACAGGCGAGGATCCCACATACACCTCAAAGTGCTGGAGCGCCAACAGAAGCGACAGAGTTTCCTTTTCGATGGTGGAGTAGTGCACTTGGTGCCGGCTGAACTTCCTAGAGAAATAACAGATGGGGTTCCATGGGTCAGTTCCATCCGCTCCGGTCTGCAGAAGCACAGCGCCGGCCCGATCATGCTGGCATCTATCTCCAGCTTAAAAGGTTTTGCCATGTCGGGGGCCGCTAACACCGGCGCATGTCTGAGGAGGGCTTTCACACTGTCAAAAGCGTGTTGGCAGTCTGGGATCCACTGGAAAGCCTGTTTAGGACTCATCAGGGTAGTTAGGGGATTAAAAACTGTGGCAAAGTTCCTACAAAAGTTTCTATAATAACCCGCCATGCCCAAAAATCGCAGTGCCTTTCGGTTTTCGGGGACTGGAAAATGAGAGATGGCTTCCACTTTGGCCTCTAAAAGACGCACTTCTCCTTGTCCCACCTGTCGGCCTAAATACGTAACAGTCGTACAGAGGCACAGCTGCATCCACTTTCCATCATGCTGACAGGCTCCATCACTAGACTGACAGGCCAGGGGCCGTAACAAGGACCAGATTTTTCAGTTCATTGCAGTCATTCACAGGATAACCTTGCCTGGACAAGGGCATCGCCTCCTTGCCCCAAGATGCCTTTGCCTGGACAGGGGCATCTTGGGACACAGAGGCGAGTGCCATGTGGCCAGACTATTGTCCATTGTGCTCACCACCCGCAGGAGGACCCATACGAGTCAGGTGCAGTGCGAGCTGGGTGGTGGGGGAAGGTGGGGGCATACTAAATGCCCTCAACTTGGTGCCTGTACATTGGGGTTTATCCCGATGAACATTCATGTCTTGGACACTTAGGTGAACAGAAAGGCAGAGCTGTCAACTGATCACCACCTGGTGGTGAGTTGGCTCAGATGGTGCGAGATGATGCCAGTCAGGAACAGCAGGCCCAAAAGGGGTTGTGAGGGTCAGCTGGAAATGTCTGGTCGAATAGTCTGTCAGAAAGAGCTTCAACTACCACCCATGTCCCGGGTGAAGCAAGACACATTGAGTCTAATTGATTTGTGACACATGTCTCTTTTCATGAGGTGGCCAACTAGAGCTGTGGTCGCAAGGTCATCAGTGCCATCAGTGCCTGTCGTGGCAGTAATTTCAAAGCTCGTTGGTGTACACGCACCATCAACACTGTGTACAGTGGAGATTGGGTGCTGCTAGCCTCAACTCGGGACGTTGTCAGTCAGTGGAAGGAAAACTTCAAAGACCTCCTCAATCCCACCGACAAATCCTTCCTGTGAGAAAGCCAAGTCTGGGGACCCAGGGGTGGACTATGCGGCTGAGGTCGCTGAGATGGTTAAAAAGCTACTCGGTGGCAGGGATCTGGATGCCATGGGGTATGCTGTGTGGACATCAGGGACAGTGCCTCTGGACTGGCAGACTATGGCGATGCTCTCCCTTATCAAGAAGGGGGACAGGAGGGTGCGCCCCGACTACAGTGGGATCACACTTCTCTGCATTTATTGTAAGGTCTGTTCAGGAGTCCTAGATAGAGGTGGTTTTTATCCTGGTTATGGAGCAGTGGACAAGCTCTAAACTCTCTTCAGGGTCTTGGAGACGGCATGGGAGTTTGATCAACCGGTCTACATGTGCTTTGTAGGCCTAGAAAAGGTGTTTGACTGTGTCCCCTGGGGACGCTTGTGTGGGGTGTTCCAGGAGTATGGCATGCCACACCCCTTTGTACAAGTTACCTAGTCCTTGTAAGACCAATGCCAGAGCTTGGTCCAAAATGCTGGTAGTAAGTTGGATTAAGATGGTAGTAAGTTGATCTCCAACTTTCACTGGAGTGATTTACAGGCAAGTGTAAAGCAATTGGGATGAGAAGCAGTACTTCTAAAGAGACCGAGACCATGGTCTTCAGCCAGAAAAGAGTGAAATGTCTCCTCTGGGTCAGGAATGAGGTGCTGCCCCAGGTGGTGGAGTTCAGCGATCGCAGGGTCTTGTAGTGGGGAAAGGATGGAGTGGAAGATTGGTGCATCATCTGTGAACTTATGCGAACTCTGCAGCAGTCTGTTGTGGTGAAAAAGGAGCTGAGATGAAAGGCAAAGCTCTCGATTTACTGGTTGATCCATGTTTCTACCCTTACTTATGGTCATGAGCTGTGGGTAGTGAAAGAACAAGATCACAAATACATGCGGTCAAAATTTCCTGCTCTGGGTGGCTAGGCAGATAGGGTGAGAAGCTCGGTCACGCGAAGGGCTCAGAGCAAAGCCGCTGCTCCTACGCATCGAGTGGCTCGGGCATCTGGACAGGATGTCTCCTGGAACCTCCCTTGAGAGGTGTTCTGGGCACATCCACCTGGCAGGAAATACAGATAAAAACCCAGGATGCCCAGCTGTCCTAGGAACGCCTCTGGTTCCCCCCGGATAGCTAGGGAGAGGGAGAGGGAAGTCTTGACTTCTCTGCATAGGCAGCTGACCCTGGCACCCAACCCTGGATAAATGGCAAGAAAATGGATGTGTGGCGATATGGAGTCGTGCAAGGGTTGGACAACGCGGGGCTTCCACCCGAGGAAATGAACCCCGGTGGTAATTCTTACCACCAGGTACCCAGGTTCACAATGCACGAGGCAGAGGCAGCACTTCCAATAAACCAATGAATTTATTAAACAAAGCAATATCCGTTAAAATAACCAATAAGATTAAAAGGGGTAAATCAGGGCTGAGACCTACTTGGTTGGGAAGGGTCCCAAAACAAATGAAAAAGGGGATCCCAGGGACACCACAAGTGAGGGTGAACAAACCACACCAACTCAAATCCACACAACACACATAGGGGGAAACCACCAATAGGGACACCGATCCACCACCAAGGGGCTCAGCACCTGATAAAGGAAAGAAAACAGAATTATAATCACGCTAAATAAGACAAACCAACACAAACTTGATAAAAGAAAATACAAAGAATGACGTCTATTCTAAAACGGGCACGCTCACGCGTGCACATCAGCTCGGCTAATAGTCAAGATGAAAGGTTCCTTCTGGCTAAACAGCTGACGGCGTCAGTCCTGGAAAAAAAAAAAAACTTAGCCGACACGTCCTCCTGACGAAGATCCTCTTCAGTGACCGCGCCGAGCAAAGAGCAGCCACACCAGCACAGCCAAGCAAAACAGAACGGAACCAAGCAAAGCAAAGCAAAGCAACAGCGGTCCAAGCAGACGTGATCCAGCACTGCACGGTCACTCCACAGCTCGAATCAGAAGACCTCGTATCACGGAGCCTTCACCGACCCACTTTATCCTGTGCAGCTTAGCGTCAGGCGGCGGGTTATCACGTGCCACATTCACCAGCTCATCCGGAGGGATCCCGAGGCGTTCCCAGGCCAGCCAAGAGATGTTGTCCCTCCAGCATGTCCTGGGTCTTCCCAGGGGCCTCTTTCTGGGGGGGACCAGATGCCCGAGCCACCTCATCTGGCTCCTATCGATGCGGAGAAGCAGCGGCTCTACTCTGAGCCCCTCCTGGATCACCGAGCTTCTCACCCTATCTCTAAGGGAGAGCCCAGCCACCCTGCGGAGAAAACTCATTTCGGCCGCTTGTATTCGCAATCTTGTTCTTTCGGTCACTACCCACAGCTCGTGGGCATAGGTGAGGGTAGAAACGTAGATCGACCGGTAAATCGAGAGTTTTGCCTTTTGGCTCAGCTCCTTCTTCACCACGACAGACCAATGCAGAGTCGGCATCACTGCAGACGCCGCACTGAGCCGCCTGTCGATCTCCCGCTCCATCCTTCCCTCACTCGTGAACAAGACCCCAAGATACGTGAACTCCTCCACTTGGGGCAGGACCCTATTGCAGACCCGGAGAGAGCACTCCAACTCCTTTTCTGGCTGAGGACCATGGTCTTGGACTTGGAAGTGCTGATTCTCATCCCAGCAGCTTCACACTTGGCTGCGAATCGCTCCAGTGAGAGCTGAAAATCACGGCCTGACGAAGCCAACAGAACCACATCATCTGCAAAGAGCAGAGGCCCAATCCTGAGGCCACTGAACCGAATCCCCTTAACACCTCGGCTGTGCCTAGAAATTCTGTCCATAAAAGTTATGAACAGAATCGGTGACAAAGGGTAGCCTTGAGTCCAACGATTCTGATTTACTGCCGGCAATGCCGACCAAGCTCTGACACCGGTCGTACAGGGACTGGACAGCTCGTACAAGTGGGTCCTGCACTCCATACTCCCGGAGTACTTCCCACAAGAGTCCCTGGGGGACACAGTTAAATGCCTTCTCCAAGGCACATGTAGATTTGTTGGGCAAATTCCCATGCCCCTCAAAGACCCTGAAGAGAGTGTAGAGTTGGTCCACTGTTCAATTTGAGGTTTGACTATCTGACAGACCCTCCTCTCCAGCACCCCTGAATAGACCTTACCGTGGAGGCTGAGGAGTGTGATCCCCCTGTAGTTGGAGCACACCCTCCGGTCCCCCTTTTTGAAGAGGGGGACCACCACTCCAGTCTGCCAGTCCAGGGGAACTGTCCCAAATGTCCATGCGATGCTGCAGAGGCATGTCAGCCAAGACAGCCCTACAGCATCCAGAGCCTTAAGGAACTCTGGGCGGACCTCATCCACCCCTGGGGCCTTGCCACCGAGGAGCTTTTTAACCACCTCAGCAACCTCAGCCTCAGAGATAGGAGAGCCAGCACCAGCTACCCCAGACTCTGCTTCCTCATTGGAAGACGTGTTGGTGGGATTGAGAAGGTCTTCAAAGTATTCTCTCCACCGCCTCACAACGTCCCGAGTCGAGGTCAGCAGCCCCCCATCCCCACTGTACACAGTGTTGACGGAGCACTGCTTTCCCCTCCTGAGCCGCTGGATGGTGGACCAGAATCTCCTCAAAGCCATCTGGAAGTCATTCTCCATGGCCTCTCCAAACTCCTCCCATGCCCGAGTTTTTGCCTTAGCGACCGCCGAAGCCGTGCTCCACTTAGCCCGCCAATACCCATCAGTTGCCTCTGGAGTCCCACAGGCCAAAAAGGCCCGAAAGGACTCCAACGAATTAGGGGGCTACCGCTACGACAGGCACTGACGACCTTACAGCCACAGCTGCGGCTGGCTGCCTCGACGATGGAGACACAGAACACAGCCCATTCGGACTCAATGTCCCCCACCTTGCCCGGGACATGGTTGAAGCTCTGCCGGAGATGGGAGTTGAAACTCTTTGACAGGGGACTCTGCCAGACGTTCCCAGCAGACCCTCACAACACGCTTGGGTCTGCCAGGCCTGACCGGCATCCTCCCCCACCATTTGAGCCAACCCACCACCAGGTGGTGATCAGTTGACAGCTCCACTCCTCTCTTCACCCGAGTGTCCAGAACATGCGGCCGCAAGTCCAACGACACGACTACAAAGTCGATCATGGAACTGCGGTCTAGAGTGTCCTGGTGCCAAGTGCACATGTGGGCACTCTTATGTCTGAACAAGGTGTTTGTTATGTACAGTCCATGACTAGCACAGAAGTCCAACAACAAAACACCACTTGGATTCAGATTAGGGGGGCCGTTCCTCCCAATCACGCCCCTCCAGGTCTCGCTGTCATTGCCCACGTGAGCATTGAAGTCCCCCAGCAGAACGAGGGAACCTCTGTCCTTAAGAGGGGCTGGACCCTCTTCCGTTCTGGAGTTGCTCCTGGTGAGAGGCACTGAGCAGGTGTGGGCATGCTCATTGCCCCCCCAACTACATTGGGGTTTACCCTGCTGGACTTTACCTCTATATCTCAGCTAATTTAAAAGACATTAAATCTAAATCTTTTTCTACCATGATACTTGACTTTTGGGACCCATAACTTTTGTATTTTGCTAAAAAGATACATGCGGTGAGGTTCATGGCTGGTGAGGCCAATTTGTAAGTACTCAATATCTATTCAACTAGCAGCATATTAACCATGGAAAATGTTTATATTGCATCAGCATTTCTCACTCAAACACCAACACAAAACACACACACAGGAACATATTTGGCCTAGAAAAACCTTTTATAGCAGCAATAGACGATGAATAGAGCAAATGTGCTCCCTTCATCTGTTCTAAATATTTCATATCCGTTCTAAACAAAGTAAAGTACAAAGATGGGTACACAAGTTAAATTTTGAATCTCTGTTAAATTCATAGATGTTTTAAAAACTTGAAATTCTGGTGATTAAATCCATTTTAATACAGGTCTTAATACAGGTTGTTCATCAACAGGATAACAAGAAAAGTAAAACAATTCACATTGTATAGGAATTACTTCCATCTAGCGTTGGAATCGTGTTTCATATTTAAACGTATAGTGTATTCTTGCATCTCACTTTCTCAAACAATACCGATGAAAGCATGTCATCCAGTCATGGAGTTCATGGAGTGTTCACTCAGATGAAGAGTTTCGTGATTTCATAAATTTTGCAAATTGCATACCATCAAACTGACAGATATTGTTCCTTTGTGTTTAAAAGGAAGAATGATTCTTACAGGAGACTGGATCTCAGTCCTCTGTGGGGAGGGGAAACTGGCCTCGATGGATGTCCTTGACACAGCAATGGCTTTTTGTCACGGTAAAAGCCAGCTCATAAAGCCTTCCCACCGGCTTTTAGACCAGCTTTACCATGACTGAAAGCCAGAGTTTACAGTGACTATGGAAGCGACTGCAACTACTAAAACATACACTTCTGTACCAGCGAGGCTGGTGTATTTTAGCAGGATCTACTGTTATGCTCCCCATGATAATGAGTAACACTGTCTAATAAAACCAAATGAAAAAAGTTAGCTTTAGGCTAATTTAGGTAGTACCGATGACTTGACTATACTTGTCAAGGAGAAAGATGGCAACTTCCGCATCCCTTTTAAAATCTTTCTCCTTCTTGAGCTCCATCCACCTAAGGAGGGCTAGCACGATGTTGAAACCCTCAGCAGAAACAGGCACGCGCCATACAACCCAGTGTGTATGGGATTGTGCATTCAGAGGTGAGGTTAGGCTCGCCACTGCCTCATCTTGGGTTTCTGCCCTGTATTTGATTGGGAACTGCACAAATTTAACAATTCTTCTTAATTTACATAAATTTGTAACACAGATCAGTGGACAAATATTAAAATTATATGACGTGATAATTATTAGTTTATCTATTAGCTGCCTCACTTGTCTCCCCTGACCGCACATCACTGCATTACATTAAAGTTTGAGAAGAACAAATGAAGAATATTATAGAAACAAGTTAAATGGTGATGGATAGCTCAGGGATCCCAAGATTCCAAGCTCAGGATTCTCAAGAGTCATTGTCCTGCAGTTTTAGATGTTTTCCTGCTCCATCATACCTGGTTCAAATTAAATGGATCCAACAGCTTGTTGTCACAAAGATCTATTAATTTGAGTCAGGTGTGGTGAAGCACGGAACCATCTAAAATCAGTAGCACTGTGGCCCTTGAAGACCAGAGTTTGAGATCCCTGCAGTAGATGTTTATGTTAAAAGGTTGAGGACTGTGTTTTAATGAATTGTAAAGACAGTTTAAAGGGTTTTCATAGACTTTCTTTTCTGAGAGCAGGTTTAAAATTCTAAAAATGTGACATTGTGGAGCAACCCTAACCCTGAGACATAGTCATACTATTAATATTACTAGTCCTACTTTTATTATTAGTCCAAAATCTCAAAAATACAGGCAAAATCCAAAATATGCAAAAAAAAGTTTAGATTATAATGTTAGAAGTACAAACATCACTCTGCAGATTCAATCTAAAACCCGTTTCATTGTTTTCTCATGACTCTCATGGTTAACAATAGTGACAGATCCTGTCTCAGTTGCCAGTCTTTTTGTCTTCAGGTTTTCAAGCACCTGAGATGAACAGGATGGATAAAAGATAAAAAAAAAAAGCTTTCCACCTTCTGTTGCGTACAGTATAAATGAACAGCATGTAGCTGGCGTTGTAGATTACTGATGTGTGTACAAGCTGCTTTCTACAGCATTTACAAAGAACCAAACAAGTTTGCCAGTTATGCCAGTGATAATCTGTAAATTTGTTTTTTGTCTGTGTGTGTGTGTGTGTGTTTGAATATATATATCCCCTGCTGGGAATGTAATTTCAGCTTTTCCTGTTTGACAAATCTATTTATTTTCAGCACACATTAATTAAACCAGTTAATCCACAGATTTATCAATAAACACACAACTAAACAAAAACACAACAAGATACCACACACAAAACGTGTTGCAGCTTTAAAGGAAATGCCCTGTTTTTTTTACAAGTTGACCAGTTTTAAAAGTTGTCAAAATGCTGCACAAACTGTAACTACAGTATAAATTGTACTTTTTCCATCATGGATATATACCCCTATTGACATCTTTCTGTTTGGTGTTATTCCTTGAAGCGCATCTTTAATATCTGACAAAGCATACAATAAAGCAGTATTTCTCAGTCCTGATCCTTAGAACCTAGTGCCCTCCCATGTTTTAGAGGTAACCCTTCTTTAACACACTCGTTAACAGGCTTACAAAGTCTGAATCAGGTGTGCTGAAGTAGAAACAGAACTAAAACATTCAGGGAAGTGGGTCCTGAGGACCTGGATTTAAAAACACTGCACATGGCCACACAGCGCAAAATGAGCTCAGACTACTAAACTCCAAACAGATAGAAACATATTAACTAGCAGTTTTATTTTCTTAAACTTACGTTTTCCTCAGCAGCAGTTTGGCCACAGACAGGTGGTACTAATGTTTCTTTTAGCTATTAAAGAGTTTTACTCATTGCAAGTTGTGTGTTAAACTGCCAATCAGCTTGCTGGTTTATCTTTCAGACAAAACTCACATAGTAGTTTCTCCATCACATACCAGTTCCATAGGACCTGGACTTGTCTGTTACTCCTTTTTTTTTGTGCTTTGTTTCAGTTTTCAAGGGGTTAATGTTAAGAACTTTTGTTTAGAACGGTTACTTCTTACTAAAGTTTCAAGTCTGTTTTAACATTGGCATTCCTGCCATCGATAGTGCTTTGATTGCAATTTGAATTGTCAATGTCTGACTAAGGTTAAAAAATATACAAATGCCTAAAAGTCTGGAATAAAAGAATAAAAGATGCAAAGGTGCATAAAACAACCTCAGGAAGAAAGTATTTTAGGACATTTTATCACAAACAAATGTAAAATTTACACTCTTGTTCAAAATTTTTTGTTGATTTGTGGGTTCATATGAGTCAGCACAGCGAACTGACAGTCCACACCGAAGGTAGTTAGTGTCACATGGTGGTGAGGAGGAAGGACCCAAATGCAGGATGATGAGGGATGAGGGAGGTGAAATTAAATGAAAACACATTATTAATACCAGTGGAAAATTGCAATGTTGTAGTATGTTTCTTTTGTAAATAAAAACAATAAAAATTAATCAGAATTAATCAGAAGAATATAGTGCTTTGTTCCAAAGGGTGATAGCTGCTGGCAGGAATGATCTCCGGTATATTTCTGTCTTGTATTGGACTTGACGAAGCCTCACACTGAACATGCTTTGTTGTTTTTTCACTGTGTTGTGTGGAGGATGTGAAGAATCATCCATTATTTTCAGCAGCTTGTGCAGCATTTTTGTCTGGACCAGCAGCTCCAGAATTATCTGCAGCACAGAACCAGCCTTCTTCATCAGTTTGATCAAGCTCTGTAAGTATTTGACTCTGAGTCTGCTGCCCCAGCAGATGGCTGCAAAGGTGATTGCACTTTCCACAGCCGACTTATAAAAGAAATGCAACATCTTGGTGCAGATATTGAATGATCTTAGCTTCTTGAGAAATAGAGTCTACTTTGTCCCTTTCCTGTAGATGTGTCTGTGTTGTATTTCTAGTCTGTTGACCAGCTAAATGGGTACTTGCATTTCTCCACAACCTCTACCTCTTTTTCCAGGATGTAAATAGTGTTTTGTTTACTCTTGTTTCTCCTGAAGTCAACGATCATCTCTTTTGTTTGGCTTGTATCACCATTTCTCTGTATTCAGCTTCTTGTCCATCACTGATACACACCATAATTGCAGAGTAATCAGAGTATTTCTGCAGATCACAGGTATCAGAGTTGTATTGTAAGTCTGAGGTGAACACTGTCAAAAGAAATGGTGAGAGTACAGTCCCTTGTGGTGCTCCAGTGTTGCCAACCACCATCTTAGACACACAACCTTCCAGTCTCACAAACTGTGGCCTGTTTGAAGAATCTGACAGTTGTTCTGAGCAGGTTTTCAGAACCCTGAGGCTGACACCATCTGGACCTGCAGCCTTGTTCTGGTTCAGTCTCTCCAGTTGTTTCTTCACCTGACTGCAGGAGACAGACAGGCTAGAGGTGGAGGCAAAGGAGGTTTCAGTGTGTTCTGATGTGGAGGAAGATAAGGCTGTGTTAAAGTTCGTGACTGAGCTGCAGAGTGACACTGTGGAGGTGACATGAAAGCTGTGAGCTCATGGAGGGGGTGTGGTTTGTTGGGCTGGAGGAAGGGGGAATGATGTCATCTCTATGTTGTTGACAGAGGACATTCGAGTCTGTATGCATTTTTAACATTTGCATAAAATAAGTCAGACATTTTATTTTCTTTGGTGGACCAGATGACATACTGTTGGAATTTTGGTAATGTTGCAGAGAGGAAGACATTGTTGAAATCTCCAGAGATTGAAGTGAATTCATTAGCGTGTTGTGTTTGTAGCCTAGCAACGACGGAGCTGATTATGTCACAGGTTGGGTCTACTGTGGAACCAGGTATAGAATATCCCACTACCAGAATAACACAGGTAAACTATATGGATAAATAATATAAAAAAAAAACAAAAAAAAAACTCACAGCTAATAGTCTTGTGTGGATCTTCTTCTTAACAGTGACATGTCCACAATGGCATCAACGATGGTTAAAAAGCACTGCAATTCCACCTCCCTTTAGCTTTTCACTTTTCTCATCGCAGTCTGTTTGTGTAGTCTTAAAGCAGTTTACAGACACGTTAGAGTCTGGGATGTGTAAATGCAGCCATGTCTTGGTGAAGGACACAATGCATTTCCTGTATTCTTTTTGAGACTTTGTTAGCACCTCAACCTCCTCTATTTTGTTAGCTAGCAATCACATGTTACCTATCAGACCAGTCTTCTTCTAGTCCCAAATAATAGGGTTTGAATTAGGAAATAAACAGCATATCCATTAATTGTTTTTTCCCACTTATTCAAATGCAGGGTCATAGGGGCTGGAACTTATCCCAGCTGCTACCAGGCAAGAGACATTGTACATGTTGGATAGGTCACCATCACAGCACTTGACAAAAAGATATACAGAAAGAACACCTACACCTAGTTTATCATCACAGATTAGTCTAATAATCACAGATTATTAGACTACCTGAAGAGAGAACACCAAGACTCAAAACAAAAAGCCACAGACCTTCTTGCTATGAAGCAACAGTCCACTGCTTCCCGATGCCGCCTCTCTCTGCATACTCACTGGCCAAACAGTGAGAGTGCAAGAGCTGATTTATGGTGAATGGGCTTCATTTTGTCATGTGAAAATAAGGATTGCTGCTGACTAGCATCCTTCTGTTTGAACACATTTAGATTTTTACAAATGATTGATTGGTGTAATAATAAACCTTTTTTTTCTAAGCTGGTGTCATCAGTCAACATTTTCAGTTGCAGCCCCACGTCAACAATCCATTGTCAGTGTTGTTTGTTGGGCAAAATCATACAACCACACGAAAATTTCTTTGAGTACTCTCCGCTAATGTAAACACTGATGCAACAGTTAGCTTCAACATTATGACTAGTGTGTAAAAAGATGTTTAGATGGGTGGCAAATGTCAAAGTATCTTCTGTGTGAGTGGCATGGTGCAGGCTTTCCTAGGAGAACATTGCATTGCAACAAGATGTGACTTACTTTACTTCTCACTGCTTTTACTGTTGTGGCTGATCATAGAATAATCAATTATAAAGAACAAAGATAATATAATAATTAAAAGAGAATAAATGTTAGGAGAATGGTTAACTTGTTTGACAGTGATACATATGAACTAGGTTTGTTAGTGATTTGTGTTTGTTTTCTGTGTTCGGCAAGGTGTTGTGAAGCCGTCTTGCTGTTTTGCAGTTTTGGATTGAAAAATAGTTTCAACAAAACAAAGTCTAAACAAAATCTTTAGAAAAAATATTTCTTATAATCTAGTCTCTTTTTACTCCAAATCTTATTTTGCACACACCTCTCCCGACCTATTGATGTAAAATCTTCATGTCATGTTGACACTGAAACTCGTCACTTTAAACCTTCCGTCTCTTTAATTCCTGTTACTTTATCTCTCACTGAACCCTGCTGCAATGACCCAATTTCTCCACAGAGATTACTTCATTTCCAACAAATCTTTTATTTCCCTGTGTACATCCTGCTATATTCACCCCATCGTACGTCTGTGTCAGAGAGCTTTTTGAGATTTTGTGGCATGGAAAGTGTCTTCCCACAACCCTGATCTGGGTCTTGCATGGGGAGGCTTAGTTGCCTTGGTTTCATAACTAACTAATGACAAAGTCACCAAAGCGCCTGCAATGCATGACTCATAAAGATATGATTTTTGAAATGCTAATGAGGTGAAGATTATTCAGAGTGAAGGAGTAAGATAGAGAGCAGATGAGGGAGATAGACACAGTAAGACAGAGGGAGAGATTTTCTATAACTTGGTGGGGGTTTTGCCAGGGCTCACATGGTTTGTGGCTGAATGTATAGGATTTTTTTTTTTTAATTAATCTCCATTTACCGGCTTTAGTGTTTCATGACTCTGCGATGACTCAGAGAGGGAAAGAGTATTTAGGCAGTGAAGCCTCCAGCAGTGACTGAACGCTCTCTACTTTTTTCCATCTCTCTCTCTCTCTTAGCTGTGTGTGTTCATCTCCAGTGCAGTGACACAGGGCTAAACATAGGTTAAAGAGAAGGTCAAACATGCATGGACATGGCTAATGAATTTTATGTCATTCCAGCTTCATGAAATTCCTTTAGGAGACACCCAGTTGCCTTTGTTAGAATAACACATTTTAACATCTTCACCCCTGGTAGGTGTCGACATGTACATTTAGCGAACAAAGCAGAACAAAGATTTATTTAAGTGAACATGATATTCAAACCACTACTTACTCATCTTTTTCCCATTATTTATTCCACTCATTTCCAGTTTCTTTCTTTGTTCCCTGTTGCCATTTAATTTCTTCTCCCTCTTCTTTTTCATCACCTCTGTGCCATCTATCCATCTCATCTGTATAAGCACACCTCCCTATCATTTGCCACATATCCCTCCCTTCCTCTCATCTCTCCATACAGCGCTGCTTCCGTCTTTCCCTTCCCGGCATGTTGAGCCAGTGAAGGTCATTTTAGTGTTAGGGACACGGAGGGGGAGGAGATGATGTAGCTACATGCAACTGCTGTAGGAGAATGGATGGATAGATGGATGATAAGATGAGGAAAGTAACAAGTGAGAAACAGGAAAGTCCAACAGAATCCCTGTTGATCCTTGTCTGCATCCGGATGAGGACACATTGTACTGGCAAGTCTGGCTATACATACATTACCATAACATTTCATTAGAGGTGCATCACTATTTTTTCTTTTTCATTGTAATGGTTTTCCCAGAGGACCCGATAATTCAACCACAACAGGTGTAGGATAAGGCAAAAAGTGA
This sequence comes from Melanotaenia boesemani, assembly GCF_017639745.1. Classification (NCBI taxonomy): domain Eukaryota; kingdom Metazoa; phylum Chordata; class Actinopteri; order Atheriniformes; family Melanotaeniidae; genus Melanotaenia; species Melanotaenia boesemani. The sequence continues at coordinate 22,027,979 of NC_055693.1, forward strand.
TGTATTGTACAGGTGGAAGTGCAGGGAAACTGGAACAGTCTGACAGGACGAGGAGGGAGGATCCAGGAAAACTGTGGTGTTCAGGAATCTACAAAAACTCCAAATATAAGGGCATCAATCCAAAATCCAAACAGCGTGGTCAATACAGCAGGCAGAGGTCATATACAGACTGGCAGGCCAGAATCCGTGGTTGGTCCAAAACAGGGTTCGATATCCAGGTAGACTTGGGACAAGATAATCCGATGAGGGGCAGGCAAGCGAAATCCGTGGCGTAACTGGGTCGAAGACAGGAAATCACGCATACGAAGCAAGGCTGGATCTCAACAAGGCAAGTGCAGTTGACCATCTGGCAGGGAAGCAAAGAGTGGAGAGGGTTTAAGTAGAGCAGAGCACAGGTGAGACAAGGGAGTAATCATAGTTAGAAATAATCAAACTACACCTACTATATATAATTCCATCCATTTTTGCACTAATCACTAACTACTTAGGATGCTGACATGTAGTTTGAGATATATTTGTTTACTGTTATAGCTATTTTATTTTCCTGCATATGACTAATCTATTGACTCCTTTTATTTGCAGTGGTCAGTTATATAATTATAGTTACAGCTGTTTAACAGCTGTCCATCAAAGAAATAAAAACTTATTTTCCAAGGCAATATACTAAAAATAGCCTTTTCCTGAAGCACATCTCATGTTGTTCGTAATCATCTAAACTAAAAGACAACAGAAATGGGAGACTCAAACATACAAAAAATTTTAAATGTAAAATTCTTGAAATTTGAAATAAATTTGTTTTTTAAAGCTATTCAGCCACAAATAACTGCAAATTCGCTGGGTTTTCATGGACTAGTTATCTTGTTAAAGCTGTTGTTTTAAAAGAGGACACATTCTCAGTTGTCAACATAATCAGAAGTACAATCTTTCACTGGTTTGAAATAGAAAGCATCTTTTTCCCTTATGTATAATCAGAAACCTGTTAAAATTAATGGTAATTGTTAAATTAAATGCCAGTCATTATTCCAGTTACATTAACCTAAATAACACCTGCTGTGTCTTTTGCCCTTTACAATTTGCCAGGGCACATTAAAATCACTATAACCCATAGTTTCTTCTCTCTGGCCAGTGTTATTGGTAAAATGAGATGTTATTGAGTGGTCACAGTATGAGGCAGAACTTTTGGATTTAAATTGAATTTAAACTACACTATAAGCAATTTGTCAAAGAAGACCAACAAGCAGCTATAGGAAGTAAAATTAGGTGTTTCATTTGGCTCACATCACAGCCAGCTCTATGAATTCCTATTTTTATGTCATGTTGACAAGAGCTTGTGGGACTGCATGCAAGAGAGGCAGCAGTATTGAACCAAGGACAATAACTGATGGCGTCTACTCTGAAGGCGACAAACAGACAGACACTAAGATGAACAGCAAAAATTGTAGATTTGCCAAAAATATCAGTGCTGTTGTTAGACATGTTCTCCTATCTTGCCTTTTGCCCACAGTAAAAACTTGGGAAGAACCGGAGGTCTCAGCTGTCACTGTGTCTTTGCTAAAGAAAGGAAAACTTTCATTGCCTTAGTGAAAAGTAAAGTGAAAGAGAAGCTGAAGCTGAACTCTTTCCCTTCTGTTAAAACTGACGCACTGAATCAACATGAGTGGAGTCAGCTGATAATCTCAGGAATTAAATGATTGCGAGTCATCTGCCCTTGTGGATGTAGCTTGACAGTGTGATACAGAGCAGTGAGATAACAAGTAATAGAGTAGGAGCATGCTTTTCCTTATGGGGTTTGGTTTACTGGTATACCTATGAATGAATATTACTTAGCCATTGTCAGACAGACAGTGTGCATCACCTACTCAGATTCCCTCCTGGACAGAGACCAGGGCTGCCCTGGCATTTACACTCTAATGAAAACAATCACAGGAAACATGGTAATCTGCTCAGCTGTGGCTGGCAAAAACAAATTGTACTCTTTTAAAAAGGCCATATGCTCAAGTGAGTAATCACCTATGGTAACTGAATCCATTTAGCTAAAACCATTATGGTTGTGTGTTTGACCCATGCTAACAATACATGAAGTGTGGAGATAAAAAGTTAATGTTAATCTTTCATTACTTTAAGGATCACAATAAAAATAGATAAATAGATAAAAATGAAAAATCAGAATAAGCTCTTTTGACCTTTGTTTTATTCATAATAGTATGTACTTGTAGAGTATGTCTGCTATTCTATATCTATTATTATTGTTATTATATTTTTTTTTTATCCACAACCCACAACAAGTAGTTTTCAATGGTACTTTGCTGTATAGTGTACAGAGATCAAGAGTATTGTCATGTAACCAGGAGAGAGCTTATGCAGACAAATCTTTACCTTCACTGCAAAAAAGAGCTTTCTTAATGTGAGTTAAAAACACTTCAATTGAGAAGATTCAGACTATAACCAAGTAAAATTGTCTGTCCATGCAGTAAGATTATCCCACTTGCTAACATTTCCTGAAATAAGAAAAAATATCTAGACTTTAGACATATGAGAAATATCTTAAAATAAGTTGTGAAACGTTCATTTCAAGTCACTTATCAAGGGAAAAATCCTTAAAACTAAACAATGTTGTTTCTTTCTCACTTTGAAAAAAAGATCTTAAAACAAGAGGATTCTTCTTAAATTAAGATTTTCTATTATTAGCCTTAAAAAAAAAAAACTGCTTTTGCTGAACCAAGAAATATAAGAGTTCTGCAGGCAAAAAAAGCAGTACTACTGACCCGGGTGTGCCTTGTAGCTGGTATGTTTTATCTGTTATATGTGATGATACGTTTATTTTTATTATTACTAATTAATATTTACATTTCAGTCATATTTTCTAGAGTGTTTTGCTTGTGGTTGTGTCAGAGCTTACATTGTGACAGTGTGTGCAGCTTATTATCTATGCTGATCACACATACGGGAAGATTTATCTCCCTTACAAGACAATATGACAATGTCAAATGAGAGCTTTCTGTTTGTTTTGCCCATTTTGATTGGAATCACCTCATCCACTTAGAAAAAAAAGAAGAAGAAAAAAAATCCTGAATTGTATCTGGTGCAATAGATGGCATTTACACTGCCTGCAGTTACTGAACAGATTAATTGAAATAAAAAAAAATTTAGTAGTACAACATTTCCGCTGTGACCTTATATGTGAAGGCACAATTACAACAAAATGTCAAGTTTCCAGTTTTATTTATGTTATGTATGTAATGTTTTTTTGGGGTAGGTATTTCAGGGCTCCTTAAAAAATGTTTGGATGCCACTTCAATTACAATGCAGCACTGATGCATGTCACACCTCACATTGTTGCTCCCTACCTTGTTAAGATAAGCATCAGTGGGAAATTGTTTTAATAAAAAAACTAAATTTAAAAAGTTTGTTCTGTATGTGTGCTTTTTAATTTGGTTAAGAGAGCAGGTGATAATAAAAAAGGATGAGGATTTATTTCTGTCCTGATTCTTTTTAGGAGGGTGACTCCTTGCCAGAAGCAGAAGTGGAGTGAAAGAAGAAAGAAATATGTCTGCTAGACAGCCACAACCTCCTGCTGCATGTGTGTGTGCATGTGTGTGCATGTGCATATGTGTGAGACAGATTTTATTTAGTCATGCTGTGGGGCAGGACAAGGATACAAAAAACAGAAGCAACAGTAAGTGACAGGGAGGACGGAGGGCAAAAAAAGGAAGGATTAGTCATTATCAAGTGAAGAGGTGTGTCACACACATAAGCACACACACACACACACACACAACACCATCATGCCACTTCACTCAGAGGACTCTGGGCTCACTCCTTTCCTGGAGATTCAGGCAAACCCCATCTAAACCTTCACAGTGAATATTTCTTTTTAAAATGTCATTTCATTTTATGTTGACGCTAAAAACACTTCAGCAAAACAGGCAGTGGGCATCTTAGCATCATATCACACCAATGATCATTTCAAATTATAGATGCCCAGTGTTTTAAAAGGCAAATAATTAAAAAACAAAGAAAAAAAAGAAAAGCATCAGATCCCTTTGCCTTGCAAGGTTGGACTTGTCATATTCATTTTTTAGCATTTAGAAAGACATTTTTAGATACACAGCTGACGCACCCTAGTTAAAACATCTTATAATCTGTGTGTTTTAACTTCAGCTAAATGTAAAATTTTTAAGTTCCTTCTCTTTTCTCCTGTTTTATGCGTCTTTCTGCTGAGTGTGTGACTCCAGTCTACTATATGTAATAGCTTAGCTAACATTATTATACTGTGTTACAAACAATGACATGTTAGCCCATTTTTTGCTTTGTCACTCCAGGGCTTTTAGCATCACAATGACATAAACAATAGTCATGGAAGAGGTGTGCTGTACGTTTTGCAGTAAAATATACAATGCCAAGTAAAATTAAGGCTGGTATCGACAACTCTGATTCGATACCATTACTTCGTACAAAGACTGAATGTATTAGGAAAATTTAAATAAAAATGAGTGCATTCCAAATTATAGCTTCATAACAGTACTGCATGTTACCAGTAGCTCAATATTCTCTCTCACTCTTGCACAGAGAGAAATGTGGAGTCCTCTCAGAGTCCTTTTATGTTTTCTTGTACCAAGTAGCACCTGACCCTTTCCTCTCCTCCTCTTCGGATCGCCTCATCATATTATGTGTTGTGATTTATTATCAGACAGTTAAGGATATATGTGGTGTTGCTACAATACCTCTCTGTCTTCCCATACACATCATATATCGAATAGTTGTTTGGGCAGCTGAAAAAGCTCAACACATGACTGTGTAAGTGTTCAGCCATTGCTGTTAGCTGGCTCAACTGAACTGAGTGAGGAGTGTGTTGCTTCAGTGCTTGGGCTGTGTCATATTTTGCCTCTGATTTTAGCAGATGGAAGAAGTTCCTACCAGTACAAATCTTTTAGAGTGGATCCTAATAGTATGGCTAATTTTCAGTGGATTCCTGCTAATGATAAACTGCATACTAACCCAAATATTGATATGTGTGTGCATACAATATTGATAAAATATTGATATGTTTAATTTGAGAATCAAATAAATAAATCAAATAAATAATTAATAATTATCTTGAGTGTATCCACATATTTAAGCACAGCAGGCATGGAGCAGATAAGAGATGTGAGAACGGCTAGAATAGGTAGGTGATTATTTACTCAAGCTAATGACAACCCTTCTCATTATTGGGGCAATAAATGATACTCAGCTACTCAACAGGTGCTATTCTGCATAGACAGAATCCTCTTTTTTTTTTTTTTTTTAGGAATTTATTAATTAAACATGGAATTTTCTTGTTTTATGATGTTGACCGGGCATACATTTTTAACCGCAGTGGAGCAACACATCTACTTACCAGCCCGACTGTATACGTTTCTGTTCCAGCAATAGAAGTAATAACAGCTCCATCACCTCTCTGAACATCTTCAGTAACATGTAGGATGTGTTTCTGTGTTTGTTGCCCATGAAAATATGTGACCACTTTGACTCTTTCTTGTGTGTGTTTGTGTGTGTGTGTGTGTGTGTGTGTAGCCTACAGGGCAGACATCTTTGTCCTCAGTTCAATAGTTCTGTCACTGGCCCATGAATTATGGAAGTGTTTGGAAGTGACAGAGCACCGCTTAAAGCCTAGAGACACTTTTATTGAGCTGTGAGATGTGATGGATGTGTGCCAGTGTGTTTGTCATTTTGTGTGCACGAATCTCTTCACTGTGGTTTTGATAAAAAGACACAGATTTTCCTCCTCGTCTCCATTTTTCCTCCCGTCTCAGTTGAGGCTGCGCTTCCATCACATCCTCTGTTGTTTCTACCCTTTTGCCAACATGCAGCTGCCACAACAAAACAAACTGCAGATTGAGTGATTGAAGGTTGTAGGTTTCCACACCAGAAGCAATCATCTTAGACTGGATCCAGTCAATATTATATTTATTCTAGTTATTATTTAGGATCATATAAAAAAAACTTAGGAAAAAACAGGGTCTATAATTGGAATTATTTTCCCATCTTTTCTCATGTAGCTACTCATATATCTTAAAGATCTGTAAAGAGCATATCTGGGCCCTGTTGCTTGCTCAAGTCCATGTGACTCAAATAAATAGGTCATGTCACAATAAGGTAAGCTGTAGCTGCCACTTTGTAGGCTATTTTTTATCTTTTCTATGGCAAAACTGTGTCACGTCAGGTTACTATAGCAACACAGGTAGTTGAAAGCCAGAGAAAAAAGCCTCTAAACAATGACTATGCGATATGGAAACAAAGAATTTTTTTTTTTGTTGATTAATGAGCTGAGAGGATGTGTATAGTTTTCTGAACATGATTAACATGAAAATGCCTTTTCAATTGTTTAAGTGGATTCATTTCATTTTTAAACTCAAGATAAATAAACTTGGCTCAAAAAGAAAAGAAATCTAGTAAATCGAATCCAAAATAAACCAAACAAGAGTCAATAGCAGAATAAGCTGTTTGAGAATTTTTGGCATGTTTTTCATTGGTGCAACCCACATACTAAACTCCGCTGCTTATCCCACAAAGGAATTTTCCTTACAAACATGGCAGCGTTTAAAAGAGAAATAAATAGGATTTCCAGTGGTATAAGATTTACTGTCAAGAAGCATTTTTAAAAAATTAAATTATTTACCAAACACACATTTCCTTACTTTATGTGCTGATTAATTACATAAGTTTTTTTTTTTTTTAAACTAAAGGAGGGTTGAAAAATGAAAGGTAAAACATAAACTCCTGAGCATTACAGCAATTGGATCTGCTGGTTTTGGCTGAATTTATGTAAATTTCCCCTTGATTTTGAAAGATCAACTTACTAATAACGTGTAAAAATGCTAAAACCATCCAGAAGTGATGCTTTTCTCCAGCAGGAGTTTGAATAAAACGTGGGAAAGCATGACTTACCTTTCTGCCTCCTGTGAAAAGTTTAGAAAGAAAACATAACTATATCACACAAAGAGCCAGCAGCTCTAATAAGCATCACACACTTGCACGCAAACACACACACAGGCATACGTACTTGCACAAACCCACAAATATGCACACATCTCAGGCATAAACCGAGCGTGTTCCCTGTAATGCCCTGAAGTTGTTATCTTAAAGTGGCATCCAGGAGCTTGAGGGTTGGAGGCAGCGTGACTTGTGGAGCAGATTGAGTGTGTTACATAGCACACTCACACACAAACAGCAGATACACACACAGGTGAACACAAAATACATTGAGGCGGTGCATATGCTCATGCAGACACATGCACCTGTATTTGAATTTAAATCATTTATGATTTTATTGTGATTTTTGCTACTTGTTACTGTTTTTTTTTTTTTTTTACTACTTTTTAATGCTTTGTTTGCACCATCTATAATGCTTTTAATGTCTTATGTAAAGCACTTTGAATTATCATATACATGAAATGTGCTGTGCTAATAAACTCGCCTTGCCTAAAACGGTGAAATTACAAGATGCTCGTGTAATTTCTCATGTAAAAATTTTACTTTTTCTATTTGTAATTTCTAATTGGAGAAAATTTTGTTTGCATGTGCAATTGCAGCATTATCAAGCTAAATGATACATATGTCACCTTTACATAATGCTGTTTATACTGTTTACATTTTTTTTATTGTGCATGTTTATATTTAGTTGATATGAACAGTTGAAGGAAAATAAAATCCCACAAAGATCCTCAAATGAAATCAAATCTGTGTCACTGCCAGGGCCATGCACCGCAAACCACTATTGTCTTTCTGCTTCTTTTTTTGGGATAATGGATTTTCCTTGACTCAGACTCCTATGAGGTCAGAGTCCAGGACAAGAGGAGTGAAACAGCTTGGATGTCCTTAGCTCACGGTCCACTTTATAGCTCTGTAACTTTCTAGAAGCATCCATAAAATCTATTCAGGTAAAACCTGAGGCTGGCACAACAATAGCCTCAAGAGACGAAGCAGTAAATGGAATTGAAAAGTAGAGAGGAGAAATGTATGCACCTTTCTCTGCTGAAGTGGAAACACTGACCTGGGACTAACTCATTGATGGGAAGTGAGAGGAAAGAATTTAAAGAGATACTCCTACCTGAATTCCAACTTATTTACCTAATAAACTGAGCAACTCACAAACTTAATGTGGACTATACATGGAATATAATCTGCACTAATTTTATTAACATTGTCTTTTAAATTATTTTTATTTGTACCATTTTTTCCACAGATATGAAATAATGTTTATTTCCAGTGGTTCCTTTTACTTTACCAAGCAAAGCATAGATTCTTTCATCAAGAAAACATATAAAAAAATACATAAACATAGTTATTGCGAGGAAACAATTAGCATAAAACAAATAAATAGGGGAATAAAGGCAGTATTTTATGGTTTATTGAAATTCAAACCAATACTTTGATTAAGTTTTAAGCCTGTTTATGATGTAACCTCATTCTTTCTAAAGCTGACTGGACTCATTCTTAGTTGTATCTATTATTAGAAAAAAAACAAAAAAAAAACAAGGCAGAATAAAGGAAAAAACACTTTGTTGCAATATGAACAAAACGGATGAAAAGTGCTTCATTTGTTTTATTGAACATAATTTTATTAAAATGTAAATTGTAAATCTAAGTAGCTTCTTAAATGATGGTTTCATCAGGATGTCTGTAGTACAGTAGTAGTAGTAGTAGTAGTAGTGTGTGTGTGTGTGTGTGTGTGTGTGTAAGGGATAATGCCCAATGAGGTGTCCATTATCGTAAATTAATGGACGATGCGGAGGCGTGAACAGTCTGACACGAAGCGAAGAAAAATGTGTTTTAGCCAGGTCATCCAGTCTATGGTTTTATCAGTTTCTTAATCAGTGTTTGCTGTTTAACTTCTGTCGTCGTGGTTTTAAATTTTTACCATGTAGACGACTGGTGAGATGATACTATATGAATTCTGAATTATGATCTAGAAGATGGTGGAACTGATTTAGAGCAACATATAGAAGTACATGCTGCATTTACTGATCATTGGACATCTGACGTTTACCCAAGGGAAGGTCAGTTAACACGAAATATGTGTAGCATTAGCTCGTTCTGTTTTTACAGTAAAAACGGGCAAATTTCAGGCGTAGTCGTGAATGATGATTATTCCCGATTAATTAATTTGTAAGCTGTGATTGATCATGACTAATTTGTAAGCTGTGATTGATCATGATTAATTTGAAAGCTGTGATTAATCTGATTAAAAATTTTAATAATTTGATAGCCCTAATTTGGCAAAAAATTATTATTGCAAATCATCATGACTTCTCCCTGCAATCAAAGTGCACCAAGGTGGTGAAACAGAAAAACATCTAGTGATTTCATTTCAGATTCTTTCATTTTCACAACACTTTATACATGTTTTTCCTGGGGAGGCTCAGGGCTTTTGACGTGAGCAGTGAAATGTTACACATTTTCTATCTGTCTGTTGTGGCGAGTGCTGTCTTCTTTGGGATTGTCTGTTGGGGCGGCAGTATGACCACAAGGGATGGGAACCGGCTGGATAAGCTGATTGATAAATGTGTTTCTATGATGGGGAGGAAAGTGGACTCTGTGGGAGCTGTTGTTGGAGAGGAGGATGGTGGCCCTAATGCAGGGCATCATGAGCAATCCCAAACATCCACTGCATGTCACAATGACAAACCAGCGGAGTAACCGTAGCAACAGGCTCCTCTCGCTGCGCTGCAGAACAGAACAGTTTAAAAAATCATTCATCAATTCAGCTATTAGGCTGTTTAACAGGTATGTCTGAACTGTACTACATTTTGTCTGTGCATTTTACTTTTTTATACTTACTAATGTGTGTGCTTGGTCTTGTGATTGTGTTTGCTGCCGGACACCTGAAAGTTTTTATCTATCTATCTATCTATGGGCAGAAAATATGTGCAGTGATAACACGCAGAGACCTTCAGGACTTTTTTGTGAGAGCTTTAAAAGTGAAATTGTCAGTGTTTGACTGACATTGCAACAGATTATATCTTAAAGAAAAGTCACTAACTTTTGAAAAATGATCTGAACCTAATTAGTGTGCCCTGATGACTGTGCCTGACCCCCCCAAAAAAAACAACAAAAAATATTTTTATTAAATTTAATGGTGAGCTAAAGCAAATTTAAAAGATCTTTTGAATTGAAGTTTCTATGTTGCACCACTGCTACCCCCTCCCTCCCTGCTTACACTGGTGCTTTATTAATTGTAAAACTTAACACCTCTGCATGTTTCATGTACATTGACAAGTTTAGAAAAAAAAAAGTTGTCCAAGACAATGAATCAATTATGAATAGCTCAGAGACTGTCCTTGTATTTCTTTAAAGCATCAACTGCAAGAACAAAGTGGTAAAATATACAAGTTATGTACAATGCTATCAAATTATGGTATTCCTACAGACATTCATTTCCCTTAATTAGGCAGACTTTCTGTGTGTCTACAAGGATTTGACATCCATTCTAATTGAAGTCTGATTAATTCACAATTACTGTGAGGAAAATAAGAAGAAGAGGGCACAGGGGGCAGTGAGAATAAGGGTCTGTATAGAAAAGTTAAACAAAAGCGAACAGTGGAAGAGCATTTCCCTGAATGCAGAGAAAGCTTCAAACAATACGGATTCATACGGATGATAATGATCTGTTTCAAGGACAGAAGCCAGCAAGTGACATGGTGTGAAACCGTCTTTGGAACGGTTGTTTCTATGCCAAAAATAAATCTAGTTTAATATGAATTCAACTCAAGAGAAATCTTATTTATATGAAATCCCATTTATTTATCAGATTTAGTCTGTTCAGTGACAACAAGTGCAGCTCAGTCATTTCTTTCAAGCACAGGGCATCATGTCAGCGCTAGAGCACAATGACAGACAGAATACTGAAAAAAAGAGGATATCTACATTTTGCATACGACTGTTGAAAAGAAGAACATGACTGAAAATAAAGATGGACCACGCTATTGTGGAGGAGATTAATTGAGTCACTCCATCTTTAGAAAAAACACAGGAAGGCTGAAAGGAACAGGAAAAAACTAGACATTCAGAACCAGAGCTTAGAACTGAATGATGGGAAGAGATAATATGTAAGAAAGTTCATCCTCTTAGCAATGACACTGGCAGCTCTGCATTTTGTCTGATAAAAGCTGACCTTTGCAGTGCACATCTTATCCCTTACATTAGAATCAGACTTAGCCTTACATGACTTTCTGGATTTGGAACAGGGTAAGGCAAATTATTGCAAATATATATGTTTAAGTGCTGTTATCATTAGCAGCAAGGGTTATGTAGCGGCTGGCACCATCATTTCACAGCATGATTTGAACCTGCTGGCTGGCTGTGTCCTTTCTGTCTTATGTTTGCATGTTCTCTCTGTGCCTGCGTGTCAAAAGACATGGGTGGTGGGCTATTATAAGCTGGCCATAGGTGTGAGTGTGCAAGGCTGTCTGTCTCTTTGTGTTAACCCTATGTGCCTTGCCTTTCACCCAGTGTCAGCTGGGACAGGCTCCAGCCCTCAGGGATAGTCAGGGATAAGCTGATACTGCTAATGGAGAGTGACAGAATAATGGGCATGCAGAAGTAGTGATCTAAGTGAAAGTTTGACACAAATAGCTATTTTGAACAATGCAATAGCAGAGTAAATTTTTCTATTGCTGCTACTCTGCATGTTTCATTACCTTTCTTGTGCACAGTGATAGATTACTTTCTTTTATTACATATTGGATTGACAGTCTAGGTAACCTTGACATTTCTTAGAAGCTATCTAAACGCAAATAATTAGTAGTGGATTTTTTTTTTTTTTTAGGATTTTATGAAACCCCTGCAAACATTTTAACCCCAATTCTAACTGGTAACAATTACAGTCCATTATAAAAACAAAACAGCAAGAAAATGACTATTGGATTTTATTCTAATTTTGTTAACAAAATCCTAAGCAATTTCCTTTACATTTATATATTGATCTAATTCGGTATCAAGATTTTTCATATCTGGTGATTTTTTTGGGCCCACTTATGAGAAAAAAATCTATTATGTAAAAGAGGCTGACGTACAGCTGAAACAGTTATATCTATAGTTTCTTCATAGTTTCAGAAAATGCATTCCTATAAGGGTTTTTTTTATATATTTCAGTCAATTCTACAGTTCCACAAGCTGCTAAAACCCTGTTTCCACCAACGGTTCTGGGTCAGAACCGGCAAGTTTGGGAAAATATAACAGTGCATTTCTATCCTCCAGGATATGTTCTTCCTGCAGGCTAATTATGACCCAAAAGCTTGAAAATTTCAGGATTTATTCATAAAAAGGTAATAACTGAGCAAATAATTAGTTAAATGATCAGTAAAAAGGCTATGGCCTAACTTATTATTATATTTCAATTTAATGTGACATGATTTATCAATCATTTTACATAAGATTTGCATTAAAATTGTAAAAACTGTATAAAGGGTGTTTTTTGTATTTGTTACAATTGGTGACATAAGTTTATTGGGAAAATAAATTTGAAGAGAGTCCTTTTGTCAAGAACACACTTCTTTCTTGTAGGGCTTCAGAAAAGCGGATTCTTCATGGGGAAACTGGTCTCTATACAACAATGGCACCCGTCCCATCTATTGCCAGTGAAAATGCAAAGAAATGCGTACCAACTCAGACCCGTTGGTAAAAATGGGGTTTAATCATCATAAGGAAGATGAAGGACTGGTTACATGGAACCACGTTACTGTGCTTTCTATGATGGCAATTTATTGTGAGATGTGAGATTGACACCAACATATGATTCAACAGTGGCACAACACTTCATTAGAACATTATTCAGAATTTTTACTTCTATAGAAATAGAAAGCAGACATATTTTGAGATTAAATATACTGCTGTCACCATCATGGTCATCATTTTCCAGGTTGCTACATATGTACACAACATCTTTATATTGGTCACCTCTCGGCTGGCTTTAGTCTTTAACAGATCTTCGAAAAGGTTAGAAAACTTACATGATTAGAACTGAAAAAAATTCTCTTGCCAAGGCAAACATTACCACCATGAATGCTATTTTTTACCAATTTCTTGAAGTTGCTCTCACCACCAACAGAGGTTACATATTGTTTAAATGTAAATATACCCTTATCTGTCTGCCACATTTTGGGCAATGTCACGCATGTTATGACATGGTAGAGTCCACTGCAGGAACTTTAATACTTTAGCTTAAATACAGCCTATTGCATATCAATTGTGCTTCACAACCCTGTCCTTGGCCTCCAAGGAGGCAAGTCTGGTCCTTGGTTTTGCTGTTCAACTTTTTGGTTTTAAAAGATGTAATGCTTGTAGTGGTTTCTGGTAGAGGGAATGGCACCAGAGTTTTAGAGAACTCTGGTGCCATTCCCTCAGTTATCTCCCAGTGACTGACTGGCACACCCTACCAGTTGAAATTGGAGGAAATCTGCACCATTTCCCAGATGTCTCAAATTATGATGTGTTTGTGGCTTAGAGGCATCACAATGATTCTTCAATACAACAGCATACAGCAGCCCTCCCTTCCTATAAAAGGCTACAGCAAGCTAGCAAGGCAGCTCATTTTTATGAAGCAAAATGGAGGCAAGCGGAATGTTCACCTTCAGACAACCAGGATCCAACATTACATCTTAAAAAAAAAAAAAAAAAAAAAACTTGTTGGTGAAGAACTTGTTGGATAAAATAAAAGGGACATAATTCAGGTTAACATTGGCCTGGTATTTCCAAAGTGGCAAGTACTGTGGGAGCTACAGAGGCTACAGTTTGACTTAGAGCTAGCTCTTCTCCTGGACAGTAAGTAAGTTACTTTAACATGTTTCACAAAATGGTGATATTGTGTTGCTCAGTGTGTTTGCACATTCGTTCTCGGATGAGGCAAGTTGGGGGTGGGGGAAGAGGTAGAGGGAGGCGTAGCGAATGACACACTTTGTCTTGGTCTACAGGCAATGCACAACAGAAAACCATGCGTGAAATGATCTCACTATTTGCCCCTTTAAGAAATACATATTAGTTTTTAAAAAAGTTTACATTTGTACTATATGTTGACATTGTTAATACTACTTCATGTTTATCAATAAGGTCATGGTGGATGGTGATGAGGTGTAGGATTTTGTAATAGTTCAACATGCTTTAGAGCCCTTTAACAAAGACTACTGGAAGGAGAAAAATCCAGAAGAAAAACAGGATATTTTCTTGCAACAAGAGTGAGTGCTGAAAATATTTTTCCTAACCTAAAATGACTTACAGAACAAGAAAATACCCCAAAGTAAGACCCCCACCATTCCATTATTTCCCTACAATACGTTTCCTTTCTTATTTTCAGAAGAAAATGGAAAATTCTAGTGGGCTAACATTTGAATAAATAATAAAATCCATCCAAAAGATGAAGCTGGAGGGGCCACATGGAGACAGGCATGTTGTTTTAACATTGAATGTTTGAAGTCTAAAATGTACTGTATGTTGTGATGTGGCAGTGATGTTACAGTTCATGGTGTTTTATTATGGTTCACAACATCTGTCATTTTAGCCTTTCAGTGTTTGTACAGAATATATAGTTTTCTGTAATACAAAATGTTCTCTAATTTCTCCGTACAGGGGTCTCAGCTAAAGTGATTATGAGAATTTAGTTTAAATAGATTGATAGTGAGGTATGAACAATATTTTCGTCATGAACTCTATTCCTCTAAAATGATCAGTACTTTTAGCATTTACAAGTGAATACAAGCGGTTGAAATCAGTGTCCTTTGCAGGGCTCTCTCTTAGTGATAGGGTGAGAAGCTCGGTGATCTGGGAGGGGCTCAGAGTAGAGTCGCTGCTCCTCCACATCGAGAGGAGCCAGATGAGGTGGCTCAGGCATCTGGTCAGGATGCCTCCTGGACGCCTGACCGGTGAGCTGTTCTAGGCACGTCCCACTGGGATGAGATCCCAGGGAAGACCCAGGACACGCTGGAGGGACTACATCTCTTGGCTGGCCTGGGAACGCCTCGGGTACTCCCCGAACAAGCTGGCAAATGTGGCCGGGGAGAGGGAAGTCTGGGCTTCCCTGCTTAAGCAGCTGGCCCCGAGACGCGACCCTGGATAGGCAGTAGAAAATGGATGGATGGATGGACTTTTAGCATTTAACTTTATTATTATTATTATTATTGATTTTATTCCAAACTGTGTTTTTCCCTTGTGTCATCTCATCACTGGCATTTTCTCCAGGTGATTGTCTCCATGTTGCTAGAATTGAGTACATTACATAAATGCAAATATGCCATATCTAGTTTTTGTCCTAAGGTTGTCTTTTTGTTTATGTTGGCGTTTGTTGCAACTTTGCAAATATTATTTTATTTAGTACTTATTATGATCATAATAATATGGTGAGAAAGTATCATTTTATTAAAGTTCTGCAAGTTGGCATATGTGGAAAGTTTGTTAAACAGTACTGTAAAAGCAAACATAATAAAATACACATACATAGCAAAGATATAGAGAAAAATTCAACACTGCAGAAATATAAGTACCAAACAGCCAATTCAGTCTCCAGCCTGCAACGTCATTTTCACCATCAGCATTGGTCACAGGGATTTCCATGTCCACAAGTACAATAAGTCCTGCCAAACTAGCCATCAAAGCTCTTCTTTTTAATTCAATTTAACAAAAACAGAGTAGTATAATTACAGACTTTGGAGACTTAAGTGTCACACCAAAGGAAGTATACAGGAAGTCAGATATTTCTATAGTTCAGTGATTTGTAAAAGTATCAGAGAAAAGAATAAGCGAGGTGTAGTTCTGTCAACATGGCAGTGGTGAAAATTAGGTGTTAGGTGTTAATATGTTAGTGCCATTTTAAACAGCAATTTTCTTCACGCACTGGAAATTAAGACGGTCATATTTGACCCCATTTGGCTTAGTTGTCTCATTTACCATTCATCAAGACTTTGAAGGCACATTGGCCTAATCCTCATTTCTGCAGACTTTAATTCATTTTTTGGATAGCTATGTTATTTAGATTTTATTTGGGAAAACTTGAAGATGACTGACAAAAAGTAACAAGATTAGAACTTTTTTTGAGCAGAGCATCATCAGCCTTGGTACACATGATGGCATTATTTATTTCTTTTAATCTCTCATGTCTCCTTGTGACCCAAAACAGCATCATAGATCTTGCCAGTGAGGCAGTGCTGGATGTTGGAGAAGCCAGCAGCAGCCAGCAGGGCAGTGTACTGAGCATCTGTCCTCTCTCTGCCCTCCGTCTGGACCAGCATGTTCAGGGAGTAAAGCTGCACTGTCAGTGGTCCAGATCCATCCTCATTGAGCAGTGCCTCCACCAGCAGCACAGCGCCTCCTGCAGAAAGATCTCATTTAATTGTTTATTCTCATTTCAGGTAAGACTTTTCTAATCAGGGAGATTTCTGACCTAATTAAGTATTGTACTACTGTACATCAAAGTAACCTAAGATGCACTACCTTAATCGGTCATTAACTAAATTGAACAGTTTTATAAATTCACATTTTTTTGATCTGTATTTTTAGACTACCAACTATATTATATGATGTATTTGATTGAGCTAAGTAAGGATGCTATGCATGGAAATACCAGTTTTGTTTAGGACAAAACTTGAATTGTTTGGTCAATTATAAGAAGTTATTCATTTATCATTAATATTCTATACCGCTTATTTCAATTCAGGGTCACATGGAGGTTGGAGCCTATCCCAGCATTTAGCAGGTGAGAAGCAGGGTACACCCTGGACAAGTCACTAGTCCATTGCAGGGCCGAAACAGAGAAACAAACAACCATACATACTCACACTCAATACCAGGGAGTATTTAGAGTGACCAGTTAACCTAACATGCATGTCTTTGTATGGTAGTAGGAAGCTAGAGTACCCGGTGAGAACCCATTAATGGGGAGTAAACGGCACACAGAAAGGCCACATCCATCTTGCTGTGAGTCTGCGGTGCTAACCACCACTGTGCAGCTGGAAGGTAATGTAACAATATTAACATTCATGGTAAATACTGTTGCAAAGAACAACAGTTGTCACATTATACAATGTACCCATTTATACAAAAAGGCCAGTAGACTTTTCTTTTTTCTTCTTCCCTTCTCATATTCTCTATCTGTACCCTGATAGTGTCAGTTAATGTCTGTGTGTCTGACTTTGATCAAAGCCAGAAGGGCAGATTTTTCTGGGATCAGCTGCATTGTGGGATACAATCTGCCATCTCATTTCAAGCAGCAAGAAAAAAAAAGCACTCATTCCTTTCTCACCCAAAGACACTCACACACACATACACAGACCTGGTTTGCAGGCTTTATAGATTCTACAGAGTAGCTCTATGCAACGTTCGTCTGTCCAGTCATGAAGGATTCTGGCAAGAATATAGAGGTCAGCTGCTGGCAGACAGTCTTTGAAGAAGTCTCCTTGAAAAACAAATACAAAATTCATCCAGTTGATAGAATACTGAAAGAATATACATATTTACATTTTAAGCTCTGGTATACAGACTCTCGGCAAGAATTGCGGAGTAATGATCTTTACAGGACAATATAATGATAATATTTTATATTATAGTCAAAGTCAGTATTATTGTCAATTCTACATGTACGGGACAAACAGAATTGAAATTATGGTTCTCTTAAACCTTGGTGTGATGAAATACAAGAATGTAAGCCAATAAATAAAACAAACAAAACAAGTAAATAACTCACGAAAATAAATGGACAAGGGAAACTACAGTCAGTGCAATATAGAAGATTGAGTTAGCTTATGGTCTGGTTAAAGTGAGTAGAGTGGCTGTATGCTTATTCCTGAGGGTGTCAACCTGACCCCTCCTTTACACATTAAGGCCACGCTAAGGCTGAGGTAAAGGTTAGAGGTGCATGCTGGGGGTGTGTCTTCTTGAAGTCCACAGCAATCTCCTTTCTCTTCTCCACGTTCAGAGAGAGATTGTTGTGTTCACACCACAAAGCCAGGTGGTTCACCTCACTCCTGTCTGTCTCATCGTCATTGTTGATGTGACCCACCACAGAGATTGGAGCTGTGTGACGGTGTGCAGTCGTGGAGCAGCAGAGTGAAGAGGAGGGGGCTCAGCACACGTCCTTGAGGGCCCCTCGTGTTCATTGTGGTGATGTTGGATGTGTTCCTGCCAACCCAAACTGCCTGTGATCTATCGGTCAGGAAGCTCGACAGCCAGTTGCACAGTCCAGCTGGTCCAGTTTCAGAATGAACTGTTGGGGGATGATTGCATTGAATGCCAAACTGCCTATGACCAGCATTCTGACATAAGAGTCTTTTGTGTCCAGATGTGTAAGAGCTGTGTGGAGGGCAGTGAAGATGGACCAATATACAAACTGGAAGAGGTCCAGGGAGGGTGGGAGGACAGACTGTGTTATGTGTTTCAACACTAGCTATTAAAAGCGCTTCCTAAGAATGCGTGTGAGGGCTACTAGACGGTAGTCATTGAAACAGGAGGGCAACAACTTCTTTGGGACAGGGATGATGGTGGTGGTTTTGAGGCACGTGGGGACAACAACCTGGCTCAGAGAGATGTTGAAGATATCCGTGAAGACATCTATGAGCTCCCCAGCACAGTCCCTCAGCACACGACCAGGGATGTTGTCAGGACCAGAAGCTTTGCGAGCATTTATCCTGCTGAGTGTCGTCCTCACACTGTCCAGGAACAGCATCAACACCTGTATACCAGGAGGGGGTGGAGTCTGTGATGGTCTGTATCCCTCGCCACAGACTCTGTGTGTCTCTGAAGACGATGAAGATGCTGAAGTGATGAGCTTTCCTCCTGGAGTACTGTTTCTTAGCCTCTCTGATGCCATGTAAAAGGTTGGCCCTCGCTGTCCTCAAGCCCTCCTCATCTCGTTCTCTGAAGCCAGCGTTCCGAGTCTTTAGCAGCTTATGGACCTCCCGTCAGCCATGACTTCTAATTGGACCGGACAGTGATGGTCTTGAGTACTGTTACATCATCAATGCACTTGGTGATGTAGGCAGTGACGACATCTGTGTACTCCCGGAGGTTTGTTGTTGTTGCAGGTAGCACCCTGTTTAAACACACTCCGGTCTGTGGTGTTAAAAGTCTCCTTAAATACCTCCAGGCACCTTTCTGGCCACACACGTACCTCTTTGAGAACTGGTTTGGTGACTTTAACCAGTGGCCTGTATGCTGGCATTAGCATGACAGTGATGTGGTCAGAGGCACTGAGTTGTGGGAGGGAAAGGCCTTGTAAGCTCCTCTATGGGTGGTGTAAACCTGGTGAGAAATGTTCGCACATTTTTGTGTGATATACGATGTTAGTTGTTCAAAAGTATAGGGCCAGATTTTTCACTTCATAATGTGCCCAATATTTTCTGCTGGTGAAAGTTTTGGACTGCAAGCCGACCAGTTCAACACCCAGACTCCTGCTATGAAATCATTTTAAGACTTTCCCTGAAGAGCTGGATGGGAGCATATATTGCTTTAAAACATTTGATGGGTCCCTTTCAGATGTGCAAATTATGAGTTCCACAGGCACTAATTCACTCCAATAACATTAGAAACAAGCTTTCAAACTGTATGCTGATAACATGCCAGGTTGTCCCGGTCTTCGACTGCTGTTCTCTCCAAAAAGAATTTCAGATATGAATTTGTCTAACCAAAGATCAATGGTCTACGTTCCCTCAGTCCATTTTAGTTGGTATTACTTTAGTATCATGTTTGCATATGACTTTTTTACATGAAAAAGCTTTAACCTGCATTTGTGGGTGGCACAGTAACCTATGTTCACAAACAAAGTGTTCCTGAGTACATGCAGTGATTTCCATAACAGAGTTTATTTTTGGTTGTCTCAATGTTACATTTACGAATATTATTGAAAAATTGCTCCATGATTTGTAGCCATAGTTTTATCGAACCTCAGAGAGACACTTTCTCTGTAAGGTGCTCTTTTTATTCCCAATCATGTTACTGGCTTGTTGTCAGTTAATCTAATTTGTTCTGAATTTTTTTTCTCCAGCTTTTTTCCTTAGTACTACTTAATTTTCCAGTCTTTGGTGTCCCTGTCCCAACATTTTTATGACATGCCACTACTATCACAAAATTGATAAAAAGCTAGTGTGTTTTATGAAACAGTAAAATGTCTTACTTTCAACATTTAACATGTTATTTATCTCCTTTTGCATTGTGTGGTACCTTTTCTATGCAACCCTTAGTTAAAAAAAAGATTCAGAAGTAGTTTCCAATGTGTCCAATAATCCATAAGTAATTTAACTATGATTAAATGAGCAGGCCCATGAGTGGCCTCCATGCTGGTTGCATGAGGTGGCCAGGTTTAAGCCCACCCCCAATCCACCCTGGCTTTACCATTATTGAAAGTGTGTGCAGATATTTATGAGACCAACAATGATTTTAATGCACCACCATGATTTTAACAGTGTGTTACATGTATGATGTGTGGTGACTTTGTAATGTTACTGTTTCTGAGCACTCTAGTTGGCCAGCCGTAACTGGTTTGCAGGCTTCTCCTCATTTTATTTGATTATTTCATATATTCATTAATTCTGTTGACAAGCCTTCAAGTAATAAGACATAACTCGATTAGTGGTTTATGCTCTTAAACATAATTACTACAAATGGATGATGTCTGTTGAAAACAAATTACTTCAAATGCATGTGACCTACATCGATTACAGCATATTTGAAGCTGCTGTCTAACATTCACTTATTGGGTTAAATACATGTTATAGGGGTTATTTAGCCAGCCAGTGTACTGTTCATTCTCACAGTAGCCACAGTATTTTAAGCTGAAATGAAATAATACACTTTATGGCCTCAAAACACCACGTGACAACACTTTTTGTATTCAGCAGCACGTCTATGTGAACAGCAGGAGTGGCAGGAATTGACTTTGGATGCAGGATTTCAAGATTACAGCTGCTGTGAACCTTTTTCCCACATTAGCTGCTGTGGCGTAGAAACAACACAACAAAGGAAGTGTTGGGTACACATTGACAGTTTTGTCTACAATGAATTCAGTCCAACAGAAGCAGCTTAGTTAAACAATGAGAGCCATGGCAGGCAGCACCAAGTGTTTTACTGTGTTTGTTATTTTACAACAATAGACATTTTCATTTGACTGTATTAAAAATCCAGGTTAACAGTAAAGACTGTGTAACGAATGTCAATATATTTTTACTGATATCTTAAGCTTGTAGATTATTTAATAATTTGTATGTTCACCTTTGTTATTGATGAAAAATAAAGGGGAGACCAGTGCTGCAGGAAGGATGTTCTGCTTAATCTTTAGAGATAATGTATTTCAGTAGGTTTTTCTGGAGGGTTTGCTCCACCTTTTCCTTTAAAATACCCCAAAGATGTTATGTGATTTTCAGATTTATTTACTTTATCTTTTTAATTATTCATAACAATATTAATATTTAAATAAATGATTTTGAGATTTCTAGATCATAAAACAGTTTAAAGTAAGTGAAGTTGTTAACAAATGCTGACAAGAAAACAAAAAGTGGATGATTCCGGTAAAAGCTTTAAAGGTCCCACATGATGCAAAAATCACTAAAGGTTTTCTAACAGTCATATGTGTCCACATGAGATGCACATGGAAGACCCTGAAATCAGTGTCATCACTTTAGCCCAAGGTGGAGGTTCACGCTAAATCTACCATCACTTTCCTTTACCTGTTTTCAGTTCTGGCTTGTTGTAGATGAATTTTACAACAATTCACATGATGGACCTTGTGACCAAAACTGTTTTGATCGCGCAGGTAAACAACTCACAGTTGATAAAGATTTGGACGAGCCACACAATGGTCAGGTGAGTCAGTGGCACTTATGAACTTAAAGACCCCTAACGTATGAACATTTATACTTATAATCCAGGTGAGAGCTTAAACATCTTCAACAACCAAGAAAAAAAAGTTTATTTTCTTTTATTCGGGTTTCCTTCTCCTTGTAAGTTCAAGCTGCCTCTTTAATTTCACTGAGAATGACAATTCTTATGATACCACAATTAAAATACTGACATGGTTTTGAAGTACAGATCAATGAAAAATGTATTTGTAGTTCTGGGTGATGTGTTATGAATAAGAAACAGCAAAATAGTACAAACCAATAGGTAGTTATGAGATTCAATCCTTCTCTGTGTGTTTTCGTTTTTTCATAACTCTTATCTCCCTGTAGAGATGTCTGATTTCATGTCTATTTTTGATGATGTCTGTGCATCTAGAAAGCACTGCACTTGAACTGGCTTTATTCTACCATAAATGTCAAGTGATTTCACCCAGTTGTAATGATCTTACCCTCGTGGAAGCTTATCCTCTGGTCAGCCTCGTTGACAAAGTGTTCCTGCGACATACGCACCACCTTGGGGAGGTCAAAGATCGTCACAGTGCATTCTGGGTAGACTGACGTGCATTGCTTGGCTAATGCCCCACTGCAGCCTGCAGAGAAGGAGACAATTACTTTTAGTCATGCCACGGTGAATGTATAACCTTCATTAACAAGGCAGTGCTCCTGTAACACACTTTGCACACAAACACCCACACATCACACAGTCGCATAGGTGGAATAGATGCTTTCAGGTGTGAAGCCATTATTTATTAGCTCAATTAATATTCAGTTAAATACGGCAGCTCTGGGAATGTGGTTCATCTAACAATACTAATAGAGAAGAGGGAATTGAACTGAATGTAGAGCAACAGAGACAGATGCTTTATGCAAAATTAGCACCTGACTTAGAGTCTGATTAAAGTATCTGGAGAAAAATAATTTATTTTGACTGATATCTGGTTTCAACCGATAACATAAATATTCTATTGTAATTTTTCTTGTTTTTATTCAAGTAAACTTGAGAGCTTTTAGGATGGCAATACTTTTGCATCATGATTTGAGATTGCCTGTTGCAAAACTGATCTAATTTCAGGCAACCTTAGCAGTACATAAGCTTTTAAATCTAACATATTGACCATTTTAATGAACAAATTCAAAGTAAAAGTTTTTAAATGGCAACCACAAAGCATAAAATTGTAAATATAGAGGGAGATCTACTGCTGCCTGCCCTTGCTGTCAATTTACAGTTGGTAGCATCGTTACACAGCAAAAAGAGCTGCTTGGTTCAATCTAAACTGGATGCTATCCAACCAGCAGGTCTACTGTGTGGCTGAGAGTCAGGTAGCACTGAAATGTTAATGATTTTTGGACAAATGAGCAAATTAATGTGATATGATAATTCATATTTTCTTATGTTGGATTTTTTAGTTGCGGCATGTTTATCATCTTTGTGAACCGATTTTAGGATCCATGTATTGTACTTGTCTTTTCATCACACCATTGAGTTAACATCTGGAATTTTGTTGTCTGGAAAACCATTTCTGAACAGTTATAGTGCCATGGGAAACTTTCGTTGTCATTTGTGGTGACACCAGTAATGTTTGGGATTGTGATAAATGTCAAAGCAACATCAGTGTAATTAGAAAAGGACCCAAGGTTTCCCAACTGAATAATGGCTAAAGTATCATGCTGCCACACTCATATGTTGTAAAATGCGACATTGCTGATCCAAATAAGTTCATTCTGGTCTTGTGCCCATCGTAACTGAATTTAAAGATGGCCAGAGATCAGTGTGGCCACCTTACCCAGCATGAAACTTTTTTACAATAAGCTACAAGGAACTGTGTGTACCTAATTATAAAGCTATAATGATAAACTGGACCTCCTTTCATCCACAGAGATAATTATTGTTCAAAAAGAAACTGAGACACTGAAAGGCACACACACACACACACAAGGGGGGAAACAGGGATTTAATGTGAAAATATGAATCTTTCAAGTTGATGCTTTGGCAGCATTATCATCATCTTTCATGCTTCATAAAGCCAACTGAATTTAATATGGAGGGAATGAAAGAGAAAGTGACACTTAGTGACAGAGACAAAAGAGATGGATTGGGAGAAAGAAAGAGCTTTATGGAGATTTTTGGAAGGGGGTGGAATGAGGCTGTGAGGTGGAATACAGCATCAAAGGATCTCACTTTGACAAACCTACAAAGCCAGTAAGATTTAAGCTAGTGTGTATGTTAGCATGTGTGTGTGTGTGCGTTTGCAGGGCAAGCTTTACTTCAAGCTATCCTCCAATATGACCTGTTGCTACCATATTAGCCCGTATTCTTACAAAGCTTTTTCTTGTCCAAACACACACAAGTACGCAGGGGTTACTATGTGGTTCTCACATCAAACGGGGGTCAGCAGAGGAGAAAAATCAAAGAGCAACAAGAAGGAGCAAAACCAAACATTCAACACACTGCTCAAGATTGCAATCTAACCTGGCGTCCTGAGCTTGTTAATGAAATCTTATGGGAGGTTTGTGAAGAGCTGATGCATTATTGTTGTGTTTTTCTTGATTTTTTTTGTTTGTTTGTTTTGTTTTCACTCTATTAACTTTTGTTTGTATGCAAGGCTGTATGTGTTTATGTATTTTCCCATGAGTGCAATCACCCATGCACTTCACAGCAGGAGATTCTCCACTGGAGATCAGTTCTCGCAACATAAAATACTGCAGGGTGATGCCAAATCCGAGTGAAATGTGAAAGCAAACACAATCTTCACTCGGTTAAAAGAATGAATATTTAAAACAAAAAGAAGAAGAAAAAAAATCATAAACAGCAGAAGTACTGTTTCAACTTGCTTGAGTAAAACTAAAAAAAAAAAAAATAAATAAATAATTATATCCCATCAGAAGGGCAGTTCTACCAGCTGATCTCCACATCATAATAACATTTTCAGCATATGAATTCTAATATTAAAAAAAACAAAGAAAAATTGCATGAACTTAAACACAATGCAACACATTTGCACATTTTCTTACAGCTGACAATTTTAAGCAGATCCCATAAATGACATAAAGCCAGACATGGAGTAATCTTCAGCTCCTACATGCAGCAATCTAGTTCACATTCATCTATATCAGCTGTTACTGGCTCTTCCTGTCGCAGTCATTACAACCAAGTCTCATTCTTGTCTGTTATGTTCTTATATCCATGCAATCTGATATCTGTCTTGATACAGGAAAAGTGCATAAGGATGTGACAAAAAATCTTTAATTTCCACCAAGTACATTAAAACTAAATGTAAACTAAAATGTACTTATATAGCACTTTTCCAGCCAGCTTGACCACTCAAAGTGCTTTACACTATCTGTCACATTCACCCATTCACACACACACACACACACAAACACATCGGGAGGTAACGTGGGGTTAATTGTCTTCCCCAAAGAGAATTCCATATGTAGTGAGGGAAAGCCTGGAATCAATCCACCAACCTTCTGGTTGGAAGACGATGGTTCTTCCTCCTGAGCTACAGCCGCCCACTGAGGCTAAAAGTGCTTTTTCTTTTTTTAAAAAATGGAAGTAAAAAGCATAGTTTTGATATAAGCAAAAAATGAGTTTATAAACTAAGTATTAGAGAACAGATACCTATAAAATTCTATTTAAGTAAAGTGACAAAGTATTTCTACTTAGTTACTTCTCAGATCTATGTGCAGGACGAGCAAATTGAGCAAGTGTAAAGCAACACAAAGGTCAGCAGAAAAGAGTGAAGAAATCATTCTTATCAGCACACACACACACACACACACACACACACACACACACACACACACACAAACTAACATCCTCCTTAAATGCTGCAGAGGATTTTGCTTAGAGATTCTCTGGAGGTTTCACAGTGTAGCTGGCCGGGTAATCTTCTCAAAAAGTTTGATGTCATTTTGAGGACTTTAGTGTCCTCACATGCAGCTTTACAGATCAACACTCTCACAGAGTACCAAATGTTTGAATAATGCTCTTTGGGTCTGAAGGAGATTCCAGACTAGTGAGGGAAGAAAAAAAATGTATGTTGTTATCATCGTCATATTTCAAACTACAATTTTAAACCAAATCTGATTCTTTAACTGGTGGATTCATGTAGCTAGATCCATAGGGGCTAAACGTCATCATGTATTTGCTAGATAGATATTGTCTCTCTAATATATCTCTAATGCTTTGGAGACCTAATCAGCTCATTGGCCTGACAGTTGCACAGACAGACAGATCTTGAGCAGCAGGTGTGCACAGACACAACAGATGTTGTATTAGAGACAGGGTCGGCATGGGACGCTACAGTCATGCCCTTCAGGCTCCTGCTGTTCACATGCAGACACTTTTGGTGATGCAGCTTCATGCATAAGCATAACCATACAGCTCCACACAGAGAAAGTAACAGAGCAGTGGGATAAGACAAGAGGATGGGCAGAATATGCATTCAGTGGTTCCACAGCTCCCCTCTGTGGTCAGCTGAGGTGGCACACACTGCAGGTGGCCCACCTGTGGGGTAGTAGTGTGAGATGGTAGAAGGGTCTGTTCAATGCTTGTACCACTAAATCTAATCTGATCGTTACAAAATCTCCTGCTCATAAACAGATGATGTGTAATGGTAAATATTTTTTGTATGAATGAAATAGTCACTGAGTATTGTGTGGTGGAAGTGGACAGAGCCAAAACCAAGCATTCATTTTTAGAGAAATGACTGCTAATATAATCTTGTCAGTACATAAGAGGGAACAATGCTCCTCTCCAAACATAGAATGAGATAAAGTGAAAACAAGCAGTCCAGTATCTGTCAGAACAAAAGCTATTCTAGCTTGTTTCCATCCTTTCTATTTGATTCTGCTCCACCGCTCGCTTGCACATCTCAGATTCATTACAAACTGCGCCCTTCCATTGCTCATATTATGACTATTAAGTCTTTTCTTCCCCAACACATTATTTTAACATCATGTCATTTGCTCTCTGTGTAAATCACTTTGTAAGGAATCTGCTCTTCAAAGATGAGTTATAAATAAATAAATATGAGATAAAGCATAACACACAGTGATGAACAAAGCTTTCTTTTTACCTTTGAGTTTCAAAAGAAGACATCAACATCTTGTTTCAGACATTTTTATAGAGATGCATTGTTAAACCAGTCTGTTGAGTGGTTAATGTTTGTCCTCCTTATTCCAAATGAAACACACAAAGTCAAATAAATCAAGTAATTTGAGGAAAAATCCTCTAAATAAATTAATCTAATAGAAACTAGCTAAATACTGAAGTCACATGTTCCAGCCATTATATGGAGAAAAAGAAAATAGACAGACTTTATTTGATTGCTGAAACTCAGTCTTGGCTAATCATCCCTCTCATTTCAATCTGTTAACTCTGGATTTTCCTTGTTAAGGAGCTCAAGTGTTCCTCACAACAGCTTTCAAACTAATTAAAAAACGTGTATATATTCTACTTAATGTATGTGCAATAATAGCTTAAATCATTGGAAATGAAAGATAAAATCTAAGCTATTTATAATAAATCTAAAGACATGTTATGACAAATAAGGAGTCGAAGTCTAGTTGTTGTATCGCAGTGACATCTTGATGCTAACCAGCAAATGTCAGCAGTTGTCTTACTCTTACATCACTTTGTAGCTCAAAATCAATGTAATATATAGCTACCTTCGTCAATGAAAGACAGGCAGGCCTTCAGTTTCCTCACACATTGTTCATAATACCTGGATCCTTAATCTAGATTTCAGATCCAAATCCAAAATTGGGTTACACGCCACCTATTGTAGGTTTTTTTTATTTTTTTAGTACAAATCTGTCCAGAACTAATCGAATAATCCTGTAGACAAACTGGTGGACAAACAAGCCATACCACCTAAATGACCTCCAAAGTGAGTGTAAGTTTTGTGGAAAAAATGAAGAAAGTTGCTTCAGTATTTCAGGATTATTTAACAGAATAAGCCACTGACATGTTCACCACATTACTTCTTTGACCCTGGATAGCAGTGATTCAAGCTTCCAGATGAGGAGTGACATGGACTAATTGTTTCAGTTAAATGTTTTTTCAGTGTGTGCAAAACTGACCTTGAGAAATTTCTCTGACTTATTCAACATTTTTTTGTGTAAAAGGAAGTTAATAACAAAGAGACACAAACACGTTCATAAAATGTAAGTTTGCTCGTCGGTTAAGCCATTACCCAGTGATTCCTTTTCAGTGGTTTTATTAGGATGGAAATGGCTCTGAGCAAAATGGGACAAAGCAAAATCCCATTGAAACATAACCCAGTCATGTCAGGACTTTGAAACTTTGAGTCTTTAAGTTCCTGATAGAGGTGAATCTAAGATGTGTGTGAAGGTTAATTTATGTACATAAAAGTCATTCATTCAAAAACCTCAGAGCGGGTGTTTATAAAGGTCATCGCTGATCATGTGTTATAAATATATGAGGGTGAACCAGCTGTCGCTCAGCTAACTCATACCAAATGTTCATTATTATGAACTCACAACCTTATGGAAATCTAATATGAGGACTCAGTAAACATACAAATGCAACACTTACCGCCAAGGTCACAGATGACCTTAAAACGTGAAAGATCGAAGGCCCTGATCACGTCTTTCCCACAAATGTTCCAAATGGAGTTCATCAACTGCATGAATTTGACCATCTCCTCATCAGACCTACACAAGCACACAGAAAAAATAACTTATTTTTATTTCTGCTCTTTCAGTTATGTCTTACTACACTGAAGCCAAATCTTCTTCTTTTTTTTTTTTTTTTGTAAGCTGTCACCTAAGGGGGCAATGTGCTAAAAGATACACACACATCCACACTTTGCCCATATACAAAGTTTGTCCCAGCGGCGACACCATGGTTTATTTGTATGTGACAGACAGGGTGTGGCAGGATAAAAGAGCCTGTGGTGACTACTGCTGCTCTGAGGAATCTCCACCTCATCAAGCAGCATCACCATGGGGGCAACACACATCCAAACACATACAGTAGCATTTTTTCTTCTATCCAAACTTTACTGTAGCAAAGTGCTCAGTCATCTGATACTCAAACCAACTCCTGATGACACAATGACATCCAGAGGAACTTTGAAAGTGACTCATTGTTAGCCTTGGACTCTGACAGCATTGGATGTGAAAAGATAAAATGACTGTGAGGCCAAACCCTGGACTGTCAGCTTGAATATGAAGCACTCTGGACATTAAATGCTCTTTAAACATCTTAAGTCTTTTATTCTCAGTGTTGGAATACATTTACTAGCACTCTATACTAACTTGTGTGTATATACTGGGGTAAAAGGGCTTAGCACAGTCGTCCCAGTCCTAACATACATAATTAAAACTTGTTGATGATATGTCTGTCTTCACAGATGTCATACACCCACAGCTTCCCTGCAGGGCTCTATCATAGTTACACTGAGTTACGGTTAAATACTGTCATGTTACTTTGGCTTTGCCATCTTATTAGTGACAGTGATGGAAAAGAGAGATGAAACATGTTTAAATAGTGATGACTTTGAATCTTTGAAAGGCATCATGTTCTCAGAATGACAGCAAGTTGATAACTGGATTATTCAGAAATGCTACAAAACACTAAATTTTTAACAAACTGTCATGTTTGATGCATATAAGGCTACCCTGCACAGATGTCTCATGCAAATGTGTCCTGCTATTTTCCCCAATGCAAACTTTTTAAAATTTATTTTTACAGATAAATCTCCACATTGCAAAAGTGACTATGTTAATAATATATAAATATTTTAATGCAAATACTGGTAATGAACACTGAGAAGCAGAAAACTGGCAATATATCACGACAGGTTTCAATGTAATGAGTGGAAATGTCAGCTCACATAAATAAATTTTATGACAGCTGTAATTAGCACGGTAACAAGAACAGATGTGTTTCAGTCCTGGTGTTTCCTCAGTGTGGATGTGCACCAGTGTCCCAGAAAGCAAACTGCTAACACCAGTTCCCAACGCCAGTCCTTGTGAAGAATCTTTTGGCTCTCCTCAACTATATTGACCATGGAGGACATCAAGGTGAGGGTAGATCTGCTGCTCAGTCCCTGGCTTTTTGTCAAACTCAAGGTAAAAGAAGAGAGCCAGAGAAGGGGCGGAGGCTGTGGGTGGCCAAAAAAATGCAGGTGAAAGAGTAATTTACATGACTCACCGCTAATCAGTGGCCTGCAGTCTAGACGTCACATTTTTGGCTCAGCTCAGCTCAACTCACTTGGAACTCCAGCCAAGTAAGTGCTAGAAAAGTACCTGTTACCAGGTGCTACTTTCTAATGGCAAACCCTAAATACACCGTTGAGCTGAGTCAAGCTGAGCAGGTAACATCAAAGATGGTGCAAATGCAAAACAATGTTCAACCTCCATTCCAGGTAAAAATGTAAAGCATATTTATCAACATATTTGGCAATCTGTAGATACACTCACACCTCACGGTCTTTCTGGAAAGGGTTGTATCAAACCTACAATCTATTACTAAGTGTATTTCTCTGTGAGTAACCTTTATTAATCACTAGATCATAGACGCACTTTCATTCCTTGGCTTTTAACACTGCGTGAGTTGTGTGGTCCTCTGTGTCTTTTATTTTATTTTATTTTATTTATTTATTTTTTATGTGATTTCATTTAATTTTTTGTGGTATATTGATTTTTGTGCAGCACTTTGGAAACGTCTTGTTGTGAAATGTGATATATAAATAAACTGATTGATTGATTATTACCTCTGTCAAGACAGAGGTCATTCATTCAAAGGTGGTGGTTTGTCTGTCTGTCTGTCTGTCTGTTAGCAACATAACTCAAAAAGTTATGGACAGATTTCTATTACATTTTCAGGAAATCTCAGAAATGGAATAAGGAACAAGTGATTAGATTTTCGGGGTGATCCAGATCACCACCTGGATCCAGATTTTTTTTTAAGGACTTTTTACCACGGGGAGAAAGGGATATTTTTGCCATGAAACCTTCTGACTTAACTATATATATATATATATATATATATAAAACGGCTTGGCAGAGGTCTGCGCTCTCCGAATGCTTCTAGTTTTATTATAAAGTTTAAAAATGTGTATGTAAAAAAAATTGTCCAAATCTGCCAAATTAGTAGAATTAAAACAACATTAAATAGCAGGTGTGTCTTGATGTGAAATCCACCCATTGTGGCAGATTTGTCTCCAACTCTTTTCTGTTTTCTCCGGATGTAGAATTCAAAGCTGAAGAAGAGACTTGGCTTTAAATTATTCAGGTGCAGCACATGACTGGTTAAATGGCAATGAGTAAACAGGGGTCTGAGTCATCCAGCCAGCTTTGAATCATCCTGCTCCTGCTGCAGCGCTCCAAGAACACAGTGAATGACTGCAGAGGTTGTTTCCCCTTGTTAATTTACCCACACTATTCACAGGGGAAATCAGGAGGCACCAACAACTGCTTATCAACATTAAATCAGTTGTGCAAAGGTGCTGAAATTCATCTTGTGGAGTATTTTAATTTCACATAAATGCAAGTTGCAAATTCATACCCAGTATATTATAACTGGTGTACACAGTTTCTAGTTTTGCAACCATCTTAAGTCCAGAGGTCTTAATATTGAAGGATCAGCTGTTTTGGTAAAGGATGCAAGACAAGGAAATATTTTTATAGTGTAAGAAGTACAGGGATTTAATGAATAGCCCAAAAAAACGGTGACGGAAAAAAACATTGTGTAAAAAATTGTGTAAACTGTACTAATTGGGAATTAGCAAAAAGACAAAGACTGGTACATTCATACATGTTTATTGAGATAGATTTAGCTTCATTTAATTTATTCACATGAAAAATTATAACCAAAATCAACATGCTAACTTCTCTTCTAGATCCCCTTCTATCATAGGGCAGCGAGTTTGCAAATGCTGCCACAGATGTGGAAAAGAAGAGATGTTTTAGCAGGTTATTCCTCCGTGTTTCACTGTGGATGCATTTTTGTCCGCTGGGGTTTGGTAGTGTTTTAAAGCACAGGGCCTCAGGCAGGCTTATCAAAATCTTTTAGCAAACAAAGTGTGAATTTTCAAGTGTGATGACCCCTGAAAACTGCTGACCAGCAGATCAGTGATGCGTTAAAACTGCAGGCACTAGATACTATAAACACACCAGACCTCAAGGACAATGGCAATTCACTCTTTCCTGTTCTCTCACTCTCTGCCCCAAGCTTCCTCACATCACTGCCCATATACCCCTCTCTCTCTCTCTCTCTCTCTCTCTCCCTCCATCTCACATTTCCTGCCTTCTTATGAATCCCACTGGTCTTTTTTTTTGTCAGAAGGAAGAGTGAAATTGTGACAGACAGGCTTTAGATGGAGAGACGGGGACGGAATGTAAATGAGCAAAAACATGTTTCCTCTGTGTGTGCGCGACACTGATACAGCTTCTTACCTGTAGAGAGCTTGAAACAGATCTTTCGAGTTGACTCCAAAAGCCTTTTCATACTGGTTTTTTCCGTCTCTGGAAAAAATGCAGGCAGCCATATAATAAGCTGTTAATAATAATTAATAGATAAGTGAATAGTTTGTAATTTTTATTAGAATAAAAACATTTAGATCATCTTTACATGCACTGTATAAGGTTTTTTATACTTGACCACAGTAAATGCAGTCATACTGTCTGAGAGCTGCTGGCTAGCTTCTCACAGACTTAATGAATGAAAATGTTCAGACATAAAAAGAAGATCCCATTTATAGGGCTGGAAACCAAGCCTGTGTATCTTAAAGCTAACCATTCATCTGTGGTTAATTCACTCTCTCCTTTGCACTTTCACAAAACAATATCTGAGTTTTACAAGACATACTATAACATGACTATGCTAACTTCAATCTATGCAGCAAGATGTTGGAGATTCTAGCTATCTAAACTGATGACTGTATCCACCAGCTCCATATTCAAGACTTACTCTTTTGCCAGATTAAGCTTTAAGCTGTAACTCAGCGTTCAAGCCTCAACTTCAGCTGCCTGCTCCTCATCTGTTTGGCAATGTCTTTGTTTTTTTATCTACTCTAAACCAGTCTAGCTAATCAGTCCAAGCCCTCCTCCAGCTGCATCAACTCATTCCCACTCCCAACTGATCCCATACCAGCATTTGAATGTCAAACTGACAAATTAAAGGCTAAGGAGTCCGTTAGGCATCACATTGTAAAGTGAAGCCCCAAATTCTATCTAAATGCTATCCTGACCACAATGCTGAAAAATTACACAAGAGGGGATCAGTTGCTTTTATATTTAACATTTTACATTCTATCACACCACCGTATGGAACTGCATAGTCTATATAATAAACTTTTAAATGAGAAAAGAAGAAAAATTAGAACAAATGAAAAGATTTATGAGCCACCCTTGGGGTCCTGGGATAGCTTGATATCGATTTAGGGGCTAAACTGTACTGACCTGACTGCATCAGTGAGATAGTGCCAGCAGAGGTAGATGGTTCTGGAGCTGTACTGGATGGACTGGCAGAGAGACAAAGGACTGGAGCGGGTGAGGAAGACACTGGCTTGCTCTGTGTTGCTGTAAAACACTGAAATAGGTGGAGGAAGAGCGGCGAATGAGTGCAGGTGTGGGTGCACAGCTTGACCTTTTAAGTGTGTTGGAAATAAGTAGACATAACAGATGTGAAGCAGAGTTGTGTAAGTGAGGCATTTGGCAATAATGAATGTCAAACCTACAAAAGACATAAAAGCCAAATGCAAGCCAATGATGTACATCATCAGGAGTACTGCTTTTTTTTTTATTCCGTTCTAGCAAACTGAATTCCAGTTCGATCCTAAATTAAGATGGAAAAATGAAACCTAAATTAGAATTGCTATTATTTGCAATTAGTACTATAGCATGAATTTCTGAGTTTATGTTCTGACCTTGTCCATTTTCATGGTGTGTGCTGAGCAGCTGTAGGCCCGTGCAGGCAGCCAGCAGCCTCTGCGTGCCATCCAGACTGGCACCCACTGCCTGACTGATCTCTTCTGCAGACAGAGGGCGCGCTGCACCCAACAACACATCAAACACACCCAGTTCACAGGAGGTGAACACTGTCTGGGTCACAGAACAGAGATGGAGTGGAAATATTTAGTGGAATACAAAAGAGAGCAGAATACAATAAATCTAATAAAGTTTCATCAGTAAAAACAGGTGATTCTGATGTAATTACTTGTTTTTTGTTATTTAATTATATCACAGCATTATGATCAAAAGCACTGCAGCAGATTTTTGTTCCTGATTTGATTTTCATGAGGTCTGAGCCTCACAGAAGCTAAAAGGTCCAGCAGGAGTCATGTGACTAAGTCTGTACGGAAAAACTCCAAGGATATTTTTTGCTGGTTAAATGCAAATACCAAAAACGAAAGCATCGGGTAAAGAACTATTAACGTGAGCTGTATGGACCCTTGATCTGAACACAGCTAATGGAAAGTGTCAAAAGCTCTAAAATAAAAAAAAAAGACTATCAATATGGTTTTAATCTTGTGTCAATAACTTGTAGCATGAATATGTTACCTTGGAGATAAGGAAGCCTTCCATGTACTCCAGTATTTTTCTGGGATACAAGTCTGCAGCAGGTGCCCCCTTAGTGGAGCCCATCTCCTGACGTTCAGCCATAGTTTCGACAGGACTTCCGACCCCAGGAAAAATGAACGTTTATCTTGTACCTGTAAAATGAGCTTCCCTTTAAGTCTGCTTGGCCTTGGAGACGCTTCAGCAGATGTTTGTGTTAGTGGCGGTGACGATGGACCCAGACTAAAACCAAAGTGCCCACCCAGCAGCAGCAGCGAGAGTAGCAGTGGGCTAAGCTGATTACAGCCAGATAACCCAGATTAGAGCATGGGCTCAGTCTGGCAGACAAAGAAACAACTCTGTGGAAACACTGATGCCTTGTTCACCATCACTCAACCACCGCTTTCACATTCCAGACCTGCTTTTCACAAAGATTTTATGACCGGGAAAAAATAATCAATAGAGTGAAATGACCAAGACTTTCTGAAATATGTGCTTCAAACCTTTTACTTGGTCTGATACTGGAGGGAGGTGATATTAAATTTATTTAAACAACCAGTCACATTACAGGCCTTAATGAGATTGCACACAGTAATCAGTCTGATTAATTATTAGGGCAAACAAATGTATAGTATTGGATTATTTTCATCGATGACTAAAAGGCTAAGTATAACATTGGGTTCTCTGTATCTACCTCCATAACCGGCTAAGTTTCAGGTAATATTTAGGCATATAAAGATTTAAATTTTACATAAACTGTGTACAAGAACAAAGGTTTGAGCTTGAGTATTTACCACCTTTATTCTTCAACACAGTCAGATTCCTCTAAGTCAGACTTTCTTATTTCTTTTAGTGGTCTCCAAGAATAGTTCTTCAGGCTTTTTGAAGGACTTTCTAAAACTCCCCTTTGGAGTGCTGCTTGTTGAAAATTCATGATTCAATAAGATCAGATTTTTAATCACCTTTTTGTGTCATTTGGCTTACCACAGCCTTTTCTCTATATCTCCTTTTTAATGGCTTTAAGAATGGTACTAAAGAGACTTTGGAAAACAGTTGGATCAGCTGAAAGGCATAACAGGTAGGTTTTCAGGCTTGCCACTTTCTTCTTTTGCCCTCTACCCACCCAATTTCCTTAAATTATTAAAGGACGCGTTGCTCACCATGTTGAAATGGCAAGTTTTCAGCAAAAAGCATCATGGGAAACACCTTGGTGGTGCAAAAACCTCCTTTCATGTCTGTCAAAGGGTGGTAACTTTGATACTTTACAACCAAATAAATGGGAACTGCATATTTTTAACAGGTTGCCACTTTTCCGGGGGGGGTTGGTCTAAAGACGGTTCTTGAAAAAGGTTCGTGTCATTTTATGCAGAAATAAAAAGACACCCAACTCATGGGATTACTTCAGTGTTAAGTGGCCAAGTACAAAAGTACACTTAAGATAAAACTTCTATTGTAACTTAAAAAAAAACAAAAATAAGATAAGAGATAAAACCACATGGTTCTTCAAGAAAATAAGTTGTTAGCTTTACATTTTTATTTTTACTAGTTTGTGCAACACATGCTCTAGCAGATCACGAGCATACGCAGAACAGCGTTTTGCCGTGGCAGGCACAAATAACATCAAAGTGGAAATGTCAACAGAACAAGGATCAACTTCCCCAAGCTGGGCTTCAGTTACATCTTACAAAAAAAAAGAAAAGAAAAAAGCTAAAGAAATGCATCCTCCACTACAGCATGTGTAAAAGCAAAAGAAATTATTTCACTTTTTTTAACTTAAGTCCCAGAAGTCTGTTTAACTTTTATCACAGACATAAAAAAAACTTTAAAGCAAAGGCCTTAAATCCATCACTTGTGTTCCAAATTCACATATTCACAAAGAAACTGTTTGCTATATCAGGTGTGAGCAAGTTTCCTTCCAAAAACTGACTGAAACTACATGATCATCACAAACGCAGCTGGTGTGGGTTTTTTTTTTAAACCTGTATCCGTAACAGAGCAAATACTGATGCCCTGATTCAAGTAAGTGTGGCTGACAGTTTCTCATTTGTAATAAACCATTTCGTATTTGTTCTGGACCAGCAGTTCTCTTAAAATTCTACCTCAACTTAAATACACCAGCTGCTCGTCAGAGCATGTTTAAGTGTATTAAGCTCCATGAAGTCTAAAAACATGTTTGTGTTATCGTTAAGCTGCAACTGTGAATAAATAGATCAATAATAAAACATAAGAAACATTTATGAGGGTCATTTGTTCCTCAGAACCTACAGATGTCATCACCAGACTTGATTTTTTAAAGCAGACTAGAAGTTCAGTCTACAAAGTGTTTATCTGCCCAATTTAACTTTTAATTTTGGTTTTCCAATCAGTATTTTCATGTTCCGGTATCAGAATATTAATGGTTGTTTAACGGCACATTTTACAGCAACTTTTAATGCCAGTTTTGTTTCACATACTGACGCAGTGTCTTTCACATATTTAAGTTCAAGACAAATGAAATAGTAAGTTAGTATTTTGCATCATGAACCTCGAACCAGTAGACACTTAATATTTGGACAATTATAAACTGACAAAAGTTTCAACTTATGGATGAAAAAAATGGGTGAAAAAACTAAAGGTTGCTGAATAAAAAAAATTCTGCAACAACTTGGATTATTCACATTCCTTACATATCGTGTGGTTTGAGGTGAATCTGAAGTTCTGTGGGGTATTTCTTTTTTTTGAAAGTTGCTGAACTCTAAGTTAGAGCTGATTAGGTCGATCCATAAAAACTGCTGCAACGGTGAGTTCAGCGTCGTCTGGAGTGGCTCCCGTCCCTGCTGTTGCTGTGTCTCTGGTATCTTCGACTGTGATGACTGTGACTCCTGTGCTTTCTACTTTTGTTGCTGCTCCTGGAGCTATGTCTGCCGTATCTGTGGCGACTATGCCTGTGGCTCCTCCCCCTGCTGTAGCTCCTTCCGCTGCTGCTCCGGCTCCTCTCTCGGCTGGAGCTTGTTCTGCTGCTGCTGCGCCTCCTGTGGCGACTGTAACTCCTCCTTCGTCTGCTTGAGCTCCTTCTTCTACTGTAGCTATGGGAGCGCCTCCTTCTTCCTTGGCTGTATGAGCTCCTTTCTCTGTGGGAGTGGCCCCTTGCACGTTCTCTACTGTGCCTATTCTGAACCAATTCTTCCTGCCTGTCCTCCCCTCTTCTCCTCTCTTCTGATTTCTTTTTCCCTAGAACTTGGGAATGCAAACTAGATCTAGAAACCTGCTTTTCGTTGCCATCAGCTGGTTTCATTCCGTTCACCTGACCCTGCACTACCAGCATCTCGCTTTCAGGATCAGAGGCCTCATCCCTTGTTAGAGGACTGGCCTGGTCCTGCATGCCAGCAGCTCCTGCAGTTTTTCTGCTGCTTTTCTTAACAAGGTTGCAAAGAAGTTTGTCTCTCAGCTCCTTCTCTCTACGCTGGAGCTCCAGTGCTCGGTGCTTCTCCACCTCTACCCTCTGCAGCTCTTCCTCCTGCTTGCGTCGACAGGCCTCCAGTTGCTGAAGACGGGCCAGTTCTTCCTTTTGTCGAGCCTTTTCCTGCCTCTCCCGTTCCTCTCGTTCAGCCCTCTCTTTCTCCTGCTGCTCCTGCTTTAGTGTCTGGGGAGAAGGATCGCATACAGACAGAAAGAAAAACTTCAACATTTATCTAGTGAAAGCTAATGCAAGTTCCAAATATTTGTGTTCAAGCACGACTGGCAAACTTTAATCAGGGTTAGACAGAACAGGACACTGTCTTACTGACAGTAAGACAAAGTGTCAGTTTTGTGAAGAAAATTATCAACCCTTCCGTAACTGTGGTGATACTAAGAATCAAGCTGGTGTGACTAAACTAATTCAGTGGTGTCCTGCATTGCATTGTGTGAATTTAGTACCTTAGCTCTTGCCAGCAGCTCAGCAATAAGCCGTATTGATTCCAGATTGCGCTGAGCCAGCAGCAGCCTCCTCTCCTCCATGGCAATCTTCATCTGCAGCTTCCTCTGCTCCTCCTCCTGCTGTCGCCTCATCTTCTTCAAATTCCTCCTCTCCTCTTTCTCCCGCAGCTTCTGCTCTCGCTTCCGTATCTTCTCCTCCTTCTTTCTCTCTTTCTCCTCCTCTTCTTGTTTTTTCTGTTTCCTGGACAGATTATTAAATGTACCGCAACATTGTATAAGTGATTCAATTAACCAAAAATAAAAAGCTTCAGCTGTGACGCAGTCATCCACAATACACAGTTACACTGTTTCTCATCAGTCATTCAGATTGGAAAGTTTTAGGTAGCATGTCATAAATGTAAATTAAATCTTTAAGAGGCAAAGATGGACAACAAAGTCAAAGACCCAGAAAAGCTTTCTCTGGGCACCAATCTCATTAAAGCTGGACTGAGATGAAATGGAAAACTTCACTTGGAATTTATGAATTCTCCAGGCTAAAGACAGTTCAGCTTGTTATTAGCACACGGCGGGCAGCTGTGATGACACAGGGGTACAATACTGCTCATAGGATAGATCATTTCCATATCTTTGAAAGTACCAATAACTAAGTTCTATATCCAGACTTTGGAGCTATATATGCTGCCATCCACAAAGCATCTGTTATAGTGAAGGTGCCAAATCACATTCTGCATATATTACAGCAGCATAGCTATGCTGTAAAAAAGTCAGGGTGATAAACTTGGCCCGGCTTCAATCTGCATCTCTGAAATTTTAAATTAAAGGAATTTTTTTTAAACTACAGCAACTAATGTCATCAGTTTCCACATATGTACAAGAAGAGGTGATGCAACACAGCTGACAACATACTGGTCTCATTTTTTTTTTAACTGTTGGTATTGAATTGCAAGACTGCATGGATTTACATAATAAAACTTTTCTGTTAGGGTTAGGGTTATTAAATTACATTTTATTAGGTTTATTTCTAAGTCTCTAGCTCCTCTCTTCAGCAATGTAGACATCCTCTCCTTCAGCAAGATAGTTTAAGCCTCCCTTCCCTGATTCAGTCTTTGTCAGTCAAACTCACTTCATCGTGAACTAGCTGTACACACATCTTACCTTTCCTCTTCCTTTCGCCGCTCCTCCTCTTCTTTCTCTCGTCTTTTCTGCTCCTCTCTCTGCCTCTCCAGCTCCTGTAGCTTTAGCCTCTCCTGGCTCCTTCTCTTAATGGCTGCTTCACCAAGGTGCTTGCTGGTGTCAAAGGTCACCTGCAAATAAAATTATGAATTATTTCAAAATCCTTTCATATTTGAATGCTGAACTATGCAACTTTCACATTCAGTCAAGAGCGGGATTACTTTCTACTGATATTTTTTTTTTTAGCAACAGAAACAACTTAGCTTGTTCTTTGTTCCTATTCCACATCATTACACAAGGCCATTCTTGTCGGTTTCCAACCTCATTTTGATTATGCAGCTCAGTTCTGTGGATTAAGAGACTTGGTGCTCCCAATGTTCATTATCTTAGGCATACTGATGATGCAGCTTCTATTCTCATTGCATTAAAAGGCCTTAGAGCTACTTTGTGGCTCTGACTACAGCTTCATAACTTAATTGTACAGACCGGAAGTTTTACTATAGGAAATGCAATTTTCTGGCAATCTAGGACCCATAACAGAAACAAGCAGATCTCAGATGTCTTTGAAAATTCAGTCTAACTCATGCTATTCCCATCCAAGGTGAACCTGCTTCTAAAAATTATTTCTCAGATACTAATTAATTCTAAAAATTTCTATCTAGTTAGATATTAATTAGCACAGGTATGAGTACTTAAATGCCACTTTGGTGCCTGCTGTTTCACGGGGAAAAAAAACAGCTGTCTCCACCCATTTTAAACAGGCAGTGCAGCGGACAGCCCCGCCCCTACAGCGTCTCCCGGAGGACCCATTGTTTACAGTGTTGCCAACTTAGCAGTCTGTCGCTATAATTAGCAAGTTTTGAGACCCCTCTAGCGGTACTTTAAAATAAAAAAGAAACAAGCAACAAGTTTAGCAACTTTCTGATGTTATTGGAAACTTTGAGGCTGACGTGAAAACACTTATTGTTTATTCTTCCTAATGAGACGCGGATGCTAACGCAAATCCCTCCCCTGTCTAGAAGCACTCAAAAGAGGCTGGTCTTCGAGCTGCAGGAAGAACATGAGACGTCCTCTTCTGCTCCATAACCAGCCTGAAAATGAAAAGCTGATCATGCCTGATCATGCCCTGGCTTAGTCAGATAGTAATGTCCTTTAATGTAGATAAAAACATTTAAAAAGCTAATCTTTTTAAATGTTCTTTTAATTCATTTAGTTTTTAAAAGAAGATAATATTAACTAGTTTGTTCTATTGTTTACGTGATCTGTTCTCAAGTATTGTGAAAAAGGGGACACTTAAAATGCTTTAAAATAATGCATTTCTTTTAAACTGATAATGTCTTTTCTTATATTTATTCATATATTTTTGTTGTATTGTGTTATTTTTGTGGTGTTCTGACTTTGATTAAAAGAATAATGCATTTTCCCCCTCTATATTATTGAAAATAGTATAGAGTATTGAGCACCATCCTTAGTATCGGCATCGAGTTTAAAATTTCTGTATCGTGACAACTCTAGTTTCTAATAGACTTGTGATTGTATCATTCTGAAAAGAGAACTGCTTTGAGCAGAGCGAACCTTGGTTTTATTGGAACCCTTGTCCACCGTTTTGAAGGCTCACAGACTACCTGTATTCTGTAGAGTGTAAAATAAAGACTAATTCCTAAATAATAGTGCACACTTAAAAAAAAAAAAAAAAAAAAAAAGACAATTTTTTACCTTACTATGTTCTGTAAATCCAATTCACACAAACCTTTTTATATCCATATATAAAGTAAGTAGAGTGATTATATTATGTTATACATGTTCATTTAACATATGTACCACTTTGCTCTCTATAATCACACACCAATTAGTGACTGGTGTCCTGCCAAATGACAGCCTGACAAGCAGTGGACTGCAGATCAAACCAGAGATATTCCAACTGGAAACCTACCAATGTACCACCTGAACCACAGCCACCCTTAATACAGAGTAGCTCTGTAAAAAAGCCCACATGTTGTACTCTGTAGCTGTTGATTATCTACAGTAATATAAGCTCCATTTCTGGGAAGATCTGAAATCTTACAAGACAATTAAAAAGAATGTCCAATTTTGTCCAGGAAACATGGATCTCCACAACACTGGACCAGACTCAAAGACACAACAATCAAAACAAATGCATAAGATAGTTTATCAGCTTACAAGTCTGAGAGTGACTTCTAATGTGTCCATTAATGAAGACGTCATTATACACTGTTTATTACTACACTGTCTCATTCTCTTCACCTCTCCAGCTCTTTTCTCCTGTCATCTTCACCATCTCCCTTGCTTTCCTGATGATCCTGCTTATAAAAAGAAAATTTGACTGTATGGCCACCAAAAATAAGTTATTCAATCACACACTGTGCTTTGCAATTAGTCTTGCTTTTGCTACTTCTTCCCTTTGAGCTACTATTGAGCTACTCAATAGTAATTTTAAATGTTTTTTTTTTCTTCATTAATATTGATTTTAACTGGTGCAGTCTGCAGTACCTTGATGTTGCATGCCACCGCCTTCCCATCCTCGCCTTTCAGCATCAGCTTCATGCCACGCAGCGTGTCCATGGCCTTTGTAAAGCCACAGTATTCCTGATACTGGACATAAGCCTCAAAGTTCAGGTGTCCCCCGAAGCTGAATGTACTGAAGTTCTTGTCCATCATCTCCTCTCTATAGGGGTCCAGCATGGGGATGTCAACATTACGCACCTATATATCAGCATTTAAAGATAAGTTTGCTTCAGTTTTTTATATATTAACACTGTAAAAATTAATTATGTGCCATTAGAACATTTAAATGGGATTCTTTTATATACACGTCATGAATACAAACACAGCTACAGTATCAGTAAGAAACTAATTGTAGTAATTCAGTATTTCTAAGCTTTAAATTTCTATATAATTCATATACTAGTATGTTAATGTCATTGTCTTGAGGATACTAAAATTGAAAAAAAAAAATTCCCAAAATAAGAACAGGTTTTCAGAAGCTGCCTACATGGTATGTTTTACGTGCAGTAGAGTTTAGATGAGGAGTCAATTCTTACAGCCTGTGTCTGAATTCAATATTAAAGATAGCAACAAGCAACAAACAACAAAACATTTACATTAATAACAAACTACCTTGCCAAATATCTGGAAAACAGCAGTAAGAACTTCTTCTGATGGCCGGTCTGGGAACTGGCTATCTTTCTGGCTAAACCAGCGACAAGGAAGTCCTTCCAGGTGAATTGTGTCAGGTCTCTCTCCTGGAAGAGTTTCATTCATGTCCTTGGCGTCACGGAAAAAGGAGTCCCAGTCATGTCGCGTGGGGAAGTCCACCTTATTTTCTACTGCGCGAACCTGAAGAAATAAAGACAAGTTAATATAG
The DNA here is from genome assembly GCF_017639745.1 of Melanotaenia boesemani. NCBI lineage: Eukaryota > Metazoa > Chordata > Actinopteri > Atheriniformes > Melanotaeniidae > Melanotaenia > Melanotaenia boesemani. The sequence continues at coordinate 22,070,822 of NC_055693.1, forward strand.
ACAGCGGCCAGATTGTTACATACAACTAAGTAAGAATATTACAAGAAATTTGTACGTTTATTCAAAGAGTTTCAGTTTTATTCTTGTATTAAGTAAGTTATTATGATTATATCAAATTATAGCAAAGTTGTCTTTTTATCTTTAGTCTAACCTTGTCAGCAACATTAACAGCAGTTTTCTAGACCCCACAATGCATTAGTCTTACCTTCAGTACATCAGTAAATCCACTAAGTTTGATGGTCTTTCCATCCAGACGACTCAAGAGGCTCTTGACCACCGACTTGTTTTCCACCTCACCTTCAAAGCGGATAAAGTCCATGGTGCTCTTGGAGATTCGAAGGGCTGAAAACTGCTCCGGAGCAACCATGGCCTTTACCCTTTCCATAACCTCCCAGTTGGAGATGCTCTTGCCCGGTAACTTGAGCTGTGGCAAAGCCACGCTGACGGTCATCTTGGCAATAGGCTTGAGGTACAAGTTGTACTCGGTGGACAAGCATACTGCCTCTGCAGTGTCATGGACGATGGTGGTCATATTTGCAAGCAGGTGGGGAATCTACAAGCAGAATTGTGGTAAATAAATTCAACGTTATGATTTTAACAACGGAAGATTCAACACCTTTTTTATTATTACACCTACCTACAACTGCCTGCTCGTGTTTAGAACAAAAACTGTATTAAAATGACTTAATTACGCAGCTGTGGGTAGATAAAAATCGCCAAAGTTGGGATGAAATACATTCTCAGACCCTAAAGACGCTAAGCTAACGATAAAACGACGATAAAAGTATTGTGTGTGCCAGGTATCAATGACACTTGGTAGAAAAGTTTGATTTACAATTGACAAAAAGCTATCTGTCAACTCTGACCTTCTAATATCATTAGCTGGAAATAAACGCTCAACTTTAGCTAACGTTAGCTTATGAAGATGGGCAACCTCGAGGGCCTTGAAATGAACCAAGAATTAGTTAGCTAACAAGACCTATTTATAAACTACTTATAAACGAGCAAAACTATCCAGTTAGCCGCAACAGCTAATGTTGTTGTCATGTCTACATAGCAACAAGCTAGTTAGCCTCAAGTGTTCCATAACTCTGCCGCTCTAGCTGCAAAACAACGTATGTCTTCTTTTATACAATGGTATGCTAACGTCAGTTATTGCACACATAAACACAACTTACCAAATATTGGTTAGCTTCCCGATGAGGGAAAAACACAGCAATCTTGCTGTAAGTGCTCGCGAGAGCCAAACACTTGATAGCCAAATTAACCCATACGTTTACCTTTTAAAAACTAAACCGCTACTGCATGCTAATCACCGTTTCCCTTGTAGTTACCTTTGACCGCACAAAGAAACAACGTGTAACAGCGGTCCAGTGGCCATAGTTAAAACCAGCGACATTATGTGGCACGGTGTGGAAACGCACACACACACACACACGCAGACACAACATAAAATAAAAAAAATTTAAAAACAGCATGTAAGATAATTTATTATTTTTTCACACTTTACAGATGATTGATTGAATAAGACTGCCAGGCACCAAACTAGTCCCAAGGTGATGGGGTGGCCCTGGGATTAATCCTGAAGTTTTATACACTTAGCACAAAAGTAAGGGCATTTGTGTTTAGTTTTTTTATTTCTCCCCTTTAATAAAGCAAATTGCTGTTTCACTGAACATTGTTGGAAAACCTGATTAGTCACCTTTACAACAGGGTACAACTTGTAAGGCTGATGATTCTGCCGAATGGGCAACACAGTTAAACATGTGGGTAGTGCCCCCCCAAAAATGCATCAAAATCCCCTGCAATATTCTTAAACCTGTTAGATGTCAGTGATACACCTGTAACCTGGCAGTATTTTAATCTCCAAACAAGAGTCAATAGTAATAGAATATTCCTTGGGATTTTGGCTTTTGGTGCACTACTCACATATTTAGCTGTGTTGCTCATTTCACAGAAGCCTGATCCTTACAGGTTATGAGATGGTAACAAATCAGATGTTTTAACAAAATAAAATACCAATTAGTATTATTAAATAATCAACCAAACACAAACTTCCTTCTTACTTTTGTGCTAAGTTGATAAATCTCTGAGAGAGACATAACAAGCATAAAAAATACGCAATAATCACAAAGAGATGTAGAATGGCCACAAAAAGATGCAAAGTCATAGAAATGTTATACAAGCTGACAAAGTTTAAATGAGCACAAAGGGTTGAGAGATAAATGAAGACATAAAACATGCAGGCAAAAGATAAATACATAAAATTAAATGAAAAATAAAATATAACCACAAGGAAATATATAACGATTAAAACCTGATTGAATAACAAATGAAAAGCATAAAAACATCAAAAGAATGACATAAACTAGCAAAATCTGGAATGAAAGTGCAAAATGTAAAACAAAAGGGCCATAAATCACAACTTCCAGGAGTCACATGGGTAATATAACAAAAGATGGACTACTGAATAGTGTAAATACAGTATATATATATATTTATACTGTATCTGTATTTTACATTTAATATTTGTAATATACTTGGTCATTCGAAGTGGACCTTTAAAAGTTTTTCTTTGGATTAGAATTAAAAAAATGTAATTACATGACAAATGGAGAACTAGGTGACTGCATATGTGTTTCAATAGCGTGATGCCTGTTTGACACTCTTGGTAACACCTAAAGCTTTGCACGAGTGCCATCACCACTGTGGCTACTCTTTTGGTTGAAAGCAAAAGAAATAGATGGGCTGGACATGGATTAGTCTGACAAGGCCCCTGGCAAAAAAGTTGGCACAGTTTCCCTGCAAAGATGGCAGAGGAATTTACATAATAGGCATTCCTCCCCTCAATGTCTATGTAGGTCAGTGGCTGCAGTCAGACAGGCTCTTCTGTCCCGATCTGCAGTCCTCGAGTAGTTAGGCTTCCCAGGCAACTCTGGATTTCACAGAGCCATAAAAAAGCTCATCACAGCTTTTTAGTTTTGTTTTCTTTCTTGTAGATGGTTTTAATATCAGAGATCAATGAAACATCAATAGACTGACTTATGAGCATTCATAATATAAGCAGCAAACGTAGGATATGCAGTGTCTGCTTAAATGTAATCCTGCTTTTATATGGTAGATTTGATCTGGTAAACATGGAAAACAGACAAACATCAAGAGGATTGTCAGAGCTGGAGTTATCTGTTCAGCCCCATGTATTGAGGAAACTGGCTGGAAATGTACCACATCCCATTCCTTTATGGGAGTGCGTTTGAATGTGAAATTCCTCTCCTTTTTACATTTCATTTAATTTAATCCTCAGCAGCATGATGTAGCTAACAGGCTCAAATTTACACCAAAGAAAAAAAATCCTAGACTTAAACTATTTTTCTATAAGACATTCTGTGATGTAGTATATGTATATATATATATATATATATATGTGTTTAGTTTTATATGTGTTTGGTGTGTAAGCCATATATATATATGGCTTACACACCAAACACATATAAAACTAAATGAGTACAGACTTTAGGTCTGTCCAGATGAAGTATATTTTGGTGAGAACTCACTGTGAATATATCATGTGCTGCTCGGGACAGGAAGTGGTGGATTAACTGTAAGTGCTGCACCAAGCTGGGACGTCAGATCATCAATTATTCAGCACCACCAGACAAGGACAATCCCTGGGTGTCAGCATGAACAGTATATGAAGCAGTTTACTTCATGTACTACTGTAGTCCAAATATAGATATGTCTCTGGAGTTATTTATTTATTTATTTAAATTAAGTCTTTTTTTATTTGGGGTGAACTCTGGACTATCTGAATTTATTTTATTTGCTAGAATTGTTGTAACAATTGATAATGCAGCTTTAGTTTTACGCAAATTATTGCTTTATTATTTCACATTCACCAATAAGACTGGACTAGAAAGACAAGGGTGGCTCATTAACAATGATTTCACATCACAGAACATCTTTACAGTATTTCACAAACAAAATTGGCACAATTATTTACAAAGAAACAAAAAATAAAAATAAAATAACAGCGTACAAATCTTACATTTCCCCTACACATGCAGTGAAAAACATCTCATTATTACAATTCTACATCAAAAGTGTCAAAAACACAATGACACGAACCCTATGATTTAAGTACAAATGCTACAAAATACAAAGGGATCATTAATTAAATCCATTATTTAAACCCATTACTTAGAGCCAATTTAGACTTTTGAATTTTGTGTCATATACGGTAATGTGTTTGATCACCTATTTAGTGTAAAACCGATTAATGATCTGCAGAATGTTTATGGCCATAACCTGAACTTAACTATTGCCTATTGCATGATCTATAAACCCTTCTAATTTTTAAAAGCTTAAATTATGAATGAACCAGTAAATCATTTAGACAACTGAAAATTTCTGGAATGAAGAATGTATAGAATTGAATGTCATAAAAACAATGTAAACTTCAGCCCAAAAACACACACCTGGTGACTCGCAATGAAATGAAAAGTGAAACAGTCTCAGATAATATGAGGTCCAATATAGTTAGTAGAAAAAAATATATAAACTATGTGATTCATGTGCTTTCATTCTGTAAATCTGCATCTTTATAAAACAGATCAGTGTTTCTGTACAAATAACTGGATCTGACCTTTTTTGGTGCCATCTATCAATAAAGATAGGTGAAAGGTTTAGAACAAGTATGTGGCCTTTTTATACTTTATGTGTATGGTTTATTCTACAAATTTAAATTAAAGGCATGTCCAGGGACCAAAAACAGCTTTAGTTTATGCATTTAAATCCCCCCCAAAAAAATCACCTACCAGCTTCAAAGTGACAAAGTGCAAACAAGCCGACTGTAACAGCTTGACTAATAGAAGAATTCAGTTTGAATATTAAAAATCTGCTACTTAGAAAATAAGCACATTTGTTCAAATTACAAACATGTACAAAAAAAAAGAAAAAACATCAGCACCGTCCAGTTAAAGGAGGTAAAAATGTAAAAACTGAGCTCCATAAATATATTACTTTGTAAACAGAGATATGGTTTTGGAGAAGCAATCCAAAGGTTTTTTTTTTGTTTTATGCTACCATTACTCAAGTGACAGCCTTCTGCAATGCTGCATGTTGCTTTTGCATGATTCTAGAGTATGTTACCTGGTTTAATGTTTGTTAGCTGCTCTGAATCTTTCCCTAAATATACAGGAAAACCCCTCACTGGAAAACACAGAAGTAGTGGAGCTTTCAGTCTGTGAATTCAAGTGATATTTAAAATGCTGAGTGTATTGTGTCCTGCCCTGTATATTTAACAAAATCCAAACTGCATTTAGAACCAAAGTGAATTAGAGCTTTAGAAAAGCATTGATTTGCGGTTATTTATGTAAAGTCCTACTATAGAAAAACTCCAAAATCAACTCAGTTTTTTATAATAAGTACTATTAGTTTCTGCAATAAAAATATCTCACCTGTCAGATTATAAACGTAGGTATTCATTGAATTAAATCGTGTCAAACGCAGGTTTAAGTTCAGCCAAACAAGTTGGAAAGTGGCCTGGTTCGGATAGGACTGCTGGGTAGTTCCTCTCCTCTTCCCACCTCATCCGTGTCCCTGAAGGAAGTGCTGTGGATGATCTGAGCTCGGTGGCGCCCTCGATGCAGCCGAGCGTTCAGCCGGCTGAGGGACGACTTCCTTTGCAAGCCCCCCTTGCTCTTCCCAGAGCCTGGTGAGTCGTCTGCTGTCTCTGCTGGTGAGTTCAGTAGCCGGAGTGGGTTAAGGTTGCCCTGGAGAACTTTGGGAAACCTCCAACCACGCCCTTTGCTGCTGCCATTTTCTGTGTCCGACTCTGCTCCTGGTGAGGTGACCACTCCCTCCTGCTGCAGGTCAGTGACCAAAAGCGGTGGCAGGTACTGGATGGCTCGCCTCCCGCTGTAATCTCGAGCCTCAGGGTCTGCTTCCCAGTCTGACAGCAGCACACGAACCACCTGAAAATCCCAGCACATCACATTTAAATGTCAGGGCCTGGATCTTGTTTCATAGTGTTTTTAGTGGCTACTATAGTAATATTTAATAAAAATGTGAATATGATGTAAAAATCAAGACAAACTCTGTTTATCTTTTATGCTATCTTTTATGCTAAGTTCTATGCCAGTTCCAGTTCTCAAGAGCCACTATCCTGCAGGTTTTAGATGTCTCTCTGCTCCAATACACCTGTTTCAAATGACATCTAATGGATGGATCGACCAAATAGTTTGTGAAGTTCTGCACCAGCCTGATTCATTCATTTCAATCAGGTGTGTTGAAGCAGGGAAACATCTGTAACCTCTAGGACAGTGGGTCTCAAGGACCAGAGTTTGAGATTCCTGATCTACAACCAGGAATTGTAGGTCTGGAATTGGACATCCCTGTCTTAAACTCAAACTGGAATAATTACTTTCACTAATAATTTTCAGTGACCGAAAAAAAAAACACAAATCAACAATAAATAAGTGTTAAAATTGTTGATTGTTTTTAAGTCTGAAGATTCAATTAATTTCCCTTTCCTTAAAAAATATAAACAAAAAATTTTTGGGAATGCCTCGCTGAAACTTTATTAATTTACTCTTATTGATTTGGTTCCTTCTAATTCCACAGGAAATAATAGCTATGTTAATTTCTTTTGTAAAAAGGGCTTAAAAATGAATGATTGGTAATATTTACAAGCTGCTTTACTGAGCAGGTGCAACACATGACACCACATTCCCTGCAGCCCACCTGTGTGTGCCCATGCATAGCAGCCAGGTGTAGCGGTGTGTACCCAGCACTTGATCTCACGTTTACATTCACAGGTATAGTGTTCTCCTTAGCAAAGGCCAGCAGCTGGGAAAGGAGTTCGGCTTTGCCCTGTTTGGCTGCCCAGTGGAGACAGGTGAAGCCTGTCACAAAGTCTCTTTTGGTCACAAGACTCGGTTCCACTGAAAGCAGGGGCTGCAGACTCTCCCACAGGCCATCTGAGGCGCAAAGCATCCACTCATGCTCTAGTGGGTCCAGGGTTACCGAGGGACAATCCTCATCGGTGTTGGAGGAGAGCAGTGACGTTGAGTCGCCGTCGCTTCTCACTGAGTCTCGGATGCGTGAGCCACGGCTGATCAAGGACCTCCGAACCTGTGAGAAGCAGAACATGCAGAAGTTTACTCTTTAGATTAGTTTACATTGTTTATGTTCCACTTAACAGTGTCTCCACAATTCCTACCTGAGGAGAACTGCTCATCATCAACTCTATGAAGTTCCTGCGGCTTCCTTTTGGTGTGCTGATATCCCCAATAGACTCCAGTCCCTCCAATGCGCTGTCTTCAGATAGGCAGCTTGTCAGTATGGCCCGCTGGGATCCCTTGGAGATCCTGCGTGCCCCTCTTATCTGCTGGTTGTGGGATCCAGCAGAGTGAGCCTGATCCAGATCTTGGATCCCAATAACTGGGGCAGATTCTCGCCTCCTCCTGTCCCTAAGCCTCACCTCCCCTCCAGCGGTGGTGGTAGGAGTCCCCGAGCTGGTTTTGCTCTGGAACAGGGCTGCAGGTTGTTCATTACCATTTGAGTGTTTATCATTGTCCAAGCTGGCACAGGGTGGACTTGGTGCACCTGAAGAATTGTGAAACATATCTCTGTCATTATAGTCAAGTTCAGTTGAGTTTGTTAAGAAGCAGAGGTTGTTGTATAATCTTCACACATATGCCACAATATCCTGCATATTAACCTTTTTGGGTTATTGTCCTGCAATACAAAACAATTACTATGTTCTTTCTTTTAGCATTTACTGCCAGCTTTCCCAAATAAATTATATAATACCCTTTAAGAATTGTGAAAGCCAAACAATTGATTGTGTTATACAACTGACTAGACACAGGAACCCCATATATACATGTGAAAAACAAATCATGCAAAGATTAAAATCCTCACAATAGGCGCGTTTTTACTCACCTGTTTGGTCTCCGTTATCAGGATTGCCATTAAAATATTCATCGTCTAGCGTCACTTGGATGTTACCGTTGCACTCCGCGTGATTGTGTCCGTCTGTGTCCGTACGCATCACTGATCCCACGCTACCTTCAGCGTCTAAACAAACAAATTTCACACCGTTCTCCACCTTCAAGAAACCCACGCTGTCAACAATGCGTTTCAGCACCTCGCGATCCACGCCTTCGTTTGACTGGTCATTACACTCCCCAAGTGAAATGAAATGATCGATCAGCTCCATCTGTTGGACCCTCCCTCCTCTCTCCCGCAGAAAATCCTGCACGGCTTGCTCCGTGCACTGGGACGCCATCATGAACACAGATGACTCAAATTAATAATATTAATAGCTACAAATTAGCATTTCGAAATACACTTAAGGTCATGCTCATTCACTTAAGTCGGTGCAGCGACTGATGACAGCATCTTTTCCGGCCTCCTCCTCCTCTCCTCCATTGGGAAGACCTGTCTGTGTCGTGCTTTGGCAGATAGGGGTCGCGCGCGTCGTCTCTGAAGCAACCATACAGAACTACTTACCTATACAAGAACCATGTTGCATTTGTGTGCTCCAAAAAAACTCGGACTTCCAACAATGACTGGAAATAGCCCATGTATGTGATGTGAAAACTAAACTTACGGTATATGTTTGAAAATTATATGATATAATAACCAAAGCTTGCTTTTAGTCTACTGAAACTGGCAAATTAAATGGCCAGCATGCATAACGCAAACAAAGTGACATGAATTGGCTAGGTTACAAAATATTTAGCAAACCTCTGGTCCTGTTTTTTCTTGTCCTCTGAACTGTGCAAGTTAGCAAATGCACTTTAGAAAATGCTCCAAAGTATCTTTCGATTTGTGATTTTTTAAGGTAATACGTCCCAAAATTAGGAACAGCGATTAGTGATCCATTAAAATGTCCAACTTTCCTGAAGGTTCACAATACAACTCAAGAACGGGCTAAATTAATTTGCGCTATGCCATTATACAAAAAGGGGTGACGAGTTGTTTAAAGACGATATATTCCCATCATTACTTGCTATTTTCTAAATAATTAAAGTATGTTTATTTTTAAAAAGACTAAATATTACTATGTTATCGTCTTCTTTACTATTTTACAAAAGTGACCACTGTGAGTAATTTTATAAACCAAATATTTACCCTCATTCCCACAGTGTTTTCTGGAATGGACTCGTCTGTCTAGTCGTCGACGGTAGAAGCGCAGACGTTCTTGGGGACTCTTGGGGAAAGAAAAAAGTTCTTTGTTTTGTCATTTTTATTTAAATACTTCAGAATTGATTTGTAGTGTTACCTTCTGTCTAAAGTTATGGCCTCTTCGGATGTAGCACGGCAGCCGGTACGCTTTTTTCCTCTCGTGGTTTATAAATGACAGTTGAGCAGGGAGTGTCCGTGGCTATCATTAGTTAGCCACCGCTAGTTCCAAAACTTTAAGTTAAATAAAAATCTGAAAGTAAAATCGATGCACGACTTCTACATTGTAGCCATTCACCGAGACATATATGTGACAGTTTTTTCTTTTATATTTAGCTTTTTATTTTGAAGAGAGTCGTTACAGTTTTCACCAAAGAACGCTAGCTTAACTTGTATTAGCACAACACTAGCACTTTATTATTGGTTTTCGGGGAAAAAGTTTCATGGGGGAAAAAAACTGATGTGCTCCGAGGAATAGGAATAGAGAAAAAAGACCAGCTTCAGGTTCAAGTTTCAGGTTGGATGGTCATGGGTTAATTTGTTTTAAAGGTCATATTAGTTGTAGAATGCATATAAGCAGTTTCATTCTTTTAAAAACACATTTGCCATTCACATGTATGTATTTATGTATTTAATTAATTTTCCTCCCATGCCATAGTGTACATTAATGAAAAGTGGAACATCTGTCGTGAGGAATTTCCTGAACGTCGGCAGTTTGTGTTGAATCGTAGTTAGTGTAGCCGAAGAACTTAAGATGTTTCAATAGTTCAGGGAGGGGCAGGTAAAATGAAGACTATGTGAACACTGTTAAAAGATTATGCACTCATCAAGGACTATTTGAAGTGTTATTCATAATTTGTAGTTTAATATTTGTACAAATGAAATCCTATTTAACCTATTAACTTATTTATTTACAGAAGCAACATATGCAAAGAAAAATGTTATACCATTCTTGGATGTTTATTTTTTTATATTTGCACCATCAAGTATTTAAACAACTGTAAAGATCACACTAATGATTTTTCAGGCAAAAAACAAAATTCTGTATTTGACAAACACCATCTTTTCACCATATTTAAGAATGAGTGTGTTATTTTGTGAAATAACATAGTAACAGCAGCGTAAGAGTAGCCTTCAGTGTGTTTAATGTATTTCACAGGATAAAGGAGTCCGGCCCTTGTCCCTGGCTGGCCACGTGGGTTTTGACAGCCTTCCAGATCAGCTGGTCAACAAGTCTATCTGCCAGGGCTTCTGCTTCAATATTCTATGCATTGGTACATTTTCTTATATATATAAATAACACAATCCCTACTGATAAGCTCATGTTGTGACATAACTTTCATTTGCTACTTTTTTGGGTGCATGCATACACTCGATTTTATTTTATTACCCTAATATCCAACACGAATACTGAATTCATACTGAATTTCTTAAATTTTGAGTTTGTCTGTTGTGGTTATATTTTGACTGATCTAGTTTTTAAACCTCACTTACTTTTATTATAAGGAATTTTAAGAAAGTAGGTGCTTATTTGGAACATTTACTGAATATATGATTTTTAATGAAATGCAATGCAACTTTTTTCTTTTTTGCTTCAGGTGAGACTGGTATTGGCAAGTCTACGCTGATGGATACTTTATTCAATACTAACTTTGAGAACTTTGAGTCATCCCACTTTGAACCTCAGGTGAAGCTGCGGGCTCAAACCTATGACCTGCAGGAGAGTAATGTCAGACTACGCCTCACTGTTGTCAACACTGTGGGCTTTGGAGATCAAATGAACAAACAAGAGAGGTACTTAAGACATTTGTGAGCTGTTGTGTCAAAAGTCATAAAGATATATATATATATATATATATATATATATATATATATATATAATTTAAAAAAAAAATTTTTTTATGAAGTTATTTAATCTGTCATAAAGGTCCCAAATCACTGACCTGCACCATATGTCTGTCTTAGCTATCAGCCAGTTGTGGACTACATCGACAAGCAGTTTGAGAGTTACCTACAGGAGGAGCTAAAGATCAAGCGTTCTCTGCACAACTACCATGACTCACGAGTCCATGCCTGCCTTTACTTCATCTCCCCTTCAGGTCACTCACTAAAATCCTTGGACCTGGTCACCATGAAGAAACTAGACAGCAAGGTACGAGATGACTCACAGGCTTGTGGCTCAGGCATTCTTAAGGTTTAAGTGATTAAACTAGTGTAGTTAGGTTGTTTTGTATAGTAACTGTGGAGAAGTTGACACCTTTTTGTTATTATTGATCCACATGGTAGTTTAGTCCATGGTAGGTTATCAATGTTATTTTTAATTTACCCCACTTGGATCTGTAATGTATTTGTGCTACTCTTAATCAAGGAGATATTTCTCTGTCTGTGCTTGTGTGTGAGGGGCAGAGGTCCCTCTCTTAAACTCATACTAGCTGGACAACTCTCAGAAACACATAGATCCTGTTTTTTGTGACAGGAGGGTTGCAACCTAATTATCCAAAAATGTGGTTGCACTGACTGTGCTGCTGTGTTTAGGTAACAGTACAAGGCTTATGCATGAAATCAGTGCATAATTCAAGTGGAAGTGCATCACATACCAGTCAGTGGTGACGTACAGTTTACTGCTGCCGAAGGCAGTAGCTACATGAACATGGAAAATATTTTGTTGAAATCATTCTGATTAGAGATTTCAAGTAACATGTTTACATAATTCCTAGATAAAGTGATCAGTTGTATTTATATGAAGGACAAATGTAATACAATCGTAATGCTTTTGACACGCCTAGTTCAAAAGAAGAATTGCTTTCTTATTTTTATGTTGAACCTTTTGAAATGCTAAATAATCCTTATCTCTTTCAGTTGCTAACAAAAACTCATTACGTCATCGAACCCCACATGGTTTAAGCCTGCACAGAGACAACATGTATCACAAAACAATCAGAATAATCCGTTTGTGAAAAGGTTTAAACTACCCCTCTTGATCTGGTTGCAAATTTTTTCTGATCGAGGCCGATCGGATCACCTGACATGTTTACATGACGCATATTTATTCTGACTGGACATTTGATCAGATAAAAGTGCTCCGTGTAAGCTTATCTATTGATCACCTCCTGTACCCCTGTGTCTATTTTGACGGCAGGTTAGTCGAAATTTCAGAATGATCTAAATTATATAAACATGAGCCAATGATTGAAAAAAACCATTAACTGCTATTGTTTAGTCACAGATGTGTTCAGTCTGAAATGAGCAGCGCATCATTATCAGCTGTCATTCAGAAATTCACTATTTCTGTTCAGGCCTGTTGTGATAAGCAATAAGTCAATTAATTGCACGGTAAGAAAAAATGAGCGTGATGAGTTTGTCGGCCGTGATAATTAGCGTTTTGTTTTTTTGTTTCTATCTTACTTTACCATAGACTGTGTATGACAACAGGTTTCAATATGGAGTATCTCGACTGAACGCTCTCTTGTCTTGCGGAGTAATCTCTCTCGTGTCATACTTGACAGCAGCATGCTGCAGCACGAGACCGTGGTGAAGCACTTAACCTGTACGAGCCGGTATGCCGCATTTGTTTTATAGGGCTGCCAACTCTCGGCATGAGAGTCATGCATTTGAGCGGCTTCTCATGCTCTCTCACTAAACCTCAGATTTCTCACGCTGAAATACGCATCAGGAGCAATGCCGGCTAATTGAGAGCTTCAGGAGGATTCCCAGTGCGGCGCATTACTTTTGGGCCGGTGTCCCGGCATATATGAGGAAAGACACAGCGTCGCGTCGCAGGTTCACTCACTGCTCATAGATCAGTCTGACACGCAGTGATGAGGGGAGATATTTCAGCTCCACAAGCAGCAACAATGCGCAGTATATTTTTTTCCTAGTTTTTTCTTTTTTTTTTAATAAATGGTACTAACTGGCAGTTTTACTGGGTTTCCCTGCCTGAGCCCCATGTTTAATATATTTTTTAATATAATTTTTTGAAGGGCAGTTTTATTTACAGAACAAAGACTTTACTATCTATCATACTCATTGTTTTTGGTTGTTTGGTTTTCATTCATTGTTAATGAGACTAAGAGTCCAATTCTATTTATTGTTTTTGTTTTGTTATTTAAAATTTCTTCCAGTTCCAGTGTAAAATGTTCTTTAGAAATCAAAGTTTATTGATCTTTGAAAGGGTGTACTTGCATTATTATGGCATCGTCATTATATTAGTTGAAAATGGTCTCAAAATGACAACACATGACAGCTTTGCGCAATATTATTGCTTATCACAATAATTTCTGAGAAAATTTATCGCACAGCAAAATTTGTTATCGCGTAAGGCCGGTTTCTGTTTTAGAAATGGTCAGAGCATGGATGATGAGGAATTTTGAGGCTGTGGGCAAATGTTGTATTTCTCTAATTTCATCCTACCGCTAATGGCAATGACAAAACAAGTACTCCGTGTACTTTATTTATTTGGCTTTTTCTTCTCCCAAATACATTTCTGAGTGCAACACATGGTTATTAAATGTCTCTTATGTTTAATATCTTGTCTTAAAGTGAAAAGCAATAAAGTGGTGGCCTGTCAGCACATTGGAGATGGAGTAAAATGTTTGAAGGGAACATGTTATGGAAAAATTACTTTTCTTTCTGTGTTTGAGAGCATATATTTAGGTGTTTCAGATAGGCCTGTTGCGATAAGCAATAAGTCAATTAAACGCACAGTAAAAAAAATGAGGGCGATAAGTTTGCCGGCTGCGATTGTTGTTTTTTTTTTTTCTCCTCTTACTTTACCATAGGCTGTGTATGACAGCCGGTTTCACGACGGAGTATCTCGACTGAACACTCTTGTTTCTTGCGGAGTGATCTCTCTCGTGTCATACTTGACAGCAGCATGCTGCAGCACGAGACCGTGGTGAAGCACTTAACCCGTGCGAGCCGGTATGCCGCATTTGTTTAGAGGGCTGCAAACTCTCACGCTTTGGCCGTGAGACTCACGCATTTGAGTGGCTGCTTGCGCTCTCGCACTAAACCTCCAATTTCTCACGCTGAAATACACATCAATCGGCTTATCGAGAGGTGTGGAAGGATTCTGAGTGGGCTGCATTACTTTTGGGCTGGTGTCCCGGCGTATGTGGAAAAGGCGTTGTGTCGTAGCAGCGCGGTTCACTCACTGCTCATAGATCAGTCTGACACTCGGTGATGAGGGGAGATATTTAAGCTTCACAAACAGCACTGATGCACAGTTTTGTTTTTTAGTTTTTTTTTTTTTTAAATACAATGGTACTAACTGTTTTACCATTATTGCTTTGCGCAAAATTATCGGTTATCGCGATAATTTCTGAGAAAATTTATCGCACCGCAAAATTTGTGTTATCGCGACAGGCCTAGTTTCAGATCAATACAAACTCAGAAAAAATACGACTCTGGCTGCATTTTGTTTTCAGCTTCCTGTATCTAAAAATGTGACATTCAGTGAAGTTCAGCTTTTGCAAAGTTCTGACACTCCAACCTTCTCCCTTACTATCTCCTCTTAGCTTTAACTACAGATGCTGCTTCATTTGCTGTACCTTTTTAGATGGGAAAGTTGTTTTGCTCTTGGTTTACTTTTTGCTATTTACTCTAGAACTACTATATAACTGTAGTAACTGTAGTAGTTGTATAGTTCACTTAACTCAAGAAATTGTGTGATCTTATGAAAAAGTGCAGAATATGAACTGTGTACAGTACACAGTTTCTGTATTGCCAAATATGTTTACACCCCCCCCAGAAAAAAAAATAGATAAATGGTGAAATCTTAAACACTGATATGTAGTTAGTGTAAACAACACTTAAATACATAGTCAAAACTGATGTGTATCTGAAGAAGACGGTGGGAATTTGTGTATAATAAACTATGAGGTACTGGTTTTAATGTGTGACTGCTGGGGCAAGTTCACAATCTGCCTTTTTACTATCCCCAGTTTCCCTCTCCCATAACTCTTGAAGTGGTCAGAAACTTTCCCATGCTCTCTGTGTGTAGTGACTTTGTGTTTTTTGTGTGTTTGTGTGGTTTCACTGCCCTGGAGTAGCAGTAACCCTGGATTTGCGTGTGAAAGGAGTAGCAGAAGCAGTGGAATGCTGTAATCACTTCACGCACACACACTTGAGTTGTCCTTTTGTGTCACTGTACGGATACACACAGAAAGAGCCAATTGTGGCGTCTGCAGCAGTGATGGATAGTCACTCACTCACACAGCTGTTAGAACACATCTCCTAACATTGTTTTGTTTTCTCTGCTGGGATCAGAGTGTGTTCTGCAGTGTGTGTTCTGCATGCTTCTATGGGTGTGTGGTCTGGCCCAGAAGCTCGCCTAGTGACAACATCTCATTCCAAGCCTCTATTTGGTACAAGAAGAAGACAGACAGGAATGTAGGGGACTTGGCACTAGATTGAGCTGCTGGGCTAGAAATAACATGGTTTATAAAAACTGTTTAGATATATAATTTTTATATATTAAGAAAAATAAATCTTCAATTTATATTGATGATTGTGGTATTTTTTTAATATATATATTTCCAAACATATTAAGTTGTGTTTAATGTGTCTACGAGTGCTCAGGTTGTTATTAATTAACAGTTTTCTAGGTTAAATGTTATAAATTTTCTTACTGGTGCAACTGATGACATTAACCAGCTAATACTGTAGCCACTGTCCCAGACCTGTTAACATCATAATGGGTATTTGTTTCAGCGAGTGAGTGTGAACAGAGATATTTATTTAGTGAAAGCTAGTTAATTCTGACATCTTGTTCTGGAACATCATTTTCTGTGATTTAGCTTAATCTCAATCCACTCTAAACTGAAGTGGTATCAAAGGAAAGATGGGAATTATAAACTATATTGCTGAAGCACGCGTCAAATACAAAGTGTAATTTCAGCTGATTTGAGCCTTGTCCCAGTCTTTCAGAAATCATACCAATAATGACAAATTAAGCCTATTTACTAATACAGAACATGATTTGCACATTTTTATGTCTTCAAAGACTTTTAGCTCCTTTTTATTTGTTTTAAACCAATGTTTAATTTATAACAGCAATGCATTGTAATAGTGCCTTTAAATGGATAGGTGCAAATAAAATGTAAGAGTCTAAAAAAAAAAGACAGAACAGGATGAGGGTAAAAAATGTTTCAGAGGGAGAGGCGCACCCTCTACAGTACCACTGTAATTTGTTTGAGGTAGAAGGTCCATCCATCCTTTCTCTCTACCGCTTTGTCCATTGTGGGTCGTAGGGAAGCTGGAGCCTAACCCAGCGTTTAGCAGGTGAGAGGCAGGGTACACCCTGGACAGATCACTAGTCCATCGCAGGGCCTGATGTAGAAGTTATTATTTAAAATTTCATTGTTATTAATGTAAGGACTAATTGTTAATAAAGTAATGTAATGTACCTTGAATTATCGGGAAATTCAGTGAACTGATGATTCTCAATGTTGAACCATTTCAACAGTGAGTATAAAATATATATATTTTTTATTTTTACTTTTTTTTTTTTCCAGGCTGCATGAGATACCAAAAAAGGGTATCTATCTAGCTCCTCTGGATATTTGTAATGAATAATGATAGCAGATTAAGACGAAGCTGCTTATTTCTAACACACATCTCATGTTGTTGCAGGTGAACATCATCCCAGTAATTGCCAAAGCCGACACCATCAGTAAGAGCGAGCTGCACAAGTTCAAGATCAAGATCATGAGTGAGCTGGTCAGTAATGGTGTCCAGATCTACCAGTTCCCTCTGGACGATGAGACTGTGGCCAAAGTCAACACTACAATGAATGTAAGGAAACACATAGGCACACTTTTTGACCAAGATCCAGGAGTTTAGGTACAAGTTTTCCAAGGTTTTGTAGTTTATTTTTTTGGCCTTCTTAGTTTACAGTGATTACAATATGCAAATGTTGCAGATTGACATAATCTCATTAGTACACGGCTGTTTTTTGTTTCCCAGTTAAAGTTAAGAATTGGAACTAGGATTTCTTTTTAGCGTCAGATAAATAAACCACCACACATTTGGTGGGAGTGTTTGTGTTCTTGAATTATGAGGAAGAATAACTGAAAGTGTTTATGTAAATGAAACCTGTGACTTAGGACGTGCACAACTCTTCACAACAGTTTTAACCCTTTTTAAAATGATATAAATCCTTTTTGCAGGGTCATTTGCCATTTGCTGTAGTCGGCAGTACTGAGGAAGTCTGCGTTGGCAATAAGATGGTGAAAGCTCGCCAGTATCCATGGGGTGTTGTCCAAGGTATTATGGATCAGTGTATTTGTCTGTTTAACAATACATTTTTTATTGAAGCCAGCTCAGCGTAAATCACTGTAATCTGCTTGTCTGTCTGTCAGTGGAGAATGAACATCACTGTGACTTTGTGAAGCTGAGAGAGATGCTCATTTGTGTCAATATGGAGGACTTGAGGGAGCAGACTCATACGCGCCATTATGAGCTTTACAGACGCTGCAAACTTGAAGAAATGGGGTTCAAGGACACGGACCCAGAGTGCAAACCTGTCAGGTGGGCTGCCCGCTCGTTAATTTCCGTCTTCATCCAAAATGCACAGTTCACAGACATTAAAATAGAATTGTGTGTGTATGTAGTTTGCAGCAGACTTATGAGGCCAAGCGTCAGGAGTTCCTGGTGGAGCTGCAGAAGAGAGAGGATGAGATGAGGCAAATTTTTGTGCAGAGGGTGAAGGAGAAGGAAGCTGAACTGAAGGACGCCGAGAGAGAGGTATGCCAAGTGGGACCACAAAGCTGGCTCAACACAAGAAAAATAATTATGTTCTCATAATAAAGCTTTATTTTGGGGGGGTTTTTGTTTTAGCTGCAGAGCCGTTTTGAGCAGCTGAAGCGTCTCCACGCAGACGAGAAAGCAGCTCTGGAGGAGAAGAAGCGGCTTCTTGATGACGATCAGAGCTCTTTCAGTAAGAGACGAGCTGCCGCTCAGCTCCTGCAGGCTCAGAGCCTCACAGCCAACGGCAAGAAGGACAAAGACCGCAAGAAGTAAGAGGCCTTTCTGGACAGTACTGTTTATTTGAAATACTCTTATCTATTTATGTTGGCAGTGGTGGTTAAATTAGTTTGAGTCATGGGTAATATGCGGTTGTCAGTGGGTTTAGCAAACTGAGACATGTGGTGCAAAAACACATTACCGCTCTGATAAGTGAACACGCGGCAGCAACCGCAGAGACGACAGAGGTGCTTAGTGAAATCTGAAGACTTAACGGAGACAGTGTTGGTTTAAGTTGACATTGCTGTTAACTGATGAATGCTCAGGAAGTTTTGTCAGTCGCTCATTTTAATCCATCTCAATTCTTTTGTTTTTCAGCTCTGGCTTCATGTGAGGACCTTTGGACATGACACTCCATTACGAATTGTTTAACCAGTGACACTGTTCACATTGCCTTCAGCCAGTCTCAAACACTAACCCGAAGAACACACAGGCCGGCAGCATGTGAGCCTGGTTTGCCAAAGTTTAAAAACTATTTCCAAAAATCATTTTGTACACTTTACTTCTTGTTTTTAATCACTTGTGTAGGTTTTATGACTTTTTGTGTATTGTTTTTTGTATTTATCCTTTCATAAATTTCGTCATTTTCTATGTACCTCCTTCCCCTTTTTACCCTCTGCCGGACTGAGAGTTACGCTCCTCACCAGCTTCTGTTTACAGATCAAATGACTTGGACAGGTACAGTAATAGCGTGGCTTCTTCATACACTGCCAGGTTTCTAATAATGCCACAAAAAAGTGGTTTTCAGATTTGCTCTAAAGGTGAAGAAGGCCAGTTTTTCATAAGTTAATTAACAATTAATCTAACAACACTGAACAAGTTTTCATCATTCTTCAAGGAGTAATTGAATACAGAATTTATTTTATAAACAACGGTAGCAGGGTATATTCTTTTAAGTAAAAATATGACGTGAAATTGGTTAACATTAGTCCTCTGAACCTTCAGTTTATTTAAACAATGAAATTAAATAGAAACTCAAATATTATATATTCATGTCAGTATTTGTGATCTTATAGTGCTTAAATAGTTTAACTGAGGCGTTTATCTGAAAGGGTTCAAATTTCATCTGTTACCATTTCCTGTTGGTTTAATTCACACAGACTTCTTCGGAATAACAAGTAAAGGGTATTTTTCCTCTTATTCCTTCAAATCTGCAGCAGCCACATTGGTCGTCGTTGAGGGAAGAACTGGTTTGTGGACCTCTCTAATGCATTTACACATTTACAAAACACTTTGCTAGTATAATGGGTGCGAGACTTGATTTGGGATTAAAACTTGTTTATATGTATCTATAAATTACTCTGTTTTTTTCCTGTTGGGACAAACTGAAACTGGCTGAATCGCTGGGTAAAAAAACTATGCATCATATTATGTCAGTGTTTGCTTAGGAGGCAAATGAAGAGAAGGCTGATATTTTTCTGTGTTACTCTATTTTTACATATATGTATTCACTTCTCTTTGTACTGTAAACTACAAGATATCAAGCAGAACACTGTGGTGCTGGTTTCCAGAAATGTGTGATCAATAAGCCGAACATTAATTCACTTTTACTGACTCTTGATTCTTATACTATTGTTTAAAAATGTGTTAGTGCCTTAACTGTGTAAGACTTAGAGATACACTATCTACACACTGACTTGCAGGAAAAAATCTCAGCCACATTTGTACTACGACTTTAAGGATCAAACTGTATCATTTGGGATTTTTCTTTCTTTCTTTTTAAATAAACCTTTTTGTATTTTTTCCATGATACACTGTGCTTGTCTGCTTTTTCAGAGCTGAAACATTTCAATGCATGAAGTCAAGAGATAACTTAAATATTGAAAGGTAGCAAAAATTCAAAATGAATTCCTCTGCTGCCCTACATTTGGTTCTACATTTATTTCCCCTTTATGGATGATGCGGATGATTACATGCATCCCATTTGCTTTTAAAGGCAGCAGCAGCTTAACATCTTCCCCACCTACCACTTGGTTTATTTAAGCACACACACTCATAATGAGACTGTCTTGTTCTATCTGATAGCTTTGTTACCCTGCAGTGTCTCACACTCTAGCTCTGTTGCCCTTCAAGTGACTTAAATGCAGGCACACAGACAGGTAGATAGACAGGTCTGGTGTAAAGCAGAGAAAAGCTGATCGATTCCCTGCAGGAACCAGTGGCACCTTGCTGGTATAAAGCAGGAAAGAGGACGCCCAGAGGAGAAACATTTCACCAAAGCAAAACATGGAGAAGGCGTGTTTGTGTGTGAGCATACATGTTTAACCACTTTGGGTGTTTTCGCCCATATTTTGAAATCTTATCTCACTACTGCAGATAGAAAATATATAGAAATAAATTAGCTGCTTGCTCACCTCAAATATAGCAGTCAAGTTTTTTTCTGAATGGGCGTAAATGTAAGATACACCCAAGCTGTTATACACCTGTGCTGGCAAGTGCACATATTCTCATACACAAAACCTGGTCACCTTTTGCTAGTCACTCTAAATGCAAATGGAGGTGATGATTGTAGACAGGCCTGACTCCTGGAGAAATGAGGTTGTCATTTAAGGGGGAGTGCCAACAATGGTCTGAAATTACCTATTACACACCTCATCCATGTCAGTGTTTGGCTTGAGAGCAGGAGAAAGAGGGCAATAAGAAAGGATAAAGAGAAGGGGATGGAGGGATGAAAATGGACATCCTTCGCTAGCATGTCTATATTCATAAAGACAATAATACTCAGACATCTATACCTATAGTGGTACTCATAAGTCTTCATAAGCTCATAATGAACACATTGTCGGTGAAGATAATTATAATTAGAGCAGGATATGATTCTCAGGATGAATCCCCAAAGGGGAAACCATTAAAATCCAAATGGGCTATACAGGTGATGTGCTTGTTTTGTAGCACAGCACATAAATGTCTATTCTTCTCAATCACTTTCTGTTTCACCTCTATTACAAAGCACACCGATAGAAAAAGAAAAACAAAAGAGGAAATTATTTTAAAACAAAGGCGTTTATTGCGAAAAATGCACTTGACATGAAAAAACAATCATATCAACCACGGGTCATCAGTACAAGACGATGTATAATGATCACATGGTAGAGAGCGCTGGACGTGACCAGCACAGAGCATGACTTCAATGGCACAAAAGGCCTATAAATATTCTGCACAATATAGAATTATATTTATATATAATATTCTTTTATTCAGTTTCACTCACTGTACCAACTGTCTCCAACTCAACCCAGTCCTAGTGAGGCATGAGTATCAATAAATGTCCTTTTTGTGTGTAAAGAGCTACATACAGAGGTCTTCTTTCATAATCTCTTTCTCTCACGCACACACACATACACACGCACACACACAAATATTCATAAGAACAAATATGGCTGACATTTAATTAAAAATGGCAGAGTGAGAGCTCAGGCTTCCTGGCAGGAGGGTTAACAGCGCCCAGGTAGCAGAAGTGGTTTGGCCTCAAAAAGGCTAAAAGCCATCAGATTTGAAGCAATTTGGGGCAAGAACTGAACCGGCAACCTTGTTGAGTGGTGCCAGAAAAGGACCAAGTGTGCTAATACGAGTGCCACTAATCACTCTGAATTAGTAGGCGACCTGGGTAATTCCATTAAAGTCCAATTGGAAATTGAGCATTGTACAGATGTGTAGTTGTGCTCATGCCCAGTAGGATTACCACTGCTCCGAAGAGTTTGATTACATTCGTCGAGCTGTCACCGTGTATTTTACAACCAGGAAGCTGAGGTGAATGACTGGCTTATGTCACTTTATATAGATAAAAAAAAAAACACATCTGAAAAACTGGAACTTCAAGTTGTTTCATCTAAAGTGACCACTGTATAGTGGTTTTATTCCTGACGTTTTGACTGTTGTAAACTCTTTCTCCTCAGAGCATCGACCTCATGGAAATGAAACACAAACCAGGAACTGTGCTTAGGTTTGAGAAAAACAAGAACTTTGCACAGGATTTTTGTTCGGAGCTGATCTGGGATCGGGTCAAGTTCAATGACAATCATCCAGCAGGCTCGTCGTACTGACATAACACAGTGGAAGTGGCAAAGAGGCCACTGCCATGTCAAAAACAAATAGCATGAGTGTGTAGTTGTGTGTGTTGACATTTGTAGGCACTAAGGTTTGACAGAAAAGTTTTAGAGGAAAATAGGGATTTGTTTAGACTAAAGTTTCCAATGACTAATATCCAAAATTTGCCACTAACTTTCCCTTTTTTTTTCAATGACAATAGTTCCACTTTTAGCTTGACTGAATCAAAACGGCCACTGAAACTTATACAACTGTTATGGCTTTAAAAATAATGTAAATAAATGGATATAAATGGAGGAAACAGATCAAGCATTTTAATATGTTAAAATCAAAGCGTCTGTGTCCACATGGTACTAAACTGAAAACTGTTGCTTCAGTGGACTGATGACAACTTCAGTACCATGAAGCGGGTCCCCTCCACTTCACAGATCTAAAAGATCATCTTAATGAATAATCTGATCTTGCTTGGTTTTTAAAATAACAGACCACCTCTTCTTTTCTCCTTTGCTAAAAAATACATATACATATACATGGTGAACAAAGCTAATCTAGGGAAATGGGATTTTATAGAATATTCCACTTTCAAGTCCGATACATAATCTGTGCTCTTTATCCCATCTTGTGCTTACTTTCTACAAATCTTTGAGGATCCTGCTGGACAATCTAATAATTGGTGGTTAATTCTGAACTAAGTCTATTTGCAGCAAGAAGTTTCCAGTTTTGATCTTAGTGAGTTTGGTCAATTTTGAAATGTTTATGATGATGAAATGCAAAAAAAAACAAAGAAAAAAAAAAAAAAAACATTCATATTTAAAAGAAAACTAGAGCTGTTTTTCTGCCATCTCCCTTATATGGCACCTGTCCAGTTAGCCAATGAGCCTTAACACTGCTTAACCAATAACACTTACAATCATGTTTGTATCAATAAGACATTTGTGTTCCTGGGCCTTGCTTGTGTGTCAGGCTCTAACTGTTGCTGTGCTTCTGTTTTCACAAGCAAACAAATAAACAAAAAAGGTTGTTGTGACAGGAAGTAAACTCAGAAATCTGCTGGCTGGCAGTTGTAAGATGGAACATTTGTTTCCTGCTCTTTGACTTGCAGGTATCCCTGTGCACTGTTGATTGTACATTTGGTCAAGAGTACTGGATGTGTATGCTTGTTGGCACAGTCAGACAAAACCGTTGGCAATTTGTCATGATAAGGTTTAGAAACATTAATTCCGGTTAAAAACCTTTATGAAATAAATAATTCAATTTCTGGTAATAAATCTTGTCCTGTTGCTTTAAGAAATCTTCATGTCATTAGCCTCAAAGCATTTGCTTACGTGATATTTTAAGGTTTTATAGGCAATGATGCACACTGATTAGGAGAGTAGTTTGATATCACAATTATTGTAATTATGCAGGAAGGCTAGATAAAGATTTAGTCATTTTGTCTTGCTAGCTTGTGTCTTACAGAAAAATCATGTTAAGAGGGCTTAAACAAGCAGTAGGGAAAATCCCTTTGTAAATGCATTTTTAAAATATTGTATATGTAAATATAGAGGCAGGTTGTAACAATATTACCAAGTGCATTTCTTTTGTTTCAAATCTCATACCAAAGTTCAAAATCTTTATAAATACAAATAAATTCAGTAAATATATTTTGGTGACTTTCTATTTCCTCTTTTCTTCTTACATTCAACAAGCCTTCAGTTTAATCCGGCTTTGGGGATCTATGAAAGTCAAATTCAACATAAGTTAAAAGTTGTAGACATTTATCTAAAGACATAAATAGAAAAATGAAGGACCTAATTTAGACTTAGCTTGTTGCACCATTGCTTTTAAATTAAGCTCCTTGTGACAGGTCATCACAGCAGGACAACACATACACCTAATACAACATAGAAAACAAAACAAAGAGAAAGTAATAATGCTACATGCATTGTTTAACATATACTGGGTTGAAAAGAAACATGTGCTCATTGCCACAAATTTGACACGTAGATGTGCTTACAGTGGTCCTGGAGTGCAGGCTCACTTACTTCCCTCATCACCTGGCTGTAAAATTTCACTTCTCATACAAAGAAAGCACCCGGATTCAAGTTCTGAGGTCTCAGTGGAAAAGCAGAGCTAATGCTTTTTGTGCTAGTGTTTGCTGGTGGATGATGCTGAGGAGAACTAGGAGGCAGAGCTGATCTTTCTGTGAAGTCTGTGCCTTCAGTAGTCAATATCAGTTGTTTGCAACATGAGTGATAGGTAAAACCTATCCTGCTTTCTGTGGCTGGGCTGGTTGAGGCTTAGATTAGCTTTCCTATTTAGTTTGTGTACGTGTATAAATTAGTTGGACAAACATGGATTTCTGAAGACTGTTGCCGGAAAAGATGTTTTGTGGCTTCATCAAATATAATTAGATGTAAAACTTTAGTGTTGCTTCAACATTAAAACACAAAAATGAAATTATTCACCGGAATTCAGAGAAGTTTTTTTTTCTTTTGTGTAAATGTCAGCATCTTTTAAGGCAGATTTCGACTTGTATTTTATTTGATTGATCTTTAATCCAGCAAAAATCTGGGAAATCAATTTCAGCCCAACTGCTGTCTGCATACCGCATGTGCTCATCTAGCTTGTATGTGCGCTTGTGTGGTTTTTAAGTCAGAAACAGGGACGACTTCTTTCGTCCACTTTTTGCAGTTCAGAAGCTCTCAACGAAGCTGCCAGGAAACAGCCCAGTCTGTCCCGTCCTCTGCAGGGTGCCTTTGTACCAACCATCTTCTCTCTTCTTATGAACAAAAACCACGTCTCCTTCCCGCAGCTCAATCTCTGCCTCACTCTGAGGTGGGTAGGGGACCAGGACACGATACCTGACAAACAAAGGACGTTATAATGCATAATGCTGTGAATGGCATAAGGCTTTTTGATGTTGTTTTGATGAGTGTTTTCTACATTCTAGAATGTTGACAATATTCTATAATCTCAACCTTCATCTGCAACTACATTCTAGAATTTTTGACATTCTGAAATGTTGGCAATGATGACAAATTGTAGAATTTGGCTTTTATCAATGACGACATTCTAGTATACTGGCTTAGATCTGTGAAGATATTCTAGAACATTAAAACCATTCTAGATCATTCAAAAATATCAGTTTGTATCTGAACCTATATTCTAGAATCTCCTCTAGATTCAAGATTGGCATTACTACAATTATGATTACAGTGTAAATTGTTGGTTTTGAACAACATTCAAAAATATCAGTTTTGAACTATGACTACCCTTCAGAATTTGGCTCTGATAACTGACATTCAAGAATCTTGGATTTGATCTGCAATGTCAATTTAGAATGTTTTCTACATTCTAAAATGTTGACAACATTCTAGAATATTGATGTTCTATAATGTTTTCTGCATTCTAGAATGCTAACAATTTAGAACATTTAAGAATTTTAACTTTCCATAATCTCAACTTTGATCTGCAATTACATCCTAAGATTTTGATGTTCTAGAATGTTCTCTGCATTCTAGAATGTTGAAAACATTATATAATCTTAAACTTCATTTGAAACTATATTCTAGGCTTTTGATGTTCTAGAATGTTTTCTACATTCTAGACTGTTGACAACATTCTAGAATCTCAAACTTCATGTGCGATTATGTTCTAGAATTTTGATATTCTGGAATGTTGGCAACATTCTGGAATACTGACAAACTGTAGAATTTGGCTTTTGTCAATGACAACATTCTAGTATATTGACTTTGATCTGTGAAGATATTCTAGAACATTAATAACATTCTAGATCATTGGCAACATTTAAAAATATCAGTTTGTATCTACTCCTAAAACATTGCAATCTCGATTTATACATACACATGATCTCATTTCTACACACAGCGATTCTCAAGCATGAGCTGAATCACAAACAAATGCCCCTAATTTCTTCCCGGATTTTTCAAGCACACCCAAACACAGCACTGCCATTGCCTCCTCCCTCCACCAATGGTAAAGTGCCATTACAACACATGATTCAGGGGAGGAAGCCTGCCTGCAGTCGAGTGTTTGGAAAGGGTGAGCGAGAGTTAAAGCGGAGGAAAGTCTGCAATATGGAGGTTTAAATGGATAGCGATGAAAACCCAAGTGGTAGTTGGCTGTTGTTTGCCTGTAGAAACTGTTTTCAATTGAAATTACTCAGAAAAAATTAATATAGAGCCATCAGAAATAAATACAACAGATTTGAACAGACTTTTTTTGTTTATTTAATGATTAATGTTGTTTTATAGGCAAAAAATAATATGCTCTCTTAGTTCAAGGTACAATGTGTGCAATAAGGTAACTTTAAAAAGGTTTTTGATAAACATTGAACCAGTCCAGCCCTCAACTTGTTCCAGTTTCTTTCTTTTTGGCCCGCTGTGTATTTGAATTTGACTCCCCTGCTCTACCTGAAAGACCATTTAAATGTTTCTTTTGTTTGTTCGTTTTGTTAAAGTTCAGTGCAAAAAACATTTTGTGAAAAAATCGTGCCAGAGAATTGTGATCTTAATTCTTAGCGTGATTCACATTTTTTTCAGAATCGTACAGCTCTCTATTTTGAACTATGACTACCCTTCATATATGGGCTCTGATAACTGACATTTAAGAATCTTGGATTTGATCTACAATGTCATTTTAGAATGTTTTAAAATATTTTCTAAAATGTCTTCTGCATTCGAGAATGCTGCTGACATATAATCTCAAACTTTATTTGAAACTACATTCTAGAATTTGGGACTTCTAGAATGTTTTCTGCATTCTAAAATGTTGACAACATTCTATAATCTCACCTTTGATCTGCGACTACATTCTAGAATTTTGATATTGTAGAATGTTTTCTGCATTCTAGAATGCTGACAACGTTATATAATCTCAAACCTTATTTGAAACTAAATTCTAGATTTTTGATGTTGTGGAATGTTTTCTACATTCTAGAATACTGACAACATTCTATGATCTCAACCTTCATCTGTGACTACATTCTAGAATTTTGACATTCTGGAATGTTGGCTTTGGTTAATGGCATCAAACCATATTCTCTGCTTCTTTGTTAACAGTTAAGAACCTTAACACTTTGGCATAGATCTAAGACATCATTCTTACTGAGGGAAAAGTTTTTGTTTTGGAGTGTAACAGTAAAGATTCTTCTTTTTGATGCCTTAAAAAAACTTGCTCTGTTGTCTATGTCAAAATGATAGAACCTTGGCTTTGTTATATAATCTTTACTTTGATCTCTGACAACATTCTGACATCAAATCCAGGATGAACCACTAAATTTCCTGAAATAGTAAAATGTCTCGCTTACATTATTTGATGTTTTCTGCCTTGTGTTTTGAATAAAATATTGGTTTATGCAATCTTTTGTTCCTTTAAATATAGAGCAGTCAGTGTTCTAATCAATTCTGAAGAAGTGCATTTTTTCTGTATTAACCATGTTACTAGTTATGTTACCATTAAATGTTTTATTCATCCTCAATTTTGTGAAATTTTGTGAAGTGTTTATAATGCTTCTGACTTTAATCGTTTTTCCATATAGGGATGTGTTAAAACATGTTTCAGTGAGAGCTTGTATGTGCGGTTATGTGCCTGAGACACATTAGGTCTTCCAGACTACTCAACTGACTATTTTATATTTCAAAAGCAAAGGGAACGGTCTATAATAATTTCCATTAGAAAGTCTCACTCTTAGTCAGTTCTGAGAATTTTTAGAGCCCATGTTGTATTTCAAATAACAGCTGATACAGTGACAGGGACATATGGTAGATGATGACTTATATCTTGAAAACTTCACGTCCAGCACTGTTGGATACAACAGACGTGAGTTATTGCTCATAAATGCGCCTCTGGGTTTCACCTAATTTCTGCTTATGGTTTTGTTATCACTGACTCTCTAAGGGCTACTTTAAATCCTGATGGCAAATTCTTCTAACCCAAAATTCCACAATATTGTCAGAAAATATTTTTTATAAATATAATTTGTTGTAAGGTAAATTTATGTCACCACACTGATGCAGAGACAATGCACTTCTCTTTAAGCCAGTGTTGTCTGCAGTCTTTAGGCCAGTGTTAGCATGTTTGTAATTTCCTGTGTCTTAACCCACCTCTCTCTCGACAAGGGTTTGGGCTCAGGCCGAAGAACCATCAGAGCATTTCCAGAGCGTGTTGCCGGGGGTGACTTAGGGAAATTGGTATCCAGGGATCCTGACTTCCTGTGCAAAGGCTCCAGCCCTATTGCTCCTGCCATGTCACTCTCAATTGGACAGGAGCCAGCTCGTCCCTGTGATGCCATTGGACAGGAACCTGACCGGGCGTGGTGGTGATGGTGGTGAGGATGGTGGGCAGGGTCCGTGGCGATGGCACCTTGGCCAGCCAGTGAAGGGTCATGGGTGGGTGGAGATGAAGGGGGAGAGCGAGGTTTCTTCTTGGCTGCTGCACCCGATAAAAGCTTTAACAAACCTGCTGCTTTCCTCTCCTTCTGAGGATGGAGGGATTAAGAAAGAAATGGAAAGAGAAGATGAAGGAACAGAGAGGGGAGACAAAGCAACAAATAAACCAAGAGCTGGAAATTATACAAGAAATAAATATAACTTTCTTTAGAACCATATAATACAAAGGGATACTATATAGCAGGGATCTCAAGTTCTGGTCTTTGAAGGCCACTGTCCTGCAGGTTTTAGAGGTTTTCCTGCTCCAGCACACCAGTTTCAAATTAAATTAATCCATTGTCAAGTTCTGCACAATAACCCATTAATTTGTGTAAGGCATGTTGAAGCAGAGAAACATCTAAAGAGATTGAGATCACTGCCATAAAAATACCATAGGGTTTAAAATACTGTTTTATGTAATAAACAAGCATGTACAGAAGAGATAAAAAAGCCAAATTCTTAATATCAACCTAGTCCTTTAAACAAAGTTTCATTATGCATCTAATAAAATTAACTTGATATTTTTGGTTTTCAAATAGTGCAAACCAAAAAAGTGAAACCTCCATGATGGTCACCTTCCTGATCTTAGGTCATCTGTAACTACTTCTGTAGATGACTAAGTGTGGAGCTAAATAGGTTGTATTGATTTGAGAGAAAGTAGTTATTAAGATTTGCTGCAATACAAAACTGCTGCTTTTCCAGTCATGTTTCTTTTATGAGTGATTATGAAAGGGGTTGTACAACACTGCCCATCTATGATTACGTGATGACATGAATCAATACTCAGCCTGAGTGCAAGACAATATGCAGAGCTTTATTTTAACACTGGCAGCAAAATCAAGTAGAGCACATTTTGACACAGGAATGATTTTTCTTTTCTGTCACTGAGGTACAGCATGTCAGCTACTGTTCTTTATTTTTTAATGCACCATTTGAACAAGTTCACTCCTGTTACTGCATGTTCTTAAAAACGTGTGAAGCCTTAAAAAGAAAAAAAAAACTACACACAAAAAAAACAGTCAATTAAAACTCAACTAATTTCAATTTAACAAAGCACATCTATGCATTCAGTATGTACAGCATGTCAGAGGTTTTCTGCAGTTTAGTGTTGCTTGTCTAAAAAAATAATGTCTGTGTGAAAATATTGCACAACAGAAACTGCAAAATCTCTGATAGATTAATCATTTGTGCAATCTTTTAACAATGCATCATTAATAGTTCAACGTTTCTCTGTTTCTTTTTTTCATCAAACTGCCTCAAGTCATTTTATTCATTTTCCTTATCTGAGCTGAAATGACTTCAGTGTGACATGAATCTATCCCTGTGTGAGCTAAACACAGCTACCTTGAAATAATAACGATGTATACTGGAAGTCATGTTACTTCCAGTTGTTCCCTCACACATTAACATTCACACCCTTTACAGATGACTGTAACATTATTTACTACTGACTGTAAAACCTGACTGTAAAAGAGTGAAATAACCAGAGAGGTAATTGGACTTCAGAGCCCAACACGACTGAAAGTTTGTTTTTTTTTAGAAAATGTGTCTATGCAGCACAATCTTTACTCCATGTTTACATTCCAAAACTGTGATTCTCTTCTTTTCTTCATTAATTACAACTAGAGAGTGATACTCTGTAAATCAAATTCTATAAGGATAAAAAAAAGAAAGAAGGGAGGGTATGTTAATATCTTAACTGTGTCTACAAATGGGAAAGCAGGATGTTTTCATGCTGCTTTCTGTTGAAAGTTCACAGGAGAAAATTAAACATTTCACATCAGTAAAGCTGACACATCTCTAATTTCTGGCATTTTAACAGGTCATTTAGTTAAATGGCAAAAATAATCAGTGGATTCATCTATCATGAAAATAACTGCCAGCTGCAGCAGTCATCACCAGATAAATTTGGCTGTCAAACAATGAAGAAACCCAAAACTCAAACACACTGGCATTTCACACCAAATTGTGTGTAAGCACTGCTGCGCTTTTGACAATCTACATCAACATTCTTCCAGAATTCCTCTTTAACACTCTTTACAAAACAACAGAGGAAAACCAAAACAGAAAGAGGACGAAGAAACAATTCCCATTCCTGAAGAGCCGGCTTGGTACAAAGAACGGACAGAAAAGAAAGAAGTGCTTAGAAAGCAGTCAGAGTGGCTGTATGAACACTTTGACTCAGCAGACACACAGCAGAAAACAACTATCCTTCCTCACTCCTGCATTCTAAAAACACACACTTTTCCCTCAACACAGAAATATAAGTTTATCCTGTTGACAGAATTGTCCTTGTCATTTATTTATGTATTTATGACAATTTTCTATTAAATATGAAACTACCACTGCTCACTGACTCAGTGTACAACTGTTGTGAGTGCACTCTGGCATTGCACTGAAATACATGCTCATAAATGTTTAACAGCTTGAGTAACAGATTTTTTTAAATTCTTTTTTTTTATGGTGCAAATATAGACTGAATTTTAATTTGGGATAGGGAGGTGAGAGCAGACAGGAAAATGATTAGGATGAATGGATGGAGTAAAACTGAAGGGATGTAAAAAGAAAGCAAAGTTGAAAGGAGAACTCTAGAAGGAAAGGGGGTGAGAGTGGGAGGTTAGGAAACAAGAGGATGTAGGGGGGGGGGGAGGTGGAGGGTGGCTGGAGAAAGTGGAGGATAGAGAGAACAGAAAGATATAAGCAGGGGGAGGGAGAAGAGGGGATGCAAACTGAAAATGGCCCAAAAAGTTAATAATCACTTCCTCTCTTCTTTCCTCTGCAGGCTTAAAGGTTTAATCTGCCTACTGTGAGTGAGTGCTTGTGTTTAGTGTCAGGCTGCTGAGGTTGTTCCTAAACACACCACCAGAGGGCAGCACACACTCACAATTTAATGTGACTGACATGCAATTTAAGTCTGATTTTGCATCATGTGTTTTTGTGTACTATGTTTTCTTTCATGCCTAATTAAAGAAACAGAAACATGCATTTATATGTGAAAAATTGCATCAGTCCAGATTTCTTTGGTAATTTCTCTCATGGAATGGGAAATGTTTTTTTTTTAACTCCATCTTTGAAAATAGTGTTAAGACTGCTCTGTACTGATACAAGCAATGGCATAAAAAGAAAGAAAATCAAAGTTACATCCATGAATGGAATGGGGAAAAAATACATGCAGAGCCCATCTGGATGATATTTCTATGTTCATATAGTCAAATAAGATAAGAGTCGCTTAAAGCCATGATGTTAACATAGTTCTCAAATGACTCAAGAAAGAAAGAAAATTAGGCAACTTTTGCAGTTAATAGATGTATATATATATATATATATATATACAGACACAATTTTTTGTTATATTTTGTGTGTGTGTGTGTACAGTATATAGCACATACTTCAGTTTAAACTGAGTGTTTCATTACATTTTTAGACTTTTTCCGACTGAAATCCTGCACACAATCCTGACAGCATTTTCCTTGGCACATGTTCTGTGTGTAAAGACTCTCTGGAAGTGGTGTGCAATGCATCTCCGTGTCCAGCATGATATTGTCTATGATGTGGGCTGAGCTCCAGTATGTCAAACCCAGATTACCCTACACTGTCAGCCAGACAGTAAACATTGCTGCTTTGTCATTTCCTCTGTAACAAAATGTGACTATGTGAGGCCTCATTGCTAGCCTGACCTCAGAGAGTTGCATCCTTCTACTTCCAGTTTGCTGTATTTTAAAACCACTGATACTTTGCTGCAACTATTTGTAATGTAGTCAGTATGTGGGATATAAATCTGAGTCTTGCCTTTACAACATACGATTCCCTGTGATCTTTGAGCGTGATGATAAAAACGAAGCCTCTGCTGGCTGTTCTGCAGCCAGTGAGTTGTTTGTCAGGTAGCCATCTAGATTAGATGCCCTGAGAGAAAAACTGACAGTGAAACAAATGGAGTTGAGACAAATGTAAGCTTTCTGCACCATACGTCACTGTAGGTGCCCTCAACAGTAGTGCCAGACCCTGGATTAATGACACTTACTGAGATAGAGGACGTCTGCTGGCAGATCATATGCACACGTAAGGCTGTATACACACCCACAAACCTCTGAAAGGTGAAGGAAAAAAAGATAAAAACCTCTTCTCATCTGAAATGGTGCTAAAAAAAAATGAATTCATAACAGAGAGAATTTACAGGGGGACTAAAAATATCTGGTGTCTAGAATGAAGCAAAAGGTATTTATTTTTCCTCACAGTTATAGACTGTAGTATTAGTGTATTAGGTTTGAAAGGAAGGAGATGGAGGCTGCTTTGAAAACCACTAATCTGAAGATCAGTTCAGCCGTTGTTAGGGTGAGCCTCACCTTCTCTGCTTTGGGTGCGAGGGCGCCCTGGGTGGTGACATGGGAGGGGCCTGGCAACGGCGGCTGCAGTGGGCTTCCTGGCTCGCCATTGAGGAGCGCTGCTGACACATTTGGGGGCGTGAGGCAGGAGAGAGGAGAGGAAAGGGGGAGGATTGGACGGGACGCTGGGGAGGAGAGGGGGGAGGGCCCTAAACTGGATCCTGGAGACACCATGGAGAGAGGACGGCCTGACTGACCAGAGCAACGCGACGGGGAGGAGCTTTGAGGACGCAGGGGGGAGATTACCACAGTGGGGCGCTCAGGGCTTCCAGCAGGAGGACTGTGGACTAAAACACAAACAAATACATGCGTCATTGAGTGAAACTGAAGTAGCCTCTTATGCAGTTAGCATTGTCATAAAACATATTGTAAGGATGTACTTTGATTCTTTCAATAAATAACACGACTTAAGTGATCTTCTCATTAAAGGAGTAGTGCACCCAAAAATGTGTTTTTTTGAGCTGTAAACAACACAGTGTTACTTAATTGTGATGAAATCTACATATACTGTTGATAATAGTTGTATTTGTTAAATTTATTTTAAAAACAGGATTTTGTGTGTAACAAATGCCTCATAAAGCCCTTTACAGTGTAAAACCAGGTTATGTTTTTTGTGACATAGAGAGGTTATCTACGTCGTGAGAAAATTTTAAAAACCCCACAGCCCCTCCCTCCAGATGCAGATAGGCGGGTCGTCTACAATGGGGCGGATTTGTGCTTTTGAGGGGTTTAAAAGTAACACCGGACTTTATTCTTTACCTGTTGATCCTCATCTGGCAACAGACAGCAGCTCAAATTGTAGCAGTGATAACTTACAGCGACACTTCCTGCAGCTGCCACAACCTGCTGTGATACTCCACAGCTTTCCAGAGCTGCTGACAGGCCAGCGTAACAGCACTAACGCCTCAGACTGATACGATTCAGGACCACCTTGTTCATGTGTAGCTAAGGAGATTCAGGAGGGGAAAAGTCTTCCACCTCAGATACCGCTCTGTGGCGGAGGTGCTTTGGGAATCTCGCTTTGCATCTTGCTAGTGAGCTGAGCTGCTGTCTGTCAATGTCTGCCTGTGTATCCGGACCCGCCTACTCTCCGCTCAATAATCACCCCAAACCTCCCCCCAACCCTTGCAGTTTCAGGCATTTTTTCAAATTCAGCAGTGGATGAAGTTGAACATTGCTGGATGACAGTGTGAGGGGTGCTGGTGCAACATGCAGTGTGCAGAAAGCGAACAGTTGGTTAAAACAAAAACAAACTGAGATGCCATTTCCAGAGGTGCTATTTAGCAGGTTTAAAGTTACACTTGTAAAGTTTTCAGCTTTGTGCAATAAAACAAACTGCCTAAAAACAAAAATCTGAGTTTCGAGAACTGTTCTAGGTCTTAAAGAGCAACTGGCAGGTTAAGAGCATGATTAATGGTTTGGATTATGCATATTTTATAGTTAATATCTATTTAGTTTTTGTTGAAGTCCGTGAATAAGAAAATAAAGAAATCGGTTATGGACTATTAAAAACTGCTCAAATGACTGTAAAAATCTGTTTTGCCGGAAGTGACGTCACGTAAGGGACTCTGTTATGTACATTATTGCTAACACAACAGTTATGGCTAACACAACGGAACGGAATGGGCGAGAGATTATGGAGGAAGAAGAAGATAATTTTATTTTTAGAAGTGAAGGACCGGATCCATACAGTTTTGAACCTGAAGCTACAAACAGAGTCACTGACAACCAGCAAAGGAGATCGTTGACGGGAAACAGGCAGCAGATTCAGTCATGGGCAGCTGAAAACATCTGGAGGATTAATCAAACAGCATGGTAAGTGATACAAATGTTTCGTAAATTTTCTTCCACATTAGCCTTCTGAATTGGGCAAGTAATACCTGGTTATGCTGCAGACCAGTGAAAAAATACAGTGTTTGCAATAGCAAATAGATTTTAAAGCCTTTTACTTACTGCAGCCGATAGGAAGACATCCCTGTCCATGCCCCGCCCTGACAGGTTTGTTTTAAAAATCACGTTTCGCCACAAAAAAAAACAACTTCAAGCTGCTACTATGTCACTAGCGATTCGTGACAAAACATTGGTTAAATAAAATAGTTCTGTGGCAGATAATGCCTATAAAAGCTGTGCAATGGCTACCCCGTTCACACAGTTGTAGACAGAAAAGCGCTGTTCTAATCAAATCATCTGATGATACGTAGGCTAGTGCCCAAAGTAGCCTCGCTAAGGCTCCATCATCTAATCCACGTCGGGTAGCCTAATTAACAGCGCAAAACAGTCATTTTAGACTATAAACAACTTTCTGAATTGTGTTGATTGATCAAGGAATACCAGAGTTATAATCTTTTTTCTGAAGTTGGTCAGACTGGATGTGCGTGTAGTGCGCAAAAAAAAGCCCACGCTGTTCTAAACTCATAAATACCTCATAGAATGTACGTGCTGTAATGTCTTAGTTTTACCAGCACTCTCTAAACTTAGAAGCAGACTATTTCAATGCGGTATTTAAATACGCTTAAAAAAAAAAAAAAAAAAAACTGGAAGAAAATTTGTTGCGCCAGGATGCTGGTTCCATGACGAAGGATGGATCTGCGCACTGGCTGAGCAGATCCATCGCTTGTTTTTTTTTTTGTTTTGTTTTTTCGCTAAACTTACCTTTTTTTCTAATCCAACACTTGGTCTCAGCTTTTTCAGGATGTGTATAATTTTGCACTTTTTTCCCAATGATAAATAAAGCCTGATTCTGAGGTTTAAAGATATTGTTAAAACAGAAAAACTATTTTTAAAACTGGATTGTAAACCCTTCTGAATAATGGTCATTCCACATATGATGCCATGTGCACTGCAGTCTTAACACTTTATCCCCCAAACAACAGAGCCCACAACTCTCACCCACAATTGGTAATCCCTCTTCCCCCTATATTCAGCAAGGCCAGTGACAACAGAAAAAAGGGCATCTCAGCTTTATGTATTACATGAAATGTTTCAGCATGTTATAAGCAGCTATGACTACGGATGAAATATAAACATTTAATTTTTAAAGCCTGTATGTAAAAGTAAAAAAAAATAAAAATCTTTACATGGTTGAACATATATTTACAACACTGTATCTACATTTAACAACAGAAATTCTTTAACAGCATGTTATCTAATTACAGGTGTTTATGTGGACACTGTCAGCCCATGAGCAGTGCGGAGGAGAGCATATGCTGCAGGGAGATTCCTGCAATTTGGAGCCTCGTCGAAGACCTCCATCCACAACCCGAAGGCATTACTTGTGTGGGACAGCATCCTGGGTTCTCTGCATGCTGTTTGAACCCCTGGGTGCTTCAGGTGGCCTACAGCGCTTTCAAGCAGGAACATGGTCCACTTGATCTGACCCAAAATGAACAGTTCAGGTATACTGCCTACAGGCGGATGGTACGCTGGGCTCATGGAGTGCTTGGACGACATGTGAGGAAACCTCTTCCAGCATGTGTTGTCTCAGCAATCCGGTTAGCTTTCCCTGATGAACATGGTGTCTACCAAGGTTTCAGATGGCCTGACCTGTAACACATACAAGACATGTCTTCCTATTCTGTAAATTGTAATAATAAATAAAATATTTTGCTTCCATCTCAATGTCATCTTTCTGTTATGATCATCTTCCTGGATTTATTTAATAAGTTCTAATTATTAGAAGCAAAACATCTTATTTAAACTTGTTGCTAGAAGTAAATAAAGCTCAATTAATTTACACAGTCATACAGGAATTACAAAGAGAGAATAGAGATAGAAAATACACTCTGAAATACACAGGCACATATTAGATGGTCCAGAATCTTATGGATTATATAATTCTGCGGGAAAATAGATGGCCATTATTTGAAGAAAATGTGCGCGATGCCTTCAATTATTTACCATATGATGGCTTCTTCTTTACTGGACGCACAGTGAATCCACCTTTGCAAACGGGATTAAATATGTTGAAACTGTCCTCAATAATAAGTAGTAAAAAGGGGACAATTCCGTTTTATAAGAAAAGGTTATAAACAGGTTAAAAAACAGAGAGAAAAACTTACTCTGCTCGTCTCCCGTTTCCGATGGGCGGCCCGCGGCTTCCCCGGTGAAGGCAGACGTGATGGGGCACCTGCTGCTAGCATGCTAGCCGTAGCATGAACAGTGGGAACTGCATCAGACCTTAAACGCACTGACCTCATGGTCTTGTACCCCATCTTAAACGCAGTTAGGTCACTAGGCATATAGTCCGTTTCCACAAAGTGTGCGCTGCAAATGACGGAGTTTTTGGGATGAACGGACTTGAAAGTGAAGTCTTGGCGCCTAGCCTGGACAAACCTGACCCAGGAGCGAAAGGTGGGGCTCTTCTTGTTAGGGAAACTGTGGACACGATGTCCAGAGAGACTTGAATTTGTGCAGGATGCACAAACACAAGTATTCACCATGGTGATGTTCCAGAAATCTTTAGTTTTACTATTAGAAGTCTGGAGTAAAAAACACAGCCGATGCCTACGATAAACTGAGCTGATAGCCGCTGGCGTATGGGCTCGTTTACCTTACATGACGTCACGTATCACGTGACAGGAAAAGTTATGTTTTTTAAAGCACTGGATCGCAGACGAGCTGAATTAAGTGCAATTACAAAAAATGAAATTTTAAGAAGCTTTTATTTATGCCACAGTGTCTCTCTGACTTTTTCAAAACGTCATATTGTGGAAAATTCAACCTGAAAGATGCTCTTTAAGTTAAAATTAAAGTGCACATAAATAAACAGATTTGCATATGAATGTTCCCACATACACAAAGAGAGAGCGAGAGAGACACACACACACACACACACTTGGGGTCAGGCCCAGACTGGCCCATGGGAGTAGTGGGGACAATTCCCATTGGCTTGGACCCAAAACCGGCCTGACTGGCCCGCTTGACAAAAAAAAAAAAAAAAAAAAAAAAAAAAAAAAAAAAAATTAAATCATGGTGCATGAGAAAAGTGTGGCTGATTGGTCTGCCTGGCAGTGGTGTGCAGACAAAATCATTTTTTTAAGGTTGGACAATCTCTTATCTGTCTAATGCTGGACTTACATTAGAAGACTTTGAAAAGATTTGCAAAAGACTCTAGAAAACTACCAGCTCACACCTGCTCACATCTAAAGACAAATGTTTAGAGTTTTAAGTCTTATCCTAGTCTCAGACTGAGATTTGACAAAGACTGTGAATCACTATTTACAAGACTACAACCAGATTCTTTTAGCATTTTTTGTGATATGTTGGACAGATGATCTGCCCACAGCAAAGCAAACAAGGGGAGAGTTTCCCTCCAGGATCAATAAGGGATTACACATCGTATGGCTTTGCATCTCCACCAGGTCTTAAACCGACTCATCAAAATTTGGAAGCATGAATGAGTTTTCTATTCTTCTCTCATTTGTTAGATCATTATACTGTAACACATAAATGATCCACAGCAAACATTTACTTCTTAATAACCATCCGTTCCTCTTTCTGGACGGTCCACCTACAATGTTTTATTACTGGTTCTTGTTCGTTTTTTTATTAGCATTTTTTTTTTTTTTCACATCCATTTTTAGTTGTTTTGACTGTCAGGTTACCTGTTCCTGCTTTTGTCAGAGCTCACCTATTGGTTGTTGATTGTATTAGGTCACTGCGACTTGTGATAATATCAAACATGTTTGATATTGTCGCAGACCCAAGACTAGAGAAAGACTGACATGAAACAGCAAATTACCACCTTAAACCTCACAATGGAGATGACCAGAGCAACGATGACTCCAGTAAGACTCCCAAGATTTCCTAAAGACTCCTGTTTTTAGTCTGCGACTATGAACAGCTTTTTGTTTAAGTCCAGCACTCATTGAGTTGACTTTTTCATTTTCTAATGTTAGTTGAATCACATCAGATGAAGTTGCTGTTGACCAGTTCTTGTTTTTACTGTTACAGTGAATATTAATGTATTATATTTATGGTAAACTGGCATCTCGATTATTTGCTGACAAAATGACGAAACCATGTTGTTTCAGATTAAAATAATATTATGAAATGAATAATGCAGTCCTGTTGTGACTGTTGTGTTGAGTCTTGTGATGAGAGTAAGTAAGAGAAAAGCTCTGGACTGGTGGCTTATAGTTGTGTGTGAATGTCGATCCATATCGAATATAGTACTTTGGTAATTAATTAGTCTGTGTGTGTGTGTGTGTGTGTGCACTTGCATGTGAGCATATTTGTGCAGTATATGAATTCCAGCAACCCGTGAGTGTACAACTCCTGGCCTGATTTTTTGTTCCAGTCTGGCCCTGCTTGGGGTTTCCAGCCACCTGCTCTACTACACCACAGTACTGAGGCAAAGTCCTCCGAGAGGTGTGCCGGTCATGTTATAAAACCACTAAATGCCAGAAATGTGCATACTTTATTTTGTAATCGAGACCAGATGCATTTGTGTGTCTGTGTGTGTGTGAGAGATACAGAAAGCAAGCAATGTGAGAGCAGAGAAAAAAAAGGGGGAAAAAAATGAGGAGAGAAAGGAGAAGCTCTGTCATTACGCCTCCATAAAACAAAAAGTACAATGATGTCATTCAGCTGTGTTTGTCGTTTTGTGTGTTGACTTGTATGTAGGTATGTACGTGGGAGTGCACGTCTGTATGTGTGTTATTCTTGGCAGTCCTCTTTCAGTGTGTTCTCCCCAGTCTCCCTAAAGAGACCGTCATCATTTTCACAGAGGGAGAAAGAAAAGGATACAAAGGGAAGAAGAGAAAGGAGTATTGAAGTGATGAATAGACTGAGTGGAAAGCAAGGCTGATATGATCTAGACCTTGTACAGAAACAAGTATGTGTGTGCGCGCTTGTATCATAAGCAGTAACACTGCAGGATCAGAACACGTCAGCAACTGTGTGTTTTAGAGCATTTGTGCACAGCTTGTATTTTCGAATGTAGAGTAACACTGCAGGTCTTTAACAAATATACTGAACAGATCACCCTTACATTTAGAAATAACTCAGGCAGTCAATTTTATATTGTGAAGACAAACAATACAACCCAGTACAACAATACAATAGTAAAATGTTGCTACCGCACGTTTCTGGAAACCATGGATACCGAAAATCCCAGCCAAAAGTCTCATCTCACTGTTGTTTCATAACGACTCTTTGTTAGAAACATTCAATATATTAAAAGGCTGCAACTGATACTAAAATACATTATCCTAAACCTAACCAGATAATTGAATAACATAAACTTAACCTAGTTACCTACAGTCAACATAGTTTGATCAAGTAGTTTTTGGAATGGTCAGCCTAAAACTAGCCAGTTTTATTGCCTAAATCTACAATCTAGTACCTTTGGTGTCTACAATGTCTCAAAAACTACTGAAAATACTGTAACCAAGATAAAACAAAGTGACCAAAATAATGGTTTCATCCTGGAATCAAACCCAAGACTCATTTATAATGTCGAACAGCAAATGTTTTTATTATTATTATTATTATTATTTTTTTTTGCTTGTTAATAAGACAGGAGCTTGTGCTTGTTGCAGGTGTGTGCGCTGAGAAATGCTGAGATTATACTGTAAGCAACTGTGTGGTTTCAAGAAAGGTAAAGTGTAAAAGTCAGAATATCATTGTTTATTTGTAACATAAATTTATTTATTTATTTATTTTAACTAGAGACCCTTGGACTCTCCAATTCCATCTGCCTCTGGATTTTGGACTTCCTGACAGGCCGCTCTCAGAGGGTTAGAGTAGGCGCCCACATACCCACAGCCCTCAGCCACAACACTGGCTCCCCACAGGGCTGTGTGCTGAGCCCCCTGCTCTACACCCTCTACACCCATGACTGCACCTCCATTCACCCCAGCAACACCATCATCAAGTTTGCTGATGACACCACTGTGGTGGGGCTTATCTACAGGGGGAAATGAGTCCGCCTATCGGGACGAGGTGGAGCCGGCTCTGTGTCTGGTGTGGGGACAACAACCTGGTCCTAAACACCACCAAGACCAAGGAACTGGTAGTGGATTACAGGAGGAAGAAAACGGACATTCAGTCTCTGTACATTGGCGGGGACTGTGTGGAGAGGGTGGCTGCCTTCAAGTTTCTGGGCATTACCATCCAGCAGGACCTGAGCTGGAGCGCTAACACCACTGCTCTAGTGAAGAAGGCCCAGCAGAGAATGTACTTTCTCAGACTCTTAAAGAAGAACAACCTGGGTGAGAAACTGCTGGTGTCCTTCTACCGCTGCTCCATTGAGAGCGTTTTAACATACTGTGTCTGTGCCTGGTTTTCCAGCTGCACAGCGGCGGACAGGAAAGCGCTCCAGAAGGTGACCACCACAGCGAAGAAGATCATTGGCCGCCCTCTCCCATCTCTGAAGGAACTATACAGTTCCTGCTGCCTCAAAAAAGCAGGAAACATTTTACGGGACTCATCCCACACTGGATACTCTCTCTTTGCACTGCTGCCTTCGGGCAGAAAATACAGGACAAATAGACTAAAGTACAGTTTTTATCCAAGAGCCATTGTAGTTTTAAATGCTGCTATAATTTGAGTGCCTTTTTTAATGCAACATTCAACTTTTCTGTGCAATATTAGGGAGCCATGAATGAATTAGTTGGATGTATGGATGTGTGTGTGTGTTTTTAACTTTGCACTTTTATCTCGTGATTTATTTGTTTTTATTTTATTTTGTTTATTTATTTATTTACACATGCACCGAGGTGGACTGCACTCAGTTTTGTTGTATAATGTACAATGACAATAAAGTTATTCATTCATATTCATTCATTTGTGTTGGCTGGGCCAAAGTGTATGGACTGTAAGGAGGATAACACATAAAGCCTTCAAATGATTCCTCACCTGAGTGACCTGAGATTTTACTAAATTCAACTACATTTAATGAAATTTTTTTGTACTGCACCCTAATACTTGAGTTTTAATACTTAATGAAAAATTAATGGAAGTCAACATTCTGCAAGCAATCTAACCATCTCCACTGAAAACTATGTGGGTAGCATCACATACACATTTAAACAGGTTATTGAGCTGCCTCACAGCAAAAATCCATCAGCTGTCTGAGACAGTCTGCTACAGAGACTCTATAAACACATGTGCCCTCCATGTGTGAATGTTTGTCTTGCTAAAAAATTCCCCTGACTTCAGACTAATCTCACACATTTATGATCAGCTCAAACACCTACAAAGTCCACATACTTCCCACCTTAACGAACAGGAGAACAGACTTTTTACTATTGTTTTTTTTTTTTTTTTTTACTGCATGTTTGTCTGAATACAGTAAAAGGATTTGCACATGTAAGGGCATTGAGAAAACTGGAGGCTAAAGAGGCTGCCTGCAGAGCTGCGCAGTGTAGTAGCTACTTGAATTAATGACTGTTCAATATTCCATTATTCTGTAATCAGGGACTAAAGAGGCGAAAATGTGGCAAAGTCCCAGATGATCTGGGCTCTGCTCCTGGAAGCCTATAGGCCAAACAGTAACAGTGGAAAGCACACTACTGGAAAGACACCAGAGACAGACACATCTCTGAGTGATCTCTTTTATCAACTTGCTGAACATTTCTTTGAAGGGAAGATTTACCCTTCTTTTGACTTCACATTAATATTGAAGGATGTAATGTGTCTGTTGCATAACAGCATGTTCTATGTTGTTCACAAGTGTATCTGAGCTCATGAATAAACATGATCTTATTTTGGTTTTCCTAGCATGTCAAAAAGATTAGGGATCCCTTACTCACTTGTAAGGTGGGATTGCCCCATTTTGTTAGATTATGATGATCACAAAACATGTGAGATTCCTTAACAATTTGTAAAAACAAGATTTTCTGAAAATGTAATGAGTACTTCTGTGTAGAAGTTTCTGCTTACCCAACTGCATTGAGGTGCGTGCCTGGTTAACTGTATGCTGGCTGGAGCGCAGGCAGTTTTTCAGCTGGGCGGCAGCAGTCTGTGGCGAGGAGGCGGGGCTGATGCTGTTCGAGTTTGCTGAGGTCACAAGCGGGGTAGAGGGACGGGACAAAGAGGGACCAGGGGATCCTGGGGATGAAGGGTTGGAGATTTTACCCGCCACCTGACTGCACCCACTTCCTCCTCCACCAACTGGACTGGACAAACCCCGAGAAGCACCAACTCCAAATGGAGCCCTTTAGTGAACAGATCGGAGAAGAATATTTATGTCTTATTGTTTTTTTTTTTAAATAAATATTCTGACAACTTTTGACTTATGTTGTTTATGCCTTCTTGTTATCACTTTTTTTTTTTTTTTAATTTAATAAAAGACCATAGACAGGATTAAAGATAAAACAAAAACAAAAGAAATGTGCATCTTCAGATAATATTTGTGAGGACCCTAAATTAGCAATAGCCAGAAATTGTTGGTACATCGGTTTTTTCATTGTGCCTCCCGTTGCTTGTTACGGTGAAACACAGCCAGCCCCGGCACCATGCACTCTTGCCTAAGATAGTCCCCAGTAATTATTTTAACATACAGGCTAATCCACTGTGGTTTGAACAGAAAGGCACGATTTTAGAGAAACAAACTGGACGAAAACAACTACGTCTATATATCTGTGCAACCTCACTGAGCAGCTGGCAAGGCTGGAGACCTTTAGGTTTGTTGATGATGACCCAGTATTTAATTAACTTTCAAGCTCTATCAAAGTGAGTAAAATCAGCACAGTTATCTGTCTGGTGGATCAGAACAACGTAGTGTATCATCTCTGGTGCTGCAGGCTGCTTGTGCTTCCGTCTGCAGAGTGCTGAACGGCAGAACAGTGAACTGAACATTATTGATGCAGCGTTATTCACACTCTTATGGCTGCCCATCGACTTCCAGTCAGACACATAGAGAGTTATGGCTTTCTGCGGGTGTTCCCTCCAAAAAGACACAGCAAAGTTATTTGCAGTTCTTTGATTTGAAGTTCTCTGTGGAGATCACTTATACATTTCATTTCATTGCTATTTGTTCGTGCTGGGCTCAAAACATGGGTTTGCAAAGCCCCCCTGTAGATAGTCCTGGCTACAGTTTGGAGCTTTAAAGA
This sequence comes from Melanotaenia boesemani, assembly GCF_017639745.1. NCBI lineage: Eukaryota > Metazoa > Chordata > Actinopteri > Atheriniformes > Melanotaeniidae > Melanotaenia > Melanotaenia boesemani. Next base: position 22,114,952 of record NC_055693.1, read on the forward strand.
CTTTATAGAGAGGAGACTCATCATTTAGCTCCATTTGGCCTTAATTTTCTTTTCTTTTTAAATCTGGGTAACATCTTGTATAAAAGTGAACCAAATGCTTTGTATATGAACTCTTTTTTTTAAATGATCTCATAAAAATGTGAACATAAAAAAGTCAGACATGTATAACAAAATTATGCCAGTGTGTGTGTGTGTGTGTGTGTCTTTGGAAGCCTTTCATTATCATATAGAGAAATTTCTAAGCTGCACTGCAGACAAAGGAGGGGGGAGCAGTAAGAAAGGAGGGGTGAGTGAGAAGGAGAGAGTATGCTTGTGTAAAAATAACAAATTGCCTCTCATTTGATTACGCTCCTCTCCTGCCTCTCTCTCCTCTTCTCCCCATTTCTCTCTCTCCGAGTGTGGAATGTAAAGCAGCCATTCATACCAACTGGAGGAGGACACCTGCTGTTTTTGCAACCGTTTCATCTCATTGTATCATTTTCTCTTTTTCAATTGCTTTCTCTTCCTTCTTCTCTCATTCTCCTCACTCTGTTGCTTTCTCTGTCATCTATATTCGATTTAAACATCTCCAAACAATTATCTCCATTCTTCACTTTCTCCCTTCTCAACCCCATTCCATCCTTTCCCCTTTTCCTCCTCTCGTGTTTAATTTTCTTTCAAACTGTGTTTATCCCACATTGCCTCATCATAGCTTTGTCATCTTTTCTGTCTGCCTCATGTTTCACTTTTCTCTCTCTTTTTATTTTCATCCTTTCCCATTCTTTTCTGCTACACTGCTTCTTGTGGTAGAATACTGATTAGATGAGTAGCTATAGCTCATTTTTGTGGACTCTGGGAAAATTAAAGTAATTAAAACTGCAAAATATTTTCAGACCAACATTTTTTTTTGTTTTGTTTCATCTGATCAGTTACAAATGTTCTGGATGTTGGAAGTAATGATGATGAAATAATGATCTATAATAAAGATGTGGCAGCCCAACATTAAAATGACAGAGCCAGTAGAATTACTAGATTTCAACTTGGATGTAAAATGCCAAATAACAAGAAACCAATTAAAACCTTTTATAATTCAGTACATAATATTATTATTTTGCATATGCTGTTATTGTAGTTCTTGCATTCTTGTATTTATGACCTCTCATTTTATACGTCATATGAATAAGTACTGACATTACTAGGTAACCTTAGTAAATATGATGTTTACAATGTGGTGTATTATAATAAGAATATAGATTATATCCACAATGCATTCCCTTCAACTAAACCTCCCTCTCCCTCAAAAGCAGTCTGAAAACATTTAACTGTGTACCATACATATCATACCATAAAACATCCCTGCAATGTTCATTCTCATCTGTATTCAGTTTGAGTGACCCTGAAACGTCACTGTGTAAGTTTCAACTACTGTGTTTATGCCTTTGTGTGGGGTAAAAATAATGGCTCAGTCTCTTTGCATTTACTCCTGAGCAAATAAAGTGAGAAACAGAGCAAAGGTCTGAATATGACACATGGCTGTTGTAGAGATTATACTTGTACTCATTTTCTGTTTTTATGGCAGTCCATCAATCATGGGGGGCAACTGATAGAAAACTTGATAAGTATCTACTGAACTCTCCAGCTTCCCCATTCCCAAGCCTGAGCTAACTGACCTGGACACAGGGGTGACATAGTTTCCTGGGAAGACACCAGAGGCGGCGGTTCTCAGTGAGGTCCCTTTGAACCATCCATCCTGACATTTCTCTGTAACCCGGTACATCTCCCCTTTTCTCAGCTCCAGCTCGTCAGCCTTCTGGGGCTTATAGGCGTACAGAGCCAAATATCTGGGGAGCAAAGACAGACAAAATGTAGAAGTGTGATAGAAAAATTGAGCAACTGTTCACAAAGTTCAGATTATCTCCCCGTTGACATCTTCATAGGGAATTCATGCATGTGGTTTGGCATTACTGACTTAATCCCTACACAAATGGAAGAGATATTGTTAGACATGGAGGGGGAAACAGATTTTCCTGATTAAATAATATATACAGAATTATTTGTACAAACTTAAAAAGGTATCATGTAAAAAAATATTTTCGAATTACTTTTGTCCTTTTAACTTATGCAGCGTGTCAAAGAACAGGCGCTCACATACAACTAATTTACCACCAACATGTTCACGAACGCTTTTCTGATTGAGAGCAGGATCTCTGAGGGCAGACACAGATTCCACCATTTCTAATCCTTTTACATGCATGTTTATACCACTATATTTTAAGAAAAGAGAAAAGAACTGAGAAAATGACTGTAAATACTGTATAACTTGTGCAATGTCAGTTACTGCACCCTTGTGACATCTTAAAATTCACATTTATAGGACAAAAACGGAGAATCAGTGGCTTCTAGTAAAAGTTGCCAAATTCATTCATAAAAAATGAACATTCAAGTTGTGAGTCTCTGAGTAAGCACTATGACCACTTGAGGCTGAATAGTTTTTCATCATGAATGGTGTTGCATGATGTCAATGAATGCTTAATCAGGAAGTCCTTGTTCACTAGCTTACACACAGAATGGAGCATTTATCATTGTACTTAATGTGTATGACTGTGTATTTTTCCTGTGTTATTAAAAAATGAGCATGTAATTCTGTCACTGGGAGACATTCATTGTATGTAGCATCCGGAATCCGACAGTAGACGATAAGACCACAGAGTAAACAAGTGCTATATGTGCTGCCTTCCCGTTACCATGGCAACAGATGTGGGGACTGTCTCCCTTCTCCCCATGGCAACAGAAATAGTTGCCAAATCAAGATGAAAACGTCGGACCTCATCAGTGGGACAAACCTATTCTGGATTGGTAACTGTGTGTTGTCTTTGTCTTTGTGTGTGTGTGTGTCATCTGTCTGTCTGTGTAACCATGGTCTACTTGGAAGGTAACATTATTAAAGATGACAATGCTGCTGTATTTGACTCATATCCTGCCAGAAGGACAGAGGTTAATAGTAAACAAACTGACACATTTGAAGATCAGAACTTGTGAGGACCTGGACAAAGTAGGGACTAAACACAAGGACAAAGGGCAAAAAGCACAAACACTGAAGAAGAAGTCATTTTCTTCCTTGTACTTATATGATAAAAATGTGGGGAAACAGTGTCAGTGTTGGCATGAGGCCACTCATTAGGTGTGTCCTTGCATTTAAATAAGATTTTCATTAGCTCTGTAGGGAGTGCGTTTAAGATTTTTTTTTGTTTGTTTTTGGTTTCAAAATCAATCAAACTATGCAAAGGTGATAAAGTCACTTTTGCATAGTTTGCATGTCTATTGTATATTTACTGAGTTGTGCGATCCTTCTTATATTTCTGTGTAATGTCTGATTTGTTCATAGTTAACCGACATAAAAAAAAAGTTTTGCTACCAGATTTCCTGGTGTCTTAATACTTTGGGGTGGTAAGACTTGTTATGAAGCCTCACACAAGTGAGTGAATGGTGTGTAACTGTATTTTTCCTCTCTGAGGGGGATTTCATCCTTGACCGGTGGAGGAGTAAATGTGGTTCCAGAGGTGGTGGAACACAGACAATATCTCTGGGCACAGAAGAGCAAATATTTCTAAAGCTGTCAGGAGGTTTCTTAAATCTTGCTTGGATCTCAGGCACACATTGACTCTGCTGATAAAAAGAAAGGGCAGGAGGAAGGAGGGACAACAACAACAACAAAATCACAGCTGGTTGAGCTGACAGTGCTGAGTGGGTACTCACATGTTGAGTGGCAGCTGCACCTTGGCATGGGCCAGCAGCTCAGAGGTTAGAGATGCCACTTTGGGCGGCAGCGGCACCCCTGCCAAGGAGGGAGAGAGAGCCGGTGGGGATGCATCCTAAAGAAAGATAAGGGACACACAGGAAAAGAGTGGTTTGCATTTACATAAAGCATAATTTAAAAAATGTGCCTGCAGCCTTTTCAGCATTGTAGCTGCAAAAACACTTTAAACAAGGTATGAAAGCAACCATAAGAGGGGTAAAAAAAAAAAAACAGTGTTCTGTCTTCAGCTGAAAGCAATCATAAAAAGAAATGATGTTATTTGCATTGGACTGGCAAGCGAATATGAACCAAGACTACAAAATCTCGAGCAACAAAGTGAAGGAAGTCAACCCTGACTACTACATAGAAGTATAGCTTTGAAATGTTCCGTTTTTCACATATTTCAAATATAGATTCAACGATTTTGAGCATCATAGTGTGTGCCTGCACCTGGATGCGTGCAGCAGCTCTGGGGTCAGAGGAGCTGATGAGGACCGGGTGGGAGATCTCCATGCTGTGTCTGTTGTTGAGATGGGCAGCCCTTTGGCTGACAGACAGGGCAGAAAATGAATGCCGTTTCTTGGCATTTTTCTTTCCTTCACCTCTCCGATGGCCAGAGCTGTTTCCATTAGACGGGGAAGCGCTGGGGGAGGGTCCGGGACTGCAGGGGCCCAATGGGGCTGGCTCAGAGCTCGGACCTGGTGCATTAGCTGGCATAGGCTTGTCGATCTCCATCAACTGCTTTGCAGTTTCATTTAACTGAGAGGAGAGAAGAGCAGAGGAGGGGGGAGGGTGCAACAAGAAAGAATTAGGTGTTAGATGTCGAACCTGACTACTTCACACACATCTCCAATGCACATGAGTATTAGTGTGGCCTTTTCTGACTTGTTCTTGTTCAAATCAGCAGAATAACAATGATTACTTACAACAGCTGGCCTGTGAGACCCTCTGTAAAACACTTACTGTATCAAAGACATACAGGTGTGCACCCACAAGCGGACTTGTTATTCTCATTCTGGTTGAATCTGCAGTCTGATTTACAGTTTATGACAGCCAGTCTAAGCGTCATTGTGCCATCATTTATTGCCAAAAAAGAGCTAATTTTGTGCATGACATCAGTGTCATAACTGCTGTGAAGGAGGAGACACCCTAAGGAGCAGAGAGCAAGTGGTAAAACGGAGACTTCTCTCATGTAAATTTGTCCAGAGTGACAGTTATTAGTGAAGGTTTTAATGGCTGTCGAGAGCATTACTAATACCTTCATTTATTGTTTGCTGAAGGATATCTTCACAAAAATCTTTGAGAAAAAAAAATGTTGAGAATGATCTAAGCAGGATCTGGTGCATCCACTGTATTGTGAATTCCTTATTTTTACAGCCCACATTTTCACCTACATTGTGTCTTATTCTGAAGTTATTAATGGGAGCGTGCAGCCTCAGGCAGGCTTACGTTCATAGGCCTTTATTCTTCGGAATAGCAGGCATTTTCAAAATCTGGAGTTATGATGATTGGTTAAGTCTAAAACATTTCTTTATTCTTTACATTGAGCTTTAGCCTTTATGTGGCAATGTCAATGCTTTTAAACTCAAGACTTGAGTCTGACTGCACTATAATGATGCAGTAAGGTAATCTTTCTTTTCTATCTGAGACAAACAGCCCATCTCAAATATTTTAAACAACTTAACAAGTAGCATGAACGGCTACTCAGACTGAAACGAGTAGCACCTCCTGTGTTGTTAGTGAATTACCATCATTTATCAACAGGTCTGCATGTATATGTTGAGCTAGTTCTTGCTCCTCTTAGTAAGACAGTTTGCTGTTTTGTGTAACACATAACATTGCTTGATACAAATAACACAAAGTACAATAACGCACATAACCTCATGGTTTTAAATCAGATTTTCACAATTTAAACAGTTTCATCTGCAAAATCTACCACACAAGAAAACAGCTAAATGCTGTCTTAATTTTTTTTTATCCATTTTGCTTCATCATATCTAACTGAATGTTAAATCCCTACATGTCAATTATTGCTGACTGCATTTTATTCATCCAAACAAATTTACATTTTAATCATGTCTGCTTAAAAAACAAACTTAAACCCCTTAACACTCCCTGGAGACAAGTCCTGCCAAGAATCAATTTTTTTCTGTTGTTCTGTGACTGTGTGAGTGTATATGTGTGAGTGCTTCCCCATACAGGTTCACAGGCAGTGATGTTGCATTTCCATAATAATAGATATGCTAATCAGGCCCAAATCATATGCTAATGAGCATGATTGATTGATGCTGCAGATATAACTCTGGTATAACTCTCATGAGGTTGAGAGGACATAAATACACACACAGAGACGAGTCATAAGTCCACGAATGATCTCACTCAGTCACTCATGCACTCACATTCCACAAATGCATCTGTAATTACACATAACACACCGACTCACACTTGTCACCACTGTGTCAGTTTTTCTACTACTACTAACACGCCTGGTAATGCTGCAAAGGACATCAGGGTACAAAGACGTGTGTGTGTGTGTGTGAAGGACAGTTCTTCACTTGGTGCTTTCTACTGAATTAATTATCTAAGGTTATCTGTTACTTTGTATGGAGAGCAAATGCTCCTGTTTTTGGGGTTGAGTGTCATGTCAAGGTAAGAAAGGGACTCAAACAGATGAGGTGATATGTGTACTATGAGAAAGGTAAGTCTGCAATTTCCCACACACTCTCTTACTGCTGCTAAAAAGAAATACAAACAAGGGTGTATGTGCATTATAATCACATATGACGCATGTGCATGCCTCACAAGTAGTCACAACAAAGCAAAGCAAATAAAGAAACAATTACGTCCCAAACTAACCTCAAATAAACATGAATCAAACTTAGATCTGCCTCAAAGCTACAGGCACTGAATATAAACCCACCTACAATGACCTCACATCTGCACAGTGCTGATAGACTTATGCAACACAATCCAACCCACTCGGCACACCCACCCAAACATCAAGTCTGGCACAGCGTTTCCACTCCAGGTGTATGTTAATCAACAGATTTACAACAGGGTTTTTTTTTCTACCCTAAATGTTTACAGTTAGGTTGAGGCATGTGGTTGTGATTTCTTGCAGAAGCTGTAAAAGTTCTTTATAGTTTGGTTTTATCTACAGTGTGGTGTATTACCATGAAATGTATAGTTGAGACACAGCACTGTTTAGAACTGGTCTTTAAACTGTTTTTTTATGTGCATAATATTGAGATGAAAGAAAAATTAGATGAGCACTCAGACCTGCAAGTGAAGCTTCATGGTCCCAGTAAAGATGTTCAGAAGAAATGTTTAAAAAACAGCATTAGTTTATACAGTAGTTAAGTTAAGGGTGAGATCAGCAGGATGCAGCACAAAGCTGCTGGAACTTTAAAAATATATGGGTGCCGAAATCAACCAATCATGCATGTGGCCAGGCAGATCCATCGCATGAAAAACCAGTATCTGAAAGATCACTTTCCATTTTCCTGCTTGAGTGATTGTGATTCTAGCTTCTCCCCAGAGTTTTTTTTTTTACCCATTACTATTATACTGGCCACGCACTGCACTAAATTATATATATCATTTCGCTAAGACTGCAAATGTTAACGTAGTACTTTTTATTGTGAAACACGCAAAGACACACACAGATCAGTAGAGGTTTAAGCTGGGGCCCCTCATTAGCATCTTGTGGCACACACACTCACACACACACCCTCAAACCTCTGTACCCCTGCTGTGTCAGAGTGATCTGATGGAGAGGCCTAAATTATTGATGCATTTCTATCTAACAGGAGCCCCAGTGTGACTGTGTGTTAGTCCCAGTGTTCCTACGTCTATGGTTTTATCATGTTACCTAATTAAGAGGTTTGGTCAACCAGTCAATGTCATGGAAACATAACTGGGTGGCCGAGAATTAGTCTGAGTTCACTGCAGTCCCACATGGAGTGAGAAAGTGAGTGTGTTTCAGAGGTCAAATAAACAAGGATTTTAAATTTAATATAGATCTGAACAGATGTAAGTATTACAGCATGTATCTGGTTAAATTATTGATTAGCTGCTTTTGAAATTATATATTATTATTTTATTGTTGTACTAATAGCAAATGAACAAAAAAAGCCACATTTGGTAAAATCTAAAAAGTGAGAAAAGGGTTTGATACAGATCTTCCACAGATAGATAAATCAGCTGTTTCTCAGGAAGGACAACAATCCTCCAAGGACTAAAAGAGGGCTGGAGCTCACTGATTGCTTCTCAGTTAAAGTTGTGAAACTAATCAGTGAGCTCTAGCCCCTTTTATTCTTTAGACGTGTGCAAATTTCACTCTGATAAATTAAAGAATCTCTTTGCGTCTGTTTGGTTTTCACCTTTCTTTGATGATCATTGAGTTCAGCGTTGAGTATGAGGATGTAGGGATAAGTAAGGAGAGGTGGTTTTTTAAAGTCTTCTCCAACAAAAGGGCTTTACCACTGATGATGTAATAAGTTTTGATACTTGATGTGTGATTTTACAGACTAATTTGCCAGTTTGCTGTGACCTGGCGGTTGTTTTTACACGACTCTGACCTTTCATCTAAGCTGTGTAGTCACACTGCAAAAAATTGGGAGGTCCATAACCAGCTGAAATGAACCCAAAGCATTACACGTGCCAGAAGCAGTGACTTTTGGCGTGTGGTTCTGTGCACGAGAACAGAAACTAAGCCTCGGTCTCTGTTTCTAATCTAAATAAATTCCTCTAAGCTTTAACACATTAATTCACAGACACCTCGTACACAGCAACTGACCTTATGCAATCACACACTGAAATACTTTCCACTTTGACTGAATTTCCTGTCAGTTCTAAATTATGTGCTCTATTACTTATTCTTGACAGGGCCGTGACAGAATCACTGTGTTCAAGCATTTATGTTGATGGGGAGAGAAAAGAAGAAAACACATTTTTCACCACTGCCATTTTGGTACAGCCTAAAAGCCTTAAATATGATCCAACTTAAACTGTGCATATTTCTTCCGATGCATAGGGATTAAAGTAAACTACATTTCACTCTTGACAGGCATGGCATGATGAAAGAAGGTAAAATGTTTTGGTGTGTTATAGGTTTTTATCCATTTACTAGGAAGACATCATTTTAGAAAAGCTCCATTCCAGCACACGATCAAACAGCATGGATAATGCTAATTGCAATTTTAAGGCTGATCGTGTTTGGTTGTGTATTCGTAAAAATGTGCGATCAACTCAAGGCTCCACAGTGTCACATAATGAAAATAAAGCATAATGAGGAACTTACAGCACATGCTGTATATAAGCACACAATATACCAACCAATTGAGTAAAATAATTTTAGCTTTGGACTCATCAAAAACATGTTACATTTTGTCATTCTCTGTTGATATAGGGAATAAAGAAGATGCAAAATCTATTTTTTATAACAACTGATGCTGAAATCTCACATTTCTGTCACCATTTTGATTGCTACAAATTTTGGGAAAGCTTAACTGAACAAGAAAGACTTTATACCACTTCATAAAAAGACTATTTTATTTCTCTCCTGTCAAAAGTAGCAGCAAGGTAAATAATGATTAAATGTGCTGTAATACAGGTGTGTTTTTTCACAGATTTGTGTGTCAGTTTACCTCCACATAGAGGATAGGGAAGATGCCAATCTTGTCTCCCAGCATGCCTTCTGCCCAGTTCTCATCTACTCGCCTGATTACTGTCAGCACCTCATCCTGGAGTGAGAGAAAATGAATGAAGTAACACAAATACACACGTAAACACACACCACACAGTAGGTACACAATGTTTGCCCAACAATAGATGTGCAATTACTTTAAAACAAAGCAGGAGGATCCCTTTGTGAGACGATTTTAAATTTCAGTTATTTATGAATAAATTAAGGTTTGACAGGGTTTTATTACAGGACATTGAGCAGAATCTCTTAAAAGCACTGGAAGTTAGTTTTTCATGTCAGTTTCTCCACTTCGCTAAAATTATGAACTGAAATGGTCAAATGAAACCTTTACAATCGTCTGTGAAAACATTTTTATGTGTATATGTTGGAACCAGGTAATGGTACTACTACATAAAACATGCATTCCTGCATGCCAGAACCTATTAAATAACAAGCTGTGAAACATTTTAAAACACACATCTTGCAAATAAATGAAGAGCTGCCTCGTTTTTTTTTGTCATTCTCCATTTCATCTACTTTGCACAAAGTGGGATTATTGCAAGCACCAAATGTGTCATATCATTATTTATGAGGATGTTTAACATGTGACCTTATCATGTCCTGAAACATCATCAAAGACACCATGACCTCAAAGATAATGTCACAGTTAAGACTTGGTAACAAACTGCTCTTGGACATCAAAATGATTACATAACCTCCCTGTGACTTCAAATACTTTAATACTGCAATAGTAATGACTGAGGGAAGAACACTGATTTGAGATTATTTATTTTTCATTTGTTTTAAATGGTAATAGCTGAGGAGCTTTTTAGTAAATAGTTTGAACTGTTACCTTTGAAAATCTGGAGTTAGCTGCAGTTAGCATCCTGTTGTGTGTGTTCATATCAGTGTTGCACTGTGTAGGTGTACAATTCCACTTTAATTAGAGTTTACCAAGAAACTGCTGCAAAGTTGCGACTACAGTTTGTATTTGACAAGCAAGGCCTTACAAAATTCTTGAAGACTGGGTAGGAGATGTTTTCCAAGAGTATTTTATACGATATTGCTTAAAATCTCATTCATACCCCGATCACAGCCAATTAATTAAAAGCTCAAATGGACATGACTAAAAAAAACACCATCCAATCATTTTAACGGATTGGTTGGTGATATGTGGATCAACCTCAACTGCTATTTGTCCCTCCTCCATCAACCCCTCTGGGCGTAACCATCTTCGTGCACAAATTGCGCGCTCTCAAAGGCTTGGAGCATGTGCTCAACAAAGCACGAGCCAGAGCTTGGCTAGCTTACTACATGAAACTATGGTACACACTTAAATGTAAGGGACTTTATGGCAGAAAAGGTACCTATATCGAGTCGGAAAAGAAAAACTGTTTTGAAGAAGGCTACTTCCAAGAAAAAAACAAAACAAAACTGAAGGAGAGCGAAGCAAGAGCAGTGTTAGCGAATCAATGCTGTCCAGTGCACATAAAACCCTCTTGGACAAGCATTGCACATTTCTGTGCTTTAGAAACGTGGTTTCGGGGGGAAGTCCGAAAAAAGGGATTTGCACTTTTGAATTGTGTATTTTCAAAATGTAGCTTGCGCAAACCTTTTTCCAGGATCTCCTACCCTGCTTTTAAACAAAGAGAAAAGTCTGCCGTAGCCAGAGCTCATCAGTAAAATGAACACCTGGCTGAGGCCAACCTTTTACTCAAAAGATCAGGCCTAAGTACGGGCACCTGGGAGAAGGCATTTAGGTCACACACTGTTACATAAAACACTGGGAAGAAAAAATAAAATGCAGAGATATACTGATTTATCCAATTTCCCTTTTCTATTTTTTTTTAAAGCAACCCAGGTAAAAATAGTCATTTATGAGCAATTAATGGATTTACGAAGTATGTTGAGCACAAAGTTGGAGTTTTTAGTATGACAAATATCTCGTATATGGACCTCTTATCACCATGGTAACAAATGCTGACCACATCACCAACTGGAGTGGTGGTCAGTCAGAGCTTAAATCAAATACAAAAAATAAAAATAAATAAATAAATAAAATAAAGCCATCCTTTTACTGATTATTTTTGTGACAATATCTTAGTGAAATCAAACCAAAAGAACATTTTAATCACTGAATCTATAATAATGTCGATATTTTAAAAACAGTTAAAAGTGCTCAGTTGATGTTAAATAATGTCAGATTGTTCATTAGCAAATACATAAAAAAAGTCAACCATTGTGTTCGTCTGTATCACATTCAGACTTTAAGCAAATTTTGGCATCTTAATGGTCAAATTTAATCATACAATGCAGATTTAATTCTATCTTGCTTTAATCTAGTTGGTAGACGCCTCAACCAAAACCAACCCTCTAGTCTAAAACTCAGTCTAACATCTTGCAATGATTCGCAGCTGAAGAATATTGTTCAATATCCAAATACATTTTGGCACCAAAGCAACTTTGCACAACAAACCGTTACCATGGGAACAATGCTTTCAATTAGGGATTCACAATAAGCTTCATTTTCAGAAATATATATATTCTCCATTTGTTGAGATCTACATTACTGATATCAGATGAAATATAAAACATAAAATATATTTGATTTTGAGTATCTCTGTGATGTAATAAAGACTTATGACATATAAATCTACACAATCCAGTATCAACACTGTAACTCCTAAACATGCACGGTATGCATTAGCATGCCTATATGCTTCCTTCAACTCTTGCACTGTGTAGATTATATGACGTTGCAACCTATACATGGGAATTTATTGTCTTTGTTGCTCACCACTGACACCCACAAACTTTTTATTTATGAAGTAGTTTTCCCTCTGCTGCTCCTCTCCTCACATTGAGGTCTTGGTTAGGCCATTACAGGATGGCAACGATAATGCTGGTAAATGACTATGTATTAGTCATACTGAGTAATTACCTCTCACACTGAGAAAACAATATCACACTCACTGGTTCTGCATGACAACACACATATAGCATGCCATGTGTCTCTGTGTGAGTTTATGGCTTAATGTAATCTTCAGTCATAATCCTGTTGATAGGCTTAACCCTAATATACAAAATAATGTGAACTATTGATGTCCCATCATTATCTGTTCATCTAGATCTGGCTCTTCTTAGGACGCCTACAGTGGAGCGATCGGTGCACTGTAATTTAATAACCTCTCTCTTTTTTATCTCTGCAGAAAACATTCAGAGTGCAGAAACAGAGTGGAGGTGTCGAGTGTTCAGTCCAGTGCAAATGAATCTGTGTAGCAGCAGGTAGAAAATGATCAGCCTGGAGGAACACAATAGTACAGAAAATACAAATTACTGTTTACAACAAACCAAACTGGAATCACTTTTTTGAGATGCTGGATGTCTTGTTTGGCTGCATCTTTTTACTTTTTATCATCATCCATTTAAAAGGTATAATTTTGATGTTTTAAATGGGAACCAATTTAAAACATCACCAGCTAGTTTTATCTAACTATTGAATGACAAAGGTCCTCGGTTTTGAGACAGAAAATAGATGCAATCTCAAAATAAAAAAACAAACAAACTTGAAAATCTGATAACTATTATTTCTGAGGGTAATCCCAATCCAGGATAGAGTTGGCCAAACATATCCCAAACTAGGGAGACACCATTACAAGCAGCATCAAGATGCTCCACCAATTAAAGCTGCTGTGGTCAGAAGGGCACAGATGTATTGACTTTTTTTGCACTTCTCAGTGCATCTTATATATGGATTACAAAAAAAAAACCAAAAAAAAAACACAATATGCCACACTTGGCCCTCGGGTTGGAGAATGATTAACCAGAACATGTTGGCATGTTTTTAACTGTACTTTCATTTCCACCCAAAGAAGTGGTGTACAGTGGGTTTTAATTTTGAGGTTCTCAGATGAAAAGATTACATTAGACAAGAATGGAACAGAAAAAAAAAAAAAAAAAGAAAATCCTGTGATTTTCCAGTACATGAGTCTCACTGAGGTGTGAATACTCTCTTGGCATAAAAATAGTAGAGTATTTGAATACAAGCAAAGAGAACATCAGCTGCCAGAATTTCCTTCCAAAAATATCAGTGTCTGTCTAAAAAATCTGCCTCAGCCAAATCCTCATGGAGAGTGGTAATGAGCAGCTGCCTGCAACAGATCAAACACATCACTGAAATGTTCTGTTTTACACTGTTAAACTAGTATAAAGAACCTTCAAACAAGTCAACAAGATTATAAAACTAAGTATGAATCAGTGTATAGGTTTATATATAGCTGATTACAGGACGTCTTGGTAATGACTAATTACTAATTCATATTTAGTTGAAATAGTATACTATGTACAGATCATTTGTCAGCTAAGAATGGAGCTTGTTTACCCTATTTGGAATTGTCCTAGTTTAGATCCAGAGAACTAATCTTAAAAAATGAGTTAGTTCTAATAAATTATTAGTGTTCCATCGACAAACCGCCTGTTTTAACACTACGTGTGTTTTCTATTGCTACTGTGTTTATATTTTTGAACAGCCTGTCCATGTTTTTAGATGTTTATGTTGTGTCTGATACAATTTCAGTGTCATCAGGGGAGTGTAAGCATGTTTGTGTGTGTTTGTGTGTGTGTGTGTGTGTGTGTGTTACCTTGCTGAAGGCAAGACAGTCTTTATCCTGGTCTTTGTCTTTGACCTCAAAGTCGTACAATGCTTTGCCTTGGGGTGGAGTTTGACTCAGGGGGCGCAGCAGCTGGATATAACTAGCTGGCAAGAAACCATGGCAACCATTGAGCTCCCCATGGTACCAGTTGTCATCCACCTTCCGTCGAAGGATGATGATGTCACCCTTAGAAAACTGAAGATCACCTGGTTCCTTGCCCTCGTAGGAGTAGAGTGCTTTACCGCAAGGCAGTGCTGGGATATTCTGCAAAACAAAAACACACAATATGACTTATTGCAACCACAACACAATTGTATGTTCACTTACTCATACTATCTTCTGAAAGGAGATCAACACAAAGCAGCAGGCATGTCTTTTTGACCCTCAGGACATTGCTTCATAATGTTAAATATTTTTACCAGGGAAGTTGTGAATATATCGTATTTAACTGCACAACCATAACAGGAACTACAGTACATAGCGCAAAAATGCAGTTTGCAGAGTTCTAATGAGCTTGAAAATCCATATTTGGCATGACCACCTTTATTCTTCAACATAGTCTGAACCCTCATAGACAAGCTTTTCTTGTCATTTCTTTATGCAGTTTTCAGAGATATTTCTCTAGGCTTCTTGAAGGAATTTCCAAAGCTTCTCTTTGGATGTTGGCTGCCTTTTGTTCTGTTCTCTGTCAAGAATGATCCCACACTGCTTTGATACTGTTGAGGTCTGGGCTGTGGGAAGGATTCATCATACCGTAAGACCTGTTGTCGCTGACTTTCAGTCCAGTTCTTGTGTCACTCGGCATACCCTCAGCCTTTTCATCCCACTTTCCTCCCATAAGAATGAATTCTTGACAGCCACCTTTGTGTGGAGACCATTTCTGATGAGGCTTCAGTCAACAAGCGACAGATCAACTGAAAGGTCACATGTGTCTTTCAGGGCTTTATGTCAATCATTTATCAAGTTCCCCCAAAAAGCATTAAGAATATATTGCACACCATGCTGTAAAGTTTTCTGCTGATAACTCCTTGGGAATCATTTTGTTGGTGCAAAATTTCTGTCTGGCAAACTGTTTTTAGGATTTTCTGTACATGCAACAAATGGGGGAAAAAGTGTCACTGTGACAGGCTTCCAGTAACAAAGTCCCTTCTATCTGAAATTGGTTCTTTGCTAAGTTATCTCTTATGTACAGACACAACACTACTTCATTCCTGGAGTTAAGTGCCTATTTTATACTTGAATTACTTACAGGTCAGTGTTAAGTGGCTCATCGTACAAAAAGAGCACATTTCCCTGATAATTGTCAAGAGCAAGGACTGCAAGGAAAATAGCTGAAGACCCAGCCAATGTTCTAAGGAAAACTTAAAAAAATCTCCAGAAAGCCTGAAAACTATTGCTCAAGACGACCCATCAATATCTGGCTTCCTGGAAGGGAAATATAGTGGAAGTATGCTGACCCTAAATGAAAAATGTCACTATCTAACAGAGGAAAGCTCTGAATTAACACCACACCCATAACTAGTCTGCATGATTGTGGGCACAGCATAATTTAAAGAACCATACTGGATCTCTCACATGTTGCTATTTTGCAGCCATTTGTATTTGGCTCTTCATATTTTAGGTTAAAAACATGGTCTTCATGATTATTTGCATTACCATACAGCAGTTCCACATAATTATTAACATAAACGTTAAGAGGATGTAAAAGTCTCACTAAGAGCAGCATTAAGTGCATTTTGAAACCTCTGCAGATGTTTAAAAGCGTTTATGTGCATCATTAGTGCTACCCTGTTTATATGATACGAGATAACTACCCCTCATAAACAGAATGCTGAAATGTGGTTTCATGAGATGTCAAAAACTTTGTCTGTGCACAGAGTAGTTAGAAACTAAAAATAAATAAATTAGTGCATGGCCTTGCTTTGACTTTCATTTAATATTTGTAATTCATTACAGGCAAATGAGGTAGTGACTCCTGTGATCAGTAAATTAACAGACAAAAAGCCTGGGAGAAGACAGGTTTTGAAGCCAGTCAAAACAGTGGCAAATCCAATATGTTGCAAACTGTTGACCCTGGAGACTAATTTGTAGAGCATGGATAGTTGGATATATGCTCCAAGGTTCATTTTATTCCCCTTAGCGGTATATGAGATATGACTGGTTATTAAAATGTTTGCCAGGTAATTGCTGCTCCTACCTTGGGCCTTATATAGTAATTTTGAAAATGCCAGAGCAGTGTGAAGCATGACTCCCTGGAGTTTCATCCAAATCAGGTTTGTGGTGTCTCACTTATCAAATGTCCAGGACAGACACGCACTGCTCCATTTACCCAACTCCAACAGATATATGACGCCCGGTGTGTAAAATGACCAAATGTTACACTTAATTTGCGGTGAAGTTCTACATTCACCAAACCTCTCCCTGAACACCAAATGCCCAATTTTAGCTGAGGTCTTTTTAAAAAGAAAAACAGTCCCCATGTGGATGAGCATTTCAGCATTTTCAGAAATAATTTCAGTCCATATGAACATATCTGGGAACACATGATTACTCATAAAATGGGCATGTGAAAGCCAGCATAAACAGGAAGAATAGAGCTTGTTGCTCGGCTGTGGTAAAAGTTGCTAAGCAACTATCTAACTGCACACAATAGGCATGCCAAGGTTTAGGACTAAATTCAGATCTTTTTCATTACTTTGTTCTATTTTACTGTTATAAGAATTTAGGATGAATTGTTATCTTTTTCATTGGTAAGAAATTACCAATAAGTATATTATTTAACCATGTAAAAGACTGTGTGGTAACAGGTTTGATGGTTGTTTGCTACTCCGCTCAGGTTTAAATAGCTGTTTGTTAAAATTTAGGTTAAATTTAGGAATCTGTGCGTTTCTGTCCCCAGTAATTTGAGAATTTTGGTGTTGACTGTAAGAAATGCCTCTGTTGATGCTGCCATGCCATAACTTGAAAACCAGGAACACAAATGTGAAACACGGTGCCACGCAGATGAAACTTAGTCAAATAACGCACCACATGGACGCCTCGTTAACGTTAGATTTTCATCAATGATTGAAATCTCTACCCATGCTGACCCTTGTATGGCAGAACACTATTTGACAGAACAAGTGAAAATTATGATTTTTTTTTTTTTTTGAGCCAGGCAACTTTCAAATAATAAGCCTGCTTCTGTCCACAGCTGTTTGAAATCAAGGACTCATTGTTTGAAAAATGCTTTGAATTTGAATGGTAAATCTGCCACTGCTGGCACTGTTTACATCTTAATAAAAGGCAAAGCTTGACTAGCGTAACAACTGTAAGTATGGGGGATGGAAAGACAATTTATCTAACACATAAGTACACCAGTTTCCCTGTTTAGCACCAGGTTGTAATGGGTGAGAATGAAGATAAAAGCATTGGATAAAGTTAGACATGTTTTTTTCCTATAAATTTCACAAATCCAAAAAGCTAATGTAGTTTTCATCCTGCAGATGCAATGAAAGTTACATTTTTAATGAACTAGTGACAGATTCTATATACACCCATCAAAATATACCTTTATCAACTCTCTCTACCACACTCAGCTTAACAATCGCACCAGCATTCAGCACACACTTAACACATATACTGAGAATGTTCTTAAAACGTAACCAGTGCTGAAGAGGAGTTTATTTAAAAAAAAAAAGATTCAGGTAAATAAACAAAAGCTTACAACAAGCGTTAAAGCTTTAAAAACAACATAGAAAAGAAACTTTTCTTCTTCAAACAGAGGTTGTTTACAATAACACTCGATACACACAGTCACACACTCCTTTCAATGCACTCACATATAGACTGATTCTCCCCAGACACTACATTGAAGGGAAAGGCCTGAGGTTCTGCTGCCTAAATAAGATCAGTAGTGACGCAATGAGGGGAAACAGACACAGACATAAAGACTGTATTAATCCTGCTTTTGCATTATGGCCACCTTACTAGCTGCTACTCTAACAACATGTCTGCAATGTTAGACCACACAGCCAAAGAAAAAGCACAAACTCTGCTAATTAATCCATCATTATAGCTTCCACTCTTTTGTTTTCAGGTTGAGGTCAGGCACTGATGTAGGGCAGTCAAGTTCACTGGATTAAGGTAAGCGCTCTCTATACACCTATTAACAGCTTTTTTTCTCTCTCTTTCTCAAACAAAATGAATCAAGATCATTTCGAGAGAGACATCTTGCTGTTCAGGAGGGCATTCATGTCATGTTGAAACAGGAAAGAGATTTTCCTTAGCTGCTGCTACAATTCACTGGAAGTGATGTGAGTAGGAGCAGCACCTGTGCTCCATCTGTTTCAGTACAGGGTGCATTCAGGTTCAGGAGCTGTACGTTGCTCATGTTGTGGAGTGATTGCGAAATGCAGAAACAATAACGCAAAAAATGAACAAGTTATGTTCAGAAAGTCAGTAACTTGTGTATCTGTTTTAAACATGAGATGGACATCTAATTGATTCACTTTGTTAGCA
Organism: Melanotaenia boesemani; assembly: GCF_017639745.1. Taxonomy (NCBI): domain Eukaryota; kingdom Metazoa; phylum Chordata; class Actinopteri; order Atheriniformes; family Melanotaeniidae; genus Melanotaenia; species Melanotaenia boesemani. Next base: position 22,133,565 of record NC_055693.1, read on the forward strand.
CATTGCCCTACAAACACTCGTGAGAGGCACACACGCAGCACTCTAAAACAGCACTCCACAGCAAAACAACTGCCAACTTTGAAGTATTGAGGGCACAGATGATTTCACAGTGCACTTTGATGATGTTGCCTAGCAACAGGTTTTGACTTAGGCTAACCTAATACTGACCTACAGAGCAGAAGACGACCACCAAAATGAGGCCAGCTCTCACAGAAACATCTTCTAGTCACCGTGACTTTGGGTAAAAAACAGAAAGCATCCACAGTTCACTCTGGGCCAACAAGATAAATCTGGACAGGTAAGGGTGAAGAGCTGACTTTGTTGACAGCAATACTTTTTTTAGGGAAGCTGGAAGTGAAAGAAAGAGTTCATGTCCAAAAGCGTCAGTGGTTGAAAAGATGAGGACAGGAAAAGAACCGGCATGTTATCCATATCTTCCTCAGCCTCCTTTCTGCGCATCTCAACTCTTTCCTGCATCTTCTTGCCTGTACTCCTACTTTCACCTTATTCTCCTCTCACTCAAAGCCTCTTATCCTTTCTCACTCTCTTACTTTCACCTTGCTCTTCTCCCCTCTCTTCTTTTCATTCCCCTTCATCCTTTCTTTATTTCTTCTCCCCTGGGCTAAAGCTGGAGAGGTAGAGGCTCCTGGAGGGCCTCATCAGGGACTGCTCCGTTTGCTGCTTGAATCTGGGAAGAAGATCGCTGTGCTCTCTCTGCAGGCAGAGTCATCTTAAACTAGAGGCAGGCTGCTGAGTTTCTCTATACTGAGCCTGAGGCAGGAGGGTTATGCCGCATGTAGGAGTTCTATATTTTACAACAGAAAAGATCCCATCTGAGTCTAAGCAGGAACATTTTTCTGTTATATTGTATTATTCCAGTTATTCTTGTTGATAGCTTCCTCAATCTGTCAGTGAGTTTCTGTGATGGTGGAAATAAAACTAAACTTTAAAAATAGATATAAATATATAAAACGGACAGAAACTTGTTTTTATCAAAGCCTTTTTATCCAGGGAGAAAAGGTGAAGGTAGAGGACTACAGATACCGAGACAAAAACAACCAAACTGTAAATCTGACAGTAAAGGTGTTTATAACAAAAAACAAAGCAGTCTTCTAGAGATGGGTCCATCAGTGTTTGCAGCAAGATACTACATATATTTTTTTAAATCTGATGAAGAGTGTCATCTGCTTCGCAGCCATCTGTTGTGGCAGCAGCATCAGAGCCAGAGACTTAGACTTAACAAACTGATAAAGAAGGTTGGTGCTGTGCTGAAGCTAATTATGCAAAGAATAAAACAGCACAGTTTGCCAAACATAATAAACATAATATCTTCTAATTTTGATTCAGTTTCAATTATTTCAAATCAAACTAGGGCTAGGTGATAAATCAATCAATTAATTCGAATTAGCTGTTTCTGACCATTCATTTTAAAGAAAATCTGGATCCCCCTCCCCGACTCAGCACTTTGCATCATAATGTTAAATATTTTTACCAGGGAATTTACTATGTTTCACAGCACAACCATAACAGGAATGTATATAAGGAAAAACGCTACAAGTGAGACCAGTCTTTCCAGCCAGCAGGAATGTAGGCATCTACTTTAAAGTGTAACTACACCCCTACTTTTTGCGTAACTCCACCCTCTGCCCAATTTAGAAAAATGCCTGAAACTGCAAGGGTTGGGGTGGGAGCGAATGGCAACCTCCGCCTGTAAAATATGAAGCCTATGCCGAAGTGCAAAAAAATTGCAGTTCACCCCTCATCCGCTAGGGGCTGGCTCCAAAACAGAGGAAATCCCCATAGACTCCCATGTTAAAAAGGCCAACTTCACAGCAGAAATAAACATATTTAAAGCCTGGTACAAAAATCCATTTTAGGATTAATAGGTCAAGTTTACCTTCATGACAACTGTGAGGGGGGTGAATTTTTTTCTAACTCATCCGTTTGTATGTTATTTTATCTTGAAATTCGGCATAATTAGGGGTGTGTCCTTTTCATTGACAGATATCCAATATCCGTGGAAAGAAGGGATAGTGCAGCTAACAGTGTGCTTTAGCCCGCTACCTCCGTTAGCTGAGTAGCTACCGTTGCTCTGGGTTAGCGCAGTTAGCTCTTAGCTACAGGCAGCTTGGACTTTGATGGTTGTCAATCATCTACCCCCACCTTCACAGTCCCCATCTCAGCTCTTTGCCCATTTTTGGATTTTCTGGGACTAACAACACACGTGACGCTACCAAGATGGCAACTCGCAGCAGGTTGTGTCAGCTGCAGGAAGTGCCGCTGTAAGTTGCCGCTGCTACGATTTGAGCTGCTGTCTGTCATCAGATGAGGATCAGCAAGTAAAGAATAAAGTCCAGTGTTACTTTTACACCCCTCAAAAGCACAAATCTGTCTCATTGCAGGAATATTTAATCAGTAACGTCTTAAGAGACGTCTTAAAAAACTAAATCTACACCATATAAGCTCACATCTGTTCACATGCATTGGTAGGTGTGGTTTTCTATGCCTGCAAGGCAAGGATTCATTTTCTCATGATGTAGAGAAGCACCAATACAAATCTACATCACGAAAAACAAAACCTGGTTTTACCCTGTAGGGGGTGTTATGAGTCACTTTTTTTTACCCACAAAATCCAGATTTTTAAAGAAATGAAAAAAATACTAATTTTATCAACAGTGTAGATGGTTTTCATCACAATACTTTGTTGTTTAGAGCTCAAAAACCCATTTTAGGGTGCACTACCTCTTTAATTCACATTACCACCACTACTACTACTACTACTACTACTGTATTGGATGGTCACATGTCACAGAACTATTTTCAGTTTCATGTAATATTACAGTACCTATCAGCATGTTATAGTTTATTTAGAAAGGGCAATAGCTTGTGCTATTTTTTTTTTTTTTTTTTTTTCACAAAAAAAGAAAACTATACAATAAAGCATTACAAATAACACTACTTCCTTATTTAACCAATTATAAATAATTACTCTTTTAATTCTGTAGCAGAATTAAATTACTGAAGCCATTAGTTCTTTTCACTTTACTGCACAAAAGCCAATGTGACATACAGCAACCGTGACCTGACTTTGCTCAGTGTACCAACTGCTGCTCATCAGTGTATTAAATCTTCAGGAACAGTGCACTATTTTACTTGTATCCATCTGTGTCAGCATGGGGATTGTCATCGGTAAAAACAAGTGTTGTTTCACTGATCTGACATGAAAAACACAGCCTGAGTAACTGAACTGTACATATTGGAACAAACACAGAACATCTCACTATGACAGAGCATGCTGAATATTTTTGCAAACATTGAGAAGATCAAACTTCAGAGCGTGACAACAACCGCTCACCAGAGCAGACACACAGAACAGGTGCCACTTTGTTATGAGTTTGCCATCTTTTTTTTTCTTTTCTATTCCTTGGATTGACAATGTGTATGTGTGTGTGTCTATGTGTGCTGGACAGGCGCTCATAAATTACAGCTACTTGCTGCTATTGGTCAAGCAGTGCTGTTAACTGTTCATTTATATGCAAGGAATGCATATTAAAATGTTTACATTTACTATTAAATACAGTAAGATAATGTTGTAAATCTGTTGTAATTTTATAGCAGTTCATTAGAGTGCATCTTGAGCACACATTACTATCTTGGCAAACCATTTGGAAATTTACTATCACCTCTGTGTACATATTGTTTATGTATCATGCAGCAGATTTTTAGCACATAATAAACCTGCATTAGTGTTGCTCCTGTGAAGTTGAGGGCATAATATGTCCACATCACAGAAAAGAAAAGTGTACTTTTGAGATGGTCAAGTTCTACTTTGCCCTTTGTTCTGTATTGACCTTTGTCTCTAAACCTAACCACAGTACAATAAGTTATGATAAATTAATCCTAAAGATCCCTCAATATCATCACTTTCCATAAAGGATTATGTCTGAACTACACAGGCAGATCAGAGCAGCTGGTGCATGGGAAGAAAATAAAGTTGATCATCCGTGAGTTACCACTTATGTTGCTTTGTTTCTGTTCCATGTGCGAGTTGCAGAAGGAGTGTCAGAGTGGAAAATATGGCAGAAGAAGAGTTATTCCCAGACTGATTACATCATCCATGCCAGATTTTTATGAATATGTAAAAAATGACAAAGGTTTCATTGTTTAGGGTGGCTCACCAGCCTGTAAAGTATGCCATAAAAAGCTGGAGAGAAATACATCTGCTTCACCACAGTCCTGTGATGGACTGGCAACCTGTCCAGGTGTATCCTGCTTCTTGCTTAGTAGCCGCTGGGAGAGACTCCAACTCCCTGGGTATAGAAAATAAATGGGTATTTCACCACTTGCAGGATAACCACCTCACTTGGTATACTAAAGTAAAGGTAAATGCACAGAAACTGGGTTAAATTGTGTTAACATTTACCTTTTGTAACTGAAATTAAATGTTATTGTGTCAATTGCAATTTTGAAATTGTGTACCGTATTTTCCAGACTATAAGTCATTCTGGACTATAAGTCGCTTTATTAATAAAATGCATCATGAAGAGGAAAAAACATACACAAGTCAGACTGGACTATTAGTTGTATGTGACTAATAATAATAATAATAAAAATAAAAAAATATATTATTTCTATAGGTTTCAGAATTGCAGGGTCATGGGTGCTCTGTTGCCTATTACAACCACCATCACTAGACAAGAGAAAAGAGAGAAAAGAAAAAGAAAAAGGCATCCAACATACATGCTTTTGGACTGTTGGAGGAAGCTGGAGCCCCCCAGAGAGAACCCACACTGATTTTTGAGAGAACAAACCCCAACTGGGAGTCTGACCTGTCAAATTTGGTGTGCAGATGACATGCTCTGCATTTTATTTCATGCTCTGATAAAGGCCACCAGGTGGAAACATTAGCATGCTTGCTGACATGGCTAGAAAATTGAAAGGAGTTGACCTTGTCCTAAAGCTCAATGTGTCTCTGTGTTACTACCCTGCTCGGCTAGGGAAGGAAGAAGTAACAAAGAATGATGCCCAGAAGTAAGTTGGAGTAAAGTGGGAATTTATTGTCCCATGTGGCAGGTGGTAGAACAGTCTACAAAGTAGGAAAAACAGCAGCCAGTTAAACTAACTAACAATCAAGCCAAAACTAACAAAAACCTAACAGACAGTACTGACTTCAGAATCAAAACACAATCAGAAGCAGCACCGCTAAATACAACATGGAAAACTGCAAAGGAAGGTTTACAATCCTAACTGGCCCAATCTACAAACAATTAAAAATGACAATGATTACTCATAAACTAAAGCAAAAAGCCATAAAGGCTCAGCTACCACTGACTGAAGGGATGCCGCGCCCTTTTATCTGTGGTAGGAGGCCTCAGGAGCAGCAATTGGGTCAGAGGGCAGCGAAATTGGGGGGTGCAGCCAATCCCTGCCAGACGATGACACACGAGTCTAATATGGCTCATATGTGTTTTGCATACAAGATGGAATAATTAGTTGCACAGGTGACAGCCGTAACAGTAGCTTCTCATTTACCTTAGCATCCAATGATGGAAGGTGGTTTAGAAAAGACATTATACTGGGAATGCCTTTTAACTATTTAAATAGCAGGTTATTCCTTTAAGTTGCTGATAGACTACCTTTACTAATATTAAAATAATACACAACCACCTCTCAGAACTAACTTATTAGTCAGAGATAGTGTTGTTCCTCCTGGCCCAACAGCCAAACGTTGTTCTTACTTTAGTACAATGGTGGTTCATGAAATAATAACTAAAAAAATGCTATATTAAACTTAATAATAGAGTACAATATTATTTTAACTCTCTACCTTCTTTTTGCATCCTGCTGTGCTGCTTGTGTGACTTTAACCATAATGGTGCTGCTTTTTATGTCTCTGCTGTGCTGCAAAATCCATTTGATACATGAGCCGCTCTGATTCATTTGCCAGTAATGGGTAACATTTCTGTAACTCCTCCTTTACAGTCCAAGTGTGAACATAAGACAGTGATACGTACTTCACTTACAAGTAACGATCTCTCAACACAGACATGCAGTTACCTGGATGTGCATATACATATTCATACACTTACATGGAATTTGTTCAAAGGTTGATGCGCCTCTTCATAACAAAGTGTAATAAAGTTAACATTTAATTATAGTTTTATATGCATAAAATAACCACAAAAATGTTATAATTATATAAATAAAACTGTACCAGTATTTGGTAGAAGAGTTGTATTTTTAGATGGTTTACTTGTAAATATGTTTGTAGCAGGTCAGGAGATTATAAAAAATCTCTTCAATCTGCCTCGGAAAAGTGTGTTCTCCATAAAAACACAATCAAGGTTTGTGGCATTTACTTAAATATTTACCATGATCCATGAAACCTGCTTTACCTATACGATTACCAGCAAATGAGAACTGCAGGGATTAAATAAAACCAGAGTTTTATCTCTTCTATTTCTAATTGTGCACTTCATCCTTTGCCACTTTGCTGGGTGTCGCTTTTTTGTATGTGTATTTTTTAAATTATTATTATTATTTTTCTTTTATCTGTCTCTTCAGTGTTCTCAGGACTGCCGCCATTGTTGAAGTCAAGATGACATTTTCCAGATCTTGTCATTGATTTGATGTGTGAAAAAAAGTAAAATAGTGTGATTAAAAAAAAAAAAAAAAAAAAACACACCAGAATTGCTGGGTTTCATGTCTCACACCTCAGGTGTTAGCTTTTTTTTGCTTCTTCTTCTTTTTTTTTGTGACCCTAAAGCAGCACAATATCATTACTCAAAGCGTCCACACAGACCTCCCTTCTGCCCATTATAAAAATCAACAAACAGTAATTACTACACCACGGGGGTAAGGGAGGACTGTGAATATGTGTGTGTGTGTGTGTGTGTGTGTGTGTGCGTGTATGTGAGAAATGCCCTTGGGGAAATAATATAAATGCACAAGTCCCTCAATCAACCGCTGCTGAGAGTCCCATCTGTCAAGTCTCTCAGTGTGTCTTCAGTAGCCATAAGGTTCAGGGAGCTGACTTGCCCAACATGAGACTGACTGCCTCATTCAATAAGGCCCCAGTGGGACACAAGCAGACACATCTACACACTGGAAAAAAAAAAAAACATGCACACACACATGCATTCTTTATGAATCAATGTGTTTTGTTTCCTCCTTTTCCAGGTCTAACCTTCTAACCATGTAGTTTCTGTTTTCTGCTGCAAACGTAAAAGCCTTTCTCCTGAGGAACAAAACATGTCTTTGTACATTGTTTTGATTCAGTCAACACAGGAGGAGGTAAATGGTCTCAAATGGCAGCAGCTAAATTCTGACATTAATCAGAATCTGTCTGATTAAATAATCCCAACTGCAATCCAGACTTAACTGGCTTGTCTATTTTTGATATGAGTCTGAACATGTGCAGCATAAAACATATACACAGTACACTGACTGCATGTTAAGGCTGCAATAACTTTGACTTATATCTTTTATTTCTGAGCTTTCTAAATTAAATTAAAATATTACAAATGTTTACTTTGAAAAATCAGTAAGCATACTGTGAAGGTGAATATGGATGTAACACACTGATCTTATGAAATAAATGAACAGCCAACCTCAGCTATGTATAAGTGTCTGTACAAAGCAGAGCAATGTGCTTGAACATAATCATGCAACATTCATTACTTGTGTCCTTGTCAGTTCATTGTCATATTCTATTAATCTATAAGGACAGGTCAGCAAAAAGAGGACACTTAAACTCCTTTAGTTACTGTTCTGATCTTTAAAATGAATGTATGAGTGCAAGTACTGGTAGTTTCTTCAAAGTTCTTTCCATCATTTATTATTACTGAAACTGAATTACAAAAAAAGGAAATAATACTAATGAAGGGATAATCAGAAAAATAATGCAGACTAAGGTCATCTACTTCCTGTCAACGTTGAAAACAACTACAATAAAAAGAAAAAAATGTAACGTTTTAAATGTTTGCTTTTGCAGCTTTCCACAGTCTGTATTTGTCAGTGTAACTGCATAAAATCAAACAAATGACACTTTATTGTAAGATAATAAGCAAACTGAAGATTCTGATGTTCTGATGTGTATTTTACTGTTTACATGAGGATTTCTCTGCTTGTCTTGTTTAAATGTCAGCTGTGTAATTAAAATAAGAAAAAAAGGAAATGAAATCTCAATATTCAGGCTCTCTCCTTGCCTAAATAAATCAAGCACAAAGATAAAAGTAACCATAGCATTAGAAAACATGTTAGTAATTAAATTCAGCATTAGCAGGCCCAATTGCTGGCTTTGCAGTAAACTTTGGAAAGAGTTAATAATGCCATGCACGACAGCCACAATCTTTATGCAGCTTCTGCAGCCACTAAACATCCCATGGGACTCTCATTATAAAGACAACAGCTTTAACGCACACAGGTTGTTTACCAAATAGTCCATTGTTTTTTCTTTTGCGAGTCATCTGGGTAAATATCAGAGGTCACATTTAGCTGGGTAAATAACAAAACATGTTTATTTATTTGAGTTGTTTTTCTGTCTGGGTTAGCTTACATGAGTAGAATAAAGTAACTATTTTACTAATGAAAATTAAATATAACACATTGACATATAGCAAATTAAACCTCCATGACAGAAACCATTGCTGGTGATGCACTACACTTTGGGAAGAGTAAATAATGTCGCCCATGAGAGCCACAAGCTTCCCATAACACCCAGATTGTAACGACAACAGCTCTGATGCATGGATTCTGGTGAGCTTTTATTACTCTGAGACATTAAGTCAAGCCCCGTACTTTAGAAAATGTGGCTTTAAAGGAACAATGACACTACAGGCTTAAAAACCTGGATGCTTGACAAAAATAATAATAATAATAATAAAAAAAAACCTAAAGATAAAAAGAAGCAGCAGCAGTGCAGCAAAACACAGCAGTTACTTTCAGAGATTATGACAGATTAACTTTGTCAGACTCAGTTTTAAATTTCATTTTTTTTAAATAAGTGTAACACAGAACCATTGGATTTTTTTTTTGTTTTTTGCAAAAGAAAAGTAAAAAGCAAGACCACAGAAGGGTCAACATGATGAACTCAACCAAAGTTTCCAAACATATGTCTGTGATCATTGGCAGAGATAAATTCCTGGCAGACTTTCTTCCTGTTCAAGGCATCGACTCTTTCTTGATGTATGTGACAAACTGCCACATTGTTAAGGTGTTTCTGCCTCATGCAGTTGCAAAGCCAGGTCTTTAACCTCCTCAGTGCCCTGAAACTCCTCTCAGCTTCAGCAGACGATGTTGGAACAATCAGCAACAGCCTCACAAGGACCTCCACCTGGTCAACAAGGACCTCCACCTGATCAAAAAGACCTCTGACTTCAGGCAGCATGCCTGTCAGGATGTCTGGTGTTTAAACTTTGAAAGCTCTGATCCAGCTTATCATCACTCTAATATTTGTCACAATGCTTAATGTCTTGACTAACATGTTAGTTTAACTTCAACTCTGAGCCTCCAGCCTCTTCTCTATCTCCAGCTTCTACTCCTCCATGTCCTCCAGCTTCTCCTACTCTCCCTTCTCCAGCGTTTCCTCCTGCATCTACTTCTGCATCTCTACTATCTGTCACCTGACAAAAATACATTGGTGCATGACATGAACAGTGTGACAATTTAGGGTGCAACAACCATCAATTTTGATGTTATAGACAGTTATAGAGGAAAAAATTCACAATTATCATTAGTTTGAATGTATAAAAATCACATTTGTATATATTTTATTTTTTCCTTTTTAATAATAATAATAATAATAATTAAAGCTGCAAGCAGCATCCATCGGGTCCGAGCGGCCTGGTCCCCGCCACCCGATGTCGCCATGACAACAGGTGGTGTAATGCGTTAAGGACCCAACGTGTGTGAATACTGTCAAGTTTGGTGCAGTTCCCCTTTATTCCTCTGGAGATATAAGCAAACCGTGTTTCATGGCGAGAAGGCGTTTTCCGTCGTTTGCCACGGTTACACGCTTTTTCCTATTAGAAAGATTTGAATAGCGTTTGGTATGCGATATGGTAAAGGGCCAACTGAGAAAGGGAAATTTTGATATACCTAGTTAGCATTTTTTGCTAGCATGCTAACATGCTACGTTGCCATGACAACAGGTGGTGTAATGCGTTAAAGACCCAACCTCGTGTCAAGTTTGATGCAGTTCCATTTATTCCTATGGAGATATGAGGAAACCCTGTTTCATGGCGAGAAGGCATTTTTCCGTTGGTTGCCATGGTTACACGCTTTCTGCTATTAGAAAGATTTGAGGAGCGTTTAGTCCCCAACTTGTCATGAAGCTTCCCACGAAGTTTGGAGTCAGTCGCACGAATCCCCTCAGACTAGTTCGTTCAAATGGCAGTGAAATCCAAGATGGCGGGCACCCCGTTGCCATGGCAACAGGTGTTTGATTGACTTCTTTGCTGCACTTGGGGTGTCACACGTATGAATACTGTGAACTTTGGTGCAGATCCCATGTATTTCTATAGAGATATGAGCAAACCGTGTTTAATGGCGAGGTCTTTTTCCATCGGTTGCCACGGTAACACGCTTTCTGCTATTAGAAAGATTTGAGGAGCGTTTGGTCCCCAACTTGTCAGGAAGGTCCCCACCGAGTTTGGAGTCGGTGGGACCATTCCCCTCAGACTAGTTTGTGAAAATGTGAGTGAAATCCAAGATGGCGGGCGACCCGTTGCCATGGCAACAGGTGTTTGATTGACTTCTTTGCTGGACTTGGGGTGTGACACGTATGAATACTGTCAACTTTGTTGCAGATCCCATCTATTTCTGTGGAGATATGAGCAAACCGTGTTTAATGGCGAGGTCTTTTTCCATCGGTTGCCACGGTAACACGCTTTCTGCTATTAGAAAGATTTGAGGAGCGTTTGGTCCCCAACTTGTCAGGAAGGTCCCCACCGAGTTTGGAGTCGGTTGGACCATTCCCCTCAGAGTAGTTCGTTCAAATGGCAGTGAAATCCAAGATGGCGGGCGACCCGTTGCCATGGTAACAGGTGTTTGATTGACTTCTTTGCTGTACTTGGGGTGTCACACGTATGAATACTGTGAAGTTTGGTGGAGATCCCATCTATTTCTATGGAGATATAAGCAAACCGTGTTTCATGGCGAGAAGGCGTTTTTCCGTCTGTTGCCACGGTAACATGCTTTCTGCTATTAGAAAGATTTGAGGAGCGTTTGGTCCCCAACTTGTCAGGAAGCTTCCCATCAAGTTTGTAGTCAATCGCACGAATCCCCTCAGACTAGTTCGTTCAAATACGATGTGTGTAAAGTGGAAAAAATGGCCAAAAAATGGCCGCACACGCCAAGATGGCGGGCACCCCGTTGCCATGGCAACATGTGTTACATTGAGTTTTTTGGTCAACACGGGGTGGTACACGTGTGTGCCGAGTTTCGTCTTCCTACGTTGAAGTAGACTTCCTGTTCCCCATTCATGTGGTGATTTTTGGTGACTGTAGGTGGCGCTGTTGAGCCAATTTTGCACTGAATAGTATGCGGACCTTAGAATATCCGATTTTCGCCGGGCTTGACGTGTGTGCCAAGTTTCACAACTTTTCATGGGTGTTTAGGGGGTCAAATTTGGCGTCGAAATGCTTAGGAGGAGAAGGAGAATAATAATAAACATAGCAGAAACAATAGGGCCTTGCCATACTTTGTATGGCTCGGACCCTAATTAAAGCCGCAAGCGGCATCCATCGGGTCCGAGCTGCCTGGACCCCGCCACCCGATGTCGCCATGACAACAGGTGGTGTAATGCTTTAAGGACCCAACGTGTATGAATCCTGTCAAGTTTGGTGCAGTTCCCATTTATTCCTGTGGAGATATGAGCAAACCGTGTTTCATGGCGAAAGGGTCATTTTCCGTCGGTTGCCACGGTTACACGCTTTTTCCTATTAGAAAGATTTGAGGAGCGTTTGGTCCCCAACTTGTCAGGAAGCTTCCCACCAAGTTTGAAGTCAGTCGCACGAATCCCCTCAGACTAGTTCGTTAAAATGGCAGTTAAATCCAAGATGGCGGGCACCCCGTTGCCATGGCAACAGGTGTTCTATTGACTTCTTTGCTGGACTTGGGGTGTCACAGGTATGAATCCTGTCAAGTTTGGTGCAGTTCCCATCTATTTCTATGGAGATATGAGCAAACCGTGTTTCATGGCGAGAAGGCGGTTTTCCGTCGGTTGCCACGGTAACACGTTTCCTGCTATTAGAAAGATTTGAACAATTTTTGGTCCCCAACTTGTCAGGAAGCTTCCCACCAAGTTTGGAGTTAATGGCACGAATCCCCTCAGACTAGTTCGTTAAAATACGATGTGTGTAAAGTGCAAAAAATGGCAAAAAAATGGCCGAACACGCCAAGATGGCGGGCGCCCTGTTGCCATGGCGACAGGTGTTACTTTGAGTTTTTTGGTCAACTCGGGGTGGTGCACGTGTGTGCCGAGTTTCGTCTTCCTACGTTGAAGTAGACTTCCGGGGCCCCATTCATGTGGTGATTTTTGGTGACTCTAGGTGGCGCTGTTGAGCCAATTTTGCATTGAAGTGTATGCGGACCTTATAATATCCGAGTTACGCCGGACGTGACGTCTGTGCCAAGTTTCACAACTTTTCATGGGTGTTTAGGGGGTCAAATTTGGCGTTGAAATGCTTAGAAAAATAATAAACATTTCAGGAACAATAGGGCCTTGCCATACTTTGTATGGCTCGGACCCTAAATACATTTTATTTATCAGCACTTCCAATAAAAAAATACACTTTACAAGATTATTATTATATCTTAAAGTAGATATGATGCTTTATGGAGGCAGTGAAGGTGTTGCAGGATGGGTGCAATGCATTTCTCTGAGTAAATTACACTTTTGACTTTTTTATTTAGGCATCCTGGCTGTGCCTAATTACCAAACACACATATGCACACAAGCACAGATTCAAACGTTAATGTAAATGAAACTTCTGATATGACATTAAATAAATAAAAATAAACAAAAACAATAATTCTGTCAATATTTATTTTTAGATTAGTTTCTAAGTGTATTTTGTTTTTTTAATTAAAAGTCTGGAACACTTTTAACTTTTTAAATATTTTTTTCCACACTCTTTATTAATATACATTGTTCTGATGGTAAGCCAGCGCAGGATCCTCCAGCAGCAGCTTTGTACGTTTCATTTTCAGTCTGGTCATGAAACAGAGGTGAACGTCGTCTGCTCTGAATGCAGCTGGAGACCGCCCACAAGCTCCTCCATTGGCTCTGCTGTTTCTTGTGTGATTGGCTGTCCCCGCTGTCACTCCACCTTGCTCGCCAAGCTAGTCTGCGGTTAGGACTCACAGTGCTGCCAGCTTAGCGACTTTGTCGCTATATTTAGCGAGTTTTCAGACCCCTCTAGAGACTTTGTTTTCCCCAAAAAAGCGACTAGCGACAAATTCAGTGACTTTTTCTGGTATTATTGGTATCACTGACGTGAATGAACGTAGTTTACTCTTCCCAATAAGGAGCGGATGCTAAGCAGACACCTCCCTCGTCCAAAAGCACTCATATGAGGCTTGGTCCTCACACAGGCTTCAGCTTGAGCGGCTGTTTTCTGCTTGGTCCTAGTACTAAATGTGTTTCTTTTTACCAAAGAGAAACATTGTTTTTGGACAGTAAAAAGTGCAGGGGACCAAAACGGCCTTTTGAAAACGTGCAGGGGATATGTCCTCTGTGCCCCCCCCCCCCCCCCTAAAATTACATCCATGGTCAGACTCACATTGTACCTTGCAGTGTGACTACAGTAAAATAAAGAAAGCACAATGAGGAAAATTACAAGCAAAGGTTTTTCTGAACTGGACGTTCCCAGAGTCAAACTTATAGTAGAGGGTTTTCTTAACTTCTCCTAAAACAGTAAACTGTTGCAGACCATTCATAAAAAACATGCAGCGACCACAGGCTTAAACTAATATATCTATCTGCACACAAACTTACTTTAACAAGAAGCCATGACAAAACAGCACAATAAAAAAATCAATATGCATATAAACATTTTTGGAAGTGTAAATCCATTTGCTGCTTTGGCCCTCACAAATGAGTAAAGTGTAACTTGGAAATAAAAAACGTCATGGAGTGTGAAATAGAGGTGGGCTGGTATTGCATTTGAAGCAATATTGGATGAAATTGAATTTTTGTTTATCCAAAGCTAAGGGGTGACCAGTATTTGGTTGCAACACACTGACTTAATTTCTCATTTGCAACCTTTTTATTTATTTAGTCAATTCCTGTAGATTCAATGATCATATTTGGGTTTGTTTCTGTTTCAAACAGAGAAAACAGTTAAGCTGTTCTGAACAACCAGGATGAGGCTGTTTTGATATCAAAACTGGCAACAAGAAGCATGAAATAGTGTACTCCTAACTGCAGTGTCACTGCCTCTGGAGGCTGTCAGCAGTTATTGGAGTGCTGTGCACTGAACAAGCATCTAACTTCTATATCTGGAAACGGCCTCATAGTCGGGGTTGTTCCTCAGAGAAAAAGTGCATGATATCTGATGATAGATGAAGCTGCTGAAGTAAACCAGGTGAATTTGAATGTGATTTCAACACCAAATCAAGTTTCACTTAATCTACCAGCAGTCATTACATATTTGTGTTGCAAGACGAACATTATTTATGTCTGGAGGTTCACAGTGACACATTTTACACTATTTTAAAAGTTATCTGTCCTGTGTCTACCTTTTGCCATCAGAAAAAAATGCCATTTTCAATGTGCAACTCAATGCATTATAAGGTTTATTGTTGACTGTGAAATGACTAAAGGCGTCTGTTGTTGACAGTCAGAGCACTGAAGCTATTGACTTGTTTTTTATATGTGACCAACAATCTTAAAAGGCATTTATCTGGGAAAACTGGATTAACATATTCTACATGGGAGCCACAACCAGACAACCACCTGATACGGGCCAGCACCCATCATAGTGTTCCAGCCACACAGATCCAGGCACCAATAACCACTCTCCCATCCTCCTCCCCCCGTCTACCCTTTACCCCCATCTATCCACCACGTAACCCCTCACTCACAGCCTCCCCTGTGCTTAGCAAGCCCCAAATTAATATTATTATTCAATGCTTCTGTTGCACCTTGGTATAATGCTTTTAATACTTATGTAAGCACTTCGACTTGTGTTGTATATGAAACATGCTATACAAACAAACCTTGCCTGGCTGTGGCACCTTTTGAAATCTTACAGCTGCCAGGCTCAATTTTGAAATGTTATACAACAGTTGAAACTGTTATGTACAGAGTAGGATAAATAAGACATCATCAGGATACATGTTAGTGTTGTGGAAATGTACTATCAGGAAAAATATGATGTCACACTTTGTGGCTTTTTGGAGTGACATCCTTGTCAGGCGGCACCATCTTTGAGGTGACAAATCAAAGAAATTGAACCGACGTCTTCTGTGGTCTTGCAAGGGAGGTCATAGCTGTCACACTGACTTGGCGGATGTTGCTTAGCAACAGAGAAAACTTAAACTACAAATAACTACAAATCATTTCCACCAGGTCCGTGTGTGCTGCGTTCCGGCTGGCCACAGTTTCGTTCCGACCTCCGTAGCGGGTCAATCCACACCTGGAGCATGTCAGATGTGAAGTGCCCACAAGTGCAGTATGCATAGCTAGATCCATGAAATCAAGAAATCACAGAAGAACTGAATAACCATTTGATTCTCCGGTTCCTGGATAAACGTCTCTTCATCTTTAATTAAAAAAAACAAACAAAACAAAACAAAAAAAAAAACAACAATGTGACCCCCTGACCGATTAACGACATAATGTTTACAGAGTTCAGCGAGCACAAATCTACACGGGAGCCCTTTTTTTTTTTCTTTTTTAATTTACCAGAAGTTTTTACACTGCACCTGTGTCTGATTTCTTGTCTGGCCCTATGTGAACTGTAGAGCTTGACACGTTCTGGACGCGTGCTCCATCAAAAATATACTCGCCGTGTTTCTTAAGAGGCATGACAAGGCGCTTCTGGGATCCTTAAGGCACGTTGTGGCGTGCCCGGTGTGAACTAAACCAATGAATAAAACGACCGCGAATAGCTCCAGAAGCAGCAGGAAAGCCAGAATGCAGCACACACGCAACCGGTGGAAAATGGGCTTGAGCCTCAACCAAAGAGCAAGACGGAAATAAAGACTTCACTCGAAATGTAACTGTGAGCTTGTTTTGTGTTCTTGTATAACTTGCTACTCATTTTAGTCATAGGTGGTGTTTTTTCCTTCTCAATCTCATACTTTTTTTTTCCACTTGTCCGATAAATACTGTACTGAAAACATCTGTAAACTTACGATTGCCCTCAGCAGCCATGCTTTCCCTTCTGTGAAACTGAAGTGCTCTAACTGGAAAAATTTTCAATGTAGAGCTGGGGAAAATGTAAAAGTTGCAGTTGTGAACCCAGTAGCCAAATATGTTGGCAAGGATGCAGTCTCTATGAGAGCTTGATTATTATTATTATTTTTTTATTTTAACCCTGTAATGCCAAATTGATCATATTTGATAAATTCCTTTCTGAGATCTTAAAACTCTGTGCCTCTGATTAATTTTGATGGCACACCGACATTCATTACACATTTCCCGGAGCTGTCATTGCCCTGCAGCGTCCTGGGGCGGAAAAACCTCAATTTTACAACTTCATGTTCCAGCCCGGGGGGTCACATGATAGCTGCATTTTGCTTTGTGGCACCAAGTCACATGCCAGCAAAGAGGTATCAACACACTAGCTATTTTGGACATAAACCATTTGTATATTTGTACAATTTGTAATCTGTAATTAATAAAGTAATTATTTTTCATTTTAATTCATTTTCATACCATGACTGATTCAGCAAAGAAACCCTAGAGGACATTATTGGAGGAAGTGAGGCAAAAAAGAGAGAAAGTAACAGAGCAAGAGATAAAAATTAACTTTTGACTGGCTTTTATTTGCTGGAATAAGCTAAAAAAAAAAGAAAAAAAGAGACGGGATGACAGAAGGATGCTGAATTAGGAGGCACTAATGTGCAAAAATCTGCCAAAGCTCAGTAGCGTTGCTTTAAAATCCTGTTGCATACAGTTGCTCTTAGTGGGTTTACTGATGTTTTGAGCTTAGAATAAGCTATCAAAACGGTTTCCTCCAATTTTGCAAATTGTTAAAGTTTAAATAAAAAAGTATTTTTTTTCTCTATTTCAGGCTTTACAAGGTTAAAGACATATGAAACGTTTAGCAGCTATTCAGCACTTACTCTACAGTTACACCTTTCATGTCTGTTGTGAACTAAGACCTAGTTTCTGAAGTATCACTTTGGTCAGAAACATTAGCATACGGCGGATGTGCAGAAGCTTCAGGTTAAGTAAGCTTCTCAAAGTAATGTGAAATCAAAGGGAATAAATGCTCTTGTTTAGAGTAGTGGAACACATTCTGGATTCTGTCATCTGTCTCCTCTATTGCTCAGCAACGTTCCCACAGCAAGCCAGTAGTCGGCGAGTGATTTTGAAGGATGGTAGATGGAACAGGATGTTCCACACTGCTCATATCCTCATTTTTCCAGCACCAAACCATTCTGTGTCCCATCTTGTGCATTTATTCACCTTCCCACACACACACACACACACACACACACACACACACACACACACACACACACACACACACACACTTTAACTGTGATTACATTGCTCAGTCTTCTCCTACTTACCAGTCCTTGGATAGGCACTGGACCATTACAAGTCAGTGCATGTGTGTGTGTGTGTGTGTGTGTGTGTGTGTGTGTGTGTGTGTGTGTGTGTGTGTGTATGTATGCGTGTCTGTGTGTGTGTGGCAATAGCATAGTAAATCTGCAAAGGGCCTTTTTCCACTCTGCTGCAAGAGCAGCTTCCTATCTTGTGGTGCTGCTTTATTGGAGGAGACATTCAAGCACAGCGCAAACACACACATTCATGCACTGATGAAAAGGGATTACCTGAATGTTTAAAGGTTCATTTATAGAAACTAAATAAAAGTCTACATCCTCACAAACAGCTTGAAAAGCCCAGAGATGGTGTGGGAGAATTTACCAGTAGACATTATGGTGGATTCATTTTTAAGCAGTTCAATATTTTAAGATCCAAATTACACCAACATGCAGCCACATTCATGAAAATATCAGCAACACACACAGATAAAAAAAAAAAAAAAAAAAGCACAGTCTCACTACTTCAGCGCACTATTGATTTACTTTCCATTTATAATTCATGAAACAACACACACCTCAGGTTAAGTGGAGACACACATATAAACCGGTAGTTTCTCAGCAGGAAGAAGCAGAAACACAACACCACTTACTCACTGTGTATAAACTTGGACGTGACACAGAAACACACAAAAACAGGAGCTACACACACTAGTCTAGCCACGCAGACCAACCAGGAGTTCATTCATCTCAACCTTGTCTTCACCTTCCCATCACTCCTTCCTCCCTTCTCCGCTATGTCTCCTCTCTCTCTGTACTCTCTCACTTAGTTCATGGGCTACACTTCCCAACTTCCCTCCACTCATCCTTCAGTTCTTTCTCTCTTCCCACTCTTTCTCTTAAGAAAAATGCTCCAACTAATATACTGTTACAGAAATGGATAACAGAGGTGTAACTCAGCATTGTTTCTCTACTGCAGATATCTAAGATCTAACATTAACCACAACCCCAGTGTTTGCTTAGTTTAAATAATTTTATTCCTACATTAAGATTAGAGCTGGTTGTTGCTGTTTGTTTGTCTATGTGTTAACAAGATTTGTCAAAAAATACCAAGCTGAGTATCATTAAGCTTCATGAAGTAAATGAAAAAGAAATCCATTAAATCTAGATGACTGGTGATCTGTCCAGGTGTACCCTGCCTCTCACCTGCTAAAAGCTGGGTTAGGCTCCAGCTTCCCCGTGACTCTTCATTGGATAAAGCGGTATAGATGATGGATGGATAAATCTAGGAGCTGATCAGGAACGGTTTTACTGAACTGACAACATATAGCTTTGGTCTTGGTAGAGGATGTGCTCTCTAAGCAATCTTATTAATTTATTTTAAAACGATAAAAAGCTGTATATGACGCAAAAAAAGAATAGAAATAATTCAGAAAACTGTTAAATCCTCACACAGTAAGATAAATGTTCTCACACATGTACAAACCGCCAACACACAGCAATCTTCAGTCTATCTTCAGGCATTTGTACAATGTCATATAAACCTTAATCTCCACACTGAATATTCTTTGTGAGTGTCATCTTTGACTTTCAGTCAGAATCCTATGTGGAAGTTATTTGATTGAGTGAATGACTGAGAAAGAAGCAGTGACAGAAAAGAGAAGCACAGCTGAAGATGGAAAGGGGAAGAGACAGTAAGGTTTAATACAGAGAGCTCAGGGACTGCATGCATATTCATAAGACTCATTTCCATCTGAGCTGTGAGAGAAAAAGTCACCATCTAAGAGAACACATGCACTCACAGCAGAGCTTCTTAAATATGCGAGCTGTGTGGTTGCCAGTGGATTTGTAAAGTGGATGGATGTCTTACCTGATTGAGTACCCGGCGTGTCGAAGTCAGAGATATCAAAGAAGGCAAAGAGGAATTCAGAACAGAGAGGAGAAAAGAATTACTTTATTATGTCATGAATAAACCAGTCTATTAGAACAAAAATTGAATGAACCATATTAACTAAATAGATGCTTACAGCTACAAAACCACTACAGTGGCTTCAATGAAAT
Source organism: Melanotaenia boesemani (assembly GCF_017639745.1). NCBI lineage: Eukaryota > Metazoa > Chordata > Actinopteri > Atheriniformes > Melanotaeniidae > Melanotaenia > Melanotaenia boesemani. The sequence goes on from NC_055693.1 coordinate 22,153,347, forward strand.
GTCAAAATTACCTCCAGTTGCATTTGATAACCATAATTTCTTAATCTTTACACAACTCATATATACAGTATACTGTAAAATGTAACATTGGTTTCAATAGAATATATTTAGTGGATATATCTTTATTTTAATCTACTTGTTTGTAATAATACTCTTAAATAAGTCATATGAACTTAGAAGGGAAAAAGCGGTTTAATAAATGTATCTGAACTTAAATCAGTTTAACTGAGTAAGGGTTCTATTTACAAGTTCAAGGGGAAGTTCATTGGCCTCTAGTAACAGTTAGAGTTACCTAGTATCTTATAAATGTCCTTTTTTATATTTAATTTTTTATATATTTGGTTTAGCAATAATCCAAATGACACAAAAAGGTTTGGATTGATTTCAGTAAAGTAAGAAATAAACTATAATGCCATGTTTATTTTCCAATCATCCAAAAATATCTATTATATACACTCAGGAGAATGCCCAGGCGTTGTAGGGAGGTCACTTTAATTTTGAGTGTGACTCTAAATCCAGACCTCCATGGGTTAATAAATTTGATTCCCATTGATAATTTTTGTGTGATTTTGTTGTCAACACTTTCAGCTCTGTAAAGAACAAAGTGTTTAATAAGAATATTTCATTCATTTAGATCTAGGAAGTGTTATTTTATTGTTCCCTTTATTTCTTTTGAGAAGTGTATATATATATATATATATATATATATATATATATATATATATATATATATATATATATATATATATATATGTATATAAAATAGACATTTTGGATCTCTCATGTCATCTCATGTTACCCTTGATCTCTGCCTACAAGACTCCTTATGTGAAGAAAGCAATTTTCAAACAAAAACTAAATTTTTTTAAAATTTTTTTTTTAGTCACCATACTGACTTCATATCAGCAATTATCCAGCTTTCACCACAGTTTCAGTGTATAGACAATATGTCCTAGGCATAAAAATACAGTTTACTTGTTATAATGTTGATTGATGATGAAAATGAATGATTTTTAATTAATTTTGGTAGTGTTATGTGACTGCTCGGAAGTTACTGGGCATCACTGTGTTTAAAAACAATTATCCAAGCAGCTGCTGCACTGTGATAGAGACATCTGTGGTCCGACATTAGTTTTACCAACTTTAAGTAAGGTGAACTTGAAATCATGTATGTTTAAAATAAAGATTTTGTAATTAATTTATGTGGAGCTGATTACATCATGTTTTTTCTACAATCTTATGCGCCCATAGCAAAGTCAGATTTATTAAAATCATGAAAGTTCTAAAAACAAATCATTTTTGTTGATTGTACTCAAGGTGACAAGCTTTTTTTTTTTTTGTTTTAGATGAGTTTACATATATCTTTTTCTTTTTAGTAAAGCCAGTTTCTTAGATTTTACAGTGTAATGTAATAAACATCATGAACACCTTGTTACATAAACCTTTTACACCAATTAGCAAATCCTGCAGCTGACAGATTGATCCATTTTCATTATAATACACAGTCTGCTAAGCCTGGTACACACATAACGATTTCTGGGCTGTTTTTGTCCCGATTTAGCCTCTTCCTGACCTCGGAAGGCAAACGCCCGATCATCGTGAGATTCCCCTGTCCAATCATCATTCGGTCTGGGTGTGTTACGAGCTGATTTGTTTCAATAATCCGCTCTGAAACAGGTTGTAGCCGTCAATCAGGAATATTGAACATGTTCAATATTTCAGAGCCGATTTCTGAGGAACGTCGACGACTTGTGTATTCTGACTGCGTGGATGGTGACGTGGCACGGACTGTAGCCAATCAGAGAGCAAGCTGGATGGGGAACTAGGAAATAAATAAAGTCTGTGTTCACGCCGTCTCCAGTCTGTTATTTTTTTCAGTTCTGGCTTTTTCTGTTAGCAATAGTCCCAAGACCGCCATCATTCCCTCGTCCTATATATCCCATTCCATGCTGTGTGTTGTGTTTTGTTGCTATGTTTCTTCTTCTTTTGCCGGTTGTTGCTATGGTTCTTCTTCTACATTTCGATGTTTGTTCGGCTCGGAGGACTAGATGGTAGATGAGTTGCGGGACAGCATCGCTATGTGCGTGTTGTTCTGTGATTAGATTATCAGTGCACACCACACACAGTACGATCAAAACTGATTATTGCCTGATTTTTATCTTCACGTGTGAACCGATAAAAAATCTCATAAGATTAAAAAAAATCGTTATGTGTGAACCAGGGTTTAGATATGACCCATTCTCTGATCAACTTTATATATATCTTTATTGGATATTGTTATGAAGCAGAATGAATTTCAGAGCTTTTATTTTTAAGTAGAGACTACCTGGGATGTAGATAAGTGATGGGGAACATGACATTTTGATTTTATGGATAAAACTATGTGACACTGCTCTTTGATTCCACTGCTTTTGGTCAAGAGTCAACTATTTTGTTTGTTGTTTAAAACTTAATTTTAATAACGTTTCTGCACAATTAACTAATTTCCACTTGTCTTCCATTTTTTAATTCAATGTGAATTTTCTTTGCCCGACCACCACTAAATCTGTGGCATTTCAGCATGTCTACTGCTGCTAAACTTACTCTGACATCTGACATTTCAAGACAATAGCGTTCAGCCCACAGGGTCACAGGTGTAGAGGGAAGATGTGGTTAACAACCTTGTTAGCGTCCTCTGTCATTAGCACCCGAGGCTCCTGTTGTGCTCTGTCATAATGAAGCTGCTCTTTTCTTGAGCTGCCCTCCCGCTTGAGAGCTGACTCACGTGTTCAGAGCAAGAAAGTTTAAATGTGTGTGCTCTGAGATGAATTTTTGAAAGGCCAATAACATCACTGCAGCCCTACATTCAGCTCGTCTGAAAGAGCAATGGAGAAAAATTAGCTGCGGGGAGAGACAGATATGACGGGGTTAGGTGAGGTTGCTCTGGGTGACAGGTTGTTATGAATGTCTCCGTTGTATTGGTCCCCTCCACTCTCTATTCCCCCCTGTTACTGTGGCGACAGGGGTCCATGATTGACAGATGATTGCTGAGGCGTGTCTGCGGTTGTTAAGAGCACTAAATGTGTCATTCACAGACACAGATATGAAGAGCTGAAAGTATGAGAAAAATCCACTGAGCTGAGTCAAAATGCAGAAAGCATCTAATAAATGCTCAAGGTTCTGACCATCTAAAATAAGTCAATGGCAGGAAGAAATTTTGGCCCTTCTCATAAAAATATCTACTGTTCAGTTCAGAGAGGCTTAATGAGCTGATTTCCAAGATTTTCTTATATGTAGTTAGAGCAGAATTGGCATGTTTCTGTTTTTTTAATTAAGAACAATTTTGAGAAAAGAGAAATAAGGAAAATACAAAAAGGTTTGAACACTGACACATTATTAAAATGGTAGTTAACAGATGAGCCATGGAGGATCAAGAAAAAAAAACAACAAAAAACACAACTGAAAGTCTGTTTGACTAAAGCAAACTAAAGAACTAGGACAACAAAATATAGCATCATACCTTTGAAAATAAATGTCTAAATAAGACTAAAGCTTTGTCCAGAGGCTGTGAACTGATGATAGATTAAACAAATATTGTATTTCATGAGCAAAACAACTGTTCAGTATAAGGAAGGACGGATCATGTGGTGAAGCCAGTTGCAAACACAACAGTTAACTGAGAGGAACTGAATCAGATCAAAGCCAATTCTGGAAGTGAATGTAAAACTATCTGTGAAAAACTAAACATGGACAATGATGGCAGATGAATAACCTGGAGCACACCTCAAAATATAAAGTGAACAATCTCAACAGCAAGCTGAATTTGTTTCCTTTAATCTTTGCAGTAAATCCACCTCAACATAATTTGAAATATATGGACAGACCAAAAAAGTGTAGTGCGTGGAAACGTCCTAAAAACTACTTAGAGAACAAGAAGCATCTGCAAGAAGAAGAAGAAAAAATCTAAATCAAAGGCTACAAGAAACATTTACAAGCTTTGATATTTGCAAAAGGTTTTCATAAACATGACCAAGCCTTTGCTTGTGGACCTGTTCCCTTTTCTTTATTACGATCTTTAAAAACAAAAAAAAAAAAACAAAAAAAACTAATTAAACTAGTTTAACTCTTTCAGTCAAGGAGCAAACCCTTCAAAATTACACAAGAACCTTAACACCAAGCTTGTCAAATTATACAATTTCAATTTTTTTTATACTTTTTTTAAACTATCAAAGAAAATAAGCTTACAGCCACACAGATCTGTAAGATATTGTTGAAGGTCCTCAAGGAAACTTAGGTTGCAGTTTATTTTTTATAGTTTTACATTTGTGTTTGGTCGATTATGTCTCAACTTTGGTAACATCAAGTGGTGCTGCATTATAAAGGCTTATAAAGCCTGATTAGTCACTTTTAATTTTTACCTCTAAGTTGTATTTGTGAATGCATATTTACTAAAAGTTATATTAACAGCAAGTAGGATTAAGTCAGTATGTGCAGTAATATGGTAAATGCTGACATTCTCATTCCGACATCAATTAGGGCACATTTATACATAAACCTTTATATTATGATAGAAGAAATCCAAACAACCAACCAATTAATTGCTTGGATTTCCAGAGGTCATTTAAGGACACGTATGCATATTAGTAAGGTCCCTGTGTCTGTTGATACTCTCAAAATTTTCAGCCAAGCCAGGGAGGCAGTGAGACATACCAGATGGGAACATATCCGCTTCAGATAGAGTTAAAATAGACTCATGTTTATATCAAATAAACAGTCTTGACACATGACAGATGAACAAAACAGAACAGATGAAGAAGATGTGAACCAGAGGCCTGAACACTACTGTCCAATGTTCAAGTGTTATCTACGGGTCTGCATGTCAAGAGGAACAGTAAACTGGTCAGAACAGTACGTCAGATGAGCGATTAACAGAGAGAAAGCAAATGATATAAAGTCTGCACTTTGTGTTTGCCTCTTTCCCTTTTAGATACACATATGCTACACAAAAGCATGTTCATACATGCAAAGCACTAAAGTCAAAGGTAACACACACTCAGACTCTTCCCTTGGGCTCTGCACTTGCTAAGAACAAGATTTCTCCGCCATGATGTCAATCCTTCAAATGCTATAACGACTGTACACACATACATGTTCAAAGATAACTGGAGGGAAGCTTTCAGCATCCACCAATCAGCTTGCAGTGTTGTCTATTCCTCTTTTAAACACCTCCCCCCTGTGCTGTATGCCCCTATCTTTACATCAACCACAACCTTGCATCTCCACCTGGCATGTTCTTTATCACATGTAACATTGTCTCCTCTGCCTGCCTCTCCCTGTCTTCCTCCTTCTGTATTCTACTGTGTCTCATCCTGGTGCTCCGGGGTGTTATGTTTATCCTCTGATTTATCCTGTTTCTGTTTCTCTGTTTTCAGGTTAGGGTCATTATGCATTTTGAAACTCCTTAAAATTCACTTGCACTTCTCCTTCTAACAGGAATTGAATAGCTGGTCAGTGAGGGTATACGTGTTGAAAATTTGCTGTATTTTATTCTTTCACATTTAGGTTTATAATGGTTGTCTTTTATTAGGTATACCTGTTCAATTTCTTGTGAACACAACTGACAAAGCCAGCTGTTTTGTTTTTATTTTCAGGAACTGCTGATTACTGGGATAATCACACAAACCATCTGGGTTTACAGAGTCAGAAAAAGAGAAAATATCCAGTGAGCAGCAGTTGTCTAAATGGAAATGCTTCGTTGATCTTAGACGTCAGAGGAGACAGGCAGACTTGTGCAAGATGATAAAAAGGAAACACTAAGTCCCATAACTACTGGTCACTACCAAGATATGCAGAACACCATCTCTGAACAGACAACATTGAAGCAGACGGGCTACAGAAGCAGAAGACACACTTGGTGCCAATCCTGTCAAGTAAAAACAGGAAACTGAGGCTACAATTCACACAAGCTCAACAAAATTGGACAATAGAAGATTGAAAGAACGTTGCCTGGTCTGATTAGTCTCCATTTCAGCTGCAACTTTCAGATTTTAGTGCCAGAATTAGGCCTAAACAACATGAAATATGGATCTATCCTACTGTGTATTAACAGTTCAAGTTGCTGGTGGTGGTGTAATGATGTGGGCGACATTTTCTTGGCACACTTTCAGGCCTTTAGTACCATCTGCGATAGGGCTGGGCAATATATCGAGATTTTCAAATAAGGAGGGAATATCATTTATATCGAGATAGCTTGTTTTGAGTTAAAAGCATCTTTTCTTTTGCATTTTGCACAGCCGTATTTTTGTTATGGTCATTGAAAAGTGTTTTTAATTTATTTTGTTTTAGAAACATTTAATTTAATATAAAGGTACTTTAATTTCAGTTAGCTGTTTTAATGCACATGTGCTGCTGATCCTTAATCAAAGTATATTTAGCACTGAAGGCTGTAAATTAGAACTGTCTCTTTGGTTACTTGACAAAAAAAAATAAAAATATCGAGATATATATCATATATCGTGATTCAGGTGAAAAAATATCGAGATATTAGATTTGGTTTATATCGCTCAGCCCTAATCTGAGTATAGTTTAATCCCCACATCCTACCTGAGCATTACTGCTGACCATGTCCATCTCTTTATGATCACAGTGTACCCATCTACTATGGCTACTTCCAGCAGGCTAATCTACTATGTCAAAAAGTTTAAATTATCTCAAACTAGTTTCTTGAAAATGACGATGAGTTCACTGTACTCTGGTGACTTCCATTGTCACCAAATCTCAATCCAATAGAGCAGCTTTGGGATCCAGTGGAATGAGAAATTCTCATCATGGATGTGCAGCTGACAAATCTGCAGCAACTGTCATGCTATCATGTCAATATGGAGCAAAATCTCTGAGGAATGTTTCTAACACCATTTTGAATCTATGCCATGAAGAACTACGGCAGTTCTGAAGGCAAAAGGAGGTCCAACCTGGTACTAGCAAGGTGGACCTAATAAAGTGGCCAGCGAGTGTATACTTGGTTTTAAGGTTCTGCAGTGATGTATTTGTATACCATCAACATACATTCCAGAAACAAGGTGACATGCATGACAAAGTCTTTCCTCGATAACAAAGCTCCTTCAAAATCATGATGTAAAGTCTGGATATTTGTGAGCAGCTGATAGCAGCCAAGCAATGGCTAACAATGTTGAGCAATACTGAAAGTAAAAGGCTTAATATCATATCCAGACCACATTCCCAAATTTAGATTGGTTTGTTTCACACAGCCATCTGGGAAGCCATTAGTCGAATCTGGTTGGGAAATAAAAAGCGCTTTCAAAAGTAAAAAAAAAACAAACAAAAAAAAAATTATCAAAGTCAAACACATACTTCAACCAATCAGATGAACAAAGTTTAGCCAGTCTAAATAGGATTAACTGTTGTTGATTGCTGTCACACCTGAAACCCACCTCTAGTCACCAATATAGATCACTGATTGGTCTGAAGATCTGCTTCTCAGTCACAGACAAACAGCCGTTAAACAAAAGATAATTTAATAAATCATCTAGCTGATTGAGGCAGATAGCTGCTCTCTGGACCTGCTGGAGGACTTTCCCCCCTCTGTCACTATATGCTGGATCAAAGAGGGCTTATCTATATATTAAAGAACCCTAAGATGCCTTTTGTTATAATTTGACATAATGTATTATAGATTAGATCTAACTGAATAAAAGCTTGTAGCATACCGGATTAGTGGAGGTGAAGGACTTTGAGACTGCTTTGGTGTTATAAATTCTCAGGAGGGTATAAGGCAAGAGTAAATTCATTGTAGCAGCACAAAAGAAGACAGTTTCTGAGATTTAACTGCAGGCACGAGTCTTTAAACACTGGGAGCAACATGGCAAGGACAGACATACAGAGGGACTGAAAACATATCTGTCATGTTTAAATTAAATCTGAGGTACATGTTAAGATGATGGCTGCAACAGTAGGTCCCAAGACAACAAATAACACCAGAGGCTTTGCATCCTTGGCCTTCACTGCAGTCATCTTCAGCTCTTGGGTGTTTATTGTCCCTTGCTATTCCACCTCTTTGCTACCTTTGGTTGCTTTGGACAAATGTTAGGAAGTTTGTGCCGCTGAATAATAAAATATACGATGTGTTTTTACTGAATTTGAGCATATGGAGTATTTCTCTATAAAACTGCTATCCTCCTGTCACTTATGAAGTCATCATCAGCTGTCATAATGTCTGCTCCACTAGCAGCCATAAAAGCCATAACAGATCAGCCATAGTGTTTCACAGTGATGCTGTTCTTCATGCCACCAGCTGTATCTTTTAAACACACTTTCCAGTTTCTGTGTGTTCTGATAGATACTGGTTTTTCTTTCATCATTCCACAATCTTCAGAACCAAGCCAGTTTCATTTTGTATGTTTCTATAAACTGCGACCATGTTGAAGTGACTCCTCTGATGTTAAGGCCATTAATTCTCTGCTGACCTTCTTTGTTAATGAACTGAATAAAGCACAACTTGGCCAGAAAAACAATAAGAGCGCTGATCTCCAGTGACGTTTGAACCCTTTAAAAGGAACTTCAAGACAAAATTTGAGACATACAGAATACGTCATTAAATTTCTCAGTAAATGTGCTGGAAGAGTCCGGGTGGGTAAAAAATATGTAAGATATTGTCTGGACCGTAAAGACACATTTTTCTAGCTTTGTATATTTGATATTTTATTAAAGTTTGCCTGAAATTGTTAATTTAACACTTCATTACAGCTCGTCAGAAGTACATGGAAAAACAATCAGCTCAGAGAATTGGGTAATTAATGCAGCCAATAGCAATGCTTATTCCAGAGGATTTTTTATTTCATTTTCTTTTTTTTTTTTTTGCAGGGACAGATATGTCAAATGTTAAAGAAAGCACAGCTTTGTTGAGGGGATAAATCTCTGAACAGGCTTTACTGCCAGCTGAGGCACTTACAGGAGGCACACTGGTGTCTATCACATTCATTTGTAAACTGATTTACTGTCATATCAAATCACTTCTGTAACATTAACATCTTGTTGATTAAGAACACTTCTCCCGTCTTAAAGCCTGTCTCACATCTTCTCATACACTGACCAGAAGTCTAAATATGATGCATATTATTTAAAATTTTTATTGGACTTTAAGATTATATTTTCTCACAGTTTCCTGAAAACTGGGATTTGCCTGATATAACGTCTCCTGTGAGTCAAGATTCACAAGATAATGATCACGCGACAGTTCACTTTGCCATGTTTCAAGTTTTGTGTTTGAGGCCAACAGATAATTTGGATCAATCCTCTACTGTTTGCTGGGTAGGTTTCATGTGTGGAGACTATGTGCCTGAAGCCCTTAGTTTAGCTGCTGCTATATACAGTAGTAGCGGTTTAAAAGTTCCCATCCAAGCTGAAAGCCAGCCGAATACCTGCCGGCTTCCAGCCCAGTTCCATTCCAGTTCCAGCCAGCTGCCTTCCAACTTCCAGCCGCCAGAGAGGCCCCCTCCTTCTCCTGGGAGTGTCGATGTTTTAATCAAACTCCACCCATTCCTTGTAATATAGGGTAGACCCAGAAGATGGCGCTTCTCTCACAGACTTCTCATCGCCCGTAGTCTGTCAGATTTTATCTGAATTTACACTGACCGGCAGAGGCGCCACTCAAAGCACCTCTGATGGCCAGTCACAATTCATAAAAATGCATAAAACTTAATACATAATCATCGTTTGACGTGGAATGTGAAATTGTAACATGCTTGTGCGCTGCCAATTGTTTTATTCAGAAATGAATGCTAGTAGGTTAATAAAACCTTTCAAATACTGGATCACAGCCCCTAGCTCTATTCTCAATAGGATGTATTTATCATACTGATTAATCTTTTAATATTAGCATTATTAACATAGACAAATCAGATTTGGATCAAGCAACACAGAATCTGTTTGAGGTAGCTAGGAAGGGTTATTTTATTCTCATATTATTTATTTCACATCCATAAGAAGACAGGGCGACAGATAAAAGCCCCACGCAGGATCGGAGATAATTTCTTCCACTTCAATGTGTCTAATCGCGGGGGGACATCCAACACTCGCTGTGCTGCGACTTCCTGCTCGCCGGGAATCCCGATTACGTCACCCCTCCAGGTGGGCTATTCCCCGACACGCTCTGATTACCATTCCAAAAGGTACTGTATGCAGCCCCCAACTTGAACATGCGCCTTCTTCAACATTCGCACTTGCTCCAGAAAATTACCATCTCTTAGGCTCCTCCACCACCACTTTGACTGTGGATTGATATGTAAATGAGCCGCAATGAGGCAGCTGAACAAGTGACCCAGTTTTGTGATTGTTGCACATTGGGTAAGAGTGGTCAAACGAGTCCAGTTTGTGTTGTCATGCTACCAGAAATTCAGTAGGCTAGTCGGTCCTAATGCAGTGAATTTCCATGTTAATGTTGCCAAATTCAATAGCATAGCAAGAGATGAAAAAAGAAACAACGATATTTCTTCAACATGTTAACCAAAATATTTACCTCTTAAAGCATAAACCAAGTATTTACAACAAGCAGTGTGCTTTTTAACGTTAACGTGTGCCATAGCCTACTGCACCGCTGTTCCTCCTTTCGAGTCTTCTTTTTTATTATATTGTTGTTTTATCATCTGAATATACTACAACAACACAGAGAAAATATATGAAAGTTTATTTTACGCTGGTATTTGCGCAGCAGAGTTTTCTGCCGCCGGATTTGTAGTCCAGGAACGGAGAACACAGCTGCTGCCAGGAAAGGTGGATTACATTTTGTTAAAGCACAGCAATCTCCGAGTAGCCTATTATAAATACCCTCTCAGTGGCAAAATAAAACACACTGGTCTGGTTTAGTCTTCACTCTGAAATGGTTCAGTCAGAGGAATATAAAGCTGTTTTAAAAATGTTGAGCAAGCTTAAAATAAACATTCATAGGCTATCTATGTGTTTTAGATTAACACAATGATAAAACAACAATAGGCTATAATAATGGAAAAGAAGACTTGAAAGCAGGAGCAGCGGTGCAGCATGGCAATGATGCGTTAATGGCTCAGGTCGCGGGTTAAACATCAGTCTGGTTCGGATTTAAATGGAATAAATACATTGGTGACGAGTCGGGTTCGGGAGTCATTCTAACGGGTTAGAGCAGGTATGCGTAGCAAAACGGAACCGTGCAGGACTCTGCTCTAAGCAGTTCGGACTTGGTTGACCTGGAACCATTTGACAATAAAATCTGGAGCCATCCTGCAACGCGCTCGCTTAGGCGTCCAGTTAAACCGTGTTTATTCAACCAGTCCCTACTTCATTGCATTCATTCTTTCCTCATAGCCTACGTGCACATTTTTTTCAAGATTGTTTATGTCAGTTTTGTTTTGGAAAATGAAAAAGGAGTCTTTGCGCAGAACTTATAACATTATTCTAATCTTACCACTTGCCTATTTTATTATTGTGTATTTTTGTAATAACATGTAAATTCACTGCATAGGAACCAACTAGTCTACTGAATTTTGTGTGACAACACTAACAAAACTGTTTTGACAATGCAACAATTACAAAACTGCGGCTCATTTACTTATCAATCCATAGTCAAAGTGGTGGTGGAGGAGCCTTGGAGATGGTAATTTTATGGAGCAAGTGCGAATGTTGAGGAATTTAGCCTTTGTTCAAGTTGTGACAACTTGGTATACCTTTCAGAATGATAATAAACAGAACAAGACACACCAAACCAGGAGCTAAGACCACGAAGTTCAGCATCATGCTTATCTATCTTTGGCGTTTTTACACCAACATTTTTATACACTGGATAATGATAATAATTATCGATTAAAGTCACGGATAAAACTGCTGTTGTTAAAACACACCCATCTCTTACAAAATCTAAAATGTAAAACAAAAAAAACAACAAACAAAAAATCTGGATCACTGTAGAAATATCTTTATTCATTGCTGATCATCTGGCCATTGAAGCGTTTTTATTTGGAATTGGGAACAAATATTTTCCACCCTGTTATATTCTGTTCCACTCTGTTATGTTCCATTCCACCCTGTTAGTAAGGTGTTTTTTATTTTTTTATTTTTTTTACTAAAAACATTGAGGACTGTGAACCTTGTTGCACCATATTAGGAAGTGAGGAACATTAAATTGATTTTGCTTTTCTGTTCCCAGGTCAAAAGGAATGTAATTATCTCTCATTTGAAATACTTGATTATGCTTTCCTTCTTGCCTTTGTGGAAACAGAAACGTGATAATCTCTCACTTGAAAGCAAGCTGGGGGTACAATAGTGTGATGACGATGAAAACTCACATGACCAATGCTCAATAAAGGGTACATGAAAATGTGAGAAATGGTCAAAAGCACAAATACCGTTTGTGGTGAGTGAAACTATACAGCACAGTCCACAAGGCTCTTTTCAAGCACACTCCTCCCCCCAAGGAGTATGCTTGAACAGCTAACGGCAGGTAATGGCTGTGTTTACAAATGTAAAGGTGCTAATTGTTGGCCATTGAATTGTTAATTTCAAACCGGGCAGCCTTTTGGTTGTACTCTGGGCATGGTAGAGGGATAAGAAATCTCTGGGTTTTCTAGTGTTAAACACTGGAAGCGTCGCCAGCGGTCTTTTGATGACCGCCAGTCACGCTACCATGCTTATAGTGTATTAAAAACTAAACGGCTGAACCTGGTATTTTAGGACTTTTATTATATAGTTGTTGTCTATAGTTTTACCTGCTTACTTGTTTGGAAAAGTAAACACATCAATATTTACGAGCAGTTTAGCACGTCTAAACTTCCACAGAGCCGCTCAGGGAGACTCTTTCTCAGCCAAACTGTCGTATATCACGGCTATGGAGTTGTAATAAATGGCCGCCCTACTCTGCTTCTGATTGGCTGTAAGATCACAAACCCTGTGTGATGATAGGCTGCTGGTTCCTGTCATTCCTACCAGCCTTTGCGCATGTGCCTGCTTCAGACAGCGGGCAGGCAGCTGTCCCACCGCTGAGACACAGTTGTATGACGTTTTATCACGTTTTATCACTAGATCGCTATGAATAAAATCCAGGGACACTTCATTTCACAGTATAAACCATTTATTTACTTATCTACTTAGGATAATAGCACTTTGAGGCCTAATTCAGAATATAGGTTGGGCTGGGTCCGGACTTTTGTGATCCCTGCTTTACACATTATCAGTATTATGTTATTTTTACCTGCCGATATTACGTTATGATTTTGTCAATATTCAGTTATGCAGCAGCTGTATCAACCCCCACTGTGAATAACTTACGTTGCAGTCAAATGACCGCTGGCAGCGCTCCTCGGGATGTTTAGAAAGCTCGCTGCTAGTGACATTCACCACTTAGCCGACTTGAGGAGGTTGTGCTTTGCCTCATAACACCATTAGCTACACATGTCGGCTTTTTTGATACATTTATTTGAGGCCATTTTCAAATCAAATCATTTTTTAAATGTTGGCAAAAATGCAACAAATGAGCGACACAGCTCATTATAAACTGTTTAGAGAGCAGCAAGATCAAATCACTGCTCCTCCCCGTGGACAAAAGAGGGATTGCAGCTGTTTTTTTACTTGGGCTGCTTAGGGGCAGAGCCTCGCTGACGACGTCATTGCGGGGGATTACATTACCCCCACAGACCTGTGAAGGATCGGCCAAGGATCAGTCAAGGACCAGTCAAGGACCAGTCAAGAACCAGTCAAGGACCCATCATGGAAACAGGGGAACTTTTAAACCGCTACTACTGTAAGTGCACAGATTGAATACTGGAGGCTTTTTTCAGAATTTTTTTTCAGCTTTTGATTTACCAACTTGGTCCATACCATTAAACTGATCTGTAGACAATACCATACAATAGATTGTATCAGTAAGATGGTTCATCCTATCCAACCCTTTTAATATTTTTTTATATGGATACTTCATATCCATTATATCACACCTGTGACTACAGCATGGAAACAGAAACTATGCTCTAGTATGGCAATGTCAGATCAACCACTGCTTCTCACCATCCTAAAGCAAAGTCTGCTACAAAGTGCCTAGTTTTCATATGCAATGCATGACTTTCCAGATAATACTGATGTAGTTGTTTCCTGCTCATTAGTTAACCTGGTCTGATTGTTCACTCACTTCACCTGTTCCTGATTACACTCTCAGTGTATTTATACCCCATGGTTTTCAGTTTCCTTTGTCAGATCATTGTGGTTTATTCCCTTTCGTTTGGTTCCGGATATTTCTGAGTTTTAGTATTAAATTATTTGTTCCTACATTCCTACCTTTTGGGTCCTCACCTCAGCCACACCGTGACACTGACAAATTACTCTTTCCTTTGCTACAGCACCATTACAGAGAATAAAACGTTACTGAAATGGTGTCACTGTTGTAAGATTAGATTAATTTTTGTTTTGGGTGAACATGAGTTTTACATTTGATCGGACTATATTGTGCTACTGCTGTAGCTAAGAGAAGGCGGAGTGATACGGTTGAAACTGTTTTAGGCCATATCGCCTAGCCCCATGATAACTGACTCATGAAGAATAAAAATTAATGGCAGACTTGGGTAAGTCAATGTGCATAGTCACACACACATATGCACACAACCACACACACACACAAACGACCAGGAGATGCATGTGGCAAACGCAAAACCAGAGAAAACAGAGGAAGAGTTTTGATCTAGAACAACAGACATCACTTTTTCCTCAAAGAGATAAAATTGTATATAAATAACAAAGCAACATATATATATATATATATATATATATATATATATATATATATATATATATATATATATAAAGCTGTCAAAAATAACATTAATGGCGGTAACTAATTTATGTAATTATTGTGTTACAATATTGCACAGCATCCTTCATTCATGATGGCGAGACATGGAGGTCTCTAAAGGTGAGCTGGCTCACTGAAAGGATGGATTTGAGGGCGACAGACCCATGGTGGATGAGGATGTTTTAATACCCACACTTTTCCTGGTGAGAGGGATCAGCACTTGCACTTTTTCTGCATTTAAAAAAAAAACATAGTTTGCACAAACATTACAGTTCTGATCATCTATGTAGCTGTACAGTGCATCACGACAGCCTCCTCCTCCTCCTCGCTCTCTTGTTGTGAATCATTAAGGCTATCCATGATCAGCTGATTGGCTTTTCTGTTGTTGGCACCGTCTTTCTTGTTGCGTTTATTATTCAGCTGAGAAGTAAGAAACTAGAGGTTTATGGTTCACACCGCCACATATTTAGTTTTTGGACATACTAGCTAAAGTACTAAGCCATACCCAGTCTCCAGTCAATCAGACCCATGTCACTGTCACATGAAGCTGAAGAATAAAACATGTTGATAAGAGAAGCCAATTTCAGTTAAATATTTTTTACCTTTATGTCATAAAACTTTGATATACAGGACACCAAACTATAAAAACTAAACTTTGATATTCTGTATGTCAAAGTTTAATTTCTATAGTGTTGTCCCATGAAAAGATATAATGAAATATTAGCAAAAATGTGAAGGGTGTACTCACTTCTGTGAGATACTGATATACACACACACACAAATACACACACACACACTTACATACATACATACATGACATTTTTAAGAAAGAAAAGAAAAATTGATTAAAATCGTATAAAAAAAATTGGGGGTCATATCACCCTGCCCTACTTAAAATGATAAGTTTGGCCAATACATGAGTCCTAAAACAACAAATAAAAACAGGAAAATAGCCAAGCCGTCTTCAGTGAGTGAACGAGTGAGTGAGAGTGGAAAAGACAAGAACCATTTCAAATTTTCTCTTTTACAGAAAAGTAAACAGTATTTTTACAGCCTTTATGCAAATCTCCATTTCAAAGTGCACAAAATGCATAATTTTGTGCCTCCTTGCACCTTGTTACTTTGAAATGCTAATGATTGGTGTGGCTCATGCTTTCAGGGTGTGTGTGTTTGTGTGTGTGTGTGTGTGGTAGTTTCTGGTTCATATAGCATTTCTGTTATGAACATCATCTTCACTTCTCATTTATTCCATTTGTTCTCATTTGTCACACATGCATACAACTCAAATTTTCACAGAATAAAAGAACCCTCACACACCGATGTACACACACACAGTCCCTTTGCACTGTACTGCATCGATCTTGATGTACTAGGAAGGTGAGCGCCCCTCATGCTATTACTCTTCATATATCTAGTCTTAAGATTCTGCCACCTCCAAAGCCATTACGTCTATACATCTTACACACACAAATGCACAAGGCTTTTGTTGGTGCAGTTACAGAGGAAAAGGTCATGACCCATGTAGGTTGCATTAATCATGTATGAACTGCTCAGATTAGTGTGTTCACATTTAACAAGGGGCGGAGATTGACCTTTGAAAGGTGTGTGTGTGTTTGTGGGGGGGTAGGGTTGGGGCAGCGGATGAGGCCTTCCACATAAAGTGTGTGTTTATATGCATCACATTTAAAAAATATATCTTTATATCTAAATATAAAACTGAAATGAGGACTTACTGGAAAAAATAACATGAAAAAGAACAGCAGCTAAAAGAAAAGCCAGATCATATCCACATAACAGATAAAGCATTTTGACATCTTGTCTCTTTTAGTCTCTTTCGCCTTCCATAGGGTTTGAACACACACAAACACCAGAAAAAAATAAAGCTAATATATATATACACACATAATATATATATATATATATATATATATATATATATATATATATATATATATATATATACATAATATATATATACACACATAATATATATATATATATATATATATATATATATATACACACGCAACGCTTTATTAACGCTGTTAATTTTTTTAATCGCGAGTTAAGGTTTTTTTTTTTTCCCGTTTTTTTTTTTTGCTGGCCGCTGGCTTTGATGACAGCAACATGGCGTCCATGTCTCCCTTCCCTGCTGCAGCGGTTCATCTGATGGAATCAGAAGAGAGCGGGTTTATTAGAATGAAGAGACGTTTTCTGTCTGGAACTTAAGAAAGAAGAAGAACGTTTCTCTTTGTCTGTCTAAACTCATGCAGATGGATGGATGGATGGATGGATGGATGGATGGATGGATGGATGGAGAGACACATCTTGCAACATATTTGTTTTCTTTCTGTAAAATCAGGACTTTCCCCTCTAAGTTTATGACTATAATCTGATGGTTTTCAAACAACAGATCTAGCTTCATCCATCTTTTCCCATCTCCTTTGCCGCCCCCCCAAAGTTTTTTATTCTTCTCTGTCATGATTTTAACTTATCTTGCTTTTAATCATTTTAATGTAATTTATGCACCATCCTTTTAATGTTTTATGTAAAGCACTTTAAATAGTCTTGTACATGAAATGTGCTATACAAATAAACGTGGCTTCTTTTGTATGATCATTCATACATTCGGTCTAAGGTCTTTTCAGGGTAGTGTGTGTGTATTGGGGACCTCTCTTGGCTTGCACATGAAGGAGAGTGCCACAAGAGATGACAGTGAATAGTAAAATAGTGGAGGAAGGATAGATGTAGCAGTTGGGAAAACATGGCAGTTTTTCTGCAGAAAATGTATCCTCAGGGGAAGAGATTTTAAAGATGCAAAAACAAAATCTGACTGACAAGTGATCTCTAGGAAATGCAGTGCAAAAACTGAAGTAATGAGCGTAAATGTCGAGCAAGGAAAAGAAAAGGAGAAGTCACTTCTTGCACACCAACATGCATACTATATTCAATCTCTGAGCTGAAGTTAGATTTTAGCAAGCTTCAAGGAGCATGAGCGTGACTGGGTTAGTGAAAAATGAAAAAATTAAATAAAAATAAAAAGCTTGTTTTATTAAGCTTTCTGCCACAATTAACTTTCATCAATATTAAATAACTAATTACATAATAATTACACTTGCCTTGGCCTAATCAGTGTTTCTTTGTTTATGAAATCAGATGAAATTACATGGAGTTAATGAAGTGTGTGGCTCTGTTTTACTAAAGGAAAAAAAAATCTTTTTCTTCCTTATTTCTTTCTGCATGTGAAGCCCAAATCAGACTTTAACACTGTTTAAAAAAAAGCCAAGAAACCTTAGATTTTATATCTACAAACACACTTTAATTTTTCATAGTCATCATGTGCCTGTTTGCTGAATAAGTAAACACAGCTGGCAATACACACTGGACCACAGGTGGATTATTAGACTTGTGTTGCTTTGTAACCTCTTTGTATTGTGAAACCAACATTTTTACAAGTTCCTCTAGAGAAACGCAAAACAATTAAAAATTTGCCAATTTTTTAATTTTATTTCCTGAAAATTAGCCAGACAAAGTCTTGCTGTGATGGGGAGACAAAAAGCATCAAACAGCAGAAAGTTTTTAGGGGTGAACTTGTGTACCTAATAATCCTTGATCATGAGATGTTGGGATACTGAACAGGAGGAAGACTCAAGTATGTTTAATAATAAATTTAAAATGTTTTTAGACCACAAATGAGCATATACAAATGGTTGTTAAAAATGTTTTTTACCTTTCAGCACTAATGACATGAGAGTCAAACTGTACTGTATAGTCTGATCATGTAAATGACATCACTGCTGACAAAGTTTTGCTTTCTAAAGCTCAAACATAAAATGGTATATTTTAAAAGTTTTATTGTAAATGATATTAATGAAAAAGAAAATTAGTTGCAGCTGGGTGCACATAGAGAGCAATATGAATTGTCCAACTTGCAGGATAGCTTCTTAGAGATTGTAGCTCATGCATTACTGTGGTTGGAAAGTGGTGTTGCTTGTTTTTTTTTCACCATTTCATCCATGAGGTTTGATGACCATTGATGGGCTGGTGCAGTGAACATGGTGAGCATGTTGTGTGGCAGCTAAGAAAATGGCACATAACATTCTAATTATCCTTTGGTGCACATGTGCAAATCTGAGCTGCAAACTATCTGATAGACATGATTAAATGTGTGAAAACAAAGATTTTGGACTGACTCCCTGCATCAAATTCTTATCCTAATCTGTAGTGGGTATGTGGGATACTTGAGGTTGCGTGTGTAGGAGCATGCATGCATGTGTGTGTGTGTGTGTGTGTGTGTGCGAGTGTGTGTGGTTTGTGGGCCTGTGTTGGTCTGAGACCTCAGAGAACTGAGAGGCAGAAGTTGAAGGATTGGGTAGCACTGTGAAATGACTGTGGGGCAGGGGGTGGGCTGGATCAGGTGACACATTAGGTGTGTGGGCCACTGGTGTGCTGTGAGCACACATACTCATACACAAACAGAGCAACATTACCCTAACCCATAGACAACAATATACAGCGATGCTTACCATCTGACAAAGACAAGAACACACTGCCCAACATGCTCTGCCTATGCAGGTAACCATGCTAAACAAAAAAGAAATCTGACCTTCTCCTGACTCATCTTGACCACATAAGAACCCTCACCATTGGCAGACTGTGTGAGTGTGTGTGCACACACTCTTATCCTCAGCTGTTCTGCTCATTCACTTCTCCCCAGTGCTTTGTTGCTTGACCGAGTTGAGCGTCTTTGCAACTTTATCACAACCTCAGTCGCATGCTCAGTCTTCCTCAGACTACAGTTAGTATAATCATTAATCATCCACTAAACACACTCATTGACATTTTTGAACAGGGGGTTAGTTACTCCTCAGAGTAGTAGTTACTTCTGTCATAAGTCATAAGCAATTCTGTAACATTGAATATTAAGTGTTTACATGTATACGCTTTTTTCTTTTCTTCCATGAAGTAATTTACAGTACAGGCTGTCAATCAGTTGTCAGAGATGAAAAAGCAGGCTATCCGTAACAAAGACAAATATCTACAAAATCCCACCAGACACTGCATAATTTACCACAAGGATTTGAATTATATATATTGATCATCAATTATTTAGAGTATTTGCCTTTAATTCAAGAATGAGAACTGGATGTAATCTTTCTTTGCGTTGGCTAGATAGATAGATAGATAGAGAGATTTACTTTATTAAACCCAAACTGGGAAATTACAACTCAATGTTGTAAAAAATAGATAAGATATTGTGGGATTTTGCTTTCAGAGGAATGCTGTGAAGGATTAGAGAAAAACAAGTCGGAGTTTGATGTTTTCCTTTTCCATCTGCTCATAAATAAATCTTTAAGTTGTGTTATTACATCTTGATTTACATATTTTCTTTGTGTTTTTATACTTAGTTATCCTTTTCTCTTATTAGATGGAGACCAGTTTGTGTCAGTTGGTTTATTTTTACTAAACCACTAAACAGGCTGGTGGCAAATTCAAATCTGGTGAACAGAATAAGGGTGTTACTGACAGGGATTAAATCTTAGTAAGATGTTACACATAAGTACTCATTTGTCATTAAACCTACTAAAATATCTGACAAACATATCTGCTTGATCCCTTCAGAGATGTGAGCAGCCCAAAGTGCATAAAACGTGGTATAACAACATATTCCAGTCAAATCTTTATATTAACAAACTTTTAGAAGATTTACAGTGTTCCAAAAGATGTTCATTTTCCCTCCTCTGCTAAAATTGCTTAAATAAACACAGTATTTATTTCCCCAAATAGATGGATTTTGTGAGGAAAAGGGACAGATTAACTCTGTATGTGTGGCTGTGCTAGATTTTTAGGCCCGAGCACCGAAGGCGGTGCGAAGGCCTATTGTAATTGCTCCGTTTCTTCCTTATTAGGCCCGAGCACCGAAGGCGGTGCGAAGGCCTATTGTAATTGCTCCGTTTCTTCCTTATTAGGCCCGAGCACCGAAGGCGGTGCGAAGGCCTATTGTAATTGCTCCGTTTCTTCCTTATTCTTCTTCTTCTTCTTCTTCTTCTTCTTCTTCTTCTTCTTCTTAAACATTGGAGGCATTTTTGGGGACCTGAACATGCACGAAAACGCGCCTATTTTTGTGTACCCCCCCAAAGGAATGTGAAAAATTTCATATTTTGGGGTGCTTGGGACTGTTCGGGCAAAATTGAATGAGAGCGCCACCTATTTACGATGCCCCGCCACTGCACGTCATCAATCTTTATGAAAATTGCTACAAATATTCTAAATGTTCGGGCGAACAAAAAATCCTCTTGGAGCAACAGACTAAAACCAACAGGAAGTCGGCCATTTTGGGTCAAAGTCGCCATTTTGGCGTTTTACTGACATTTTCAAAATCTATCTCCTCCTAGAGATTTTATCGTACCGCTACCAAAATAGCTCAGGATGTCCAGAAGGCATGTGTCTTTAAAAGTTATTGAAAGTTTTCTAATAGGAGAAAGGGCATGGAGGGGGTGGGGCCTCAAATTTTGATGTGTCGCCGTGAAGAACGAAAGTGATATAGCTTCCACATAAAACAATGTATCTGAACCAAAATGGCCATGTATGATGCCAGTCCCATCCTGAACACATCTACATGTCAATATTTGGGTTATGAATTGGCCACGCCCCCTGGCGACAGTAAGTCATGGTTTTTACTTGGAGACCCTCTTATCTGACGTTTTGAACACAACCAGGTCCAAACTGGGTCAGACAGCAGAAAACAAGTTGGTGATGATAACCAGTGAAAACTGTTGCTCTATGCTGCAGGGCGAGACCGTGGCGCCATGGCGAACTTTGATAAGACGCCATGACATCATAAATCACTATAAATCCCTCAATTCTGATCCAATCCCCATCAGACTTGCAGGGATTAATCAGGGTCCGGCCCTGAACAGATTCATATCACCAATTCCAGTCTAGCCCTAAGCCCCGCCCACTTCCAACAGGAAGTGCTTTTTTTCAGACGCAGGGGTCCATCTCCTCAGGAATAAAACGTGCACACTTGAAAGTACTTCACAACAGGTCAAACCCTTTCATGATACCACAATAAAAATCTCAAGCTCCTTCGCCAAACGTAACCATGGCGAATAGCGGTCCGACGCCATCAAACAGGAAGTACTTGTAACTGACCCATTGTACTGCTGATCTACACCAAACCTGGCAGGGAGGAGCGCGGACCAGCCGAGAACTCAGCCACATTAACATATGTTGGAAAAATTGCAATATGGCTCTATAGCGCCACCTACAAATATTTAATTGATCATATCTGCCCACTACATTGACTGATATGGCTGAAATCCAGTATATTGATAGAACTTGGAAGGATGTACAAAAAAGCCTCTTGGACCTATATGATAACTTCAACAGGAAGTCAGCCATTTTGAAAAAAGTGTCATTTTTGGGGTCATTTTTGCATGTTTCTTTGCCTTGCATTTGAACGAACTCCTCCTACAGATTTTATCGTATTTACCTCAAACTCAGTCTGAACACTCCAGAGGCATGCGTGGTCAAAAGTTATTGAAAATTTTCTAATAGGAGGTGGCGTTCAGCGGCGGCGCCTCATCAAGTTTTGATGTTTCGCCAACAAGCACGGAATCTATTATTTCTGCAATACAACACTCATTCTGTACCAAACTGCATATATTTCTCTTCACTTCCATGCCGACCACATCTACAAGTCCTGATGTTGTCATCTGGACATTGCTCAACGCTGCATGGCGAGACCGTGGCGCCATGACAAGGTTGGATAAAACGCCATGACATCATTATTGAGTATAAATCCCTCAATTTTCATCCAATCAATATGACACTTACAGTGATTCATCAGGGTCAGCTACTGAAGAGATACATGCTACTACTTTTGGTCTTGGCCTAAGCCCCGCCCATTTGAAACAGGAAGTGCCTTTTTCAGACACCGGGGTCCCTCTTTTTAGGAATGAATCTCACACACTCTACAGTGCTTCAGATCAGGTCAAACCCTTTCATGATACTACAGAAAAAAACCTCAAGTTCCCTCGCCAAGCAAAACCATGGCGAATGGCATTCACCGCCATTAAACAGGAAGTACTTCTAACTGACCCAATGTACTCCTGATCTCCACCAAACTTGGCAGGGAGGACACTGGTCAGGCCTGGAACTGATTCAAATAGATATATGCTGGTAATATGGCTCTATAGCGCCCCCTATAAATATTTAATCTATCAGCTCCAACCACTGCTTTGAACGACATGATAAAATGTGGCATATTTATGTAACATGACAGGACAAACAAAAATGCCTCTTCATTTCCTTATGTTCTCAACACCATAGCCCCGCCCCCTGGGAAAAGGAAGTCCCACCATTTTAACCTTTATCATCTGTATAACTAGTTCTAACTCATTAATATCATCCTTCATGAACTTATGGTTGAAAATGTGACTGACTTCTTACAGCATCATGATTAAAATGGCTTTCTGTGATGGTTTAAATCATTCGCCATTATACAGGAAGTGGCACTAACCCTGCTGTCAGTTGACCAATTGAGCTAATATTTTCCTGTTCTCAATAGAGTTCCAACCTGAACATGGTCCTACATTAAAACAACTTTACCACCACCTAGTGGCCACGTGGAATTTTCCTCTTGATAAAATCATGCTCCAGTTTGTGGGAATTCAACACAGTTTGTAAGAAACAAGGTCATGAATGCTTCAGATGTCATCACTGGAAAGGCTGAGGTGCAAGCTGATCCTCTCATGAGGAAAATCACCTCTTGATGGAGATAAACTCTGGAAGAATGGGTATATGGCTGTGGGCGATAGCGGCTGTGCTGCTGGAGGGAGGTTGCGGGGTGATGGGGCGGTGCAATAGGCCGAAGCGGCGCCAGAGGTGCGAGGGCCTCCAACGCTGCTTGCAGCTTTAATTCTTCTTCTTCTTCTTCTTCTTCTTCTTCTTCTTCTTCTTAAACATTGGAGGCATTTTTGGGGACCTGAACATGCACGAAAACGCGCCTATTTTTGTGTACCCCCCCAAAGGAATGTGAAAAATTTGATATTTTGGGGTGCTTGGGACTGTTCGGGCAAAATTGAATGAGAGCGCCACCTATTTACGATGCCCCGCCACTGCACGTCATCAATCTTTATGAAAATTGCTACAAATATTCTAAATGTTCGGGCGAACAAAAAATCCTCTTGGAGCAACAGCCTAAAACCAACAGGAAGTCGGCCATTTTGGGTCAAAGTCGCCATTTTGGCGTTTTACTGACATTTTCAAAATCTATCTCCTCCTAGAGATTTTATCGTACCGCTACCAAAATAGCTCAGGATGTCCAGAAGGCATGTGTCTTTAAAAGTTATTGAAAGTTTTCTAATAGGAGAAAGGGCATGGAGGGGGTGGGGCCTCAAAGTTTGATGTGTCGCCGTGAAGAACGAAAGTGATATAAGCTTCCACATAAAACAATGTATCTGAACCAAAATGGCCATGTATGATGCCAGTCCCATCCTGAACACATCTACATGTCAATATTTGGGTTATGAATTGGCCACGCCCCCTGGCGACAGTAAGTCATGGTTTTTACTTGGAGACCCTCTTATCTGACGTTTTGACCACAACCAGGTCCAAACTGGGTCAGACAGCAGAAAACAAGTTGGTGATGATATCTGGTGAAAACCATTGCTCTATGCTGCAGGGCGAGACTGTGGCGCCATGGCGAACTTTGATAAGACGCCATGACATCATAAATCACTATAAATCCCTCAATTCTGATCCAATCCCCATCAGACTTGCAGGGATTAATCAGGGTCCGGCCCTGAACAGATTCATATCACCAATTCCGGTCTAGCCCTAAGCCCCGCCCACTTCCAACAGGAAGTGCTTTTTTTCAGACGCAGGGGTCCATCTCCTCAGGAATAAAACGTGCACACTTGAAAGTACTTCACAACAGGTCAAACCCTTTCATGATACCACAATAAAAATCTCAAGCTCCTTCGCCAAACGTAACCATGGCGAATAGCGGTCTGACGCCATCAAACAGGAAGTACTTGTAACTGACCCATTGTACTGCTGATCTACACCAAACCTGGCAGGGAGGAGCGCGGACCAGCCGAGAACTCAGCCACATTGACATATGCTGGAAAAATTGCAATATGGCTCTATAGCGCCACCTACAAATATTTAATTGATCATATCTGCCCACTACATTGACTGATATGGCTGAAATCCAGTATATTGATAGAACTTGGAAGGATGTACAAAAAAGCCTCTTGGACCTATATGATAACTTCAACAGGAAGTCAGCCATTTTGAAAAAAGTGTCATTTTTGGGGTCATTTTTGCATGTTTCTTTGCCTTGCATTTGAACGAACTCCTCCTACAGATTTTATCGTATTTACCTCAAACTCAGTCTGAACACTCCAGAGGCATGCGTGGTCAAAAGTTATTGAAAATTTTCTAATAGGAGGTGGCGTTCAGCGGCGGCGCCTCATCAAGTTTTGATGTTTCGCCAACAAGCACGGAATCTATTATTTCTGCAATACAACACTCATTCTGTACCAAACTGCATATATTTCTCTTCACTTCCATGCCGACCACATCTACAAGTCCTGATGTTGTCATCTGGACATTGCTCAACGCTGCATGGCGAGACCGTGGCGCCATGACAAGGTTGGATAAAACGCCATGACATCATTATTGAGTATAAATCCCTCAATTTTCATCCAATCAGCATCACACTTGCACTGATTAATCAGAGTCTGCTTCTTAACAGATATATGTAATTACTTCTGGTCTTGGCCTAAGCCCCGCCCACTTGAAACAGGAAGTGCCTTTTTCCTGCAGCAGGGTCCCTCTCGTCAGGGATTAACCTCACACACTCAAAAGTGCTTGAGATCAGGTCAAACCCTTTCATGATATAAGAGAAAAAAAACCTCAAGTTCCTTCCTCAAGCAAAACATGGCAAATGGCGTCCACCGCCATGAAACAGGAAGTACTTGTAACTGACCCAATGTACTCCTGATCTCCACCAAACTTGGCAGGGAGGACAGTGGTCAGGCCTGGAACTGATTGAAATACACATATGCTGGTAATATGGCTCTATAGCGCCCCCTGTATATATTTCATCTTTCTGCTCCAACCACTGCTTTGAATTACATGGTAAAATGTGGCATATTTATTTAACATGCCAGGACAAACAAAAAAGCCTCTTCATGTCCTTTAAGTTCTCAACACCATAGCCCCCTGGGAAAAGGAAGTCCCACCATTTTAACCCTTTATCCTCTGTATAACTAATTCTAACTCATTGATATCATCCTTCATGAACTCATGGTTGAAAATATGACTGACTTCTTACAGCAGCATGATTAAAATGGCTTTCTGTGATGGTTTAAATCATTCGCCATTATACAGGAAGTGGCACTAACCCTGCTGTCAGTTGACCAATTGAGCTAATATTTTCCTGTTCTCATCAGAGATCCAACCTGAACATTTGTCCTACATTAAAACAAATTTACCACCACCTAGTGGCCACGTGGAATTTTCCTCTTGATGAAATCATGCTCCAGTTTGTGGGAATTCAACACAGTTTGTAAGAAACAAGGTCATGAATGCTTCAGATGTCATCACTGGACAGGCTGAGGTGCAAGTTGATCCTCCCATGAGGAAAATCACCTCTTGATGTAGATAAACTCTGGAAGAATGGGTTTATGGCTGTGGGCGACAGCGGCTGTGCTGCTGGAGGGAGGTTGCGGGGTGATGGGGCGGTGCAATAGGCCGAAGCGGCGCCAGAGGTGCGAGGGCCTCCAACGCTGCTTGCAGCTTTAATTAGGCCCGAGCACCGAAGGCGGTGCGAAGGCCTGTTGTAATTGCTCCGTTTCTTCCTTATTCTTCTTCTTCTTCTTCTTCTTCTTCTTCTTCTTCTTCTTCTTCTTCTTCTTAAACATTGGAGGCATTTTTGGGGACCTGAACATGCACGAAAACGCGCCTATTTTTGTGTACCCCCCCAAAGGAATGTGAAAAATTTGATATTTTGGGGTGCTTGGGACTGTTCGGGCAAAATTGAATGAGAGCGCCACCTATTTACGATGCCCCGCCACTGCACGTCATCAATCTTTATGAAAATTGCTACAAATATTCTAAATGTTCGGTCGAACAAAAAATCCTCTTGGAGCAACAGCCTAAAACCAACAGGAAGTCGGCCATTTTGGGTCAAAGTCGCCATTTTGGCGTTTTACTGACATTTTCAAAATCTATCTCCTCCTAGAGATTTTATCGTACCGCTACCAAAATAGCTCAGGATGTCCAGAAGGCATGTGTCTTTAAAAGTTATTGAAAGTTTTCTAATAGGAGAAAGGGCATGGAGGGGGTGGGGCCTCAAAGTTTGATGTGTCGCCCTGAAGAACGAAAGTGATATAACTTCCACATAAAACAATGTATCTGAACCAAAATGGCCATGTATGATGCCAGTCCCATCCTGAACACATCTACATGTCAATATTTGGGTTATGAATTAGCCACGCCCCCTGGCGACAGGAAGTCCCGGTTTTTACTTGGAGACCCTCTTATCTGACGTTTTGAACACAACCAGGTCCAAACTGGGTCAGACAGCAGAAAACAAGTTGGTGATGATAACCAGTGAAAACTGTTGCTCTATGCTGCAGGGCGAGACCGTGGCGCCATGGCGAACTTTGATAAGACGCCATGACATCATAAATCACTATAAATCCCTCAATTCTGATCCAATCCCCATCAGACTTGCAGGAATTAATCAGGGTCCATCCCTGAACAGATTCATATCACCAATTCCGGTCTAGCCCTAAGCCCCGCCCACTTCCAACAGGAAGTGCTTTTTTTCAGACGCCGGGGTCCATCTCCTCAGGAATAAAACATACACACTTGAAAGTACTTCACAAAAGGTCAAACCCTTTCATGATACCACAATAAAAATCTCAAGCTCCTTCGCCAAACGTAACCATGGCGAATAGCGGTCCGACGCCATCAAACAGGAAGCACTTGTAACTGACACATTGTACTGCTGATCTGCACCAAACCTGGCAGGGAGGAGCGTGGACGAGCCGAGAACTCAGCCACATTGACATATGCTGGAAAAATTGCAATATGGCTCTATAGCGCCACCTACAAATATTTAATTGATCATATCTGCCCACTACATTGACTGATATGGCTGAAATCCAGTATATTGATAGAACTTGGAAGGATGTACAAAAAAGCCTCTTGGACCTATATGATAACTTCAACAGGAAGTCAGCCATTTTGAAAAAAGTGTCATTTTTGGGGTCATTTTTGCATGTTTCTTTGCCTTGCATTTGAACGAACTCCTCCTACAGATTTTATCGTATTTACCTCAAACTCAGTCTGAACACTCCAGAGGCATGTGTGGTCAAAAGTTATTGAAATTTTTCTAATAGGAGGTGGCGTTCAGCGGCGGCGCCTCATCAACTTTTGATGTTTCGCCAACAAGCACGGAATCTATTATTTCTGCAATACAACACTCATTCTGTACCAAACTGCATATATTTCCCTTCACTTCCATGCGGACCACATCTACAAGTCCTGATGTTGTCATCTGGACATTGCTCAACGCTGCATGGCGAGACCGTGGCGCCATGACAAGGTTGGATAAAACACCATGACATCATTATTGAGTATAAATCCCTCAATTTTCATCCAATCAGCATCACACTTGCACTGATTAATCAGAGTCTGCTTCTTAACAGATATATGTAATTACTTCTGGTCTTGGCCTAAGCCCCGCCCACTTGAAACAGGAAGTGCCTTTTTCCTGCAGCAGGGTCCCTCTCGTCAGGGATTAACCTCCCACACTCAAAAGTGCTTGAGATGAGGTCAAACCCTTTCATGATATAAGAGAAAAAAAACCTCAAGTTCCTTCCTCAAGCAAAACATGGCA
The DNA here is from genome assembly GCF_017639745.1 of Melanotaenia boesemani. Classification (NCBI taxonomy): domain Eukaryota; kingdom Metazoa; phylum Chordata; class Actinopteri; order Atheriniformes; family Melanotaeniidae; genus Melanotaenia; species Melanotaenia boesemani. The sequence continues at coordinate 22,182,071 of NC_055693.1, forward strand.
AATGGCGTCCACCGCCATGAAACAGGAAGTACTTGTAACTGACCCAATGTACTCCTGATCTCCACCAAACTTGGCAGGGAGGACAGTGGTCAGGCCTGGAACTGATTCAATTGGACATATGCTGGTTATGTGGCTCTATAGCGCCCCCTATAAATATTAAATCTATCAGCTCCAACTACTGCTTTGACTAACATTGATGAAAAGTTGCATATTTATAGAACATGCCAGGAAATACAAAAAAGCCTCGCATTGTCCTGATGTTGTCAACGCCATAGCCCCGCCCCATGGGAACAGGAAGTCCCACCATTTTAACCCTTTGTCCTCTGTAAAACTAATTCTAACTCATTAATATCATCCTTCATGAACTCATGGTTGAAAATATGACTGACTTCTTACAGCATCATGATTAAAATGGCTTTCTGTAATGGTTTAAATCATTCGCCATTATACAGGAAGTGGCACTAACCCTGCTGTCAGTTGACCAATTGAGCTAATATTTTCCTGTTCTCATTAGAGTTCCAACCTGAACATGGTCCTACATTAAAACAACTTTACCACCACCCAGTGGCCACGTGGAATTTTCCTCTTGATGAAATCATGCTCCAGTTTGTGGGAATTCAACACAGTTTGTAAGAAACAAGGTCATGAATGCTTCAGATGTGATCACTGGAAAGGCTGGAGTGCAAGTTGATCCTCCCAAGAGGAAAATCACCTCTTCATGGAGATAAACTCTGGAAGAATGGGTTTATTGCTGTGGGAAATAGCGGCTGTGCTGCTGGAGGGGGGCAGTTGGCTGATGGGGCGGTGCAATAGGCCGAAGCGGCGCCAGAGGTGCGAGGGCCTCCAACGCTGCTTGCAGCTTTAATTCTTCTTCTTCTTCTTCTTCTTCTTCTTCTTCTTAAACATTGGAGGCATTTTTGGGGACCTGAACATGCACGAAAACGCGCCTATTTTTGTGTACCCCCCCAAAGGAATGCGAAAAATTTGATATTTTGGGGTGCTTGGGACTGTTTGGGCAAAATTGAATGAGAGCGCCACCTATTTACGATGCCCCGCCACTGCACGTCATCAATCTTTATGAAAATTGCTACAAATATTCTAAATGTTCGGGCGAACAAAAAATCCTCTTGGAGCAACAGCCTAAAACCAACAGGAAGTCGGCCATTTTGGGTCAAAGTCGCCATTTTGGCGTTTTACTGACATTTTCAAAATCTATCTCCTCCTAGAGATTTTATCGTACCGCTACCAAAATAGCTCAGGATGTCCAGAAGGCATGTGTCTTTAAAAGTTATTGAAAGTTTTCTAATAGGAGAAAGGGCATGGAGGGGGTGGGGCCTCAAATTTTGATGTGTCGCCGTGAAGAACGAAAGTGATATAGCTTCCACATAAAACAATGTATCTGAACCAAAATGGCCATGTATGATGCCAGTCCCATCCTGAACACATCTACATATCAATATTTGGGTTATGAATTGGCCACGCCCCCTGGCGACAGTAAGTCATGGTTTTTACTTGGAGACCCTCTTATCTGACGTTTTGAACACAACCAGGTCCAAACTGGGTCAGACAGCAGAAAACAAGTTGGTGATGATAACCAGTGAAAACTGTTGCTCTATGCTGCAGGGCGAGACCGTGGCGCCATGGCGAACTTTGATAAGACGCCATGACATCATAAATCACTATAAATCCCTCAATTCTGATCCAATCCCCATCAGACTTGCAGGGATTAATCAGGGTCCGGCCCTGAACAGATTCATATCACCAATTCCGGTCTAGCCCTAAGCCCCGCCCACTTCCAACAGGAAGTGCTTTTTTTCAGACGCAGGGGTCCATCTCCTCAGGAATAAAACGTGCACACTTGAAAGTACTTCACAACAGGTCAAACCCTTTCATGATACCACAATAAAAATCTCAAGCTCCTTCGCCAAACGTAACCATGGCGAATAGCGGTCCGACGCCATCAAACAGGAAGTACTTGTAACTGACCCATTGTACTGCTGATCTACACCAAACCTGGCAGGGAGGAGCGCGGACCAGCCGAGAACTCAGCCACATTGACATATGTTGGAAAAATTGTAATATGGCTCTATAGCGCCACCTACAAATATTTAATTGATCATATCTGCCCACTACATTGACTGATATGGCTGAAATCCAGTATATTGATAGAACTTGGAAGGATGTACAAAAAAGCCTCTTGGACCTATATGATAACTTCAACAGGAAGTCAGCCATTTTGAAAAAAGTGTCATTTTTGTGGTCATTTTTGCATGTTTCTTTGCCTTGCATTTGAACGAACTCCTCCTACATATTTTATCGTATTTACCTCAAACTCAGTCTGAACACTCCAGAGGCATGCGTGGTCAAAAGTTATTGAAAATTTTCTAATAGGAGGTGGCGTTCAGCGGCGGCGCCTCATCAAGTTTTGATGTTTCGCCAACAAGCACGGAATCTATTATTTCTGCAATACAACACTCATTCTGTACCAAACTGCATATATTTCTCTTCACTTCCATGCCGACCACATCTACAAGTCCTGATGTTGTCATCTGGACATTGCTCAATGCTGCATGGCGAGACCGTGGCGCCATGACAAGGTTGGATAAAACGCCATGACATCATTATTGAGTTTAAATCCCTCAATTTTCATCCAATCAGCATCACACTTGCACTGATTAATCAGAGTCTGCTTCTTAACAGATATATGTAATTACTTCTGGTCTTGGCCTAAGCCCCGCCCACTTGAAACAGGAAGTGCCTTTTTCCTGCAGCAGGGTCCCTCTCGTCAGGGATTAACCTCACACACTCTACAGTGCTTCAGATCAGGTCAAACCCTTTCATGATATAAGAGAAAAAAAACCTCAAGTTCCTTCCTCAAGCAAAACATGGCAAATGGCGTCCACCGCCATGAAACAGGAAGTACTTGTAACTGACCCAATGTACTCCTGATCTCGACCAAACCTGGCAGGGAGGACAGTGGTCAGGCCTGGAACTGATTCAAATACACATATGCTGGTAATATGGCTCTATAGCGCCCCCTATCAATATTTAGTCTATCAGCTCCACCCACTGCTTTGAACGACATAGTAAAATGTGGCATATTTATATAACATGCCAGGACAAACAAAAAAGCCACTTCATGTCCTGATGTTCTCAACACCATAGCCCTGGGAAAAGGAAGTCCCACCATTTTAACCCTTTATCCTCTGTATAACTAATTCTAACTCATTAATATCATCCTTCATGAACTCATGGTTGAAAATATGACTGACTTCTTACAGCATCATGATTAAAATGGCTTCCTGTGATGGTTTAAATCATTCGCCATTATACAGGAAGTGGCACTAACCCTGCTGTCAGTTGACCAATTGAGCTAATATTTTCCTGTTCTCATTAGAGTTCCAATCTGAACATGGTCGTGCATTAAAACAACTTTACCACCACCTAGTGGCCACGTGGAATTTTCCTCTTGATGAAATCATGCTCCAGATTGTGGGAATTCAACACAGTTTGTAAGAAACAAGGTCATGAAATGCTTCAGATGTCATCACTGGACAGGCTGACGTGCAAGTTGATCTTCTGATGAGGAAAATCACCTCTTGATGGAGATAAACTCTGGAAGAATGGGTATATGGCTGTGGGCAAGAGAGGCTGTGTTGCTGGAGGGAGGCTCTTGGCCGATGGGGCGGTGCAATAGGCCGAAGCGGCGCCAGAGGTGCGAGGGCCTCCAACGCTGCTTGCAGCTTTAATTTTTTCTTGTTTTTTTTGTAAAGAGATTAAATCTTTATTTTGGCAAACATCTTACTCAGAAATGATCCTTCTTACATCTACACACGGAGTGGGAAGTGGGCCAGATGAGAGGGATGGAGGAAAGTCACCTCCTGGGGAGCAAGAGAGATGGAGCAAATAAGCCAGATGTAGCGGGGCATAGGGGGTCAGATAGCGTCTCACTGATGAAGAGAGACGGAAAGAAATCGGATCCTCTTTAGCTCCTTTTCTCCTGTCTCTGTTTCTGTGTCAAGCTCCCTCCCTCTCTTGGTGGAGTCGCTGAATTTCGCAGTGAAGCGTGCAGCTGTCAGCTGCCCTCTGGCAGGTCAGCAATACACAACCCTTCTATCACAAAGGAAATCATCCCGCATATTAGGGGGCGCATATTCACTTCAGAATGTTCAAAGCCAGTCAGGTCCCACTCTATTTTCACATTTTTCACAGTAAGTCACTTCATAGCCCCAGAGGTCCCACTATCATTGGTTGGAGCAACTCTCAGTGTAGTCGATAACTCCTGCTCAAATGCAGCTCGTGCGCTTCCGAGACAGGGTTAGCCCAAAGACAGGCAGATGCACATATAACAGTACACCACAGCAAGACCCAACCCTGAGGGCTGGAGGCTGCAGATTTGTGATATTCTCTATCTTTCAATTTTTCCTGGAAGGGCCTAACAATACTTGATAAGAGTCATGGTTAATGGAAAAAAGGAGTCTGTAATACAGAAACTTGATTAGCTAAAAAGAAGAAATGACATAATATAACTGGAACAAGATAAGGGGAATTAATAGATTATAAAGCAACAAGATGAATAAACTGGTGATGGTGCGATACGGCTGCAGTCGTGTTAGTTCAGTCCTCCACACAGCATGGATGCAGTAAATGAGCATTACAATGAACTGAAACACTGACTTTTACTTGCTCCCTGCTCTGTTTGCCTTGTACACACAATCATTACATAATCCCATAGCCTCAACTATTTGAGCTGACCCCAGTGATTTTGCATAAGTGCTTGATTCTATCAATTAATCTGTATACAAACAACTAAACGAGGCTGTCAGTTTTTTAATGTCACAAGGTTTTATAGCTGCTTTTTAACTATGTCATCCATAGACTATATATAAGAGGGTGACAGAGCTACCTGTGGAGTCATCAGCTGGATTATTAATTTAGCTAGAGATTAAAACATAACAATTGATTAGACACATATACACAAAACCTTCTTATTTGAAGCCTAATAGTTATTAATCATGCAGAGTAAAGCGTTTACATTAGTCATTTCTGTATATATTTCAAAGATAGACTCTGTATAAATGCCTGAAAAGTTTATGTAAATGTTTTCTTTTTAATTACAAATTCAAATATTCAATCAGTTGTGAGGTTTAGACCAGTGGCATAAAAGGAAGTTAAAAAGACAATGAATAATTAATCACAAACCATTTGTATGACCTTTATTCATCAGTTAAAATGTCATGATAGAGATGGCTCCATGCACACATGCATGAGCAATGCATGTGGATTTCCATTCAAGAGGTAGACTGTGCACTATATCAATATGACAGAAAGGACATAAAACAAGAAGATATAAAATATCCTGAGTCTCACTTGCATTCTAAATTAGGTGATGGGAATAAGACTAACTTGATAACCTGTGATAGCAAATGCAACAATATCACATCATTGCAAAACTGTCTTGGAAGGAGGTTGATAGAACTTATTTCATGAAATATTCCACCAAAAGAATTATACACTGGGGCTAAGAACCTCTTTCATCCTCCATTACCTCAGTAATGGTCAGAAATGAGCTAATGAGAAAATGTTCCTCTCCATGGGAAACTCAAGTTAAATTCATCTAGTATGAAATGAGCAGCACCAACAATGAAAACAACACCTCATGCTACATTTCAACTGCAGGGTAACGTCCAAATAGTTTATAGAAAAAAGAAAACTGTAAGAGTGAAAGAGTGGGAAGCTTTCAAGAAAAAAAAGGGGTGGGAGGTACACATGGGAGGAATAAAGTCTACTTAAAAAAACTGAAAGGAAAGGGAAGGGAAAGGAAAGGAAGGGCGTCAGATGGAAAAGCAGATGGTAGAAGGAGGCTATTCCAATCTGCCTGGTGATGGTGGATTCTTTGAGATTAAATCCAGAGAAATCCATACAATCAAAACATACACATAACCTCAATGAAGCTCAGCCTAAATGCTACAGCACCCCTCTTTACCAAAAAAAAAGTTACTCAAAAAGACGTGTTAGGCTTTTTTCTGTTATGTTTTTTTTTACAGCCAATAAAATTCTCCCAAGTTGTCATCAGAATGTGGCAGTCAGACCAAGGGCATCAAGGGAGAGCTAAATGGGTGGAGGGATGCATTCACTGACCAAGAAAATCTGACTGCTGTGGAGGCTGCTGACAGGGCAACATATCACTTTTTTTCATTTTGTGGTAGAAGCTGTTTACTCAGACGTTAAACAATGCTGTTAATTAACTTAGAGATAAATATGATTGATTTGAGAGCTGGGCGGTAAAGCAATCTCTTAAAATTAGATAACAATTAAATTTAAATTGGTCTCAGTAATAAGCATGAGGCATTTTCAGTCCATCTATTAGACAAAACCAGCTGTATAGCACAATCCAGTCAACTAGCTGGCAATAATAAACCTTTAAGCTGGTTAACTGCCAAGAAAACCAAAAGGAAAAAAAAGAAAAGAACCAAACAAAGGAAAGATAAACAATGATCTGCCAACAGACAAAGAAAGTGGAAGAGAATTGTACCATCTAGCATTTTATTGTTGCTAGATCCAACTGTTATTTCATTAGACACAACAGGAAACGGCAACAGCTTCAACATCATAAAGGTAAAAGTTAAATAAATGAACATACACATGTCACATCATCACTTCATACGTGAACACTTTCCAACTCTTTCTGGGTCTTTCTGGTATTTTTGGATTAGTTTCTTAAAATTTTCTGCTTTATGAACTTTAGGAACCTGATCATAGGTTAATAAAAACTCCCAGTCTGAACAGCTAACATCGAATGCTTCCTGCTCACCTTGTTTTTGAACTTTGTGCTTAATAGATTGGAGGGAAATATCTACATTTGTTTGAGTTGGGCACATTGTGATTATTCTGGTACGTCAGCAGCTATTGGTCACGTTTACTGTCAGGAGACATTAACAGCTGATTGATCATGTGATCAGTCATGTCAGTAACGTTAGCAGTATGCCTAAATTGATTTGAAGTGGGTGTTTCTAATCTGCCCTGGTCATCATCATCCCATTTGTTTTGTTCACAATTTCTTGGTGTACTTGTTTTTTTTCTACTTGGTCCTGACTTTTTCTGTATCCCCTGCTTGTAAATTTATCCTCAGTGTAAATCTTTCTCATTACAGTTAACATTTTACATCTTTTTTTATTCTTACTTTCCATTCCCGAACTCCAAGAGATTATAGACGTCCTATAACCTGTAAATTGCTTCATTGATTTTTTTGTTTTTTACCCTTTTTGTTTGCTTGTCCCAGAGTTTCTGTATTTGTTGCACCAGATCTTTAAATTTTAAGTTCTAAGTGAAAAACATGCATTTTTATGGCCATTTTGAAAATAATTTGTCTCCACAGCATGATAACTTTTATTCTAACTTCCACTAATGCAGTGGTTCCCAAACTGGGAGGCGGGCCCCATAGGGAAAAAAGTAAAACAAGGCCAAATTTGTGAAAACACCATGGGCAAACAATGATGAATCAACAACATATAGTTGAACAAAAAATATGATGAGGGATGTCTTGCCCTAGGCTTGACCAGGTAATGGTAAAGGTCTATGGTGGGTAATAAAGAGAAACCATTGTGTGTTATATGTTTTAAAATATTAGAATCTGACAGTATGAAGCCTAACAGGTTACAACAAGAACTTGACATCATCATCATCAATGAAAAGGGGGCCCGGCAGAAAAAGTTTGGGAACCACTGCACGAATACCTGAAGTCCTCTTGAGTACAGTGTTTGTAACTTTGTTTTGTAACTGTAAAGTCCTCAGCACTGCATTTTTTAAAACTTGTGTATTAACTTAAACCATAAATTTAACCACATGTGCATTTCTAAGTTGTTTTAAGGGTTTTTTTATTCAAATAATTTGTAATATATTTGTAAAGTGCTGCCAGCTGGTCTAATTTTTAAGTTTTGGAATTTGCTTTAAGTTGTTAAAAACAAAAAGTGAATAAAAACATTCTGCATACAAAGCCAATTATCTGATATGTGCCCATGAACTACCAACAAGATTACACAAGTATGTGTAGGCTGTAGTGTGTGTCCCCATGCTTGACATCTTCCTCTTTTATCCAATCAACAATACCCAAAAAATTTAATTCAAAATGTAATTAATGTTGTTACAATTAGTGAGTTGTCTCCAAGTTATGATTCCTGCATGAAATCCTTAGATAATGCTTTATTTTAGATTTACAAGCCAGAATGTATGAGAACAACTAGCTCTAGTTCAGCACTATTTCACGACTTTTTGAGCTACAACCCCAAAGATAACATATGTTGACATTCTGGACATTGACCGCCCTAATAAAAATCACAAATTTGTTTGGTAAATGGTAAAGGTTTTTTTTTTTTAAATAATTTGCCAACCCCCTGAATTTATCTTGGAACCTTCATTGGGCTCCGGACTCCCAGTTTGGGAAAGGCTGATGTAGTAGAGTAAATATGTTAATACTGTCCTCCGACAGTGGAGTGCAAATAGAAAGCAAAAGAAATACGTGAGCGCATACTTACATTCCAGCCCTGATGAGCAGTGGCTTCTGTGTGGACTCCATCTGCTTTCCAAGTTCATATTAAACACCACAAAAATCTTTCCTGGTTACACTTCGTCACATAAAAAAGGGAGACATATATTGGAACTAAATGTCATTTAATAGTCTTTGATAATGTTACAACTCTGAGATATTTTGTTTGTTCAGAACTCATAACAATGAAATGTATTTTACAATAAGAAGTACAAGTAGAAACACAGCAGGAGCTGCAGGCTGATGGCAGCAAATGAAGGAACTGTTTTATACACTTTGTGAACAAGATGGCTCCGAGGACAAAAATGAAGATTCAAACCGACCCACAAGGCAAAACATCCTGACTGAAGTTCATGGTATCTCTGAGATCACAAAAACTGCTATGGACCTGCCGACAGATGACTTTACCCTGAGGGTCTCCTCTTGAAATGAAGGACTGGGATTCTGTGAGTAATTATAATAAAATATTTGCAGATGATGATATAGTGGTTTGTGGTGGGTGGTTATTGTGGCCAACTATAATGCTGAAGTTCACGAAGAGAAGGAAAAAGTCACTCCACAGGGGCCAAAAAGAAAGCCCGAGAGGATGATGAAGCTCCAGAGGAAAGAAGCAATGCAGACAACTATAACACTGAGAAACCAGAATCCACTGTGTGTCTAAAAATCTTTACATATCATAACAGGAAGCTTCTGTCATGATTTGTTAGTGTGACTATGAGTGGAAGACGTTCTTTCCACCTCTTAATGATTGCTTTGCATCGCTCACAGGCAACTTATCATCACAGTGAGGCAGAAAAATACAAGGTGCTGCTAGTGAAGTATGACTGAAAAGAAAAATGTCATACAAGTGTAATAACATGATGTCTACATAAAAACCCAGTAAGTGTTAGCTTAAACTGACCTCCTCCAATTAAAAAACAGAAATGAGCTGATAAACACTAACGCATATGAGAGAGTGTGTGTCTCTTGGTGAGGGTGGGTTGTCAGTGTCGTCAGTGGGCTGCAGCTGCTTGTTGACATCATGATAGCAGGACAGCTGAGAGCAGCTGCAAGGCCCCAGAGACAGAGGGAAGTTTAGGTCATTGAACCAAAACACCAAGTCTTTCCACCTCTACTCTCTGTTGCTTGTGTCCCTCTCCTCCATGCCTTTGTGGCAACAACAACCTTTTCCTGAACAAACACACTAAGACACAAATTCTGAGAAGCTCAACTTCAGGGCCACACACTTTTACTACCAAACCTAGAAGGGTGGGAGAAAACTGTAGCCATAATTGTTGTTTTACACTCTCTCTCACATAGACACAAGCATCATACAACATGCTGTATATTTACCATGCAAGCACAAATACACAGAGTAACGTAGCAAAAAAGAATATTTGTGTATTTTTCATGATAGGAACATAAATCTGTTTGTCATACTTTGGTGTGGGTGAGGCTCCAGGAAATGAATGCTAGCTGTTCAAAATGATGGCAGCATGACTGTGTGCTTGTGTGTGTGCATGAGCAGGAGAATTGTCTGGCCAAAACCACAAGGCCAGAGGAACCTACTGCTGTTACAGACGGACACATGCAGACATACACCTTCCTCCATCTGTCTACTTGGTGGGTCAATCATAACCTCATTCATGCAAAGAAAGAAGGGGAGGCAGGATCAGGCTCAAACTGAGACAAAAGACACATTCACATTCATTATCTGTGTGAACTGAGCTGCTCTCGACCAGATTATACTGGACTGAAATGGGATTATACTGTACTGAACTGGATGATGAGGGTCTAAAACTACTTACACTGAATTAGTAGACTATTTGGAACTGGATTAAACTGAGCAGATGAAGATTATAGTGGACGGAGGAGGAATGAATACTTCTGAATGAATCAAATCAGACTAAAATGAACCCAATTTCTCTGCATTGGCATCAATTACAGGCGAGGTACTGGTAGTAGAGTATCAGTGAGTTGAAATGGATTAATTAAGCATCATAGAGGCATATAACCTTTTTGTCTAGTATGTGTCCGTCCTTTCTGCTCACTTTTGCTTTAATCTTTTTCTAACTTTAATAATGAGCCATGTCAATTTTATTGACATAAAAATGAAAAATGGTCAAAAAAAAAAAAAAAAAAAGAGGAAATGAATTCCACTCTCCTGGTTCTCTCCCACTCTTTGACTTTGCATTACCTTGTACAGCACCAGTTCTAGTTGCACGCATGTTATTTCAAGCATGGAACCTGAACTGTAACCTTGTCTCTGTGTTATGAAAACAGCAAAACCAGCTATGAATCTGAATCATTCATGTATATCAGGCCTCATATATCCCTTCTGTCTGAGCTGTAAACACACATTTACTCACCTCCCAGCTGAGGTGTCTAGCTGAAAAACCCAGAAGTGGAGATAATCATCTTCTGACGTTAAATGCTTCATTGCATTACTTTTCACTGTGCTCGTTCTGTGGAGTTGTGTGAAATACCTCATTCAGATGATCAAACAGAGGTGACCAAGGAGACACACATTCTGTCATTAACCCACATGGTTCAGATGCCAAATATAGGAAAGCCTAAGCTCTACAAGACCGGCTCCATACGTCTCTCACTTTAACAGCCATAGACAGACACACACACACACACACACACATGCGCACAGATGTCTGTACACTACCCAGTGAGGCACCAGACAACCCCACTTGCCCACTTACGGACCACCAGCGGCTAAAGGATCAGTGTCTGTCGGTGAGCATTGCACCAAAAAAAGTGAAGACACCATGAAAACGAAAGCACAATCCTCTTTATTCTCAGCATGTATGAATGTGTTGCTCTGCCTCGTGAGCCACAGGCCAGTCATAAGATTCAATTATGAAAAACAAGAGATCTTTATTCACGATTGACAACAGCGACACGCACAGACATCTGCAGGGCTTAGAGCCATCTGTTGTTACAGACTGCTCAACCAGCCCGGTGTGTGTGTGTGTGTGTGAATGTCACATACCTTCTAGTTAAACCATTGTCTTCCGAATGTGTGTGTGAGGATTTCGGAGTGTGAGCACTTTCATGCAGGACATTTAGCCTATCTGTCACAAATGATATCAGCAGGAATTCGGAGGTAATCAGAACAGAACGTTTGACCAAAAAGTGTCAGAAAAGATCAATTCATTGTGATAGAAGACGACTTGTGGAGGAAGTTCAACACTGAAAAGCACCCAGAGATACAAGAAAACATTTACCTATAAAAAAAATGTTTTTACTTCTGTGAGAAACAACAGAAGTAAAAAGATTTTAGCCTGACTAGTCTTAATGACTTAATGAGTCACTGCTCTTCATCTTTTTCTCTTTCTGCTTTTTTTTACTGTCTCCTCTTTCACAAAATGCTAAAACTTGCTAAAATAAATTTATTCATATATATCCTTGGTACATCTTACAAAGCCTACATATTTGTAAGCATAGTAGTGGACGTGTTATATTGTCAGTTTCAGTGTCTCATGTGGCCTAAATGTAGCTGTAATCAGTTGCTTTCCAACACAAAAGGGCACAAACATTACATAAAGAAAATAGAAATTAGCATATATCAGCTAGTAGTAATTGCTAACAAAGAATACAGTTTGTGTGTCTGCTTGCATGAGCATGTCTTTGTATACATGCACAGAAGGAACATGAGTGACTTATCTGGGACAAGGACATAACAGACAAAAAAACAGCAGCAGAAATTCAATTTTCTGGTGGCGATAGAACGGGATAGCGAGAGAGCGCCTAAATAGGTGTGACTGCTGAGGTTTCCCTTTAATGCATCCAAGATCATACGACACACAGAAGGCTGCCAGGAAAAACCTTCCAGCTGACATTGTTTTAGGTCTTAAAAAGTGCGTGGGAATGTGTGTACGTGCAAAGCTGCAGCAGCTGGATTCAGCAGATATAAGGGAGCACTGTAGTGTGACTCAAAACCAGAAGAAAAGAAGAGAGCAAAAAGCGCAGAGAACAAAGAGAAAATAAATCAAACAGGGAACAACAAAAATGGGAGAGTGGGCATTAGAAAGTTAGAGAGCTGTTATTTGATGGTATGGTTACAATTTATTAAACATTTTGCTGTGTATATTTTTGTCTCCTCTTTGTCAACTCAAGCATCCCTGCCCTGAAGTGTACAGTGGAGGGAAATAAGTATTCGATACACTGCAGTAATTTTCATTGTAAATATATGTCAACTGTGAGAGACATAATCTAAAAGAAAAAAAAAATTCACACTATCATTTTTTAAAATAATTAATTTGCATTTTATTGAATGAAATGCATATTTGATACAATAGAAAACAGAACTTAATATTTGGTACAGAAACCTTTATTTGTAATTACAAAGGACATGTACTGCAGGATTTTAATGCATGGCACTGCAGTGTGTTACCAGTGGTGACCTTTGAGGTCTAATCTTTTCAAGTTATTGACCAGGTCCTCCCGTGTAGTTTTGGGCTGATCCTTCTCATGATTATTGATACTGCAAGAGGTGAGACCTTGCATAGAGCCCCAGTCTAAGTGAGACTGACAGTCATCTTGAGTAATGCGTTGAAACAGTTGCAATTAATACAGGTAATGAGTAAGGGTGTGCCATATTAGGTCCCTCACAATTCAGAAAACTTATTTATCAAAATTGAATCGGCACATATCGTATCGTGATGAATCGATTCAATAGTGAATCGGTCCACCCCTAGTAATGAGTGGAGGATAGGAAAGCATCTTAAAGACAAACTAAGAGGTCTGTGAGAGACAGAGTTTTTCCTGGATGATAGGTGATCAAATACTTTATGAATTTTATGAAATAAAATGCAAAGTAATTATTTAAAAAAAAAATCATACACTGTGGTTTACTGATTTGCCCTCATACTGCTATGTTTGAATCCTGGCATGAGGCCTTTCTGTAGAGTTTTTAAACAGTCAAAAAGACATGCTTGTTAGGTACCGTTTTTTATGGAATGTAAGTCGTACGTTTTTATAGTTTCGCTGGTGCTGTGACTTATATGTAGAATTTAACATGTTTTTAATGTTTATGCATACCGACTGACATGAACCAAGGAATAAACATCACTGTCAACAGCCGCGAGAGGGCGCTCTAGGCTTGTGATAACCATGTTTTGCTGCTCCTGCACCACTAAAAAAATAAACTAAAACATTAACTTAAAGACAACTGAGAAAGTCTGAACACAAACAAAATGCCACAAGAAGAAAATCATATTACAAACTGCAGGTATGCAGCTGAAAACGGTAATAGAGCAGAGGTTTGCGGAGTTGTTCAGAAACAACACAGAAGTCGAAGAATTCAATGGATTCAGTGATGAGGAATGAGATTGAGAGCTTGGTGAACTTGCTTGCCAGTAACTTGCTTCTTGGAGTCGCTGGTTTGTTATGTTAACTTAGTCTATTCAGGCTCCCAGGAATGTTCATTATGCTATTATGAAGCTGAATGTGTTCAGAGTTTCTGCTACATAAATGATCACCATCATGGAAAATAAAAGCCGCCATGCTTTCAGAATTATGACTTGTTTTTAATGTTACAAATGTTAATTTTTAGACATAAAGTCTATATTTGTGCACATTTACAGACCATAATAAGAGTGTGAAACTGTGCTCCGGAGAATGACACTGCTCTGCAAATAAAGTCATTTTGAAAAACAGACACTAGCGTCTCAACTTCCTGTCCGGTTCTACTGTGGCTCACTCTTGAGTGACGGCAAAGAGACGACAGAGGAGTAAAGCTTCTTAGGTACTTCACGAGAAACGAGAACTTTGTTCTTGTTCTCGAGGCAGCAAGAACAAGAAAAGAAGTTTGTTTTGGTCCGACCAAATTATACTTCAGGAGAAGCTTCATCCGCTTTATCCGATCAATAACTTGCCTTTTCCTTTTCTGATTAAATGTTTGTTCTTGTTTTAGGTTTTGTAAAATAAATTTATAAATAAATGTGACTTATTGTCCAGTGTAACATATATGTTTTTATCCCCTTTAATTTATTTATTTATTTAATTAATTTTATGATTAATTCAACTTGTACTCCAGAGCGACTTATAGTCCAGAAAATACAGTAAACTGATTTAAGCTTGTGTAAGTGCTCCAGCTCATTTAGTGAAAAATGAATAAATGAGTCCCATCGCATTCTAAATGGTTTAAAACAAGTTTTTGTCTTTTTGTACTGATTGCATTTATGTTGTTTTAATGTTCTGTTTTTATCTGGAGCCAGTCAAATAGAAATTTATGTCACCTGTGACAGACAAAGTTTATCTGACCTTATGAATGAATTAATATTCTGTTGACTTACCGGACATGAAAAACCATTTTATGGCCTGTGCAAAATTAGTGTTCATACGTGATGTTGGCTAAATGAGTTTTAAGTATGCAGATACTAGATAGACTAGTCATATATGAAGGGATTACACTGAGCCAGTCCTAGTAATCATGGCATGTCTATTCATGTCTAAAACTTGTTCTATCAGTACAGAAATATTCAGTAAGGTATGGTATTGATGTACAAATATTGTTATTGTAAAACATTTTATGAACAGAGATTGTTTAATCTATCAATAAGATTTAATTTGAGAATTATTTTATCATGTTTTGTATGATACTTGTTTTAGTGTTTTCCAGCTTCTAATCTTCCAAGTACAATTATAAAACTCCCTCTGCATTGGTAGGGGTTGTTTTCTGTCAGTACCGTATTGATTTTCAATCAGTTACTACGGGTTTACCGTGATAATAACACTTTAACAGCAGAGATGTTACCAAGCTGTGCTACTGAATCAAACCAAGCTGCAGTACTGGGAGGACTGGGGGAAATACAACAGCATGGGTATAAAAGGGGGTGAAACAAAAAAAACAGAGTGATGATGGGAAGAGAAACAGGGTTAATGTATGAAAGAATGTGTTTTCGATGAGGAAAAGGGAACGCCATGGCTGCAGGGTCTGACACTGCCCCAGTTTTACTACAGTACTAACATCTCCTGTGGCTTCCCAGCACATTTCCACCCAGTTGATTAATGCTGCCATCACAACCATAGCCAGTCTCTTTGAAGACTGCAAAAAAGTAAAAAAAAAAAGGGGGGGAAAACAGGGATGATCCACATAAAATTTCAGTTTATCACGGCTCTCAGTTTTAGCCTAGATTGCCTGAGATGAAAAGTTCTGGGACATGACTGTTTGGTGGAACTAGGACAGGAAGGCACACTGCCCAGTCAATCTATAGCAGGAGGAGGAAACTGCTGATAAGGTTTTATAAAAGCTGAAGTCATCACATTCTGTCTCTCTTTTTGTTTTTTAAGAATTATTTTGAACCATTAAATGCCATTAAAATATGTTTCCTTATAATTCTGTACTCTTATCAGTCATTTCTTTTCAGTGGAGAGTTTTTTCGTCCAGAGTTTATGTAAGCCACGATTTTGTCTTATACAGTTCTTTGCAAGTCAGCCATGATTATGCACTTTGATGGCAACCACTCTATTCAAGCGCTCAGTGAAGAAGCCAATTTCCTCATCGCTGAGTTAAAGACAGCAATTTCTAAAATCATGCACGGTTATTTCAAACATTCAAAAAAGGATTGTGAAGTGACACTGAGCAGCACTTCGATGCTCCTCTAAGAAAAACAATACAGTCTCAGATAACTCAACTTGTACCCTTTCCAAAGATGTTTTTTTTTTTTGTTGTTGTTCTTTTTTGTTTTTTAACTTCCAACAAAGCAGTTCTGATATTTCTAGATATTCCATTAAACTTCAATCCTAAGTGAAAACATGACAATCTATACATAGCGCATGTAGGGTGAAACAAAAACAAATCTTACACGGCTGAGAAAAGCAGGAGAATATAACAAACACAAAGCTTCAGTAGACAAACTGAGTCATGACTTTAAATCATGGTCATCAGAAAAAGTTAAAGGAAAAAAAAAAGATTAAAGAATAAAAATGGCAATTACAAGATTCATACATGCTTTGCCAGTGCAGTAGCAAAGACACATAAAAGCTTCATTAAAACATCAAATAAAATCCCATTTTCTTACATTTAAAATTATACTATTTTAAAGGCTGCTTTACCCACATAAGAGTGATATTGGACATTGGTCTAAGTGATTTCCTGATGGCAGCAATGTGCCAGAGAGCCTCATGATGACCTACTGTCTTTTAATAAAGCTGGCAGGAGTGGGCATAGAAAGCCAGAGATGAGCCTGGACTTTGGCCAACTCTCTGAGGAAAAATGAAGAGAATAAATGGAGAGCCGAGTGGATAAGTGTCTGCAATCATTCTCTGGAAGTCCGTCTTTTAGTGAGTAAACATCAGTCAAAGACAAAGATTAGAGTAATGAAAGTGTGCAGAAAGAGGAGTAAATGAAACATAGGTGAGATGACAGCGATAAACAGAGGCATGACATTGAGGCAGCATACAGAAAGAATGGTAGCTTTCAGTCTAAATATTGTCAATATTCACAAAGTGATACATAAATAAAAAAGGTATTATGTGTCATCTCATTTTTGACTGAAAATATATATATATATATCAAAACAATTGACTTTTTGTGTGCGTGTGAGTATTTTGGCATCTGATACTTTAAAGTAGCACTATGCAACACTGATTTTTGTCATGTACATTCCTGGAGCTGCCGTTGCCGTGACGAGGCTTAGAAACCACACTTCAGGTGCCTGCCTGGAGTCCTGTGCGGGGTGCTACTGGGCGCCGTCTGCCCTGGGGGCTGCCCTCGGTGCAGCATCGGGGGGCTGGTGAGACCTCAGGGAGAATGTATGTGGTTGTGTGGGTGTGTGTATGTGGAGAGGGTCGGGTCTGGGGCCCACCAGGCCCTAGACTCCCTGGGCTGCCCCAGGTGGGGGTGGGGGATGAATGGGTAAGGGTTGGGGTAAAAAGGGTTTTTTTTTTTTTTTTTTTTGGGAGGGAGGGGGGGGGACCTGCGGACATGTTCTTGTCCCTGGGGTGCCTAGCCTTGGTGTTGGGTTGGCGTGGCCCACGGTGGTTTTGCCTGGGGCGGTCAGGCCCCGTCGGGTTCCTGGGTGGGGCTCTGCTGGGGGGAATGGGTGGCCCTTGGGCCTGTGGGGCGCCTGCCCTCCGTGCGGCCCGCACCGCAGCGCCCACCACCCGCTGGGCCTACTCGCCATCGCCCTGGGCTGCGCGGTGCCCCTGCCCAGTCGCGCCAGGGGTTTCGGTCTGGGGACCCCTCTGCTCTGGTCCGGGTGGGCCGCTGCTCTGTCTGCTATGGCTGTCCCGGGCTTGGTGCTCTGTGGACCTGCTTGGCCTTTAGGGCCTCGGGCTCCCCCCGTCCCCCGCTGATGCTTCGGGGTGCGGCGTGATCGCGGCCCCCTTGCGGGTACACATTTCCTCCCTGTTGCATGGCCACACATGCATGTTAACACGTGCATGCTCACAAACGTGCTCGTCTCTCCATCCGCTTCTCACTAAATGTAGCTGATGTTTGTGTGTTGGTACGTTTGTCTGCAGGTACGTTTAATGACTATTGTAATTTTTTATATCATCATCATCCTATTTTTCTTTTGGTATCATGTAGTACTGTGGTAGTTTATATTGTTTTTTTTTTTTTTGCTTTTTTTTGTGATATGTTCTGGGCAGCATAGACAACTGTTATTTCCACATTTTAATCCTGCCCTTTTCTCCCTTTTTTTTCTCTCTCTCTTCCTCTATCTCCCTGTCAGGTTCGGCACTGACATATAAAGACTAAAGAAAATGAGATTACAATAAAAATAATAAAAATATCAAGGGCAGCCATGTATATAACATGTCTCCCTTGGTAGAGAAAATCTGTCAAGCAAAATATGGCACACAGACCACCGTTCTGTACGTTAGGATGGTGGACAGGACAGGGTGAAGAAAAAAAAAAAAAAAACGAAACCACACTTCACAATTTTTTCCCAGAAAGCTGCTTCGCTTTACAAAAGCATTTTGCTTTAGCAACTGGATATCAACACAGTGGCTATATCGAGGTCAAACCGTTGCTGATTTAG
Source organism: Melanotaenia boesemani (assembly GCF_017639745.1). Classification (NCBI taxonomy): domain Eukaryota; kingdom Metazoa; phylum Chordata; class Actinopteri; order Atheriniformes; family Melanotaeniidae; genus Melanotaenia; species Melanotaenia boesemani. Next base: position 22,200,596 of record NC_055693.1, read on the forward strand.
AAAAGTACCGCCAGAGGACATTACTGGCGGAAGAAAAAAAAAAGAGAGAGAAAGTGACAGAGTAAAAGATAAGATAATATTGCAATGATGCTTTGAAAGTCATGAGGGTCCAACGTCTGTGAGAAGACAGAAGCATCAGAACCGAAGTGGAATTCAACCAGCAATTCTTGTCTGCTGTGAACTCACTCATCTTGATATGCTTTGTCCTAATTCACCACAGAAACACAGCTTGAGCATTTCTTTTCTATTAATAAGCACTTATATTTTAAATCAAGCCACATTAAATCATATTTTGTCTAGTTATGTGCTGTATCCAACCTCTTCCTTTAATTATTTAATAAAAAAAAAGAGTGGTCATACTAATAATTAAAAGTTTTACAGCTGATGCAGCTTGAGCATCTTTTGTCTTCCATCATACATCCCAGATTGTTCTACATTAGCTTTACTTTCATCCGTTTATCTATTTTATTAATGTATTTTAATTACTAATTATGTGTGCTTCTGGCATACTGCATCTTTTCTTATAGCATTTCTAAGTAAGAATTCTCTAATTGAGCTTGATTTTTTTTATTCATTATCTATTCTTCCTCAAGTAAAAAAACAGGCTATTCAATTCATTTTTAATTAGCGGTGCAGTGTCAACCTGCAGTTGTAGCTGCTGGACTCATACACACTATCTGAAACTGATTTACTAGATAATGCTGTATTTAAAGGGGATATTTTAATTGTCAAGTACTTTGTAGTTTATGAATTACAAAGCTACCAATTTGGCTTCCTCTGTCCTGGTGATGGTTGTCCTTGTTCTGCTCGAAAGGCGCTGAAGGTTTGGGTTGTAGGGGTCCCGCAAGTAGCAGCTCATATCCAGAAAACAGGCCTCTCCTGTATAAAACTCACTGTAAAGCTTAAAAGAAGTTAAAATTTCACTTCAAGCATTTGCATCTGCATTTGCAGCTTCCTTAAGTAGCCACACAGCTGAGTTTTTAATTATAAAACAAATACAAACAGTATCTTAAATAACCCAATACACCACATTACTACCAATCCTAAATCATAAAAAACACTATAAACCTAGAAATGCAGTTACAGGTAATGTCTGCGGCCTGCTATTTAAAGCTATTTTAAAGTAAGCAGGAAACTTTAAAATGATTATTGAAGATGATGATATGGAGTGCTCTAAGGTATCAGCAAGCTTTTCGCAGATCAAAATGACCTCACTGATTTCATGTAAGGAAAGTTCTTTTCTCAGCTTAAAAGACGAATGCCAAAGCATCCATTGCTCACAATGAGCGAGCCTGTTCAAATAAATAGCTTGAGTCAGATCAGGACCACTGCTGACTCACAGAGCATGATGAATTGAACCCCTTTGTGTTGATATTAGTCATCTAGTGGCAAACTAACAAAACCATAAAAAAGAAATAAATAAAAATGTGCCTCCACCGCCTGGTTTTACACAAATTGATGTCAAATCTGGGGAGGGGGACATGACTGAAATTAATATCACTATGAAACTGTTTTATAAATACAGCATAAAACACAACAAGATGATTCAGCAATACGAAGCCTAAGTCACCAGCAACCAGCTGTGATGATTTAAATCCACTTTTCTCAGAACAGAACCAATGGAAACCTGCCACAGTACAATAATGTATGTTAGTTGCTCCGTTATGTTTTTACTAATAAAGTCTACACACCTGACTATAAAATCTTACCAGCAGGTGGAATTGATGATTAAATTACAGCAAGAGCCATCTCCTCACTCTGAGCTACTTCTAAGATAATCTCAAGCACATTTCCATACATTCCTGAACAAGAAACACAATTAAACAGTAACATTTCACCATTTATAGTTCAGCAGTTGCTGCTGTGCTTGATTCATTGTAGGGTTGCTTGATCTAATTTGAGGCAAGTTTTAGTTAACAAACAGATGGCCTCAAATTTAACCCAAGGACACTTTGGGAATATAGAGGAGTTTATGGTTAACTCAATCACCACTAGGTGTCCAGGATGTATGGTTGCAAGACAAGCCAAAATCATCAGCCTTCCACCATCATACTTGAAAGTTGGTGTGAGGTGTTTGTAATGACATGCTGTGGTTGGTTTCTACCACATGTGGCACTGTGCTTAGGAGCCAAAATTTTGCTGTTGCGGTTTATTCAGATAAAACTTTGCAAACTAAAGCTGTGCTGCCATTTTCTTTTGAGAAGAAGGAGACTTGCTGGGATGTCCACTCCTGGAAAGACTGACTGCTGTCTTGAATGTTCATGAGAAGACAATCTTTTTCACTGTAGAATGATGAACTCCAAATTACTTGAAAAAAAGTCTTATAACCTTCCCCAAACTTCATCATTTATAGAGGTGATCACTCTTCTTGATGATCAGTTAAACAAGTACATTAGATTAGCAGAACATGGCTGCTAATTACCCTCTTATTTCCTGTTGAATTAGTAAGTTTTGAATTAGTTTTCCAAACACAACCTCTGATTATTGCTTAGATTTTGTTAAGTAAATGTGACATGGTGTCAGAAGTCATGTGTTGTAGTTAATCTAAAGGTCGTATTTACAAAATTTTAGAATCTGGTAAGGACCAGGTGATCTCTTCATTTTTCTTATCATTTCCTTTCCCACAAAATACAGTTTAAACATAAACTGTGCTTTTATAAGAAAAAAAAATACAAAGTTTAGCTTCAGACTGGTCTTTTTCTGGTTGCCATGGTAACATGTCTGTTAATATGTTTAATCTTTTTATTTCTTATAACAGTTTCTTTCTGACTGACGTTTCATAGCAAGAATAAACAAATAAAATATCACATTTATGAGGCTGTACAATAATAACAACAACAATAATAACTATTACAATAATAATCTCTTCCTTAAAAAAAACTGACAGTACGTAATGCTTCTGGTTTTTTTTACATTTAAGGAGCATTTAAGGAGTTTGTTCATACCAGTTCTTCCATTGTTCCCAGTATTCACCGAGCACCGCCGCAGGGAAAATTGTATTTGACCTCACTTCTCTCTGCTGCTTACATAATCTCTGTCCTGAAGAGAGAAAACTGCCACATCTCTCTGACACACACAGAATACCCAAAGCCAAAAAAGCGCTACATAAAATGCAACTGGGTTGTCATGACATTCTTCCAACCAACCCCCCACCCCCTTCCCTCCACCCCCCCCCCCCCCCCCCCCCCCCACACACACACACAAACACTCACCTTGCTTCCCTCCTGCACACAACCATGACAAACTATACACCTGTGTATGAGCACATAGAGTTCAGCAATAGGCAAGGCAGAGAAATTCACAAACATGCAATAAAATGATTTATGCACACCTTCTATGTGATAAACACATTCATTTACTGGAAGTACACATGCAAACCACCACCAAACACCACACATGCATGCATATGTGCCAGTTCAAATATGTGCACACAGTATTTATGTGTACACAAAAACCACGCAGGAACAGAGCTGCACACGTCATAGCTGAAAGCTGATCGTAGCTGTACGGCAGCCATGAACACTGTAGATCAGGGTGTCCTGAAATAACCGCATATGTTTTTATATGACCCCCAAATAAATGATATGCTGCAACACACATTTGAGGAGAATATCACTATTCATTCTCAGCCAAGAAAAGAAACTGAAATTAGAAACTAATATAACTCGTCGCTATACTAATCCTGCTATGTGCTTGATATTTTAACATCTTCACTGCTTTACATTACTCAAATACACAATTTCGTTTAAATGTATTGCATCAATATATTTTAATAGCTTTAATATAAAACAGAACTGAGTTTGAATTAGTTTGGTGGCTTGTCCTTTGTTCGATAGAGAAGCTTCTTTTTTAATATATAAATAAAAATAAATAAATAAAAGAATAAATAAATAAATAGTTAAATTATTTCTTATGATTCACTCACACAAACTGAGGTCCAGAGCTGTGAGAGTGAACAGCAGGTCGGTGAAAAAGAAGACCTGTGTTCGCTGCCATGTTTCCAAATTCCCCTCAGATGTGTCTGGTGTGTGTGTGTGTGTGTGTGTGTGTGTGTTAGTGTGTGTGTGTGTGTGTGTGTGTGTGTGTGGTGATATCTGCTGCAGCCAAGAGTCTGCTTCCTGCCAAATCTAAAGTGGGTGGTGGGTGCATTTCAACATCTCTCCAAAGCAGAGAAAGATGGGGAGGAGGTATAGGAGGTATTTTTGTAATAAAACAAAAGGGAAATTAAACATATAACATATAAAACAAATAGGTGTGTACACATATGCACAAGGTACAAAACACCCCCTCACACAAGTCACTGCATTATCTGACAACCACCTCGTTTTGTCTGTGAATCTCTTCCCCCCAAAAAGAACTGTTCCACTTATTCTAGCACATCACTAGGTTCATTACACACACAATACAAGCTTCAGGAGAGTCATTACACCAACGTAAAACTGCACGCAGTCAAAAACTGTGACTCATAACACTTTTCTGACATTGTAAAAGGCCGTTTTTAAACTGCTGTCGGTAATTTTACACATTGACAGTCCTGGATAGCAGCGGGAGAAAACTGATTTGGGTTTATCATTGCCAGTTTTATGAGCCAGAAGCCATGTAATGTGATGCCAGCAGAGGCAGTGCTTCTCCAACCAGGGAGTAGCACATAAAGGTCCACCAACATCACACAGGATTCTGGATGGGAATAGCTAATGTAGCTAACGAAGTCATTGCAACACAAAGCACAAATCCCTGCCTTCTCCTAAATGTCTTATTAAAAACACAATTTTTCTTACTTACAAAGTCAGACTAGTTCTTCCACTGCACTTATGTAGTTGTTCCTGAACGTGTAGAAGTTTCAATGAATCACTTTCACCCACTTCAATATGCCATTTAATTCATTTCACTTTTGTGCTAGTCACTTATGAGGTAGAAGAACTAGTTACTGTGCTGTGTTCACCATCTTGAGGACTGGATTGGTTTTTTGTTTGTTTTTTGTTTTTTACCTGCGTGTATTTGGAGGAGTTCATGACTGTCTCAGTCTAGTTCCTGAAGCTGGAAGCCAAAATCAATACCTCTCTACCACTGTGCTTGACAGCTGCTACGAGGTGGTAAAACTGGTACCCAATACCACATTTGGCTTACATTTTGTCCTGTTTCTCCAAAGGACACTGTTCTACAGGTCTTGTGGTTAGTTCAGATTAAACTTTGTAAACCTAAGCTATGCTGCCATCTTAATTTCAGAGAGGGAGACTTTTTCCCTCTCATCGCTTAAACAAGTCACACTCGCTCAGTCTCATGTTATTGTTAACTTTAGCATTTATCATATTAACTGATGTACAGTGGTGTGGTGGTTAGCAATGTGGCTTTACAGTAGGAAAGACGCTGATTAGCTGGGGCCTTTAAGTGTCATGCTTGAACGTTATACCCGTGCCAGTGTGGGTTCTGGTCTCACAGTTGGTTTAATTTATCATTTTAAAATGACTGTATGGTGGTGAGGTGAATGGTTGGTAGTTGGTTTGTCTGTGTATGGGCCCTGAAATGGACTGGCAACCTGCCTCTCGCCTGATGGTAGCTGGAATGAGAGAAAGAAAATGAATGTTAACTGTGTCCTGCAGACTCTGACATATAGTTCTTGGATTGGATTTGCAATTTCTCCTTGCATCTTGGGGTCTGACCTTGCAATGCACTGCTGCTTTGAATGTTTTACTTTTGTGAAATAGCCTTAAAAACATTTCTAGACTAATCATGTTCTTGTCTTCCCCTCTTTGGCATGAAACACACACCTGAATGTTACAGAGCAGCAAATATAGAGTTGATCAAATCTGCTGACAATCCTTAAATCACATGCCTTTGATTAGCAGCCCCTGACTGTTACTTACTCTCTTAATTTCTATGGAATCAGTAAAAGGAGTCATTTGTTTTTCACACTGTTATGCACTTTAGACACATTTTTGTAAAACAAATAATGATAAAAGCAACATGCTGTGTGTTAATAATCTGAGTATACATTCATGTAATCCTAGAACCTGTCAAGTACTGGGTTTTTTTTATATCCTGATGCATAAAACCTGTTTATAGGGTTCACTTTCTTTTTTTTTTAACATGACTAATAAATTACGAGTCCGGAAATTATACATTTTGTCAAAAAGGTTGTGCGAATGTTAATTTGCATATAGATGTTTAAATAATGAACCATTCATTTGTACAGGCTCTACCAGTGACCACCGACTTCTCACCTCCACCATCTCCATAGAAACCAAAGGGCGGGAGTAAGGGGGTTAACCCTTTACCTAATGTGTACATGTGTGTATTTGTGCAAGTGTGTACACCCGTGGGAATAGCAGTCAAGCTTGAAAGCTTGTTTAGGCTTTAACACCCATCATCCACCAACCCCCAAGTCTGAGCACACACACACACACACCAAGTCATTACACCTTCTCCAAGGCTATGAACAACCCTTATCCACCACCCTCCCTCCATTCATCAATCCATTATCTGTCTAGCTTCATATCTGTATTAACTGGACGATGGATGAGCAATGAACACACACACACAGATTCAGGGCAGTAAGAACACAAGTAATGAGGACCACATAGTTAAACAGACACAGATTGTGGAAAAACCATAGTTAATTTTGATACTGACAGTGATCAGAGCAAATCATAATAGTTGAAGCTGTCTTATGTCTCAAAATTAAGCTCTAGTCGATAATGACGTTTATTTGAAGCTGACCTTACAAGGTTCTTGTAGTCTTACAGCAAGTTTATATCAGATATTCACATCACTAAAAGAAACTACTTACTGAATTCTGATTTTACAAAGGTTAAATATCATTGCTGCTTGATTCAGAACCACTGAAAATCCAACCATGCAAGACTAGTAAACAAATGTGTAATCTAGGAATGCATACAGCATAAACACTTTTCTGTAAAGCTGTGTATGCAAGACACACACACACATTCAAAGAAGAAAACAGAATAATTCACGGACGTCCCAAGAGGCACAGAGCATAGTTCTTAAATGGCAGTGCATACATAAATGAGTGTGTATACAAACAGATTGTTATATGAGCACCCACTCGCACAAACATATCCTTTTCCTCTGTTTGTCTTGACTCATTTTTTTCTCAAGTTCCACACACTTTTTCCCATGTGAAAAGAATGTTTTTAATTTCAGTGTTACCACATAATCAGTCCCCCCCTCAACACACATGCATGCACACACATGGAGAGAGAGAAATGTCTTAAGAGATAAAACTTTGGAAGATGAATTGTGTTTGTCGGTTTAGTCCTGCGCACGTCCATGTACGGTATGTGTGTGTTCAGTTTGAAGTGAAGGGATAATGTGATGGTAATGACTAGGAGCTTGTTGTTTACTTTTTTTTGTTTTTTTTTGCTTGTTTTCTGCAGTGTTTGTGACACTAATGAAAGTGAATGAATGCGCATGCACAGCCATGTATAACAATGTGTACTCATGGGCATGGGCTGTGAAGCAGGAAATGTGGTGGCTGTGCAACAAAGTGGGTGGTTGTTTTGTTTTGTTTTTTTTTTTTATTGTGAATTTCAGAAGCTGAGTTTTAAATGTTGGTAGGATTTCAGGAAAGTGAGGATTTATTTGATCAAATGGCAGTTCATTCTTGAAATACTTGGTCAGAGAATTAAGCTTGGGTTGAGGCTCGGTCTTGTGTTTATTTATGTCTTGTGTACTGTAATACAAAAGACAAAGGTACAAAGGATTATTACAGGGAACAGAAGCACACTATTTCCGCTTAGGAGCCCTAATCCTTGAGAATGACAGGGCAATACAATGTCTCATTCTCGAGATGAAAGCAGGTGGCGTCACTGCTGCAGCATGCTGCCATGGTAACCTTGGGCGTTGCCATATCAACTCCAGGTAAATACAGGTATGGGAGAAGATCAAGGGGCTAGGATCTTTGTGAAAAACTGCTTTGATGGAAACTGGACAGGAAGAGAGTAACCATTTGAAAACTATGCAGTGATTCTTTTCGAAATGTTAGACGGTGATATGTTGATATAACTCTGCCTGAAATACAGGAGCCAATCACTCTATGTCACACTCTGATGTGATGGGTATACTGCCGCCTTTACTTGAATCTATATGAGATATTTGGGAAGCTCTACTTTCTATGTAAAGCTCTAAACACAAACTAATCTCATCTGTCAAACCCCAGATGGTACATGGTCCATATCTGATGAGAATATAATTCTGGGGAATGCACCAGATCCTTGATCACATCAAATGCTGAAAACATAAAATGTTTAATACTTCACAGCACAGTCCTCCCAGGCAAAATCTATCGTTGACAGATGAACAAATAGATGAGCTTTATGAATACCAAACAGGGATTGAGGATAGTCACTGAGGTATAAAAGAGGTACTTCCTGATCTATAAGCCTCCCACACTCAAAAAACTATTTATTTCCATGAGAACAGACTTCACCATTTTTAAAACCACCTTTCTTTGCTGGTGTTGGTTCAATAACATTTAAAATCTTCAGTTAAATGCAATCTGAAAACCTGTTTTCAAAGTTGATTTGATCAAACTTTATAAAACAGACATATTTCTGCATGTTATGCAGATGTAAAGCCAGGAGGAAGTTTTTCAGTTAGATGGAAATGTATTTAATCACGTTATGGGACATTCACTGCAACGCATCATTCTAAAATAAGCTCTGACGCACCGTGCACGGTGAGAAAATGAGATCATCACTATGCAAAACATTTCTATAAATGTATTGCTTTGTATCTGCTCCATTTGTCCAAGTCTAATGTCCAGGAATCACACGTGGCACAAAAACCCCTGACTTAGGCTATGTCCACATGACACCGAAGCCGGTTCTGGTGTGAAAACGGTGTGAAAACAACATCCCCACGACACCGCTGTAGTACATACCACAAGGCTGTGGGGGGCGCTAAAGAGTAAAACTCCAAAGCTAGAGCAAAACAACACATGTGCAGATAAAGACTCACTACGTGTTGCAGGAAGTTCACATTGGAAGCAGAGAAGAGAAGATGGATGAGGATTCACTCTGAGGCAAAAGAAGAAACATTTCTTTGGACAAATGAAGAAGTCGAGCTTCTTCTTCAAAAAACTTCGGACTACAAAGCATAAAAAACTCGAGGAAGGGTGGATTGGGAATCGGCGCGTGTTCGTCACATTGACGTCATATCCTCTAGTGGTGTGTTTACGCTGTCTGCACAGTACCCCAAACGATAGAAGACTCAAAACTATCCACTGGTACCTGGCTTCAGACATGGCTGGTTTCATGGAAGCTAATCCCTGGCTTCGTGGGGATGAAAAGGGTGGTTTGCTAAAATACTTTTGCGATTTTACTGCCATCTGGCGTAGTGGTGACGGCCCCTTAAACAGAATGACAACTCACTTTGAAGTAGCTTCTTGTGGACACAGAAAAAGATAGATCAATTGGAAAGTGGTTGAGTGTTACTTAGATGGCATAATCATCAAAACGTCCAATGTTTTTTATTAAAAGAAAAAGCATATATTAAAATTCCTTGATTGAAACAAGGTCAGTATGCAAAAACTAAAAAACAGAAAAATCTACATAACTTTATCACTGGTTTGTGACCTAATACTCAAGCAAATTAAAATTTAATCTAATGGCAAATTTGGGGGATATCCAGCTAACAAGCAACCAAACAAACACACTGGAATCCAGAATTTAAAAACACCACTGGCATCAGTAACTAGATGAGCTCAGCCTTATCAGATAATGTTAAGCTACCAAAGCTTCGAAATTCAGTCCATCAGACAAAATAACCTGAGAGGCAGATTGATTATTTGGACTTGGTGCTACAATCCCTAAAGCTTTTGACTTGATGGGGGTTGTTCTTGTTCCTGGAGATGACCAACAAATACTATTGCCACATGATTCTCACATTCCCCTACATCATTGTGTACCTTGGCAACAACACAGAGCATTTTAACTTTTGTCACAAAAACTCCCAGCAGAGGAAAGCCCTTGGTAGGCTGATGACAACCATGTGTGTGTGTGTGTGTATCTTTAGATAGTCGTTTGGCTGGCCAGACAGCATCCATCCTCTTTAGCCAGCAACTGCTCATTTCAGCTGCATTAGCAGGTGCTGTGATTGTCTTCTTCTGGGATTCTGACTCTTGTTTCAGCCAGGAGCCTCATAGTGGAACGAAGCCCCTGCAACCCCACCTCAACTAGATGTGCATTTAATTTCCAGCCACACTTTCAGCTGTGAGGTTTCTCTCTTGTCTGCCCACACAGCTTACTTCCAGGTAACGGTGTACGGCATGAACATACAGGTGCTTTTTGCTTTACTGTCTTTTTCATATGCAAATCATTCATTGATACTGTTACAAATATTCCCTTTACTGAGCACTGAATATGATGCCTAACAGGAGTTTTGTTCACAATGAGAATAAAATTAGACTTTTTTTTCCTTAATAAACATATTTTACCATTTGCAGAAAACAATAATTTTGACACAAAAGTTTTCCATTCCCACTCAGTTCAGATAGCATTGTTACACTGTTAAAACAACAACAGCAACGAGAAAGAAAGCTGTTTTGTTTTTATACTATGTGGGGGAAGTACTGTTGAGTCACTTCTACGGCAGAACAACTGAAGGACTATCAAGCTGCCTTAGACTTCAAATGCAAACAAGCAAAATAAGGCCACTTTCAAGTAAGAGCAATATCTACACTTTTGACAAGCAAAGCAGCACTTTGATATGTGACTGAACACATTAAATACACAAGCAGAATTAGATTAAATATACCTTTAAGGGTGCAAACTCTCGCTTGTTTACTGACTCGGGGAAGGATTTCTATCTCAGACGATTTGTAGTTTCAAATAGTTTGCATGAATGAAACAATCAGCTTTGATAGATTGTAACTGGTCACAGCACAAGGTCTGCAACAGAGGCTAAAAGAGTACTGTGTGGGATGGAGGGTGGGGGTAGCTGGGCTGGCTGCTGACTCAGCATGCCTGCTTCTTCTTCCCCTTCCATGGCAACACATTCATTCTCATCTACAACCCTTAGCACCTGATACAGAGTATTCTATTTCACTCAAACACAGATCTAACTCCATTTTCAAGACCCCCCACTCCCCCTCCACATCACATGTGCAGAGGGATGTACCCAAATGCACACACACACACACACGCATAAAAATCCCTCCAACAGTTAGAAGATTAATTCACACTTTTATCACGCAGCCTTGGTCCCTTGAGTGCCTATGGACACATGGGGGGGTTATGGGAGATGGGTTATAGGCATGTGTGTATACTTGTATGTGAGGATGAGTGGCAATAAAAGCTAAATCCACAGTGAAGTGGTCTCCTCATGGGGCCCTAAAACAAGCACAGACTGGCCACAACTTCAACAGTAGAGTTTTTGTAATGCATGTGACTGTTAAAGCCTCACTTTCCATGGAGTTTTAAAGGTCCCATATTATACACTTTATTCCCAATCTGAGACCATTCATTAATATCTAAATGAAATATTTCCGCCATGGTATGGACAAATCGACCCTCAGTTTGAGTGCAGCGGCTTCTCCTCACCTCCCTCTTTTTAGCAGCTTCAGAAATGTGCCGTTTATGGTGGGCGGAACCCTGGTGGAGCAGCTCAGCTGTTGGCTCCGCCCATCGCATCGCCCGTCATGAGGTGATTGACAGGTTAGGCCTTAGCGGTAACTAGACGCTGATTACAGCGTAGTGAAGGATAAACAAACGCCGGAACACCGGAACCCATTCCTGAAGCCCCCATTACCGACCCAAACCGTGACGCACGGAGAACACAGCTAGCTACGCTCATCAATCTGATGCACAATGGCACCGGATACAAACAGTAGAAACAGTAACTTGGCTACATTTACAACAGTGCTAATATATTTTCAAGCTATCAGACTAATAAGGCCGAAACGATAAAATAACTGCCAGCTCTTACCTCTCCAGCTGTGTCACGGACAGTTGGTATTGAACCTGGCTTCAGCTTCAAACGGTTGGCGAAGCCTGCTTTCCATGCCCCCATGTTGTGGAAACAGTCCTCTTTGAAATGCTGGCCACAGACATGCAAAACCTTTGGAAGTTTTCCGGGTACATTCCCTCCAAAAATAAAATTAATCCACTCAGTCCTCGTGGGTTCAGTGGATGGAAGTAAAAAAACGCTTTCGTGTTCATTTATGCAGCCACAAACAGAACAGTGCTTCTGTCGCTTAGCCATGTCCGCTAACGAGGGTTGCCGAAAAGGATAAACACTGGGCGCTAGGTGATTTTTAGAGGGCGGGCTTTGAGAGCCGGTAAGCGGGTCCGTCGCTCTGTGGGGAGTGGTTATTGTCCCTTATGACGTCATAACGTACACGCTTTCAAACTCGCTCAATTCAGCGCTTACTTCCCTAGAGGTGGAGCAGGGGGGAGAGAGAGCGCCTGAAAGAGTTTCACACTTACGGGTCTCCTACACATGCGGGGGGACCAGTATGACTGTTCCAAAACCATTAAAAAGTGAATTTTGCATAATATGGGACCTTTAAACAGTTTGTTCTAGAACTGCTGGAGTAAATAATTAGTTTACAAGTTATTTATTTAGAGCGTGGATGTTCTTGTTATATTTTCTGATTGCACGACTTCAAATACAAGCGAGCTCGAAACATAATAATGACTAAGTACATAAATGGCTATTCTCCTGTTTTGAGTATAATCATGTTTCTGTTATGTCTGCCAACATGTCCCCCCTTCATGTAGCTTTTGTGCTTCTTTTCTTTGTTGGTGGAGTTGTCAATCTGGGCTTGGATTCCCATTTTCTACCATGAATGAGAGGCTGCTCATGGCTGCTGCACCTTATCACACCAAAGCGCTCCATTGTTTCAGTCAATGAATAGCTAATATTACAAGTCAAGTACTGAGCCCAGGTAGGGAGTATTTAAAAAAAAAAAAAACTTTTTTTTTACCTAAATATTTGTTGCATTCCTCTAACTGGGCTAAAAAAAAAAACATACAAGCTCACCATCAAATCTAGGAAACTGCAATACAGCCAGGCATATTTATCCTGTTACGACTGCCAGATGTTTTTAATTCCAGTTGAAGGCAAAACAGCAATCAACATTTTTGCAGCTCAGTGCTGATGATATCACATTGTGCTGTCTCACTGCCACATTACAGACACATTCTTTCACACACCACAGCCACAAGACAATTGGATGCACTGCACAGGAAGTAAACAAGACTCCATTCTACTCCCACTGAATGTGGGAGATGAAACCTCACACTGCTGCAGCCTGTGAGCAACTGGACTTAACCAAGAGGAGCCCTGCCGCTTCCACTATCTCCACAGCATGTCTCTCCTCCTATTCTAAATAGTACAGCTGTGCAATAATATGAAAGAGAACCCTTATTATTTTATTCAGCATAACCAAGAGAAATTCTAAATCAATCAGCGGATGTCCAGGTCATCTGCATGGGAGAACAACAGAAAAGCATTTCAGCTTTTTCTTTCAATTACTGTAAATTTCTTTCTTTTTCGGCCACTTACAGATGTTTTTAAAGCAGGGCTGCATCCAATTGAGGAATAGATCAGAATACAATTGCTGTCAATGTAAGTATCTAGGACATAGCTTATATTGCAGCAGCTAGATGAGCAATGTAAACATCCTCGCGGAGAGGAATCTGTCTATTACCCCTCCAAAGCTTCCTTCACCAAATTCTGCTACTGAGCTGCAGAGTCCAGTGGGAACCAATCATAAAGTTATGTTTTATGTATTGCCGACTTGAAAAGGTTCTAATGATCCAGAATATGTCTTATTTTATAGAGTGTATATGGGCAAGAACTCTACAGATGCACTGGGTCATGTCGAAGAAGGTAAAGTAACCAACCTTAACCGGGGAGCTCCTGGTGGCCACGGGTAGCTCTCTGGTTGCTGTGCCCGGTAGGGAAGCGGATATCCCTGCTGCGTACCCCTGCAGAGAACCCCCAGCTAGGGACTGCCTGCCGCCTGCTCCTACACCTCCTCCTCCGCTCCCTCGCTGCGGCCGCTGCTTGATACCATCCAGGAGGCGAACCAGAAGGATGTTGGCCGGCAGGTCGTCCACCCCGCAGTCCACGAGGATGCGGCACTCTGGGCAGCGGAGCTCGTTCCGGGAGCTCACAATGTTCTCCAGGCAGCGGCGACAGAAGGTGTGCTGGCACGGCAGCACCTTGGCCGTGGTGTCCAGGCGCTCCAGGCACACCGAGCACTCCAGCAGATCCAACAGCGACGAAGAGTCGTCCATGTCGGCGGAGAGGGTGAGCATCTGGGCTTCAGTGTCCGTGGAGACGCCGCGATGACTTTTTCTTGTATCGTGGAAACACACGAGGGACACAGAACATTCTGGGAGGCGAACCGGGCGAGAAGGAGCCCACAGAAGCCCCAACGACGGTGTGCCCCCTTGTGCGAAGCAATTACCTCTGTGTTGTAACTGTTCCCCGCTGTTTTGGACCTCTCTGTATCTCCCTCAACGTGTTTCTGTTTCTCGCTTGGTTCTCCGTATGTCTCCCCCCTCTCTCCAGCAGCTGTGCAGAGAGCGGTGAGGTCACGCTCTCATCATCGTCTCCCGCGCGCCGATCACAATTACGGCGCACGCTCACGCACAGGGGAGAGAGAGAGAACCATGGATCCACACTGGAGCGAAACAGACCTCTTATTAATTTACACCAAGCAGTTTTCACACCTACACTGACTAAAAGAACGAGACTGGTTTCTCACCTGTCAGGCAACACGGCTGACGGTTCCGTGTTAGCTCACCTTCTCACAATAGCAAGCTGCTCCAATTAGCCTTGTCATCTCAATTTAACATTTCCATTTTCTTAAGATTAATTCATTCATCAAAAAGTGAAGATAAGTTAATTTAACTCCAGTTTGCCCTTTTTATGTAGTTTCAAATCATTATAGGCAAGCTGTGAACACAAAAGGCACCGTGAAAATGATTTAGTATAATTTTATACGCTGTCTTTCATGTGCGTGACAAGCAGACATCCGTTTGATTATCTTAGTAACCATGTCCAGCTGATGGCTTTGCTGACAAAGTAGTTTGTGGCGACACCTGGTGGACACAATAAGTACAGTAAAACAAAACATGAAAATATATATATAAAAAAAATCTCCATATGGCATCTTATTGGATTATTGTGGGTAGATTAAATCATGTAAGTTGATAACGTTGAATTATGTGCACTTAAATGGGAAAAGAAAATCAGACTAAAACCTGACTTTTTATAATTAAACAGTAAATTAACTACACAAAAATTTATGTTTTAATCAGTGATGCATAAAATGTAAATTTTGGCCTTAAGAGTTTGTGAACATTCAATAATTTTCTGTATTTTCTCAGTAAGCACTCATAAAATGTTCATACATGTCTTAATTAAATTAGACAAAAATATCCATCTTAGTAATTTATCTGTTGCGATAAATTATCAAGTGTTTATCATATGTTTGTTATGCATGTTATGCATTTCATTTTAATATGAGATCAGAGTCAGGTGTTGTTAATCAGTGGGATGATAAACAGGTGCGAGTTGAGGTCCATTAAAAACCAGAAGAAGCTGGAAAAGGTCACCAAACCATCTAAAGAGTTTGAGCTCCGTCAACTAACGATCATGGAGAGTGTGTACAAACAGAGCAATTTCAGGTCAATAATTACCTTAACTCTTAATTATTAGCAGCAGACCAACAAAGGTCAATCCAAGAGCTGAAGGTGCAATAATATGAAAGGTCATAAAAGGATCCAGGGCAACTACTAAGCCACTAAAAACCTCTCGCTAAAGCCAATTTTAATATTAATGAGTCAACTATCAGGATATTTCTGACTGTTTGTGCTTTTGTTAAGCATCACTTGAACAAACCACAGTTAGAAATTTTTTTTGTGGACATTGTGGACATTTTTTTTGGGGGGGGGGCTGCACAATAACCCTGTTCAGTCCATTTATAGCAGTAGTGGTTATGGACCTGCTTTGTTTGCGCTAAGATGGCTGTCATTATTGGAAAATTGAATTCTATGTTTGAGTTCAATGAGAAAATGTCAGGACACGTGTCAGTGAATTGAATGTCAAGCAAAAAAGGGCTTTGCAGCGTAGCAGTGACCCAAAGCACACAAGGGGTACTTTTAAAAGGGGGATAAAGAAGAGTACAATTTATGTTGTGGAATGACCAAATGACCTTTATCTCATTGAAATGGAAGGACCTGTAGTGAGCAGTGAAGTGAGGAAACACACCAACATCCAGAGTTGAAGATGTTCTATATGAAGGATTATTCCTTCATACTAATATTCCTTTAAGAAGATGTGCAGGACTGATAAAAAAGTTATATTAGACATAATATTTCAAACAGCACAACAGATCATATAGGACTATACTGTCAATGGTAATTTTTACAGAACAAAACTAACAATGAGGGTGTTTGATGATAGATACCATTTGTTAGACACAACATGGATAAAGGATGATGAAATAAGTGTCTGCATGTATGTGGCTGTATCATCCTTGTTATGGGCACATAAATCTGTATAAACAGTCACACAGTAAACCCAGATGAGTTCAAGTATTATGTTTTACAGTAGGTTTTTGGCTGCTGTAAGAATGGCTTGTGTGATGGTGAGTTGATGTAATATCATCTGAAGTATTTGAAACATGACTGTGTGTGTCTCTTATTTGTCAGCATTGACTGTAGCTTTGTTTGGCTCGTCCACCTGTTAAGACCTGCTCTGCACATTCAGGAGGGGCAGGGAGGGAGCCAGGCAAGTGTGTGTATGTGACTGAAGTGACGCCTTCCTGGTTTAGGGGTGGGCCCAATGTTTACCACCCACGATGAAAAGCAGGGGGGGGACTACCCAGGAATACAATGAAATGAAAGAGTGCCTATGTGTTGATTAGTTACTTTAACTGTAAATTATGATTTATTTGACATCATTGCATATGTTTTTGTTAATTTTAAGATAACTCTCATGAACACATACAGGTATACACATATTGTGTGTATACATGTTTATGTGTAGACACTTATAAAAGCTTTGATAATGATGAGCATATTTAAAACATTTATAACAAACTTATCAGACAGAATTTAGAAAAAAAACAACATATTTTTTAAATGGTTGTGCTCAGTAGCATGTGCTGCAAAAATCAAAGTACAGAAAACAAAAAGCCACAACTGACGTTTGAATCCAGAGAAAACAACAGACTCATCTGTTTAAGCTTGCTTTCGCACTTTGAATGAGCCTTTTTCAAAGGTGCTTTTAAATAAAATGTATTATTGTTAATATTATTACAAAATAATAACAACAACAACAATAATAATAATAATAATAATAGGAGCTTTTTCTCATAATTAGAGTGAAAAATAAAATGAATACAAATCAAAGTGAGGTGTTTTGTGCCTGTGGTGCGATAACTTTAATACTCTATTTTTTTATCTTCAGAAACTTATCGTTTGGCTTTGGTCTTCACATCCTAATGGCTGCAGAACATTGCAATCCAACAGCAATTCAGCTGCTAAAAAACACAAACAAATTGTTGAAGTCAAGCTCTGATTTTGAGAGCCTCACTGGTGCAGCGGCCCACAAGTGCTGGCAATAAGCCCGCATTCATTGTGCATGTCTCTCTGTCTGTTACTCTCTATCAGACCCACTCATGTCTTACGCCCAGCGTGTTTCATCTGCTTAACACAATTCTCCACAGCCAATGATTCAGAATTGGAGCGGAACTATGGAGAGAAGTGAATAAAAATGATTACTGGATGAAAATCCCCTCAATCCATTTAAGCAGGATAGCCAGGGCTTCCTGTGGGATGCTGCCCTGTCAATAACAGACAAAGGTGGATGCGGTTTAACCAGAAGACCTGTCACTTTGTAATGATAACTAACTCGTTAGTAACACAAGGCTTAAAGAGCTCTTTAAGATATCAACAAGACTAAAATTTGGCCAAGAGATTTTACTAATGCATAAACACACTCTGTATGCTTTAATGATGCAGATGTACAGTACATGTAGATAGTGTTTAGCAACATAAGTGAAGGATGTCTTGATTCAGTTCAGATCACATCTGTGCAGTAACAGGGCCTTAAATCTGTGTCTGAGAACCTGTGCTGACTTCAGTAAAAATATTTGCAATATGTCTTGTATTTTTCCTTCTAAGGCTACAACATTACTGATTGGCACCCAGATTTCTTACAACTTACAGTTCCATGAGTTTTGCAGCAAGAACTACAGGGTAATTTCAGAAATGAATGTCATCCTTGATGAACCCTGGAAATAAACCACAAGTGAACTGTCCTGTCTCGTCAGCTTTATACATATTCATGTGTTCAGTGCTGTTATTTCTCTATGTAGTTTTATTCTGCTTCATCCAATTCTGTTTCAAAAAAATGTGTTATCGTCTTGTATCATCTTCAGCAAAACCAGCCTGAACTAATCATGAATATGCAGTGTGTGTGTGTATGTGTGTATAAGATAGAGGGTTGATGTATCATTTCCAGGTACCTATACTATACACCTCTCCCTCTCTTTCATCAGCCAATGTCTTTTGTCCATGCAAAAGTAGGTTCGCTGACACAACAGTTTCTATGGCAACTGGTTTTTTGTTTCCACGTTGAAGGGTAGTTAGAAGCAGTGTATGCATGTGTGTGTGCGCGTTTCTACAGGCGTGTATGTGTGGCGGAGACTTGCAGGGGTAATAACAAGGTCATAGCGTCTGTAGGCGGTAGGTTCACTTGTGTAATGTCTGTGTTCCCTGATGTGAAATTGTGTAAGAAAACGGCTGCTAAATTAAAAAGACTAAATACCTGCCAGGTATCTGAAATATTTGTGTGGTTAGGGGACGTTGTCATGCATATGATTAGGCTTGACTCAGCTGTTTGGGTGGCTCTGGTAAACAGTTGAATAATGTACAAATATGATTACACTGCCAGTAGAAAACTGCACTTGTGTTTATTATATTTTCAGCATTTAGGTTACCGCCAACAATTTAAGCTTTTTAAAGCCCAAAATTGAAATGTATTTAGTTATTTATCAACTTACTTTTGGAATATTTTTTTTTTCCTATTTTGTTGCAAATGTAGGTCTTTCTAACTTAATCAAAACAAGCAGATAATTAGAAAATTACAGTTCCACTGACTGCTGTCTAGTCCTGCAGTATTTACATAGGACTCGGTGGTGTTTAAATTAAAGTAGCAGCCTGTGGCAGCTGTTTTACTCAGCATTATTCAAAACTCTGATGCTTTGCAGTAACGTTAGTTGATCTTAAGACTTCGCAAAGACTTCAATGCCATCCACAAACAGACTTGTGAATATATTGTTTGTTTTTTTAAATAGAAGACATTGCCATTTGTAAGTTGATATGTTGAGTAAGGAATAAATCTTATATATATAAATATATATAAATAAAAAGGTACATTTAAGACTAGGGAATTGTCTGGGAAAGGCGTTTGCCTCTCCACAGGGTGACCCCAATGTGTTTGGGGTCAACAATACCATATTTCCTCTCTCAGGTGGAAATTGAGGTGAGGAGAGGATGGAAGTAGAGGGCAACAGCAACAGGAAGACACTGTTGAATTGAAGTGTGTCAGGGAAGAGCTGTGGCCTGCTGGGGGCATCAAACTTCAGTTATGACAGGACTCAGAGTAAGAACAGAAAACTGTTGATCTGGGAAGCTTGAATCGAGAGGAAACCTGGAGTATATTCTTCTCAGCTCCATCACTGCCATCATAACCATGTTCTGTAGCCCATGTGTGCTGGAATTAGCCACACACAGATCTGTCTGGTGAAAAAAAGTGTCTAGTAAGGGCTCCCGAACAGCTATCAACACTTGACAGAACCACCTCGTACATCTGTTAGAACAAGAGAAGACCAAGAGCTTAAAATAGGGAAGCAACTAAAGTTCAGAGCGTGCAGCTTTATTAACTCTAAGGCCAGATATGGTGCTGATCATGAAAGTCTCCAAGCAGATTATTATCTTAGAATTGGTTGTTCACGAGCAGGACCACATCAAGGAAACTAATAGGGAGAATTGGGCTTAATGCATTGGGCTTATGGAATTATGTGGCAAATGAGATGTGAGCTAAATAAAGTGGTATGCTACAAGTCCACTAAACTGTTCCTCTGCAGGGGCTATAACAGGGTGGGTGTCACAGGGGCAGAAAGAATGGCCATAAAGATAAAATAGCATCAGGAGTATCAGAGCAAAACTGTAGGCTTGATCATCTCAACCCAACCTGCCTCAGTGAAGCTATCCAATGGCAGACGCTTGAATGGATTTATCAGAATAATAAAACACAAGTGTTGTTACAGATAGTAAAGCTGATCCAGTATAACACAAACACAGGCTAATCCAAGAACACATAATTCATGATGTGGCGCAGAGTATCAACTCCACTAAACTTTTTTTATACAGCACCTTTCATGTAGAGTCCACTGGAGGTGTTTTCTTGTGGCATCATCTGTAAATGCAGGTTTTTGCTTAAAGGGTGTTTTTGTCCGGTGTGTGACAGAACTGCTATCATTCTTTTAGCAGAACATATCACTCTTCTTGTTATCTTATCCTCAACCTCTTTTTATCCCTTCTTATCATCTAATCCCCCCCCCCCCCCCCCTTCCCTTCAGTCAGTCAGGAAGCCCTGGATCAACATCAATGAGGCACTACAGGAGGAGGAAAGACAGAAAGATGGAGAGGGAAAAAATGAAGCTAGAAGAGGATGGTAAAAGAAGAACATGCTAAATACGGGTCAGAGAAAGTATAAAAAGAGAAAGCCAGAATGAAAAGAAAAAGAGTTATTGATTAAAAAAGGAAAATTGGGGTGAAGGGAAAGAGAGAGAGAGACAGAGACAGAGACAGAAGGAGAGTAAGTAATTACAGGACTCTCAGTGTTTTCAAAGCCCCTCTTTTATCTTATTCTTCCTGTGGATGAGAAAAGAGGAAGCAGCGGAAAGAGGGGAGGAGGAGAAAGACGAAAGTCCAAGCTTTAGTATAATTCAGACACCAGGCACCAGTCAGCTGCATCACAGACTCACTCAAACTAATTGATGTCCTCTGTTTCAAAGACATTCACCATCTGAAAGTAAGTGTTTGTGTGTGTATGGGAGAAGGCTTCATGTAAAGCACTTAAATAGTAGTATGGTCTGAGTGTTAATTGTGATTACTATTTAATGTAAAAAATACAAGCGCTGGTTCTCACCAGTGGTTTTAAGTGTGCAAACAGAAGTATTACTAAAAGAAGAAGGAATAGTTGTAATGATAACATGTAATTAAAATGTTTTGGATCAATTATTAATCAAATTATTTAGGTTTTGAACTGTCAAACTTTTTCTATTTTTCATCGTAAATCCAACAATCAACTGATAAGAATATAACTGGAAATTTACTAACATAAAGTACCAAAAAAAATTTAATAGAACCATACATTAGCCTTTTCATATATTTTCAGAGAAATGATATGATCATGGTTGGCAAAGTACAGTTGTAACTGTAAATGTTAAATCTACTGAAGAGAACCAAATATTGTAGAAAGTGTGGTGCCAGAACAAATCAACAGAAAAAAACTTATATTTGGGTTTTTGTTCATTAAAAGTCTGCACAATGATGTGGTTGTTGGAAGCATTGCCTCACAGTACACTGGCTTCCTCTCATAGTCCAAAAACTTGCATGTTAGGTTAGCTGGTGTCTAAATTCTCCATAACTGTTAGTGTGAATGTGTGCAAGAGTGGTTGTTTCTTTCTTTCAGTGTTGGCCTGGTGATGGACTGGCGACCCTGCCGATCACCTGATAGCTGGGTTACCTCCAGATGGATGGATGTTTTATTAAATCTAGTTTCTTTGGAACTGTATGCCATATCACTTTAAATTGGAACTTTTTGTCTTTTCTCATTGTCGTGACATTGACATTTTGACCTGCTCTCTAGCAGATGTAAATCAGCCAAAGGCTAACTCTGGTACAATGCATGAAATGGAAACATTTAAGTAATAAATATAATAAGGGGCAATTAAGTAATAAAAACTAATAAATATAATCTAATAATAATAAAAATAAATAAGTAAATATAGGAAGTATAAAGAATAATTGATTTTGGGTTTGTAGTTCTTGTTTTTCTATTGTTAGTCAGTGAAAGGGTTAATTCTGACTTATTTTCTTCAAAAATCTCAAAACCAAGTCAAATAAGATTCATTTTGTAGGTAGTGACAAGAGCAAATTTAACAAACTGGTCAGGAAAGCCGGCTCTGTGATTGATGACAGGATACATTGCGGCAGTGGTGGAGAGGAGGTTTGTGGACAACCTGTTATCTGTCATGGATTACCCTGACCACCTTCTCCACCAAACACTGGATAGACAGCAGATCTCCTTCTCCTGGAAACACATCCAGCTCTGCTGTCACATCTTTCCTGCCCCAGGCAATAGCATTTTACAACAGCTCCTCTCTGTCAGACAGAGGGTTAACTCTGCTTCTTTTTTCTTCATACACCACAATATGTTCACATCTTGAATCCCATATTTTTCATTTGTCCCCCTCTCACATGCTTACCTGGATATTTAATTGTAAATTGTATATTGCACATAGCATTTTCTTCCCTTTTTCTTTTTCATTTTTAATTTAATATTTGTCAAGTGTGTATTGTTTATAGTATTTCGAATCATGTTGTTTATTCAATTTTATTTTTATTGTCTGTCTTATTTTATAAGGCTGCTGTAACAGCAGTTTCTCAATCTGGGATCAGTTTCTAAAAATACTCTTTTTTTCCATGTTTAACATTTAAAATGGGGAAAAACAAACTTCCTTAAAATAATTTTAATTATTATCTGGTATGGATATTACTTGGAAATTATTCTTTGCTTTAGTCATTTTAATTTGTTTATTTTCATTCTGACCTCGCCATCTTCGCCACTACACACCTGCGAACACCAGATGGCGCAGTCGAGTCGCAGTTTGCAGCTTGTTAACTGTCCTCACTGACAGCCTACCTGAGGCACGTTAATCGGTTTCTTTTTCAGGGCGGAGAAAGCCATAAACTCACTTTTTTCATCAAGGAGGAGCCTGGAGACACACCAACATGCACCAAAGTGGAAGCTGAGAAACAAGTCGAGCTGAGCTCAGTAAAAACCTCTTTAGACAGCCAGTCCGTTGGCGATGCCCACCCGACTACAAGCTAAAGATTGATCACCGATCGCAAGGATCCCCCGTCAGCTGATCCTGCAGAGTAGCCGGAAGAATCAGACCAGTTCGCCCCCCCTGGTTAAAGCTCCCAGGTAAGAGCTGCGCTCTCAAGAATGCAAGGACAGATTACTGCAAGACTTTGGGGGGGAAATTCCTGAGCAACATGTTTTTCTAATGCCAGACAAACATGTGCTTTACTGTAATATTACCTCACAGAAAAAAAAAAAAAAAAAAAAAAAAGAAGTGATTCTCATTTCTTTCATTTTAAGGGGACATGACTGAAGCACAAAATATAAATCCACCTGATTAAAATGAGTAACAGTAACAATGAGTAGCAAAAACCTCCAAACTACTTTATTTTTTTTCTTACAAACACCTGATGTGTGGATTCTGACTGGTTTCTATAAATTGAGAGATGAAGACATGAATGTTATGAATTTCTGTGGGATCAGAGAATTAAATATTTGCGTTTTGATTTGCATTGATACCATCCAAGGGAGTTTGAGACCAGCATCCTCGAATAATTCTGAAGTATGTGAAGGGTTCTGAGCGTGTTGGTGCAAAGTTTTTAGCCCAAGGTGGTAGACAAATTTTCACATCACTTGCTTTATAGAGTAGGCCTCACTAACTTTGTGACAAGGCTGATTTACAATCCTAAACATGCAAAAGACACTGACTTTATTTATTGGTAATTTTTGTCTGTATGAAGTTTGTTAGAAAGAGAACATTATAGATAATAATGTTTGAGTTGTTATATAACAAGCTACATCAGACTTATATTAGTCAGTCTATGACAATTTATTAGCCACATATGTTTGTAAAAGTGCACATTTGTGACCTTTGCATGCCTTTCTCCTCTGTCTGCATAATTGTTTTCTTGGTGCCGCCTGACTGTCCCAGGCCCCGGGGGCCCCAGGGGAAGTCCTGCCCGCAGACAGGCAGCTGAGCCCGGCTGGGAACATGCCGGGTCCTGCCGCGCCTCTGAAGTCTGCTGGCTGGCTTTGAACTGGAGCTGCTGGAGGTGGAAATCAATCCGTCTCTATCCACTGTCTCTCTGACTCCCCCTGCAGCCCCCAGTGCAGTCCATCAATGCTGCCTCAGAATCTTTCATGTTTACAGGTAGAAAGGCTGAGCAGACACAGAGAAGAAACAGGAGGGAGTGTAACTCATCTTCAAAAGACGTTAATATGGTTTCTGGGGATTAAAGGGATGAAGACAGAAAAACTAACAAAGCCTGTGCCTGTAGTCATGATCATCCTCCACTAGACTGAAGCGAACAGATAATTTGTTTACTTACTCGCAGCTCTGTCACTTAACGCTGCTCAGTCCTGGAATTCACACAATAGCTCTATTTATCCTTGAGTGAGAAAGGAAGAAGGAATTCTTGTGTTTTTCTTGTGAAAGTTAATATTGAGATTTATGTTGGATCACAGCTGTATTTAATCCATCATGATGTGCCCATTTACCCCTGTGGAGAAATTTATAGAGCTCAGGGGACCTTCTGCTGTTTTTGTAATACTTTACACATCTAAGAGGAAATTTAATCTTAACACATTATACAGAGTTTACTTATTGAAGAAAAGTTATTTAAAATCATTATGTTGCTCCACGGAATAATTTATTGCTACTGTTGCTGCTTGGTGGAGGCTTGTGCCCCATGGCCTGACTACCACAAGGAGCACATGCAAGAGCTGCAGTCGCTCTGCATTCAGTGTAATGGTTAGCATTATTCTTTGCAGATTTATAGGGAATAGCTGGAACATTTAATAATGCTACAGTTTAAGTGTCAGCTTTATACCCACAGAGATCATGATGCTGAACTTTTATTACATTCAGAAAAAGAAAATATAGACTCTTACAGTATGTATGTTTAAATTTCTAAACTTTTATAGCAATAATGTCAGATGGTGCTATGTGTACTATAATTTTTTGCAAAAAAATAAGATGATCTGCTCTTGCTGTAAAATACACTAGAGGTACACATATCTTGCAAGGTGCAACCAAAAAAGGTTTTGTGTGAGATTTAAATTTAACGAAGTTGAGCTACTACAAACCATTCTTTGTTTATTAGACTGGCATATTAACACTTTTTTTTGCATGAAAATGATCTTAGTAGACATTAATGGAGGCTAAATGTGCATTAGCTGTATCTCTTCCTCATTTAGTGTAGGCCTATATGTAGGACTGACTGTGCAAGTTAGCCCTGCTTCTTTCTCTACTGCTCATCTGGAAACAGTTACTCATCCTTGACTTTCCTCAAAGACTCAGTGCTTCAGCTTTACTAAGTTATCCATCAGCTTATAATGCATTTAAGCGTGTGTCCAGTCATGGGTTCTGAGAAACCTCATGGTGCTCACAGATGAGATCAGCTCCTTAAATTTGTTACATATGAAACTCTGGTGTTCTGAGAAGCCATGGTGTTGACTGTCTTCTGGCATATGAAGATACGATATTGACGTTAATGAGGTTAAAACCTCACTGAGATGTTTGGCTTTGGAAAAGAAGCAACCCAGCAGCCAGAAGATTTGTAGAATCTCAAGGTTTCTCAGTTTGCAATTTTATGGTTCCTGAAACCCCTCTGGCACTGTAGAAGAGTCTGAACTGTCCGAACATGCATTTGGTGAATAAGGTTTTAGTGGTATAATTCATTAGACATCTTTCAGTGACACCTTCAGTTCAACTGTAGTATGAGAGCACTGACCAGGAGCCACCAAGCCAACAACTGGTCATTGGGAACATCTGGGACATCAGTAAATGTCCATCTCTCTTGTCTTTTCAGTGTCTGTTACACAACATGCAGTGTCAGATCCCATAACCATTTTTTCTGTATTTTCACCAGCCAATTCAGCATGTCGAATCACCTCTGGATTTGTCTTGTATTTTCAGTGTAGTGTCCCATTACTATTTCTGTCCTCGAATGATCTCGATCAGTGACAGAGGATATTCTGGTTGGTTGTTCAACACAACCAGGGCTTCCCCTCCTTACTGCAGTTTCCTCTTAGTTTTCTTTTCTGCCCCTTTCTGTTTTTTAAAAGGTTGCCAACTCCGTTCCTTCAAGTTCTCTCTAGCTAAATCCACAAACCCAAACATAAACCTTTGGTTTTCCCTTGATGAATAAGTGGAATACTGTCCCCTTATGTGCTACTGAGTCAGTGTGTTCAAGGTTTTTTTTTTTGAAGATCCAAGGAGGTCCAGCAAGGGGCCCATTTGTTATTGCTGGTCCTTAGCACTTAAACCCCAAGATCAAGGCAATAATCTGCCACAAGATACATTTTGAGTATCGGAGAATGTCTAATTCTCTTGTATTTTGGGTGTGAGTGCCCCATTACCATTATCAGCCTTTTTTAGCCAATTCACCAAAGATGCAAGTCATCTTTGTGAACTGTGTTTTCTGTGTTTAGATGCTGGGCGCCCTGTGATTGACTGGCACCCTGTTCAGGGTGTATTCGCCTTGTAGCAGCTGGGATAGGCTCCAGACCACCCCCCAGTGGAATGTGAGGATACCCAGCAGGAACTGCTAGCTCATAAAACAGTTTTCAACAGGATACTGTAACCTTATTTACCTTATTTGCAGTCATGGCCACTCAAGGCTGTAAATTCTTCACACATGAATATTGGCTGTTTACCTCTATATGAACATGCATCCAATGGGGACATTTTTGAGTGGAGGACCATCCCTTTGAAACTGACAACCCCAGTCAGTGAATAAAAAGCACCTGGACTGATCCCTTTTACCATTCTGCAGAGTGCTGGCTGGTGGCTGGCATCTGTGTCCATCTACGTAAGGCTAGACTGAGACTTCAGTTGTGCAGTCAATAATATGGACTGAATCTTTTCAGAAAGTCATGCTTATCTGAAAGTGTGGTCCACACAGTCTTGACTACAAATACCGTCCCTTCCCGTTGTAGTTGCCTTCATGGTTCTCTCAGAGAAGGAAATGATAGTTGCAGAAAATTACCCAAGTATGTGCTGCTCTTAGAAGATAACCATTCTACAACAAGCATTGGGAATAGAGTTGATTACATTACATTATACTGTATTACATAATAGTAAAACTGAAATACTGAGTGAGGCTTGGAAATATGTGTGACAAGAGAGTTTTTGCCTTAGGACAAAGTTAAAACAGTCATGTACTGGTTGGCACGGTGGTGAGACAGTTTGTGGGTGGGAAGCTGCTGAGGGATTAAGGCTCAGCTGGGGCACCTGCAGGATTTGGGATGATAGCTTGATTCATTTTATAGCTTTCCTGATGAAGCTCTTGGTGGCAGGTGAAACAATGCCAAGCATGGATTTCTGATGGCTTGCAACGACCTCAGAGTGAGTACTTAAATTCTTAACGCTTTACTCTTTAAATAGGTTGACTAGGATTGCAGCTTTGAAGATTCTCCTTCCTTTGCATCTGCATTCATCCATCATGACTAGTTAATGCTCAGATGTTTTAAATTACCCCCCTGTGACTAAGCACTGAGGGGAAAAAAGCTGAGATTGGTTTTAAGAGGTGTTAAAGTGTATACCTGTGGGATTTTATTATCAACTTGACAAGTGGACATAAACAGATTCAAAGCTGAATATTTTTACTCAACTTTCTTATAGTAACTTAAAAAGAACAAGGACCCATCCAAAGATATGAAGAGGGGTACATGTTAAAAACTCACAATCATATATTTTTTTGTTGAAAGAGCTGCCCCACCCCCATTTACTTTTACCATAGGTGTAAGCTAGATAAAATAAATATATACAGATGAATTCCAGGTTGCAGATTAGCTTCCCCGCATACAATCAATGCAAAATAAACAGAGACAGAAGCAGAGACAGGGAGAGAGAGACGTTCTGCTCCAGCAGAACTAAAGAGGGGAACAAGGGATCAAGGAGAGGAGACGATGAAAGACAGATTCACCAGCAGGCAGAGAATCAAAGAGCTTGCTGACTGACTGGAGCTGCCATAGGTGTGTGATACGAAAGAGTTAGAAAAATGTATGTGTGTGTTGGCATTTGCAAGTTCTTTTCATGTGCCCTAAGAGTTTGTTTTTCCTGCGCACCGTGTGGGAAGCTGACAGTAAGTCTGTAATTAAAGCAATCAAAAGATGAAGGGAGAAAAAAAAGATCACAGGCTCATGCAAAAAAAGAAAAAAATTCATTCAGAACAGAAAGTATTTACAGTGTCTTTTTTTCCTCTTTTGTTCAAAATTCTGAACATTATTTGAGGTAAAAGAGCAGAGTATTTCTATTTACATGAAATCTCTTTTTTTATTTAATTTTTTTTGATTGTTGTTGGTGGAATTTCAAATTGCACCAAAGCATGTTTTGACACTCTTGTAAATCTACGGCTCACTTTGATAAACCGTGGTGATTCAGTTGGATGGAGTTAGGAGTAAATCGATATTCAGCCGGGAGATGAGGGCCAGCTGTTGACTGAGGTTTGGGTCTGTCTCCAATGTTGGAAATCTTTTTAATTATGGGTTTAGTTTCTCATCAAACTTAGACAGTAATCATGTAGCAAATCAGATATATTTATTTCTAGCTCATTTACTTCCTCTTAAGTGAGCCTTGGTGGCTACTTTGTTCAGCGAGTTGGACTTCCTGTGGGACTGATAGAGATTTTTTAATAGTAAAGGAGAACAATGCGGTAACATTCATAGCCCTGTCTCTACTTAGATCTCGCTCCAATCAGGGAGCTCTATTAGGAGATGTTTTGGAGGCACGCTTGTGGTCTGACTGCGCTGAAGGTGAAAGCAGTTGGTCTGATGTGACAGACAGGCTTGTCGCCACCACCACACAATTTATTTACTTTCCAACTGCCTGCAAATCATAGAAGAAAGACAAAGTGCCAGCAGTTCCTCCTCTACATCAGAAATGAGAAAAACGCCAATAAATAAAAACAGCCTAGACAATTAGAGTGACAGTGGATTGACCAAATTCCTATAATAGTTGGGATGTTGTAATTTTTCTTTGGTAGGTTCTGTGAAGTATTCAGGGGGACGAGTGGATAATTATGCCCATTGCTCAGGTAATAATATGGTGTTAAATTGCTTAATAGTACTGTGTCAATACCTACATTATTCACCTGGTGACTATATTAACTGCATTTCAAGTCTTTATCATGAATCCAGTCCTGTTTTTTTTTTCCTTTTTCCCCCCCTATTTTATCAGAGAACACAGAGGCCCCGTTGTCGGAGTTGACAATAAAACAACAACAACAAAAAATTTAAATATGTCTTCTTAGGGTGTGTTGTTTGCCAGAACTGGTGGAGGTTTAGATGACAGACCAGAGAAGCTTAATAGAGGGGAAATTCAAAAGGTTTGTGGTTTTTCTCCTTTATACCTTCACAGTGTTTTCCCCAGGTTCACATTGGGTCTGGCGAGGGTGGGGGGCAGACCCACAACCATCCATAATTAAATAACAGTTTATTTTAACTGTTTAGTTTCGTATGTGTAACTTAGATACAGGCTTATTGAACACGGTGTAGATCTTAACCTTAATCATGTATTCATGAACTCTGAAGCTGCAACAGGTACTCTATCCATTACAACACTACAGTGGTAACATGACATGTGATTATGACAAAATAGCCTTATTTAATCATCATGCGAAAGCTACATCCAGCTGTGAAGTCATGTCGCATTACCAGTTTTCTATATTTGACTGAAAGACTGCGATTAACCAAAACACAGAAAACAGTTACATTTTTTAAATGAGCTAATGGATACCTTCTCAACATGTTGGCATTACTAAAACCCGCACAGAATAGCTATTGGATCTATTTTAAGCCATACTATGACTCAGAAATGACTACAATGACGGTAGATTCAGCTGTGCCTGTGTCTGTGTGGCATCAGGGTGCAATTCCTCTGTAGACACAAAGAGCAGCTGCCATCATGTAAAGGTATAGTCATCTTCTAATTTTAAGGGTACATAAATCTGCAGGTTGTGGGCAAAACAATCAAATGCTAGGCTTTTTAAATATCAACCCCAAAGGCAACTATATAAGGAGAATAGCAGATAGCCTAAAATGGGTCCTTGTGGGACACCACTACCAAGGAAAGCATTTGCAGAGGAGTACAGCTCAAGATGAACAGAAAAGGTCAGATTGGCTAGACAAGACCAGAACCCATGTAAAACAATTCCTCTCAAGCCTATCCACTGTTCTGACTGGGTTAGAAGGATCTGGTGGTGTCAAATCCTGCCATGAGATCTAAGAAGACCAAGACAGCTGGGCATCCAGAGCCAAGACTTAAAAGGTCAGAAAAGTAATATTGTAATATTGTTGTATAGAAAACCAGATTAAAATAAATTAACTTGACCTTTAAGTGGGGGCGGTGGGTCTCGTTGGGGACAGGGTGCCCTCCCAGTATAATGTTTGGGGAAACGCTGCTTCATGTTTTATCTACAAACCCGCCCCACAGAAGTTTTATCACCAATTGAAACTCAGATAATTAACTGGTGTGATATCCCACGACTGTAGTTTATATCTCAAGCTGTTACAGCTTGGTTTGGTTGAATGAAACAGGAAGAGAGACGTATGTGCACTGATGATCATGACAACATCTTTTCTTCTGTCAAGGGCTCCAAGATAATTAGTTTAATATGCATATCTGTTTGGTTAAGTTTGGGCACACACAAAAAGCCACACACACACACATAAACATTCAGAGTTTCAAGGTCGTCAGACGGCATTACATGTGTTTGAGATCTTGCTCAGATTTGGCATGTTGAGTCCTGGTCTCTAAAAGGATAAAGTAATTTTAGGCTTTGAGCTCCTGAGAAGAGCTCTGATTAACTATGGAACTTGTTTATGGCCTGGAATGGATTATGTTTGGAAGTGTGTAAGAGTGTGTTTACGGCGGGGTTAGAGTCATAGCTTGGCCTACAGAAGACTAACATTTTTCCTTCATTGGACATCAAATTGAGAGTCCTGGTCCTTGAGTAAGCTGGATATAGTGGGCTTAAATGATTTCACTACATCTTTACTATGTAAATGGAAGAAAACCTTAACCTGAACCTGAATATTAACATTTTACTTTAAATTGTCATTATAACTACAACTGTCCTAGCTTTTTACTTTACATTCAAACCTTGTTTCTTGTATAGATTGATGGCATGCAATGATAATTCATGAACAGTATATTACATAAAACAATCTTCTAGTTGCAGTTATATGTATCTTTATATAATGCTTAATGTAATGAGTGTATTATGATTATAGGCCTGTTTAATGTCAGATCTCAGGAATGGAAAGTAGAACAGCTGAAAAGCAAGACTAGGAGAAAAACAGGGAATGTTTTAAATGGAAAACAGACTTTTCTTTTCAGTCATACCAAATCCAAACTGACAAATATCCTTGAATCTGAATGCTGCTAATGTGATTGTCATCAGAAATTAAGTGTTTTTAAAGAAACCACAAACCATTGTCTAACCACAGCCTTCATTGTCTGCATTGCTTTGCTCTTTGGCTTTGTTCCCTTGCTTAAGTAGTCATTATTAGACACTGTAATAAATATCCATTACAGAGTTAAATGGTGCTGGTGAAATACCATTTCCCACACAATTCATTTGTTACAGTATGTAATAATATGGAGGTGGCAAGACAAAACGCCAATTTCCTTGAGGCAATTATGAATGGAATTAAGTTAGTGAGACAGAGAAAAAAGGCAGAAAAACAGAAAATTCTGCAATGCTGTTCAGAATTTACACAACTGCTGAATTTTTAAGGACAGAATTTTGAATCATTTAAATGCAGTTTGATCAGTTCAGTAAAATAAGAACATTTTAATGAAATAGCTTAAGTTATTAAATAAATATCCAAAAGAAGGGCACACAGAGAGAGATGCAAAAATACAAACTGATAAATTTAAACATCTGTGACACCCACTTCAATTTTGTGCACAAAGGTTTGAGAGGACCTGGAAAGACTTATATGCCATCTGCTGCAGGAATTCCTTCTTTTCTTCATGCTGAAAATAGTCATTTGTGGCACAGGTTGTATGTTACGATTTGTTGTCATAGCAAGTTTGGGACCAATCAGGCATCCTTGATGCTTTGACATTGGATCTGCAGCCCTGCAAATATTTGTAAATCACTGATAAAAACAATATTTTAATGTTAACCTTTTCTTGGTCTGGAATCAATGCACAGGTTGGGGTATTCTCCCAGTAATTGCATCTCATTACATTTATTGGATGCATTCAAATAAGCTTGTCACTTGTTGCAGTAATAACTAGTGATGGTTAGCTTTCAGATTCATATGAAGATCAGAGGCAATAATAAGAGAAAGTGTTCTCAAGCAAGAGGAGCAGATTAGACATTAAACAGGAGAGGACAGCCCCTGTCTACCTATTATGTGTTTGTATAAGTTTATCTATGGGAATTTCCATAGACTCTACCCCACCTTACACATACAGGTAACCATTTTATTTTGGTGCTTTCTACAGAAATACAGGCTTAAGTCTGTTTTGAAGCTCTGCATTGGATGCTTAACAATATTAAGGCATTACAGCTGTCACAACAGGCCAATGAGCTTTGACAAAAGATTAGCCTTTTTTTGGGTCTTGTTGATTTGTCTTGCGTAAATTTCTGAGGTCAATGGGTTTGTTGTGCATTTTTTGTGATGAAAAAGACTAAATTCTCTTCCCGTTGCTATGTGGCATTTCATATCAGATTTCATCTGCTAACAGAAAGAAGCACATGCAACCAAATGAAAAACAGATATGAAGACAGAGTAAATTAAGAGAAGAAGGCTGTTTGGTCCACCAAATGTTGTAAAATAAAAAGCCCCCTAAATAATTAAAAAGAAACAATGCGTAAAAAAATTTAAAAAACTAACTACTCTAGCTACTTGGTGTATTTATTGTATTCGTCTGATGCTGTTACAAACAACATAAAGCTTGATAAAGACACAGCCAAAGACAGACGGGTTGATTACCAGCGATTATATGATCGTTAGAAGATTAATACCCTTGAGGGGGCTAAAGGCTCAGGCTGACTTTCATCTCAGACCTGCCTCAACAGAGGAAGCTAAGTTTGGAGAGACAGGGTTGAAAGAAGTAAAGGAGACTTGTCAGAAGACACCAAGAAGTTTCAAAAACAGCCGTACTAGTGCATGTGTGTTTGTGCGTGCATCACTTTAACCCCATAATGATTAGCCTTGAGGGGGTCCACAGCCATTTGGCAGTTTTTCATTTCCTCATCTAAAATACCACCTAGCCTTTTTATCTTTTCAGCATTGGTACAAAACACTTACACACACACACACACACACACACACACACACACACACACACACACACACACACACACACACACACACCGGTTGTGGCCTCACCACAAGGCTTTGCACAATTAAGCTTATTTTTCTCTCAGAAGTAAATGCTGTACACTTTTGTACACTATAAATGTATGTATTAATTTTTGTGCCCATACATGTGTGTGTGTGTGTGCCTATTCTGTAATTAAGCAAGATCAAACCCTGGGGCTTGGCGAATTAGCCATCACTGAAGATCTGAAGGTTCCTTTTTTTAACAGAAGAATGCAACATGGAAGAGTGAAATCCAAGGTTTGGAGCCAGACAGACAGATTTCAACCTCAGATTGCAGATAATTGCGGCTTCTTCCTTTTTGTGTCTCAAACACAATCAACTTCAGATGGATTTAGAGTTGTGAACTGATTTGACCTTAGGTCAGATCAATGAGAACAATAGCAGACTTTTATACAACATTTTTTACTTTTGGCAATTTAAACTTCTCTGCAAAGATAAACAGGGATGTGACTGGTGGACAATGACTACCGGTGCTGGTGTTATTGACAACACTGTTGTTAACTGCCATTAATACATCTTCATGACAAGCCAGCTAAACTGGTCCATACTTCAGAGTATTGTGGAACAATGTGAGCTGATAAGTGCCTTTAATGAGATCAGTCTGTAGAAATTTTCTTATAATTAATGCTGGACATTTTTTCGTGAGTCAAACCAGGATTATGATTTTTTTTTTTTTTACTTTCCCTTAACAGCTATATATATTTTCAGATATGAAATGTGATCTCTACAATAGTTTTTCACTGTTTGAGCAATACTTTTACAATTTATTTACTCAATAAATAAATCATAAAAAATGTATTGGTTAGCTGCAAAGTCAATAATGATATTTAAAAAACAAAAAAAGAACTAAGCTTAACAGCTGTGAATAATGAATGGAAAATTGCCTTAATCCTGCTTTCTGTCTAATGGCCAGCAGGTGGCGAGACTTGAAGAGGTCTACGTGAAAATGACTGTTTATCACATTTTTATTTACCTAGATAAATATTTTTCTTATGTGGACTCAGTCATTGGTCTTACTTTCTTTAATGTAACAATACCTTCATTTTGTATTTCACTGCCTGAGATGAGAATATAAACAATAATTGCATTAGCATCTTGCTAATCTTTTTACGGAATGGCAGCTACAATAACGTTCAGCTGTTACTCACCATTTAAATTTCTTTTGCAAACTTTAGACATAGATTTCAGTAGCAACCAATATACCTCATTTAATAACCAAATTACTGTTGAGTTCTGGACCTATCTGTGTAAGTACCCATTTGCATTTACGATGTAAAGCTACAGACGTTGAGAAGTTATTAGTGGTGTATTGTTGAGAGACTTATGGCACTACGGCAGGATTCACATGGATGCAATGCTTTAATTCTCAGCAGTGGGTGGGCCTGATGCTTGCAACTGTTGCGGCAATTGTTCTCAACTTTCCAACACAAATCAAAGCAATGGACCTAGAATTCAGTTCAGCAACGTCAACAATGTCTACTCCATTAAAAGTGAGCCCTTTGATGCTGAAAGGGATTTATGCTGCATTCTAGCCTCTCACCTTTCCACTTGTATACATCCTCATTTCAAGCCCCCAGTTACAATTTGTAATGTTGTGGTGACTGCTTCTATTATTTATAGTGTCTATAAGCCAGAGACACAAAGAATCAAAGTATTCCTTAACCTATGTGCAATAAACACTGTTAATCTATAGCAGGATGCCCAAGTCTGGTCCTCAAGAGCTACTATCCTGCAACTTTAGCATCCCTTCTGCAATACCCCTGAATCAAATGAATGGCTCTCTACCTGACCTCTGCAGAGCTGAATGAATTGATTAAGGTGTGTTGGAGAAGGGATGCATCTAAAAGCTGCAGGATAGTAGCTCTCGAGAACTGGATTCGGGCACCCCTGATCTATAGTAAGTCCAGCTGACTATCGCAGTCAAACTGCACACAGGGTCCTAAATTAGCCTCTAAACCACCTAATAATTATTCTTAGTCTTTTTGTTTTTTGTCTGAATTAGAAACTAATATAATAAAAAAATGCAATAATTCTATATTACCACTGTCAGAGTAATGTCACAGACATAACAAATGAACTGGCAAATGATTAAATATCATCAAGTGATATCACCAACTATGATAAAAGCAGAGGTTAGCCAGCGGTGATATGTGCGCATAATTCTGAGTCAGAAAAGCGCCATGGGCTGTTCTACTGCTATTACCTGTTTATTGGCGATGACGTGATGCTAACAGGACACCAAACGTATCAGGGCCACACACAGACAACATTCCCACTGACAGCGCTACTGTTGGCAGGAAGGCTCAGATTCTTGACTTCACTCATTTAGTTTAGGACTTGAGGCCGAATGCTGTTAATGTTTACATTTATTTATACAAGAGTGTCCGTTTGTCATTGTGCATCTTTCTGCTCTCCCAGGGAAAAGAAGCAAAAATGTCAGAGAGGGGAGGCCAGAAGAAATCCATCTTTCTGTCATTATTGGTAAGTTTTCTTTCCCAGCCTAATTTACAATTCTTTTAAGTTAATTTTTCTCCTTTACTTTCCTCAAATAACCATCAGCACCTTCCCATTTCACCACCTTTCCTTCACTCTAGCCACATCTTCATCTTCAACTTGTCCTCCTCTGTTCACCTCTTCCTTACTTTCTCCCTTTCATGTCAGAAACCCAGATTAATCCAGCAGCATGGCTCACGGCCACAGTTGACTCCACAGTTGGCACAGCATTATCCAGACTTTGTGGTGCTATGTGCCAGCAACTTGCACAATTTTCCAGCACTTGCACCAATTAGTCAACCTTAGAATTTTGCAGAGAGCCTGTATCTTTAGAACCTGAGATTTTCATTTGTTTTGATGTTAAAACCTGCTGGCGGTGTTCCCGACAGGCTCCTGCCCCTTACGCTTCCTGTCTACCTCTCTTTTCTCTCTTATTGAAGGTTAACATAGGAGGTCTTACTCAAAAAGGGAGAACTATTTGGATTGTGTATAACCCACAGGATGTTTTGCTCATGTGCAGAAATGCACGCTGTATTTTATGTCTAAGTGAATATCTTTCTAAAACACTGTTACACAACTGCCTGCGTACAGTTAGTGTGGTGAATTGGAATGACAGGAAGTTTGTTTTTCCAGCTGTGGAAAAAACAGAAAGAAGACAGTTTGACAAGTAAAGTAAGCAGCATGTAAACATTAATTGCCAGTAACTGCTTGCTTAATTCCCAAATGGACCCATAAATGTGTTAACACAGCAACAGTGAAGAATTGCAGATGATGTTACATTCTTCTTTCAGTGGGAATACAGTGTTTCAATATCCAAACAAAGCAAAAACAAAACTGGATCTTCCTTTAATTGTAAGAACGAGGGATAAAATATGAAGAGAAAAAATGCCTGAAGTGGACCTTCCCACAGGACAAAAAGTTTGCATATCTATTCCAGATTACTTCTGTTATTTCTTTCTTTGTATCAACGGAAACAGACTTGATATGTAGCAAAGAAGTAGCCGTTAAGTGAACCAATCACTTCTCACCCTGGCTATCTGGCAATTTGGGTAAAGGCCACCACATGAGGCACCTCATGGTGAAACTGCTTGACTGGGAGAATTTTTTGTCCCGTGTAGGTGCATGCAGTATGGTGGCCGGGAAGTGCAAAACAACATTACATTGAGTGAAACACTTTCACATTTTTGCGATACACATTTACATCATAGAACCCTTATTTACATTTACAAAACAAAAGTACAATGCCAAAACACTTTTACCAAGGACTGAACAACTTTATATTTTAGAAAAAAACAACTGTACAAAACATGAAACACTTTTACAAGCCTTGATGCAAACTTACATGTGCAACTGCAAAACTGGTTAAGTTTAACAAATTAATTCAAAAGCAGAAACACCCTTGTTAATCAGTGATTTTATTGTAACAGTTATCACCAGTGCCGTTTGGAGGTATTGTGGCGCCCTAGCTAAACCTCAACTGCAGCACCCCCCAAAATAAAATATGTAATAAAATGCAAATTTTCTTTTACCTGAAAATCCAGCAGCAACACTGAGGAGTCAGTATCTGGCCCCGTTTTTGCATTGAACTGATGTACTTTAAAAGTGCTTTTAAAACATTAAACATAATATCTTAAATGCTCTCACAGTTCAGTTTTATCATATGATTTACTTTTATTTGAAGCAAAACACAATGATGATATTTTACTGGATTATAATGCTGCTGACATGAGCACACACAACAAAATCATTAAATCTTTGTAGTTTGATAATTACTTAAAATCGTAATGATAATATGGTAATTTAATTAATATGGTCCACATTCAGTTCTTATGTAGGACTAATCACCTTGTCTAGAACATCAGTTCTTAACCTTTTTTACGCTGGGGACCAACTTTTCCAGTACAATATAGTCTGGGGGCCCATTCAAATATTAACACTGTTTTGGTTCAATTGATCTCACTCTTGGTTTAATTTGTATTCAAAAACTAAACCAAATTCACTTGCAGCTTAACAAGCTAAAACCTTGTGAAATATGACATGAAAACAAATTTAAATTTTTAAAAAAAGTACGACATGATACAATGAGATCATCACAAAGACATTTATTTATCACATGGAGTGAAACTGCACATAGAACAAAAAGCCCAACATGCTAATACTTCATGGAACAAAATCAGGCTCCTACAAAAACTAATTTAAAAATTCATGTCAGGCTTATAAACACAAAATCTACTAAATTTGAAGTTTTTAACAGCAAATACATAAAAAATAATAAAAAAAAAATGCAGATATTTGAAAAAGATGTAAATTAGATCAATAAAATGATGCAATGATGAAATGCATTCACAATAAACTGTTTAAACCAAATAAACTGTGAATAAATTTAAATACAAACTACTTACTAAATAAACTTTTCTTAGAATTCTTTTAAGAGCTGCCAGTCATGACAGACATTTTCTGCATCTGTAGCCTATTTTCTTTCTTTCTTTCTTTTTTCTTTTCTTTTCTTTTTTTTTATTGTTTAAAATTCCACCGGCTTTCCCACGACTGTGGGATGCTTGGTTGCTAGATGCTGCTTTAAGCTGGATTTACTGTGCTGAATAGCGTTAGCTAACACTCCATACAGACCAGCTCTGCTTTGTTACCTCCGTTTACAAAACCATGCGTAATAGGTTGGATTGTTTGTGCACAATATTCTTGCCTTTTTTTTTTTTCTTTCACCTGTAAGAAAGACTGGCACAGGTTATCACAATCAAAGAGGTTGAGTCAAGAGCTCAGGCAGAAGTCCAGTTCACATTTCTTGTGAGGATAAGAAGCATGTCCTCCTCATGTCTCCTACTCTGTCCATCCGCTGCACTTTGGAAAAAAAAAAACAAATGCTGGTTTAGGAAAGTTGGAAAATTGAGTGTAATAATTCTGTTATTACACAATACAGA
Source organism: Melanotaenia boesemani (assembly GCF_017639745.1). Lineage (NCBI taxonomy): Eukaryota > Metazoa > Chordata > Actinopteri > Atheriniformes > Melanotaeniidae > Melanotaenia > Melanotaenia boesemani. The sequence continues at coordinate 22,239,505 of NC_055693.1, forward strand.
CACTGCTGGTGTTTACCTAAGGCCTGTCTGTGTTACTGCAACAACAGTGGTACAATCCAACTCAACAGCCAATAGTGTTACTTTATTGTTACTGATGTTTCAAACTGCCTCTCATAGCATAGATGTATTGTAAGTTTAAAGCAATTTGCAACCCTGCCTTCAGCCACATGGTATGTACTATAACCATTATAATTATAGTATGTAGTTATAGTTATTATTACATATATTTTTTTTTTATTTCAGATATAATCCTGAAACCAGAACTAAATTGCTTAATGAGTCATTTTAAATATCACTTTTCTTTAAGAGAGATCAGTTTCTACAGGTTTACAGACCCAACAGTTTACAGATGTACCTGTGCTGTGGCCACAGAGAAGAAACAATGTTTTATCCAACAATGAAAGGATAAATTGTCACCACCAACATAACAACTAAAAGTTCAGACTAAAAGTTTAGACTGAAAGTGGAGAGAGTGTAAATGTCCCTGCAGAAATGTAATATTATGCTTATAATTAGGTTTTTATTAGTGTATGGCTTGAAAATTAGAATTATTGTGTTTCTTTAGAATGAGTCCCATTTACCTCAGAAGACAGCAGATCATCTTTTGCCTTGTTTTTACTTACTTTTTCCAGAACTGACCAACAATGTCACTGCTAGAGATCATTGCAGTTTCCTCCTTTTTTTTTGCATCCTGTTGTTTGTTTCCTGCCACCTCTCAACGCTGGCTGCAGTCTGCAACCTCACCACTAGATGTCACTAAATCCCCTACACTGTACCGTCATTATTGTTTGTTGAGTTTTATTTACACCAACTGCACTTGAGGCGTGTAAACCATCTAAACCAAGGGTCAGTCTGTTTTGGATCTGGGTTATATTATGAGCAGATTATCTGGACAGAGAACAGTGGGCTCATATACATAATGTATAAGTGTTTTCTGACAGAGGAAGAGGAAAAAGAAGTTGGGAGATGTTATTAAAACAATGGAGACGATGGAGAGACTTAGTCATACATGCATTTATTTTCCCTCCATTATTTTCTGGACTGCAGATGATTGTTAAAAGTCAGTTAGTTTGTTTGGAGAAGGACAAAGTATGCTGGTAAAGCTATAAATAACAGCTGCTACTTATTACTTTGAGCCACAATGCCACACCACACACCAACACACTCAAACATACACATGCTCAGTCATGTTTCCATCACTTCAGGGGATATTTAATTAATTTAAGTTTCCTGAAAACATACTCCATGTCTAACCAAAACCCCATCTCATTTCAACTCAACGTAACCACAGTCTTAACCTACACTTTTAATCCAGTCTTCACATGAAAATTAAGGATTGCTGTTGTGAGAACGTTCTGCCCCTGGATGAGATGCATATAGCTACTCATCCTAATGCAGCGATGTCTTTGAAACTTGAGTTAAACAAAAACACAAACTCAATACCCGTCCTGTTCACCTAAGATGAGACCTTAATTTAGTATCAGCTAATTATTTATTAAAAGACAGTTTCATCCAACTCCTGACTCAAACAAAAACAAACGTCATCATAAAGTTTGACTTCTACATTCATTTTATTTGAACAAAAACAAATCAGTTAGATGTTTAATGATGTCAGAAGTGGGTGCAAAAGAAGGTGGATACTTAAAAGTTGTGTTAGTTCTTTTGGTTTTACTCTGTAAGTGTTTATCTTAATTAAATATAGATCTTTAACACATTGCCTTGTCTTTGTAAATGTCTTTGTTTCAAACTTATTCTATAATATGGAAACCTATTTCTGCCACTGTGAGGTAGTCAGAATATAGAGACATATATTATGGAGCTTAGTATCTTCTAAGAATCAAACCTATATAAGTAATAGCCATTTAGCAGATGTATCTCACTTTACAGCTTCAGTTCTAGACAGGGGTCTTTTTATTTTTGCCTGACCAACTTGCTCATAATAAGTAAAGTTAAATGGTTGTAGTGACTGAAATGGGCCTATGTTGGTAGCTGCATGGAGGCAGCTGGAGGTAAAAAAGAATCCACTGAGTTGACACCAGACTGAATGTAGTCAGAATACCCTGTGTGGTTACTATTAATTAAATAAAATAAAACAGCTAAATTGGATGTCTCTGGCCTCAGAAGTAAAAACTGTTGGTCAAACACATATTATTGTAAATCTGGAAATCACACTTTAAAACAATGTTTCCTGTAATACATTACAATATTTAGCATTTTAATTTTTTGGAAAGAGCGCAGGTATATTTATAGGTAAAACACCACTCCAGTGCTCCACCACCATGAAAGCGTCTCACACTTATTGTTATTGTAGGACAACTCAAAATATGAGATATTAAGTCATTATTATAAAATACTAAGTCAATTTTATATGATGCTAAGTTGAAATCATGAAATAGTCATAGTATACGATAGTATATACAAGACTTTTATTAGAGGATTTATTTTTCTCTACATAATGGCAAAAATGTACAGAAGCACAGAGCTGTCACCCAAATAAGAAAAAAATTGGGACTATATCACATTATAATGTGATACGTTTCATGTTTTCACCACAAAATTATCACATTATCACGTGATAAGGTCCCAATATTTTTTTATCTGGGTGACAGCTCTACGCTGCCGTAGTAACAGGCCAAAAAAAAAAAAAAAAAAAAAAGGCTGATCTGGATCTGATCAAATTGCTCCTCAGCATGTGTTTAGCCATCAATTCCAGCCTAAAGTTGAGCTTGTCAGTTGAAAAGAATGGAGACTTCTTGCACGCTAAGCCTGTCTGCAGTGCAGCAACAGCGTGATTGCATTAGCATGAATATGTCATTTTTGTTTTCACAAGTGTTGTTTGGCAGTCTTACATTTGTCTGCCTCTCCAACTGTCTGCCACTCTCTCTGTGTCCCTCCAGGTATGTTGTATGTTTGCTAGTGCAGAGGATTCCGACTGTGGAGAGTATGAGTTCTTCAACAAGACCATCAACAGCTGCCAGGCCTGCCCTCAGTGCCAGCCAGGACAAGAACCTCATATGGTTGGTGCATACTCACACATACATGAAAACCATTTATTTAAGTCTTAATCTTGCTTGTTGCTGTAATCCAGTAGTTTTCTTTTTCAGTGTGTGCACACTCTGAATGCATTTAAATTAAGTATAAAAACTTGAGGAAAAAAGTTCTACAAAGATGATCATTCAAAACAAAGTAATTGCATGAGAAATACACATTAAAATGTTTCTCAGACCACCCACAATACACACTCACACACACATGTAAAAACACATAGCTGCACAGTGAAGGGTGCCTTAATTCAAATGAACAATTTCTCTATGGTTTATTGCTCTCATTGACTTCAATGTGAAGGCATGCATTACAGTGAATGACTTGCAGTAGTCACACAGTGATTTAGCATCCGTCAGTCAGTCTGCAGACAGCCAAAGCAAACACGGTGCGGGTAAATGCTTCAGTGGGCACCCCCCTCGAGGGGGTGCACCTTCCTGAAGAAGACAGCTGCAGTCAAATTAAACTCAGGGAATTACGGTTATTTGTGTACTGCAATATTTTTACATTTGAGTATTCCCCTAATTTTAGCCATTTTGTGGAAATCACACTTTTATAACATTGTGTCCTATATTAACATTAAAATATTTAGCATTTGGATCAGAAAACTTAACAAAAGCATTAAGATTATTAGACAGTCAGGTGTTGAATGAATGTGGATAAATTTGCAATGGATCCAACTTAGAGAACATGTTTAAAAACTCAAAAAACAACATTTCTGAAAGACTACCAAAAAGGTAAAACATTGAAAAGTTTGAACTTTATTAAAGCTCCTTGTCTAGAATCCACTTAGCTAACTGAACAATTATATGACACTCCAGGTCAGGTTAGTCTGTCTGAACACAGCAGCAAGAGATCAGAGCTTCAGCTATAAGCAACACCAGGCAGGCAAAATTAGCCGAACTGATTACATTTACTTGATGCTTTGTCCCAGTTGTTGACCAATCAGCCAACTAGTTGTGCTTATTTTTCCTTCTTTTCCTCCTTTTCTTCTTCCTGCTTTGTACTTCCTATTGTATTTGATAGAACACGTCACTGACAAAGTGCTGAATTTGAACCTGTAAATTTGTCCCTTTCCTAAACAGAACCAACAATGAGAGGCTGAGTCTGCTGATCTGTAATATTGTAGAAAAAAAAAGGAAAAAAAAAAAAAACCATAATCAGTGAAATGAGAATCTCCTTTGCACTTTCTTCAGCTAATCTGATCCTTTAGGGGTCACAGCCTGTAATTTCATGTTCTTCTATTTCCCTGAGGTTTTCTTGCATGTGGGTGAACATGTGTTTTGACATGCTTTTAATCAAGGGATAACCATAAGGTTCTTTCTCACAACACGGACTTCAGAAAGCACATGCCCACACTCACTTACACAGATATATCACACAAACAAAGTAGCTCTTGCATCCAGATTCCCATGTTTGTTTACACGAACGTAAACTCATTTAAGTCAGACTTATGTCTCCAGTGTTTTAACTTTAATTTAAGCTACGCTCCCATGTAACCTGGTTGTTTCAGATGCAGCTTCCACAGTATGATCCAGCCCAGGACCTTTGTTACTAGTCATTTCACTCTTTTTCTCTTCCTGCATTACCTTTAAAATACATTCCTTAAATGTTTACTTAAAAAACAAAGGTAATAATTCCAGGAAAGTTACTGCTTGTTGGACACACCCACCTACCTCCTACACTTTCATATACTAGATTCAAAAAGGTGAGAATTTGCTTTGAAAAAGAAGAGCCTTTTTAATCACTCTGAAACTGGTTTGAGGCAACAGACAGAAGCAGAGTCGCAGTAAGCCTGCATACAAAAGATCCAAGACAGGCTTTAACCCAGAGTGACATGATCCTACGGATATCTCAGCGCACTTTTCTATCAAACGATCACACTGAGACTTGCGGCCGTCAAACAGAAGGACGAGAAGATTAGGTTTTATTTAAGAGCCAGTCTACTGTAGCCCCAAGCTAAGAGGCACAGGCCGGTTTAATAGAAAGATTAAAGCAAGAGGGAAATTGAAGATGAAAGAGGAAACAAAAAATGGAGGAAGAGTATGTTTTTGTATGTGTGGGCATATGTGTGTTTGTGTGTGGCCTGCTCAACCTCCCCACTGAGAGGAAGCACCATGTGGAGAAGATCGATGCTAGAAAATAGAATGATGAGTTGGTCATCTTAAGCAGTACCAGCCATGAAAAACACACACACACGCAATGTACACACACACAGAAACTCTGTGACCAATCAGATTTTTTGTCATCTCAGAAGAGTAAAGCCAGATTTTTACTAAAGACGTGCCTAGAAACAGATGAGTATTTTTAAGTGTGCAAAGTGTATGTTTTTTTAGTTTGTATCCACATCATAGTACTAAACCCCCTTGATTTATTAAGATAATTTAGAAGGATTTATTTCGTAGAGATGATTGTGTCTAAATGAATTTCTGTGTTTTTGTGGGATGTGCAGAGCTGTGGTTACGGTTCCAAGGATGAGGACTTTGCCTGTGTTCCATGCCCTCGTGGAAAATACTCCAAAGGAAAATATGAGATCTGCAGACGCCATAAAGATTGTGATGCCCTCTACAAAGCTTCTGTTCTTGTGGCAGGGACCCCAGAGAGTGATGCAGAGTGTGGACCTTGTTTGCCAGGGTAAATCACACTAACACATGAATGATTAGAAACTGCAAATGACTGCATCTGAATTACTTAAGCAATTCATTTCACAGTCAGCTTCTACTTTATAGTGACACTTTGCACATATTCAGCTCATACCTGCAGGTCAGAGGAGAGACTTGGACAACAATATATTTTCTTGGGCCATCTCCACCAGAAAAACAATGTTACTATCAGCTATAATTTTCCTTTTCCATGATTTGTATAGTCAAAAAAAAAAAAAAAAAAGAAAAAGAAAAAAAGGCAAGAATCAAATACAAGGCACCTTGTATCTATCATTTCCTAGTAACAATCGCTTTGGCGAGCACCCCAACTTGTAAACACTTTTTGTATCCAACCTTCAGTTCTTGAGCTGTTTTATACGTCCAGCTTGTTTAAAGTCTGCGCACAGATTTTTGAAGATGTTTAGGTTTGTGGACTGTAAGGGTCATAGCAAGATGTTCACCAGGAACCTCTTTTGTAAATCTGTAGGCATACTGAGATGTGTTTGTGATCATTATTTTGCCATTATCCTCTCATCTGGAGTATTTGCTTGTGCACTCGTTGCTCCCCAAGCACTATTGGTAACACAAGCCCACAGCATGATTTATCCACTACTGTGTTTTACATCAGGATAATTGTTACTTGCACTGCATTTTTTAAAACATACCCTTATTGTGGTTTAAATATTCTATTTTAATTTGTTTTCTAAAGTTTAGATGTTTCTTTGCAAATGTTTCATTTTCACTGGCTAATTCAGAAACGATTTCTTGGCTCTTTTATGAAAGTAATGAAAGCAGGTGTAACCCCACTCTGGAGTCTAATGAATGTTTTAAGAAACAAGAAAGCTAAGAAAGCTTACATACAGCAGCTTTCATTCGTATGACTGTGTGATCCTCTCTTAAGGTAAAATAGTCTGAGGACAGGTGTAGATTTACCAGTCAGTTGTATTCCGTTTACATTTTCATATTATTATTTACCTACTAATAGAGCTATTTCTTAACTTTTTAAAAATGTCTGCTGCGTTTTTTTGTGTTGTTTTCTCTTTTCTGCCTCTGGCAGATCATTGAAATTCTGTAAAACTACAGACATGAATGTGCATCAAAACACCCATGTGTTGGATCGTGAGAGGAATAAAGAAACAGACCACTCATAAATGAAATTGTTCCCTTGCATTCTTAGTGGTCGGTCTTCACAGATCCATTTTTAAACGTTTCCTACCATTACACTTTGTTACCTAAAACAAAGTAATGGAATGAGCGTGACATAAAGAAACCACATGGTTACTTGCTTCGCAAAAAGCCATCAGCAGGATGCGTTTTGACCTGCACACCAGCTTCAGTGAATTCTGTAGAAGTCATAGCACCTGTCTCGATGCAGAATCTTCCGGAACCTTCTTCCTTAGGCATACATTTACCCGATTTATGATTTTTAAAAATGGGATAAGTAGGCTGAAAACATTTTTAATATAACTTTCTTGCAGAAATCCAAGTACGCATTGTCCATCAATCCACAATCTTTGAAGTTGGTCAACCTGCTTCAAATATTGTGATATTATAACTGATGTATATATATATATATATATATATATATATATATATATATATATATATATACACAATAAGGTTGGTGTTAAAGGGTTAGCATGAATTTTTTTTAAGGATAAGGGTGGATGGCAGGAACCTCACCGAAACAAATAAATGAATGAAAAGTAAAAATAGTTTTAACGACAAAAATCCAGGAATGTGATCAAGTCTAGAAAAACTGTAGCTGGGGATCTTCCAACATGCACAAACTCAGGTGGCTGAATCCAGGGAACAAAAGGTCATGTCGGCTTAAACTGAACTGAGAGGGACAAAAACAGACAAAATCACTTGAAGTCAAGACAGGGAGAAAAAGAACTGACTTGTTAGGTGGCGGTACTATACTGCTGGTAAGCAGACAAACTGGCGCTGAATGAAGAGCAAGCCCAGGTTTTTATGCTGGAGCCAAATGAGGATCACCTGTGTCCAATAATCAGCTACTCAGGAGTGCTAGGAGGAAGGAGGAGCAAAAGCACAAATCCCAACAAATTTAGATGTTTACAATCTGGTATATTGATGAAATTTCCTTTTCCTGTCAGCTCTTCTGCTGCCTCCAGTTTTCTTGGCTCTGATGCTTACACAGGATGTTGTTGTTTTTTTCTTTTTTCTTTTTTATTTCACCTTCTGATTAGTGTAATTGTCACAGAAGTGAGTATGTAGACATTGAGCTGGATCACGTCTGTATCTCTGTACTGTACATGTTGCTCTGGGTGCCGTGCGCTGCAACAAGCAGAGTCCATGCATGTTTCCTGCCAAACAGAACAGGCCTGAACAGTTACTTTAAGGCTGAGTTCAAGCTTGTAGCTAAACATAAGAGAAGACTTGCAGGAATATGTGAATAATTTCCTGTTCCAATGTAACAGTTCTCTCCTGCTTTAGCTATAGGATATTTTGTGCAAAGTTAGCTGGATCTGCTTCTACCACTCAGGGCCACTGATGCAGTTTATGTGAAAGTGCATTTTCCTCTGTTCTTCAAATGCCAGTGGCCGTCTGTCAGGATGGTGTTGGTGCATCTTCATTTCTTTGTAGACAGAGTATTTTTACATTTGCCAGGCTAATTTTTTCCCCCCTAAACATGCAGCTTTTGTTATTTTTTTCTGTTAAGTATTGCACTGGCTACTTCTTCTCAGTGTGTGCTTTAACTTTACATTCAGTGTAACTGTGTATATTGTTTTATTTTCAGATCTAGTAACTGTGATTCAGATAGTGTTTTTCAACATAAATGCTAAATTAAGAGTGTTTACATCCAGTTGTGGCTAAAGGGGACAGTAGAAATGAGGCATGTGCACATGTATATAATGTTATAGTTATAACCTTTATTTAACCAGGAAATTATCCATTGAGATTAAAAATCTCATTTACAAGGATGTCCTGGCTGTCCAAGATGAAGCAACAGTACAGAAAAACTGCAGAGTACAAAAAATGTAAGACATTTAACAGTGTTGCCAATGGAATCTGATTGAAAAAATATATTTGCGTTTCTGACTTTGTTTTGGAGACAGATAAACAGACTTTTAGACATCTGGTTCAATGTTGGACCTACATGGACTATGTCCATCTGCATGTCTGCATGAGTACCTCACACTGAGAATGATAACCAGAGGAGCTAAAAGTCCTATAATGATGCCTCACAAATATGGAACTGGATACAGAAAGTGCAGAAAAAGGCAAATTAAAACTAATCAGAGCAGCAGTGGGGGTTCTAAGATAATGCCATTGACAGTGCACTACCTGCACAATTTAATTTTTTTAAATCCTGGCAAATTCATCAGATTTGATAATAGTATTAACATATGTAACAAGTTTCTGTGATTTTATTTAGATTAGATGAGATGCTGCATATTTGGCCTGAACCAAGCCAAGTCTTTACACTAAAACACAGAACTGTGAGGGGTTCATTTGGGGCTGCATCATTGCAAAAAGTAACAGAAAAATAAGATTAGCTACTTGTTTTTATATGGCAAAACATAATCTAATGATGATGATTCTCTTCAGTGGATTGTCAGAGAAAAAATATTGTTTTCCAACATGATGATGATTTAAAGCACCATACCAAAATCACACAGCCGAGTCTTAAAGAATATGATTTGGATAAAGTATATCATATTATTTGAATTCATTGGGTACTTTTCTGGAACAAATCATCATCCATAAAAAAGCAGCCAAAAAAAAAATGACAAGACCGGAAATGTAAAATCCTACATGACTGTTCATTTGGGAGGGCAAGGTAATTAACGTAAGGTGTTTCACTTTGAATTATTTGTGAAGGGAAATTGCACAAGGGTGTGTTCAGTGCATATTATAGGAAGGTAACCGCTGATTACCTGCTGGCTGTGTGAATTGTATGCAGTTACTCAAATTTGATCCTCATACCCTAAAGTCCTAAGTGATTCAATACTTTTTAGCTATTCACAGCTTTGGAACCTTCTTACCTCCCTCCCTCCCTCTTTTCCTCTTATATTCACTTCATGACTGAGGGCTATATCTGTACCAAGCTGTGTTCAGTGCCTTCAGGGCGTTAATTATGCACACTTCTTCACAAAGTCAAACTTTTCACCTCAGCTTCTTCCCCATATGTTAGCACTGTGTAAGTGCAGAGTGTAGGAAGGTCACACACTGCACACACCTGCTGGAAGAACTTGTTTGCAAGTGTTAAAACTGTTTTTAGGAAAACTTTGCTGGTCCTGTAAGGCCATAAGGCCTATTTATGCCCCCTTTTCCTGTGCTATCCGGTAGTATTGCTCCATTTTCTGCATCAAGCGATGGTTGGCTAAGCTCCAAAATGGACCAAATTACGCATGTAACCGATGCAGGAGACAAACAAACTGTCTGCATGTTCATCTTCTGCATCGAGCATAAATGGGCCTTAATGCCTGTATTCTTTCTTTATAGTATTGTATAGCAGAGTGAAAGATTTTGAACGATAATGATTTACATGGGGAAAGCAAAGCTGTGAATCAATTTCACTCACTCTAGGGTTCTCAAGTTACAGTGTCCAGTAAGTTGTTAGTTTAAAACTGTGTATTTTTATGTTTTGCAGGTATTACATGCTGAAGAACAGACCTAAAAACCTCTATGGGATGGTTTGCCACTCCTGCCAAAATGCACCACGCAACACCAAAGAATGTAAGGCTTACTGTTTTGTTCTTTTTTTTTTTTTTCATTTTCTCTCTCGTTTTCTTTTCATTTGCTTCCTCTCACACTCTTTTCTCTTTCTGTCTTTTGACCGTGAATTTCTCCTTTTCAGGTCTGAAAAGGATTTCTGGTGCATTAAAAGGCACTGAGCATGAAGGTTTTGTGTCTGAATGAGAGGAAATAAAGGGGGACAGGCTGTGCAAAAGCAGATGTCAAAAGCCTGGAACTAGTTTGAGGGAACAGTTGGAGGTCAGAGGTTGCTTTAAGTTCTCTCAGACCATATAGTCTGTATCTATCCTTATATGTGGGCCTCACTGATGCTTAAAAAGACGTTGTACACTGTTTTCCCCTCCCTTTGTCGGATCATTACTGTCCTAGCTCCACAGACTGTTTGGCTTATTGACAATAACAATAAAGACTCACTGATCCTCCTGCGTACCTGAAACTTGTCTGTCATGATATGAGTGCATGCAAACGCTACACCAGCTGCTGCACTTGTTCATACATTTTAGTCTGTTTGACTTTTATATAACAGCCATCTGCAAATTGAATAATTTGTTCTTGGATATTTTGATGCATCGCTTTCTCCAGTGGCACTTTAGAACAGTTTTTCATCCTTAATTTATATTTGAAAGTTATTTTGCACAATACTGAATGCACATGATAAATGTATGGAAGCAAGTACTGTGCTGCATCACATCCAACTTTAACCTGCAAGTGTCATTTCAGATTTTAAGTATTAAGTTCTGTAAGTATTTAAAAAGCCTCTGAGGTGCAGATGCTGACAAATGTGAAAGAGAAAAGAATACTACCAGACCTCATACTTCAGATGAGCTTTTTAATGAAGCGTAGTTTCAAATATTTTCCGTTTCCCAGTGTTCTTTCTGTGGCTTTGTCACCAGTTACAATCTGTCACCCGTTGTGACAGATATACGATTCTGAAAATGAGGAAACATCTACGGATCTGACTCCAATGATATTTATGGGCCCATAGTTGCTCAAAATCCCCTCTGAGAATTATTGAAGAGTCCGGAAACTAATGTCATTGTTATTGTGTCATATTTAATGAACGTGTTTTGAAAGATGAAAACCCCAAACAGCCGCCTGGGCCTGCAGAGGAAAGGCTGTGAAGTATGTTCATGTGTGTGTATGAAGAATACGCACACTTTTTGATGGTGTCCTAACAGTCTCTTCAGCAATAGAAAAAACATTCAATTATTATTCCTTGAATAAAATACAAATAAGAGAAATGGGGTGATAGTACACAAACACATGAAGACATGTTAATCAAGTGATTGTATAAAAAAACTTGATTTATAAAACAATTATTTTTTAAATAAAATGTTTTTGATAGATAAATTAAAAAAATAATCTTTCATGTTTAAATCATACCATTCTTACCCTAGATACAATGCCCTTTAGCAGGAGAAAGATATATAGCAATATCATGTGTGTTTTCCTTTGCAACATATTTTTCATTATGTGATACGTCAGAAATGCAACATTTCACAACTGTTAAATGTTAAAAAACACTTAGCTGTCAGTGGTCTGTTAAGGGTAGATATAAAATACACATGGTTTTACTTAAATATTAATAAATATCTACTTAAAGATTTGCATCATGTTGAGTAAATTATTTCTCATGCAAAATGACTGTAATCTATGCTGTTGTTCTCATCGTTTCTGCACCATGTTTCAGACACAAACAAATGTTCCATGGCATGTTTTACTGGGGGGTCAGGCATTTGAGAAACAACTATTTTGTTGATAGTTTGTCATGAAACTGCTCTGCAGTTAAGCCTTAAATTTACTTAGATACTTAAATGCCAAGAGAACAACAATTCCAGCTTTAATACACATTTAAACGATAACTTTTAAGTACCTATTTTACCAAATGAAATCCACAAAACAGGAACACGAAAATAATGCTCCTCCACAGTAAATTAAATGAAGGCGCTGAAAGCTGGGAGTTCTACTTGTTTAGGGTGAAGGCAGGCCGACACTTGCCATGTAATCTGTAAATTACCTCGGCTCCTGCCATGGCTCTGTGTGTGTGTGTGAGATAATTAAAACTTTGGCAGGTATGAGAAAGACAGATGATTAGCATGTTTGTGCTTGCGCTGATGCTACTCTTTGGCAGGCTGTGATATGAACCGATAGGCATTTGCTCAGTTTCTAATGTTTCCTTGATTTCTTTTTCTGCCAGTTTCTGTAAATGCAGCTTAATACTTAAACTGATGTCATTTTGAACATCAACACAGATCATCTAAGATCATGGCAGTTGCTCATTTCTGGAAATGAACCTACGCCTCATACAAGCTAACTGATACCACGGCTCTCACCTTAACCCATGTCTCTAAACACAGGTCTGCAGTTCTGTTTCTTTTAGTTTGTTTGGACCACATTTGCCCTGCAGTGTGCCGTGTGTTCAACCTGCGAGACATGATTAAGAGATTAAACCACAAGAAGCTAAACAAAATTCCAGTTCAGGCTCATGTTCTTATCCAGCGAAGTGTAAACACATCCCAAAGTTAATGTCTGCAGCTACAGGGTGTGTGAGTCTGTGTGTATGTGATGACACGAGGCTCTGAGACCACAGGAAGTGGTAAGGTACATGCCAAAAAGGTCTATAGTGTATCAACGTGCTGAAATGAAAGACTGATTAAAAGAGCTGATTTATGAGCTGCCACGGGTTTACAGCTCCATTAGGAAAGAGAAAAAGAGTCTACATCGAAGGGGAGGGGAGAGGGGGGACGGCGGGTGGAGCAATAGAAAGTCAGCTGAGAGAAATGTGGACAGTCTTTGCTGTTTTGTGTCCATCCTGCTCAAAAAAACAGCTTGTTTATTGTGGCGGTAGACATTCTGAATGAGACCAAAGTTAACTGCTGTCAGTTCATATAATTTGCTTTTGCAAAATGTTATTGCTTGCTAAATGATGTCAGGCAACACTGTGTCAATAAAAGGCGAAGCCAAAGCTAACATACCATCATCAGTGAATTCCATCAAATGAACTTCAGAATTTGTGGAAGACATTGATGATGCAATATTCAGAATAGTTTTGGGTTCAAAAATACTTTATATCTGAAGTTTAAATGAACATATTTCAGCTTGTGGCTCTAAGACTGAAAAACACCTTTTCAGACAAAGCATTCAGGGCTTGTTCGAACTGTTGTCATGAAACAGTAGTGTTTTGGTTAACGGTCACAAAACAATAAAAATTATATTATAACACACCCAAACTTTGTCACTGTGATTAGAATGACCAACATTGGCTGTGTTGGAGAATCTATTATTAGCACACTGCTAGTTTTTATGTATTTGAACTTTTTTATGACATGTTAAAACATATTGTATTTACCTGCTGTAACAGCATAGCTGGTCTGTATATGTACCATATATACTCTATATAAACCTGGTATATTAACTAGAAGTGAAATTTCAATCTGTGTGTACATGTGTGTTTTTCAGGCATGCAAACCAACAAGCCAGATACAAAAGCTTCACCTGATACTGGTAGCACAACAATCTTACCTCATCCAAATAAAGGTATGAGCAAACACAGAGCCAGAGAGACTAGTCTTCCCTAATCCATCACCATCCTGTTTTCATGGTTGTTTCTCCCATACTCACCCTTGTTTTACACCATGGTCCCCATTTTTCAGAGTCCCTGGGACAGGGTCACCTAGCAACAGCTCTTATTATCGCCATGTCAACCATTTTCATCATGGCCATCGCCATCGTTCTCATCATCATGTTTTATATCCTGAAAGCCAAACCAAGTGGTCAGGGTGAGGCATATACAAAAATACACACATGCAATTTCACATAAAAGGTTGGCATTTGTGGTATATGAAGTTCTGTGTGTGTGTGTGTGTCTGCAGCATGTTGTTCTGGACAAGTCGCAAAAGCAGTGGAGGCTCAGACCAACAAACAGGAGGACAAAAAGGACGTCCCTGGTGAGACAGGATACACACATTTCTATTTTTCCACTGTCTTAATTGGAGGTTTTTAGTAGTTAATGAAAAAATAAGCTACTTTGTCCACATGTTGGTGTTGTGGTTAAAAACCTCATCCTGGCTTTGATTAAACTTTGTCATGTTTACATGAAACACAAGTAATATTATTATTTACTCGTGAACAGGATTTTAACTCTGTCCACATTTAATTCACCATCCTGAAAACAACTGCCACAGATAAACAAATAAATCATTTCTTTCTAGTCTTACTGAAATGTCTGTTATGCTGGTTAAAATACCACAGAAAACTACCATGTGAAAAAGAATTTTGTTAAATAGTCTGAGAATTAACAACATCACACACAGCAAACTGATCTCAGACTAAACTCCATCTCACTAAACTTACAGAAATATTTTTGTTGGCACTAATAAATATTTTAGGCACAATTTGAACTGGCCCAAGCTGTTAAAAATTAACATTCAGCCATCCGATTTAGTCAAGAAATAATTCCTCCATTACACATCGGCTCCATAAAACCTGGACCTCACGGTCTGTTTAGTCCTTTGTGTTTCAAGTTTTTAAAGGCTAATGTTAAAGCTGTTGTTTATATGGACTACGTTTCCACAGTAAAGGCGGAGCTGTTGAAAGCTGGTGCTGATGCATTCAATGATAGAAGGAAATTTTAATTTCAAACTTCCAACTAGTGAGAAAATAAAATCAGTCAATACTTATTACCTATATTAAACAATAACCTGAAAGAGCATCACAGGCTTTTAAACTGCCAGTGAAATTTGCTGTTAATAGCAAAGAAAATCACAACAGCATAAGAGTTTTCAATTCTCACTGCCAAGGGACCGTCAATGCAGCAAGATTTGAACTTGAAGTTGGGTGAAGATGCATAGACAGGGTGTTTCTTCTGTGAACTGGGAGTGTGATGTAAAATTTATTACAAGTCTTTGTCTCTAACTGAGTAAGATATTTTCAGATGTAGGGCAGCCCCAAAAAAGTGTTAGCTTGTCTTGTGTTGTGTTGAGTTTTGGAGTTTGCAATTGCAGTAACTTCAGAAACTCAGACATGGTCTTGATGCCATACTTGTCATGATCAAAGCATCAAATATAAACTGGGTTTGATACTTTATCCTCACAGTTTTCATTTAGGCTCGAGAACAAGTAAATTATAATTGCATTGCTTGAAGTTGTCTCATGACTCATGTAGGGCCTGATATAAACAAAGTGGGAGAACATGGACACACTTCTCCTGATCCTTTCTATGGATCATCCTATGATTCACTCATTCGTTTATTCATTCAGCCAAGAAGAGAAAAGGAAAGTAAATACTATCTAGGAATATAAGTAGCTAGAAGAATAGCTGTTTTGTTTATACCTTTATAAAAATCTTGCAGAGTAGTCTAAATACTATAAGATATTTGCAACACAAAAACTATATAGCAACTTAGAAACAGTTTCTTGTAACCTCATATCTGAAAAAAACAAAGACAATGAGCCTCACTGCTCATTACTGTTTCCACAAACTTTTTTTTTTTTTGCATGATGCACAACTTTAAATGCTTAGCCCACTAACCATATACTAAAAACCTGATTCAGACTCATATATACACTACAAATAGCACAATGACAAACAAAGCTAAAACAAGACAACTATAATTAGTTTATTTCTGACTCCAAAATGACTGCAAAATATTTATGTTGTCTAACAAAAGCTAAAGCCACCCAGCAGTTTTTAACAGAAGATGTATAATTTTTACTAATTCCTGCTTTAAAATCATTTCAACCCTCTATTTATAAAACCTAATGACCATTTTTTTTTCTTTTGAGTATCTGTGGATGAGCTCAGTTTCCACAATTCACAGCTTCCTGGTGTTCAGCTGATAACGATTTTCCCTTTTAACTGCAGTAACAAACTCCATATTTTTTTATAGTTGTCACACAGTAAAAAAAATAAAAAGTTTCCTTCAGAATTTTTTTCTTTCTGCCAGCGCAAATCATGGGACATGTTAAGATCTGCCCTATATGACCCAAGCAATGCTAATCACGTCTACATTAACTATGTCATTAAACAAACTATATCACCTTGTAAAATCTGACAGAATCACATTGAAATGTTAACACAGCATTGCCTCCACATGTATTGGAGAGCATACTAAAGTTTTTTTTGCATAATATATGCAAATGCATGTGTGTGCTTATGCATTGTTTGTGTATGTGTGCGTGTAGGCTCACAGACATGCAAAGTGATGAGTGTATCGTGGTGGAATGTGAAGTTTCCAAAGCTAAAGCCATACATTGCTGTAGGCGCCATTTTTCCTGACAATGATTCTCTGTTCAATTTCACTCCCAGACTGACTGACTAACCACTTACATGTGGCGTGAATGAGAACACACACATACACACTAATTACTGTAGCTGCAGCCACAGACACATTATGACTTAAAAATGTAATAACTAAACAAAAACCATGATAGAGCAGTTGGAGTATTATTAGGGCTAAATGTCTGCATTGTTAGTTAATGTTGAGTTATCAGAAAAGGCTGCACAGATATGTGTTGATGAGTGTGTGTATGTGTGAATGCACTTTGGATGACTGGTGTGTAGACGTGGGAGATCAGCTCATTGCTTGGAGCTCTACCGGAGCTAGCTGCCACTCATGTAGACACTGGCTTTATAAGGCCGAGAGATGAAAGACACAGGCGGGTTAACCCAAACTAACACATGTACACGCAGCGTTTGTTCCTCTTATTTACTCACTCATTGAGCTGTCTATTCCTATCATTAACTGGATAAGTTAATGTACTTTCACCTAATACTCATCATAATCATTGTATACATCATTAAAACTACAATTGCCATTAGTCCCAGGACTCTGTTAACCTTTGTGATCTCTGACTCATGTCAATAAAAATTTAAAGTTGAAAAAGTTATCTTACTTGGTTGATTCAGCCTTTTACTGGTATAGTATTGCTGTGTTTTCCTTGTATTTTGAATTAGAGACAGATTAACTTTGAATCTGGGTTTTTTTGGCTTCACAGACAGTGTGGTGATCTTCGCAGAAAAAGACGAGTATGACAAACTGAAAGCTCCTCCTCAGAAGACGGTGAAAAGGTGAGAGATGCCTCCAGTTTAGATAAACTCTGCTCCTTCTGTCTGGGTGAATAAACTGGATGAAATGAAAATAAAATTCAAAGTTACTTTTGTTTAAAATCAAGGCAGCTTAAAGTTTTAAGTGGCAGAAAACGAACACACTGTGTGATAAGAACTGGAATGCAGCCTGGTTTTAGCAGCAGACGAACTAAATTCCTATTTACCTTGAAGACCAGATAAGTTACTGATGATAATACAACCAAAATATCATACAGGTATTGACAACATTCATAGTGGTACCATAGTGAAAAGCTGAAATGTTTCTTCCTGTTTGGAAGCTTCATTGTCAGTTTTAATTCCCCGTGATGGAAGAAGACTTTTCAAAAGCAAAAATCTAGATCATAACTTTGGAAAAGTTTGATCTCGTTGCCTTCTGAGGCAGCTGGATTATCACAAGGTCATTAGCTTTCCATCTTGGCTTCTGATGCAGTGTGGATGCCATTTTAACATCTTTTATACCAGAACTGGAGAATATTTCTTAATTTAATGTTAACATTTTTACATTTTTACAGTCATGTGCACAGATAGAAATTCAGACACACAAAGAACAACAGCTGAAAAGTCAATGTTTGGCCTCTTTAAGCTAAGTTAAAATTTTGCATGTATTTTTTTTTTCTTCTCCTGGCCATTTAAGATCAGTAGACCCTGATAAGTGTGAAACATGAGACTTGGCATTGAACAGGAAGTAGTTTTTGAGGAAGAAAAAACAAAACGAATATCATCAGTCTGTTTTGTGACTTTGCCTGATCCGATGAGGGCACTGCGTCTCTGGGGTTAGCACACTAGTTAAAGAATTATTTTCATTGTCATTTATTAATCTAATCTAAAAAAATATTTGCAAATAATCATAACAACCCCCCCCCCCACTCCCATTATGTTAGATATGTTTTTGTTTTTTATGACAAATCTTATACTTTCAGTTTTTCCTTTTCAGACATCCCTTAAACTCATCTAGAAGTCCTACAACGTTATATAAAAAAGAAAACTATGAAAATGTACATTTACAACACAATGTTATTACACATGCTAAAATTATTGGTACTACGCTCTGCATCTAGTATAAATGTGTAATATGGGTGTGTACTTGTATTTGGATGCAGTTTCACAGAAACTCCACACAACAGTATCGATAATAATTTTCTCATTATTTGCCCATTATTAAGTCACCACAGAACAAGCCAATGCAGAAAGTATCTTTGCTGCTGGCTGTTTTTTTTTTGTTTTTTTTTAAGAAGATAGCCTATTATGTGGCTTTGGAGCAGGCAGGGTTGTTTTGGAGGGGCATGAGGTAAGATAGCACATTATGAACCCTGAAGACTAAAAACACTGAAAGTCAGACAGTGGGGGTAGTTGTTGGAATAGATAAGGGTATTTATTCCAAGCTTCATTTAAAACCACCACCAGGTGAAAGCATGTCCTAGCAGACAACAAAAGACTGATGTTTTTTCTCACCTTCCTCTCTGTATATTACCCAGCCCTCATGTGAAGACAATGCTGCTTTATAAACAGTGGTACATGTGCAGAGGGCAAGTGAGAAAATACTACACACAAACATGCTGTTAATCACTGTGCAAATCCTAGATTGCTAGTAGTCTGCATATATTAAACGGGATGCTTTTACAACTCCTAAAGAGCCTGTAAATGAAAGAACGGACAAGACATACAGATCCACATACACATGCAAAGACAGACTCCTTAGCAACACTAGCAGTCAATAGTGGAGTAAAGTGGCATGCCAGAAGATGTGCTAACTCTCTGCCAGAGTGGGTGTTAGATGTCTGGGAAACAATGCCATTTTGTGCATGTGTGTGCGTTTAGAAAAAGAGTGTGGGACATGGAAACAATGCCATTCTGTGTTCATCTCAGTCAACAAGGTGCTTTTGCGAGAAAGCCCAGAGCAGACTGAAAGAAGGAGATGATGTGTGATAAAAGTGATATTGCACTGTATCATGTTGTAAAACGCCAGGTTGCTTGAGTCAATCACAGTAGCATCAGCAGCCATGGCAACAAAACAGTATTATTCTCTACATTACTTGCCAGTTCTTGGTAAGTCTAAAAAGAACACAAGGTGTATTGTGCATGGCTACCACTTTTAACTTAAGAAATATAAGTGTTAAAGGAAATTAAGTCATGGCTACCGTCTTAGTTAAAAGTTTATTTAGCACGTTTAGCTAAACATCTGGTTGAATACAACGCAGGCGTGATATAAAATTTGATACTTTTTTGCAGAGGTCTGAAGCAGCTTGTACTGTACCATAGAGGTGAGAAATGAGGAAGCAGCCAGTATAATTTTGTCCAAAGGGAACAAAATTAATCAGGCAGAACCACTTAAGCTCAAAGAAGTCACTGCAGCTGGCCAGGAAACAGTCTGGGTACTCAACCTCCTTTACAACCATAAATCTGTCTACTTCAGTTTGAGTACATCTTTAACAAATGAGACAAAAGTATTAATTAGTGTGCTATAAAGGAGCTAGTAGGCTAATAAACTGCTGACTCAGCCTCAGCTAATTGATCCATTTCCTGGCAAGAAAGCTAATAATTGCATTGTTCTGTATGTAATGGACTACGATGCAGAAAGTAGCAGCTTATCTGGAACACTTTTGTTTGTGAGTGTTGTATTAGAGCAGAGCCTCACTGACATTTAGAAAAAGAAACTTACATTCACATCTTAAATAACTCTTGTCAAATTATTTAGTATTGATGTGTTTGTATTTGCAGTGAAAATGATGCATCTTCAGAGAATGAGCAGCTGCTGAGCCGCAGCATTGACAGTGACGAAGAGCCCACATCAGATAAACAGGGATCGGCAGAAATCACAAACCCTAACACCAACCTGTGTCTTGTCAACCTGGGCAACAAACCTGACCTCTGCCTGCTCTCTCTGGGACTCTTGGACCGCGGCCGTGCCTGCAATGGCAACCCCAACGGTACAGCCAGCCAGGCCAATAACATCCCAAACCCCAACCACATCAGCAATGTCAACCACATAGCCAACAGCAACCACATCAGCAGTGTGAATGCGCTCAACAACAACAATAAAACTCCAGGGGTAAGAGGATGGAGTTTTCAAAGACTACTGTATTTAAAATGTGACCAATTCAGCATTATCTGGAAATCTCATAATGCTGTTTGGGTTTTTTTTTTGTAAACCACACAGATGCTACAGAGTCGTAGGAAGAAGATACTAGATCTGTATGCCAGAGCCTGTAATGTTACTGAAGGTAATTCTAAATAAAACAAAAGAAAATATTCATTCACCAAATCCTCCAAATCTTAAATTCCTGTCCCTTCTCCAGGCCTAAGCCCCACAGAGCTTCCCTTTGACTGTCTGGAGAAGGCCAGCCGCATGCTGAGCTCCTCCTACAGCAGCGAGGCGGCCGTGGTGAAGACATGGAGGCACCTGGCTGAGAGTTTTGGGCTGAAGCGAGATGAGATTGGCGGCATGAGTGATGGTCTTCAGCTCTTTGAGAGAGTGAGCACAGCGGGCTACAGCATCCCTGACCTCCTAACTCGCCTAGTGCAGATCGAGAGGCTTGATGCCGTGGAGTCGCTCTGCGCAGATGTGCTGGGAAACAGCGAGGTGGTGGCAGTGGCGGGACGGCAGAGTATCAACAGCTTTCACAGCCAGTTGGTCTGTCCTTCCCCGTGCACATCTCCTTCCCAGCGTTGTGCCAGTGTCTAAATATTCAGTGAAGCAGACTTCAGAGACTTAAAAGTACATGTGTATGTAAGGACAGATTCTCCTCTGAGAAGGACATCACATACAGTGTACAACTTACCCATTACATGAAGAATGTCAGTGAGCTCCTGCCTACAAGCTTTTTTTTTCTAATAAGAAGCTAATATCCAAAATATTTCAACATGCTTATTTTTTTGTGCTGCAATTTTCGAGAGAGATGAACAAAGATTAAAACCTCAGATGCTAATTATTCTCTACTTTGCTATCGATTAGATTTTCTTCTGCATGAATAATCAGCGCAATAATCTGAATTTGTTTTTCATTTTATTAGCATGTTGCCTCCCTGATATGCTTCAGAATTTTGTGGAAAAAAATAGCTGAAAGGCCTGTGCGCTGGACGCAACACAATAAGAAAATTTTTCCAAACTTATTATATTAAATTGAGTGTAAAATTGATTAGAAATGCTGCAGTGTGCTGGAGAGCATCCTGGCCAGCTGGATATAAAAACTGGGGAGCCCCTTCATCACAGCATTGGGAATGAATTGAAAAAGAGACCTGAAGATGCCCTATAACGGTACTCCAGCAGTCTATGTTGCTTTATTCTGATGGGCCTCTACCCAGTTGAGAGCACTCCAAAAAGAGTAAGACCTAAAAAATAGCGTGTTTGAACTGAGTCTTAGTTGTACTCTTACTGTACCTTTGGATCAGGACCAAACCCTTATGCTTTTTCCTGCAGTACCCAGATGTTTGTGCCTGTATAAAGAAAGCAACCTGGTTTGACCGCAGCATTAGTTAACATTCATAACTGCTCCTTTAACTGTGTTGTCATCACTCAGAGAGAAGGAAGATATCAGCTCCCTACTTGAAATGCAATCCTCCTAGCCAGCTGGCAATGCTAAAGCATCATTCAGTTCAGCTTTCATCTGCTAAACTCACTTGTGAACTTGTGGTATTTTTTCATGCACCAGTGTCTCTTGCTGAATTTGAACATAACCAGAAAACATGTGCAAGAAGACAAGAGCAGATCAGGATATGATCTTTTTAACAGAATTGAATGGATCATATTAATCCCGCATCTACTCCATGAAATCTTGACTTCACCACTTTGATGTAACCATTAATTATCATACAATATGTGGAGAGAGTTTAGGAAAACTGATGATTTGCAGATACAGTGTGCAGAAAAGTTCAAAGACCCACTTCACAAAAAGCAAATTCCCAAAACCCATAGATTCATTTTAGGTGGGGTGTTCAGTGTTCAAACATTAATCCAATAAACTGGATGAGGACAGTGCTCAGCCACTGACCACATGTCTACAATTCACTGTCTATAACTTTAAGACAGATTCACATACTCTCCTCCTGCAGCTACTTCCTCAGCAGTGACCCAGCCTGTGACCCAGCACTATAACTCTGCCTGTTTCTCTGCTTTTACCCCAATCCTGCGGTCTACTGCTGCCGCCAGCCCTAATTATTTGGCGTGTGGCTCCCCATGCCCCTAACAGGCTAAAGTGTTGTGGTTTACAGAGCGGGTGCAAAGTGCCTGTGATTTCCAGCACCTAATTAAGCATTTAGGGCCACTTAACTACTGAAAGCCCAGTGGAAAAGCTATAAAAACCCTGCATTAAAAGAGCAATGCCAGGACAGATGAATTACTAACTCCCCCCAGGGTTGCTGCACTGTGCACGGTGAAAGATTGCTGCCGGTCGTGGTGGAGCTAGCGCTACAGTTGTTCTACAACGTCTGCTCTCATTCAGCTTTTGTGGTTGGCTCAGTCATGCTCAGACAGGATTTAGCCCCCCTCTCCCCTATGGGACCAATAGACTAAACAAGAACAATATGCAGTTGTGTGAGTTCTAAAAGGCAGCTGAAGCAAGTTAGGTGTTGTATGCACGGGGCAGAAATCTCAGCTCTGATAAGCATCACACTAAACCTTGGAGGAGCGTTGTTAATGTCCATCTTAACTTTATTGACAGTGATGCCCACAGTTAAGAAGCTGTAGATCAGGTCCACTAATTTTCATTTACGGTTAAGCATCAAAACTAAGCAATGATCTCCAAAGTCCGAGCAACGCCAAGAGCTGCTTTGATGTCATTTCTGCCTGATCTTGATCTGACGCCTAATGTTGCCTGCATAATATCCCATAACTGCTCAGCATTGCAGTTTTTCTTTCCTTACGCTTTATGGTCATATCTTCCATTGCAATCTGGGGCTGGACTCCAGCACTTTAAATTAATGTGCATGTTTATCACCTGCATATCTATCATTCTCTTGTGTGTTTGATCTTAAGCTCTAATTTCAAAATATTGCTCTCTCAGAACAGTGTTGTCAACAAATGCATTTACATTTAAAGCGCATTAACTTTTTTTTCTTTTACATTTTATACAAAATGTCTGAAAACATTAACTGTTGGATTAAACTGATGTGAAACAGAACTTATTTTCAGACAAGAAAATTTTTTCGTCTGACATATTTTATGCTGATATACAGAAGCCAAACATAAATTACTTACCTCAGTAGCACATACGTTAGTATAGTACATGTAGAAATACACAAGCTCTTCACAGAACCAAAGTGTAACTGTATATATAAGTTATTATTGTACATAAAGTATGCTTTAATAAAGATGTATGTTGGAAGGTCCATTGTATGTGTTTCTCAATGCTGCATCAGCAGACTGGCGATTGCCAAATCTTTCTTTGTTAAATCTTAGATGTCTGATAAGAGGATTTTAGTTGTAAGAACCATTGTTCTGGTTTAAACTAAATGCTCAACTTATAGCAGCATAAGTAAGATCTTTCATTTATAGACCTGATTTATGCTGTTGTTTGCTTTCTACTGTTTGTGATGGTATTCAAAACTTTAACTACAGTCAAGTAAGCAAGCGTTCAGTTAAAAGACGTTAACACAAACATGATCAAATCTACATTAAAATGTAATCAAACATCACCAAATGCAAAAAAGATTTCCACTGAGTATGGCAAATAACCCACACAGATGTCCATCACTGATGTTTGACAATCATTATTGCTGAGTCTGACAGGGTTTGTTAGTAGCTTGGACACGCAGAATGGAAAATCTTCAAACATTCAATTAAAGGTCATTAAATGTGACAAAATATCTGGATGGTTAGTCAAATTAAAGATGATTTAATTGGAAAAAGCCTGTAGGACAAGATTAGAAAACCAGACTTTAAATTTAGTCATTAGACCTTCCCTTCAAATGTTCTTTTATTATCTCTTGAACCAGCCAAACCACTTTCTTATTCATGATAATTGAACTGAATCACTCTTATGAAGCTCTCATTATACATAAATGGAGTGTGTTTAGTTTTCATTGTTACCAAATGATTAGGAAAAAACTTTACTTGTGCACCAACCTGAAGCAATCATCTTATAAACATCATTCACGTAAATCCAATCTCCTGCTCCCACTGATCTTAGACTTATTTCTCATCAGCTCCTGCAGTGGCACCTATTTGTCATCCAGAATTCACTGTTGGGATGTGAAGTTGTGCCAGGATTCCAAAGGCATTAGCTAAACAATGAGGTGTGTATCTGTGCTGGCTGGGGATCTTAAGGCTGCCTCTGAAAAGGTCTGTCTGGCAGTGGACACATATATTGATGCTGGTGTGAGGCATCGGAGCAGTTGGAGGTCGTTTCCTCATCATATTTCAAATACTCAAAATTGCCCACAAGTAGTCCTTCTCATTTGAAAAAATCATACTCCCTGCACACACATATTAGGTAGGTACATGCATGTCTT
This sequence comes from Melanotaenia boesemani, assembly GCF_017639745.1. NCBI lineage: Eukaryota > Metazoa > Chordata > Actinopteri > Atheriniformes > Melanotaeniidae > Melanotaenia > Melanotaenia boesemani. The sequence continues at coordinate 22,264,463 of NC_055693.1, forward strand.
CAGGGTCTGTTTTTTTGCATCTTGAGAAATTGGTGTTTTTTTTTTATTCTTTTTAAATTTTTTTTTATAAGAAGTATAAACCACAGACTGTATCTTCAGGGCAAGGAGTGCCAACCAGGAGACTAATTGAACCTTTGCCAGTTAGCTTAATCCTGAAAACCTACATGCAGACACTCATCCTTGTCAGTCATGCATGCAACAGCAAAGTGCATGTAGTGTCCAGAACTGTGAGTTTTATTTTCATAAGAAGCCTCTCTAGATCCCAGGATGCATCCATTTAAAGATCTAAGAAATAATTTTCATCGGCCAAAACTGCAGCACAGTTTTACATCTATCACACCAAAGTGGCCACAAGATGAAACACCAGCTGTTCTATTATGCAGCTACATCAGTATGTTCATAACAGGTGATTAAGTTAGCAGCAAGACTAGCCAGCTTGGCTCCCCGAAGTCTTCCTAGATAATGGTTGTGGAGCTATTCTATTACAACTATTACAAAGTTTTTAAAAAAGTAATTGAAATCAAACAAATTACAGTCATTCCTGACATTACAGACTGGTATTCTTCCAATCAATAAACTTGAGCAAACTGAGACATTTTTGGGATATAATGGTGCACACCAAGCAGAGTACAGTATAAGGAGACCCTCCTGTTTCAATCAAAATTAATACTTTAACTGATACTAACCAGGAAAACAGAAATAAAGGAGTGAAAACATACTTATAATTGGAAACTGGTGGGATCTGTCCTTCTACTATATAAAACCCCCTAACAGCTGGTTCCACTCAACTCTATTACACAATTGGCCATTTACAGCCAGGTATTTTACCAGACCCTCTACATGCCTTTTTGCAATACTAATGCAGCGTATTTATACATATTGTGGCTGGTGAAAATAATATACATACGGTGGTCTGCTGCACAGAATTGCTGATTGACTCAACTTTATGGCTTTGCTGAACTGGAACCACTGATGTTTCCCCTCAGTCCTCCCACTTACCAAATAACATTTTAATAAGGTTTACCAGCCAGACCAGAGACGGGCGAATGTTTAGGGTAATTTCCCGAATTTTTGGTTGACTGAAAGAACCCAAACATAAATCAAGTTTAGCATATCACGTAGTGCGGTGGTGGTGATACAGTCCCGCGTGTAGGCTGGCAGTGATGAGCCCATTAGGAAGCACAGACCAGACATCTCTATGCAGATGGCAGGCTGGACACAACTTAAGTCATGAAAGTAAATAAATTGGCTAATGTAATTTCCTGGAGTAGACACGCAGCTAATTAAGCTTCATTAAAATGACTGGCCACAAGAAACATACAAGTTACAAGTTTGTCTTTGGGATCTGAAATGACTTATTTTACTAGGCAGGCTAAGAAAAATAAAATATGAGTAGTCACCAGGGAACGAAAAAAGATCAACTAGTTACCTTTTAGTTAATGAGTAATTAACTACGTAAAAATAAAAATGTGTAATTATATAATAAGTAATTATATAAGTGTTTTGCGTGTCTTTTGATACATTAATATATTCCCCCTGCTCTGCTGTTTTAATAGGTTTTATAGCTTTACCTCTAGTGTTGCTCTTGTAAAGATGTCATTGTACAGCCACTGATTAAAAAAATCTGTCCTCAACCCTGTGGTTCTTTCAAATTCCAAGCCAATTTCAAAACTGCAAACACCTCAAAAAACCTTGGAGAAAATTGTTTTTTATCCAATTAAATGCATTTTTAGACAGAAATAGCATACTTTAGTATTTCCATTCTGGTTTTAAACCCCTACACAGCACTGAAACAGCACTTTTAAAGGTTTAATTACATTCTTTTAGCTAGAAATACTGTTGTTCTTGTGCTTTTATATTGGCCGCTGCTTTTGATACTGTCAGTCACAGCATTCCTGTTTTTTGGCTGGAACAATGGGTGGGCATTAAAGATCCAACCTTGGACTTAGCTGTTATCTGACTCAGACATTTTTGTGTCAACATACTTGATTACTGTATGCAGATGACTGTCAGATTTATGTACCCCTACAGCAAAATAACACAAACTCCATTAAATCTTCATTTGTATGCTATAACAGTATCAAAATGTGGATTTCACTAAATTTCAAGTTTTAAATAAGTTATTTTGAATAGTGGTCCAACTGGCACTGGCACCAATGTTCCCCTTCATGCTGCTTGCAGTAGCAGCTCCTAAATTTTTAGAAATAGCTGCACTTGAAATCAGAAGGGTCTCTTCTCTGCTTGTTTTTAAATTTAATCTAAAGGAACGCTTGTTCTTGTTGTTGCTTGGCCTTATTTTTTTTTTATCTATGTGTGTATATGTTAGTAAGTGTATGTGTATATATAGATAAACATGAATGTTTCATCTATGCTTACATGTTTTTCTATTTTAAAGGTATTTTGCTGACTGTACAGCACTTTGGTTCAATATTTTTGTTTTAAATGTACTTAATATACAAAACTGGATAATCATATCAGGTGCAAATATAGGACACTTTCACCTTCAGATTTGTTTGTCCATTCAGAGACACTAGTAAAATATATAGTAATATGGCAAACATAGCAGCTGTCATGTATGTGGATCCATGACAATTAGATATAAATGGCCTGGTCTAAGAGGATAAAAACTTAAGTTATTTTAGTAAACTCATTAAGATACCAATAGGAAATGGTATCAGTGCTAAGAGGTGCTCCACAGACCGCTACATTTACAAAGTTACTCATCCCCCAGAGGATGTCAAACTCTATACTGTACTTACCTGGCTACCTAGCAATGAACCCATCATGCACGAAGTAGATCCCAGGAAGTATTGTCTTCAGTCTATGTAGCATGTTCACACAATGCCCTTGTGAGGAAGTTGGATACCTATTGGATTCCCAAGATCACAATCATAAATCTATCTTACCATGCTCCAAGTAACATAAATGAGGCCCAAACACAAAGGCCCAGAACAACAGCGTCTATTTCTTGTAGCAAAAGAAATCATCATTTTTACGTCATCTTTAAGCTCTTCGATTGGGATTAAACTTATTGGGAACATTGTTAAACTGGAGTGTCAGAAAAGGAAATGGCGAAACTCTCATGGGCTGCATGTGTTACTACTCAGTGCATTATTTTCAAAACACTGCTTTGCCAAAGCAGCAGATGCGTTGCTGGAGGCTTATTCTGACGAGTGGCTTCACACTTGTCGGTTTTTCGCTTCAATACGGTCTGCAATTAATATAGAACTTTCTGGTTTATTTCACCACTGAAAACCATACAGACACATTGGTGAAGAACCTTATTTTCTGTACAGTGAGCACATTTCCACATATGCAGTGTGTGTGGGGTTCAACTTTAGGCCCAAGCACATTAATATGTGGACAGGAGGAACCAAAGATCAAACCACTAACTGTTTGACTGGAAGATAACCATTTCTACATCCTGAACCATGGCTGTCAAATTTGTGCTTTAACTACAGTGTTGGCATGCTCGCTTGGAGAAAACATGAATAGTGATAACATAATCTTGTCATAACCAACCCCACAGTGTATGCCCTGAAGTAACACGCCTCTTACGAATAAAAATACTTGGGACTTTTTAGAGCGCATGTAAATAATTTTTGACTGCATCTGCAGATAATTCGGTGTACTTATCACCATCTGTCCAGAGGAGCAAACTCATGAATAACTATCCCTTGGACTTACTCATGAGTGTTGGACTTGTGGCCATACACAACATTTTCCAAAGTTTCTCATGAAACCTGACATTTAAATTTGATATCCTCCAGTGGCACTCGGAAGAATCTGCAAAAGCTCCTTCATTTCAAATCTAATCAACTCTGTTCTTTAAGGTTGGTGAAGCAGCAAAATTGACTGAGCCAAGAATTGAAAGCAGGTTTAGACAATATCTATCAAATTTACTTAGTGGGATGGATGATTTTTTTTTCATTTCCCTCTTCTCCAGCAATTTAGATTTGCCCCTGTAGATATTAAGATCATACCACATATTTACAACAGTGCAATTTTTCTTGAAAGGGCACTAAAACTAAAATGTTTTCCAGCCCTTGTATTTATAAATAGAACTTGAAGCATTGTTCTTCCACATATTTTGGTTGCTGCCACAAAACAGAAGTGGCTATAAACCAAAGTTATTTAGGGTAAAAAGATTCTTTATCATTAAAACGGTTAAAATAAGATGCAGCTTAAGGGTAGCGTGATCAAAAGGAAAATAAAAAGTCTCTTTAAATTGCGCTACAGTAAATAAAGTAAGTGTACTGTAGTGGTTCCTTTCTAAATTATTGTGTTATACTATAAACTAAAAAACACAGCAAGGTCTAATTTTCTTCCCACGCAACTTCAGCTTGCATTTGTAAAAAGTTTCTAGGAGTTTGCCTTTACTTAAGAAATGCCAAGTCAAATCTTTAAAACATGTTGAAATTATTTTAGCTACACTTTCAATTTCTTATATCTTTTTTCCCATAAGCAGGTGGTTTAAACACTCCAGATGACATTATCTTGTTCTATTACCTCAAAATAAAATAAAATAAAAAATACACACATAGAGCAAATTGCCAGATAAACCTATAAAACTGTTTGTCCTAAAACCAAACATACCAGTAAATGTCTCAGTAACAAGATAAAGCCATTCTTGAATAAAATAACACATTTTTATCAGTCAAAAAGAAAGCTTTGCCTCCTTGTCTAAAGAAATAATGCATTTACAGTTGTTAATTCCCTTTTATTCATTCATATTTGAAAAGGAGCTTTAATCTTGCAGTGCATGCAGGAATCAGGGGTATAAAACAGTCTCAACCCTGAACAGGCCGTTATAGCAGATATCTGGGGAAATGCTAATCCACAACAAAGATGAAAAATCCACACTTTCTTTTACGTATATTGGCTTCAAGGACAAATGTTTTCATAATATCCAAGACACAGAAACTTGCCTTTCATTGTTTTCTTGTAAACCATTTTTTAGCTCTGAAATCGTCCAAAACATTTAGGGGAACGGAGGGCATATCTCATAAACTAGCCTATTATTTAGAGCACAAAAAACATGTCAAATATTTAAAGTGAGGTATTTTCTCATTTCGTAAATATAAGCTCATCTATTTTCGATGACAGCAATACATCTACAAGTGCTGGGATAAGAGAAACCACATATGTTGCCACAATATATAAAGCATATATTTGCTGTATATATTGTGGCAACATATATATATATATATATATATATATATATATATATATATATATATATACCATATATGCTTATACAAGCCAAAAAGCCAAAAAAGAAGCACCTAAGAAAGGCACAGTCACTTAGAAGAAAGTGCAAGTTTTCAATGTTTCCCTGCTCCATCACACCTGACTCAAATTAATTAATTAATTGGATCCAAGGGCCTATCAAGTTTAGCACAATGACTCATTAATGTGAGTCAGGTGTGTTGGAGATGGGACACACTGAAAACCTGCTGGACTGCAGCCCTCGTGAGAAGCCCTGATCTAGAGTATATAGGCCGATACATCAAAATACCTTAAAAGATATTGGGAATCTTGAAACATCTTGGATGCCTGTTAACTTTGGGCCCTCAGAGGGCACAGCATCAAAAACAGGAAATTAATGAATGGGCTCATGAACACTCCTTTAAATCACTGTCTGTGAACACGGTTCACTGTGCCCTTCACAAATGCCGGCTAAAACTTATCATGCAATGAAGAAGCCTTATGTTAACACAATCCAGAAACCTGTTTTGTCTTTTCTGGGTCAAAGCTCATTTAAGCTGGACAAAGGCAAAGTGGAAAACTGTTCTGTCGTTTCTGTAGAATTTTAAATAGAATTTTTTTCTAAATTTTGTACATCAAATTCCCCAGACTACAGAGAAGGAGAACGATTTGGCTTGTTATCAGCATTCTGTTCAAAAACCTCAATCTCTGATGGTACGTGGGTGCTTTAATGTACATATAACTGGCAATTTGCACAAGACACTACCAATTCTGAAAGGCATATACAGATATTTTTGTCAGGCATGGTCTTGCATATGCTAAACAAGACAATGCCAAACCACATACTGCATCTATTACACCAGCATGGCTTTGTAGTAGAAGAGTCTGGGGGCTTCACTGGCCTGCCTGCATTCGAAACCAAACGTACCCCATCACAAAGAGTAACTGGTCTCCTCAGTTCACACTGGTGATGTTCTGGTTCCATGAACTCCAGGAAAAAGCTGGGGATCCAATTAATGTTACACAGAGGTAAGCATGGTCATGTCCTAACTTTTTTTGTAACCTTTTAAATGTTTTATTTTCAACACCTGATGCGTTTTCTATCATCTACAGTGAATAAAGCATTGGTTTATGAGAACTGCAAATCATTGCACTATTTCATTTATATTCTAACATCAGTTTTTACAATCTGACTAGTTTTAGTTTAAAACGTTTTCAAATTGAATAGTTTATCATGTGAGGACCCAACGCTTGTACAAGCAGGCTTTATTCTATACCATCAAATTGAATAATGATCAATGGGCAACAAATCAAGAAAATCTTCCAACAAGTTTGCCATACTTCAACGTTATCTGTGCAAAAACATTTCCAACACATGTAGTTATTTAAGGAATTGTGATGCTGCAGGGACCTAAAAAAATGCTGGACACGCTCTTTCAAATTCAACCTCCCAAAAAAGTGGTTTTCAACAAGTGCTTTTGAAATATAAGCTGTAATTGTTCCAGTACTTCAATTTTCTCCATCACAAGCGTGTCTCATACCGAGACCATTACTGCCATCAGCCCACCCATGCTCTGGGAAAAATATTTTATTTTTCTCTATATAACATATGAATTTCAGACATTTCGTATGGTTTCCAAACTTTACTTCGGAACTTTTGTGTATTGTCATCAAAAAGTTTCAAAGTCATAAGTCCTTCATCTGCAAAAGGGACATTCATTTTAAAGAAAAGATTTTTAATCACATGGAAAAAATCAGGTTAACAATGTGGAACACAACAAAAACAAAAAAAAGAACAACACATGGGTAATCAAGTACAAAAAAAGAGTAGGAAAACTTCTCAAGTAAAAGAACGATAAAAAAAAAAACATTAGTATTGACAGATTATCCATGCAGATGTTTTAGCTAAAACTGATGCCCTCGTGATTTACTCGTGCAGACATTAAAGAGCAGGAGTTATGAATTAGAAGGTATGTCATCTTCCATAAAAAGGTTGTGCTTTAACATAAACTAAGAAAAACAGGAGAAACGTGTTATTTCAGGTTGTGAAGGATGGCTCTAAGGTTGAGGCACAGGAACGTGTGAGCGGGGTCAGTTTTGTGATGCAGGTCTTGTATCTGGAGGTGGATGGACGAGCGCTCAAACAGATGACGGTTTTTCCTGTATAAAGACAGTATGACCAGGACACATTTTCAGTAAAACCTTTTCCAAAGTTTCACTCGCATACTGAAAATAAGCAAAACAAAAAAAAAAAAAAACATCTCCTTGGCTGAGTATACATTAGTGGATAAGCAAGCCAGAAGATACTTTTTCAGTCTTGGTAACAAAGACCCAAACCATGATCAGTCTGTGTAGGTTACATCAGTTACTGCCCAGATGACATGGTTAGTTAAAATGAGACTGGGTGGTGCATGAACTTTTTAAGACAAATTGATATATTTTCACCCACTAGCTAATCAAACTCTGAATCCCTCTATATTAAATGTAGTTGCATTCATTTTTCTTAAGAGCTCAAAATCACTGCAGATATCAGTCACTACCTTATGCTGGAGAGCTTCTGCAGAAGGATGGAGAGCTTCTCGAGTGATGGCAGCTCCAGACAAGGGTTTTTAAGGAGCTGAGAAACTGTCCTGAAAAACTCCTCACAGCTACAAGCCTCTAGAAATGCATTTAAGTAGCCTACAAGCAGAGCAAAGACAGCAGGATATGATTAAAACAATTATACTAATCAGCAACATATTCTTCAGTTAAAACTCAAGAGGAAATGGAAATGATGAGATTTATTCTGCCATACTTTTTAGATTTTCAGAATGAAAACTGTGCGGATGCCAAATGAACGATAAAAACACTAATGATCAAACTGAGTGAGGCAGAGAGACAGATGCTGGTCAGAGTGGTTTTGTGATGAGTGGATTTAGAAGAACTTCCCTGCTGTCATTTCTAGCTTTGACCTTCCCATCATCAAACCACAAACTCAACAACATGCACACACACAGAGATGAAACATAGAGGACATCATCATCAATGCAAACAGATGGTACATGAACATTTTTTAAATCAGTAACAGAAAAAGTTGACCTTCTGAAGTCCTAAAATAAACTTGGTTACTGGTAAACAAACATTTGTTTCTGCTAAAGTCACATTCCTACCCTTTCAAAACCTAACTTTTTTCTGTCTTAAAAAACACACGCTAAAATCTGAACAATGGAGGGACTTTTCTGGCTGGTACAGCAGTTCGCCGGTATCACATCACAATGGAGGTTTGAACCGGGAATTATAGGATCGCGTTCAGATAAGGAGTATAACATGGATAGAATCTGACAATATGAGACAGATAAAGCTTGTTCGGTTGCCTTTCCAGTAAAAGATTTAATAACATGACCTTTTATGGTTTAACATTTAACGTTTTTCTTTTACACTCTGCATATTTCAAACTCAGGGTCACATGGAGGGGCTGGAGTCTATCCCAGATGCTGTCAGGCAAGAGGCAGGTCACATCCGGGACAGGTCGCCGGTCCATCACAGGGCCAAAACTTCGATGATCAAGACAAACAACCAGTTCATGCTTGGATGAAGTTTCCCTACCTTGAATTCAACATAATTCTCCAAGAAAATGTAACTGTTACAAGCAGAAGAAGCGTTTTTGTTGTTTTTCATTTCATATAACAGTACACAAAGTATTTTTTTATGCTCTTGTACTGCCTTTGTTTATTCAGGTAAGTACACAACATTAAGAGCCAAAGAACAGAAAAGGAAGAGAGCAAGTCTGGCAGTGCCTCTGCTTTTTCCAACTTACATCAAACGCAACATTAGAGACTTTACTGTAACATCATCTGTGAGGTTCCACTACATTTGATTATGTTACATAGCAACAGGAGGGATTTAGTGTCTGCTCTAACCCTAAAACCGCATATTGAGAGAGAAAATTGCCACTGGAATGTCCACAAACTCAATGCTGCACTTAATCTGTGTGGTACATTTGTGACAATGTGGATACATAATTTAAACAAACAAACACAGCAAAACAAACACACACCACCTGGAAGTGACAGCTGATATAATAAGATATTGCGGGACATGAAATAGAACAGAACAAATCATAAATCCTCCAACTTTAAAGTCAAGTTTGGGTGGAAAGTGCACATAAATCTGAACAAAACAAAACTTCTGAACTGTTGCAATCATGAAAAAAAAAATAATAATTTTTGATTTGGCAAGTTTTGATGACCATAGAGGTTAAATATACTGCATGAAGCAGTTTCACAGCTAATGTACCCACTGTTAACCACAAATCAGTGGATGCTATGATGACTCTTTATGTTGTCTACTGCCCTTTTTTCTGATGTTTGTATTATTTAGACATGCAGAACTGGTATGTGACCAAACTTTAAACAAGCAGTCAGAGATCCTACGTATGCATTTTTGTGTTCTGTGTACAAGTACACTTCTGTTTTGTTTTATTGGAGAATTTCAGGTGTAAACCTCTGTCCCCCTGTTACTCAACCTTTTTCCATCTCTCCTCATTACTGCTGCTGGTAAAACACAGTAATTAACAAGTCCTGCTAAGCTTCCAGTTCTCTTGAAACACAGTTCAGTTCCTAGTTGCTTCTGGCATATGGTTCTGCTTTGTATTAGCAAACAGCAGTTAAAATGATACGGTTAATAACCCAGGTGAACCCCCCCCCTTTAATGAAAACACACTGCAGCTGTTATCTCAACCTTATCCACCTCCATCAAGTCTTTTGTCTTGCCATAAAACAGCCAGGAGGAGGTAGAGGTCCGAGGTTTTATGACAGCAGCTTCCAGGCCTTATTGCCTGACCAGTGCTTATGATTGATGTGAACAGACCGACTGTTACTTTTCACATGCGGTTTTCATGTGGGGATGATATGGAGTAAGACAGCGAAGGGGCTGGTATTAATCAAAGTAAATAGTGATAGTTGGGACACTCTATAAATCTGACTTACAAAAGTGAAAACAGCAGCTATGTCAATCACAAACTAATTTTCCATTCACATTGAGTTACACAATTTTGACTAAATCAGAAGTGAGCTGGAAAAAAAAGGACTATCGGTGAACGTCAATTCAAAGGGTTACACATCTGTTACAATATTTGAGCTCCTATCTGTAAAGAATGCTGCAGTGTCTGAGACATCAGTTACAATAATATCTCACCAGCACTACATGCAGCTGCAAAAGATAAACCATGCAGCATTACAACAGAAAGCAATGGGCTCAAATAAAATCAGGCCTTTAAATCATCATTTAGGACCAACGTCATGTGCATGGCTAAACAGGTCTCCTGTGCCTCTATGATTTTATTTCCCTATTTCCCATTTTGCTGTTTGAGACATTTCTGGTTTGAGAGCTTTGGGAAGTAGATGAACAGTTGAAGTAAAAGGGCATTGTAAAAATTATTGGATGTTGAGTTTACAAACTTATCTTTATATACATTTAGAGTTTGTGGTTCTCAGGATGAACATCACAGACAAAACTATTATGTCACATGCAATTTTTGAAAGAGCTCATGTTTTTTGGATCATGCTGCGGCTTCTCTCACACACAGCCGACAGATGATAGAACGTACAGGTTTGAAGTATATGATACTTTAGTGTCCCCACAGGAAATTTGTCCGTGGCCTGATGCTGTGCCCCTTAATGCCTTCACAACACAACACCACAGCATCACTAAAACATAAATACAACACAGAACAAGTATTAATATATTTTAAAGGAGGGAGATTTTTCAGAAGACAGATTTACACAAACATCAATAAGCAATACAAAACATGTTTACTTACGGGACTGTTCAGTGAGTTGCATTAGGATGTCTATAAGTTGGCGAAGCCCTATGCGACCAGACCTAAGCACAGACAGCAGCACAAACACTCCTCCATATTGGATGTACAGACGTCGACTCTCCTCGCATTTAAGATCAGCATGGAGTCTGTCAAATGCCTGGGCCAGTACATCGGCTACAGACAGGGAAGAAATATATGATGTCTAAAACATTTCATGCCTTCAGTCTGATTTAAAATGAGAAATCGAAATAGGCAGTTTATTCTCACTTTTGTGTGTTCTATTTCAATGACCTATTACATTGAAAAGTGTGTGTGTGTGTGTGTGTTAGGGGCGTTAGTCATATCAAACCTGTTGTAAGGCATGACCTCACATAGGAATTATGTCCGACATTATAAAAGCTCTTTATCTGTTTTTGATTTTAGTCCAAGGTCAGCTTCCTACCAAAATGGTACCTGTTCTGATTTACGAAACGCCAGCAAAAAGAGGGTGAGGACACATCTCTTAGTTATACTTAATTTGGTTTCCTGTCAATCTAGAGGAGGACAAAAAGGAAACCTGGAAAGCAGACTAACAGAAAATAGTCTGTGTAGACCGATGTTGTTATTCCAATCAGACCGAAGAGCATTTCAGTGGACGGTTTCATAAAATATGCTAGGTTGTGCAGGTTGATCCCAAGTCAGTGTATAGAGACTTATAGTGCAGGAGGGCTTATAGAAAAACCTGGCTGTGGCTAAGAGGCCATTTGCCTATTTGAAATATATACATCAGACCAACTGTCATGCCACACTGGGAATTAAACCCCCCGGTGAGTTTCCACACTTTAATCTTGATCATCCGTAGTCGTGTAAACACTGTGGTAAAACGATAGTGGGTTTTTCACCAGCATGCTAGTAATTGCAGTAACAGCATGCTGATGTTTGATGGGTGTGTTTATCATGGTCACATTCATAGTTAAGCTTTGTTTAGAAACCCGTCTGTACATATTTCATGCAACCATACAATTAAATCTGGATCCCTCAGCAAAATGACTGACAGTGTGATTTTGTGTGACCACTAAGCCACACACGATCGTATTTATGTCGTGAATAGCTGTGCATATTAACACTCTGAAAACCACACCACAACAGGCCAAAATATGACAGACTGAAGCACAAACATGTCAATGTAATACAGCATATTTCAGCATTGGTCAACTCTGTTTTGGTAATCCAGTGAGGTGGAACAAGCCACATGTAAGTCTTACTCTGGATTGTAAAGCCTTAAGTCAAATCCAAGTTCTACACTTTCTTTTTAGTCCTACTAATTATGGACTTTTAAACTAATCAATTTTAATTTAAAATGTCTTAGGGAATGTAACAATACAGGAAAATTAAGGTAGAAAAAAAAGAATCAATGGTTTGAAATATTTTATACTGTACAAAAAAGGAAAGGAAAAAAGGAGAAATTTGATACTCTGCTAAAGTCTGGAAACCCTTTTTAAATATATATATATATTAGATATATTCAGCATTTGGTTAGGAGCATCACATATAGGTTGAGAAACTGTTCCAACAGTTTGAGCATTAAACACCTATATTTAAGTTCAAATTTGGGATCTATAAACAATACCAAAACCCTTAGAGCAAAGGCTTAATACGATATGCTGTCTGTACAAGACACTGGAGCTTTGCTGAACACTGTAAATATTGTTTGCATGAAGTTTTAACAGACATGAAGATCTAATTAGAATAGAATAGAATAGAAATACTTTATTAATCCTTTCGGAGAGCCCTCAGGGAAATTTGGGTAATTCTACGTGATGGTAAGGATTTTCATACCAACACTACTGTTACAACATTAAGTGGCTATTATTGCTGTTCACACTATTATTCTTGTCCATAATGCCATAATTACTCATTGTACTTTTCAACTATAGTTCTAAATTCACTTGGTTAATATGTTCCATCACTGATACCTTGTGTTAGGGTGCGAAGGATGATGAGGTTTGCAAGAATACGTGTGTGAGGACAAGGGCTCTGGGAAAGCGGCCAACTCCTGAAGGGCTCAGTGGCTTTGATACAAGACATGGGCAGGTCTGAGTCTTTGGACTGGAACATGGTTGACTGGGCTGCAGGCCTTGACACCTCCTCTCCAATTCGCCGCAAAGTGGCAGATAGCGATACGTGCTGTGAAAGGTATACAGAAAGATACAGCCAAATACACAGAGTTAGTTTTGTTATAAAACTGTCAACAGTGGGAATAATATGTTAACAATGCCAGGTCAGCTGATGGGGAGCCAGCAAGAGTCTTCACTGAATATCTGACAGAGCCAATAACAGTGTAGTAAACCAGTTACTATCCAAAAGATGTGTTTTTCAACAGCCATGGAGAGTCTCTCCCACACACACACACATTTCCTTTTCTATCCAAACTGCTTCACAAAGGCCCATTGATCTTAAATAATCTTCCTTACTCTATTTATACATTGTGGTCCACTGCTGGTTGGATTTTTTTCTTGAAAACGGACACATATTGCAGCAATAAGAGGGCATATGATTCCAGTTCAACATCAAGCGTGTCACTTCGCTGATATGACATAAATTGAACAACAAACATGATGCAGCCAAGCTCCCTGCAGCAGAATTGCAGAAGACAACCAAAGCAGGGAAGATGCAGGCTGTGGTTAGGGCCAGTAGATGAAGGCTGGATTCTAATCCATGGCAGAAAGTGGGATATAAAAACAACAAGCACAAGACTTGAGGACTGGAGGCTGACATTTGGTCTTCATATCAATATGTAGTGATTAACAATATAAAGATGGCTCAACCATCACCTCTTCAACCAGTAATTGGCGATGCATGGTGTTTGCTATCAAGAGGTCTTGAGGGGCTTGTGGCCACATTGCTGGAAAATGGAGGACACACATAATTATTAAAGCTACAAAAACAGGAACAGTCTGTTCAAGATTAAACTTGACAGGACCTCCACACATTAATGCTTTCCATGCTATGAGAAAGGGTATACCAGTAAAGTGGGCATCTCCTGTTTGAAGTGAATGTATACTTCAGATGTAGTTAGGGGGTGGAGAAACTGAATTGTTTCTGCTACATAATAAAGCAGATTTCTTTTTGTAGTAATCTCTTGTGAACCATAACTGGCTGTATGTCCAAATCTCTGGTTTGATGCCACCTGATAGCAAAAATAATCTATTAACAAATGATGCTAAGAAGTGTATATAAGTGTAAATATGTAGAAGAACTATTTGTCTTTTCCTTGCAGAGATGTTATGAGAACTGAACTTTTACAACAAGGCCAGATCACATGGGTTTCTTCTTTTTGAAGTTGACTGTACTTTTCAAGGGTTATAAGGCAGTTATTCTATATTTCAGCACTGCTGCTCAGTCAGAAGATGTGACTTGCTTGCATTGACTACTCACTGTAAAGACTTAGCAGACAGAACATTGGGGTAATGATCTTAAACAGATATGCAGGTTACATCTGGCAATCATTTCTTTTTAAGAAAGGAAATGCTTATAAAACTAGAAGGGACATTTTCTAAACACACAACAATTCAGCTGTTGTTTTTGGTTAAATCTGAGGAAATAGTTGGAAACCTAACATGCTCCACTGTCAATATTACACAGCAAAATCTGGCATCCAAAATCTACTTGCTCCAACAGAATCAAGTTATCCACATAAATAACTTAATATTACCTGAATGCTCTTGTCCAAGTGCATCAAAGCTGAGTAAATGAGGCGGAGAAGGTTGAGGAGGAGGTTAGGCTCCGACGGAGGCGTGAGATGAAGCTGGTCAGCTAATAATGGCAGCACCTAAGGAGATAAAGATAAATTATAATTATAACCCCACAGACTTTGTCACCTTCTCATCATCTGTTGTGCTTTTTTGGGCTTTGATCACAAACTGTACTGGAATACAGTTGCAATGAAATCCAAAGATCTGAGTTAAGCTGTGCTGAACACACTACCTTGACAGATCTCTCATTCAGTAGAAACTCTGGGGGCAAACACTGGCCAACACTTCCCAGTTCATTTCCTGCTACTGATGACAGCATCTGTCCATCAAGGACCCATTCCAGCAGAAGTGCTAAGAGCTTGATTTGGATGGGACTTGAGCTGCCCTGTAAGAAGACAGGATAAAAATAGGTCCAACAATATAACTAAAGTCAGCATCTGTAAGTCGTTTTAGCCTAAAGTTATTGTTTTAGTTAGCCATTTTCCTCTTAAAAATAGCCTTCCCCCTAAGTAATGAAAACAAAAAAGTCACATAAACATGAGTTAGAAGTGTGTGTGTTTAATATAAGTTCAAAGGAAAGGCAAATTCACATCAATACAACAGACATTGGGGGAACAGCTTAGAAAAAAATGGTTTAAATTAAATTTTCCCTGACAGAACCAGCTAAGTACATTCATCTTCATCAACAACATGATGATAACTTAACTAAATCACAAACTGATATATCCTGCCAGTTGGCAGCATCAGTGTGGTTTGTGGAGAAGTACTGTTGTACTGTTCCAGCCTGGATGTGTAAATCAGTGTGTTAGTGTTTGTCTAACCATTTTAAATGAGCATTTTTTTTAAATAGTAAACACTTTAATGAGTAAGTATTGCAGCTGCAATTAGAGCAAATCCAGAAAGCTTGCTGATTGGTAGTTCGTTGGACTGGAACACAAACAAACGCACACAGAGACTTGATGATGTACCTTGTCACCGGGTTTTCCAGAGGCAGCAGTTTTCTCCTTTACGTGAGGTTTATTACACTCTTTACTGTTTATACTCCCCTTCTGACAGGCGTTCGTGCAGTGCTCAAGTTTCCTCTAAAAAAATTGAATGAATTAAAAAAATGTAAATGTTTGATTTATTCATTTATCAAACTCATTGTAAACTGAAAACCTACATGCAGAAATTAATCATAAAAAATGGCATGACCGAATATTCAGTTCTTCACTGGATGCTAAAACTACCTCTCATAACTATCACAATTTATGCAAACCTGACTTTGATTGTAAAGGACTAAACAAAAAGGAAGACTCATGTGAATTGATAAATATGTTTTTACCTGTAGGTTCTCAAATCGTGCTTGCAACCTCTTGTACTGGCTCTCCAGCTTCTTATTTTGTTCATTGAGCTCATCCAACTGTTGATTGTAAAAACAGTGAATTTCAGTCTGACATGGAAAAACTAAAATCAGTTTATTGATGCAGTAAATCTGTCACTGGGTTCTGCTTTTAAAAGCTGCAATACATTAATTCAGAGGAAGGTAAAACTCTTAAAGTTCCCAATGGGCACATAAACCAACAAAGCATCCTAATTTATTGGTATACTCGACTGTACATTTTGGGACCCTTTAAGGTTTTCCACATTTTACATGTTAGACTCAACTTAAAATAGAAAATAGAAAATTTTTTCATGAAAGGATGTATGGCCAGAGAAGAGAAAGATCAGTCTTCAAGGAGGAGAGGGATCAGACTGACACAGCCAATAAGCTGAACATTGTTTTTCAATAGATTTAATTCAAAATAACACTCAGCATGCTCTTCAGCTGCCTCCAGCAACTCAGGCGTCACACTCCATCTCTGGACACACAGCTTCCCTGCGACACTGCCGTTACATCACAATGCACCTCAGCCATAAACTTAGCACAGCCTCATCAAAATCTCCACACATCAGGAAACACTCAAACTTCTTATGCCTCGCCCTCGGTCAGATGAAGAAGCAGCCGGAGAGACTGAATCAGAACAAAGCTACAAGTCCAGATGGTGTGCGCTCCAGGGTCCTGAAGGCCTGTGCAGACCAGCTATGTGAGATTCAACAATCCCACATCCAACAATCTCACCTCTTTAACTTCGGCTTGAGTCAAGTGTAAGTTCCAGTAAATGTGAAAGCTGCCCTGTATCTTTCCATTACCTAAAAACAATAAAAGAAAATCTCATCCACCTGCCCTTCGTGATTGCAGACCAGTTTCCCCAACATCCCATATCCTCCTGGACAGACTGTTACTGGCTCACCTCATCATGCAAAGTGAACATCTTCAGGACCCAGTACAGTTTGCTTATTATACTGAGACTGGAATTGAGATGCCCTCATCTTGCTTCAACGAGCCCATTCTCATCTGG
Organism: Melanotaenia boesemani; assembly: GCF_017639745.1. Lineage (NCBI taxonomy): Eukaryota > Metazoa > Chordata > Actinopteri > Atheriniformes > Melanotaeniidae > Melanotaenia > Melanotaenia boesemani. Next base: position 22,281,586 of record NC_055693.1, read on the forward strand.
AAAAATCAGGTATCACGATGAGGAAAGTGTCCTTTCATTTCTCTAGTGCTTTTAATAAATGTAACACTGCAGGCTGAATACCAATGTTTGATCCTTTCAGCTTGGCACATTTCTTTTACGTTATTTTTTTCTACAAAATCATCCAAGCTCAGCCAAGCTGGATGAGGAGCATCACTTCACAGACATTTTCAGGTCTTTCCAGAGCTACTTTACTGGGATCAGTCCAGAACTCTGACTGGGTCACTGCAGGATTTCACAGGGTTTTCCTCAGATATATGTTTTGGGACGTTATCTTATTGAAATGTAAACCTTTGACTTGAACTGACATCCCGGTCACCCTTGAAAAGGTTTTCACTCAGCAATGATCTTAATATTTTCCAGAGTTGATCTCTATAATTATTACCAAAACTTAACACCTCTTCTGCAAAAAAACAGGACATACAGTCACAAAATGATACTACCATAAAGCTGTTTAGTTAGTAGTTAAGTAGTTAAAAATATGCTCAGTCCCTGATTTCTTCCACAAACCCTGGTGAAAAATTTTGCCCTAATATCCTCAGAGTCATCAAGTACCTTTTTATAATTGGCTGCCATGATTCTGTATTGCCCTTTCATTCTTTGGCATTCTTTTTCCCCGATTTGTTGTCTTACAACTTAGAGTTAAAATGTTAATAATAATAATAATAAATTTTATTTGTATAGCACTTTATATTATAGGAAATCTCAAAGTGCTTACAGAAAACAGAAATATATATATATATATATATATATATATATATATACATACATGGCGGTTTGCATCATTTCATCAACACAATATGCTTCCATACAGAAATTCCTAATCTAAAAAGAAAGACAAACAACATGAAACTTGATCATGTACAGTAATGACTTGCATAGTCAGCACTTTCTGGAAGATCAACATTTCCTTTTACAGCAATAAGAGAAGGAATCTCATTAATTATGTCCCTACAAACTTGGGAGATCTAATCATTGACATTTCTGCCCCTTCATGAAGGTAAAGCAGTTCCAGTTCCTTGAAGCTGATTGAGCCCTGCTGGTGTGCAATAATATGTAACTCATGCCACAGACTCATGAGGAATGGACTTTGACTAGACCACCTCAAGACATTTAGCCATTTTTTTATTTTTAAATCACATCAGTGTTGCTTTAGGAATACTCTGAGGGTCATTGTCCTACTGGAAGGCAAACATCTGTCCAAATCTCAATTCCCCAGGAGACAAAAACAGGTTTCCCTAAAAACATTTGCCTGTTTAACACCTTACATCTTTCCCTAAATTCTGAACAGTTTCCCAGTCCCTGTTAATTAAAACATCCCCACAGATGCTGCCACCATCTCATCTCACTTTAGGGTTGGCGTTCTTAGGGTGCTAAAAGAAGTTGGATTTGGGGCAAAGATGGTGTTTTCCATGAGGAAAAAAATTGTGCCTTCATCTAAATACTTTGGTATTCTGTAAAAAACAAACAAACCAAAAAACCAAAAAAAAAAAAAAAAAAAAAAAAAAAAAAAAAAAAAAAAAAAAAGAAAAAAGGCATCTCTTCCAATAAAAGCCTGTCTTTACTGAGTGTATAACTTACAGTGATCCTTTGAACCTGAGCTCCAATCTCTATTTATAGTGAATATAAAAAGTGTATATGTCCCTGTTAAAATGTCATGTTTTTGTTATGAATTAAAACCATAATAAACCATTTCAAAACGTGTCCCACCAGCAATGTAACACATAACCTGTACAATTCAGCTGAATTGTGTCTAGCATGTCTAGCAGCATGGCACATCTTGACTTGGCAAAATTTGTCCACTCTTCCTTGCAAACACACTCCAAATCTATCAGACTGGCAGGGCATCTCTTGTGCACTGACCGAGCAATTGCAAGTGTTTAATTTTCTTCTTGTAAAGTCAGAAGGAAATTTTATTGATTTTTATGTTTGCTTGGAGTTATTTTCATCTTGTAAGATGAAATTCCTTTTAAGCTTCAGCTTTCTAGCATGTAATTTCTAGTAGAAATTTACTAGAATTTGGAACCGTTTAGAATTATTTCCACAATAACTAAGTCCCAGCGCCAGCTGAAGAAAGGCAACCTGAAAGCATGATACTACCACCAACATGCTTCACCATGCATATGGTGTTATTTTGGTGATGCAAAGTGTTTTTTTTTCCTGGCACCAAATGTATCTTTTGAAACTGAGCTAAAAAAAAGTTTAATCTTGGTCTCATCCAACCATACCACATTTTCCAACATACTTTTGGGAGACTTATTGTATTTTTTTGCAAACTGCAGCCAGGCTTGGATGTTTTTCTTTGTCAGAATGCTTCACATTGCTATCCCAGAGTCCAGACATATGGAGAATACAGGAGATTGCTGCCATATGTAGTAAACACTTTCAGTTTCTTCAGTATTGCTTGGCAGTGTCCCTGACATGTTTTCCTAGTCACTTTTCATCAATTTTGGGGGGATGTCCAGATCTTTGCAATGTCATCGTTGTCCCATATTTTCTTTTGTACAAGTTACAGGTCACATTAAAGGTGGGGAAAGTTTCAAAATGATTTATTGAGGTCTTCTTTTTTTTAACATCACAAACAATGGGAATGTAAACAGAGGTATGTATACTTTTTTATATCCACCGTAGGTATATTGTATACAAAGTTAGAGCTTATCTATTTTAACCTTTGGTTGTATATCAACCACATTGGAAAAACACATAAAGGGGTGAAAACTTCCACATGGGATTCTATACAGAGATCTCAATAGATTTTCGAATTACACCTATTTTTGTTTTATTTTAATAAAGTATGGAAAGAGGCTCTAATGGAAATTTGCTTGTTTTATTGCCTCTGTGAAATGTGGACAGAAGATTGATGAGAAACAGTTTAATCCATTTTGAGATGGTTCTGAAACTTTAAATGTGGAAAATTTTAAAAGGGTCTGCAAACCTCTCAGATGCGCTCTATTCTACTTCAAATACACAAGTATTATGTTGTACTGTCCTCCTGTGGACAAAGATAGCAACTGCTTCGACTCAACGGCCACAAATTTCGCTTTTTGTTTAGAAAAAGAAATTAAACAAATTTACCCTTTACACTTATTAGCATTTTATAAATATAGAATCATAAAGCTTTGCAAGTTTAGACCCAAAACACACACAATCATGTTCTAACCTGTTTCCTCATGCTGTCATTTCGCTCCTTAATGGTGTCAAAACTGCATTTAAGCCTCTTGTTCTCTTTGTTTTTCTCTCGGATGAAATCTTGCAGCCTGCTCAGTTCTTTCTGATGTTTCTGGTAAGGTTCACATATGAGGATAGGCAGAAAAACAATGCTTGTGCATTAATAAATCATTGTGCTGAAATATGCCCACATCTATATTATGTCAAAATTCTGCTTTGAAAGAATGAAAGGTATTTTGTTATTACAAATAAGCTAGTAATCACATTATTTCAAGTATAAAGTCAAAGTCAAAGGGATGGAAAGAGACTTCTTGGCAAGGCAGCTGGAATGTAGTAAGATTTTATTAATAAACCACTAGAAAAATCTGAAAAGTTACAGCTAGTCTGTGACAAAAACATGGTTAACCCATTCACCTGCCAGGTATGCTGTTGAAGCTGTCTGTCCATATCATGTTGCAATTAAAAACCTGTCAAGACGGTTTTATATAACAAAATATCTGGAGCATCAAATGAAAGGGGAGGAAACAGGGGGAAGAAATACAAAACACATTCCTTGGTTGAGCCTGATTGGCTGATGTTTATATCTGACCTCCTCTGCAGCCAGAATGCGACTGTGGACAGTCCCGTCAAGTCCAGCTAGTCTCTCAAAAGCCTCCTCTTGTTGTTTGAGCCTCCTTTCACGCTCGTGCAGCTCCCTCTCCCACTGCTGCTGACTGTGTCTCTCTGCCTGTATGCACACAGAGCAACATGTGTTTACATGATAACAATCTTCATCATCATTCCAAAATTACTAAACACATTTTATAAAAGTAGAGAACAAGGCAAACCCAAAACCTGGCACCCTTGTACCACACAAGGGCTATGTCCTGATTCTCTAATAACTGCAAGAACCACAAATCTACATACAGCCTTAATAATTTATCATCTCTCACCTTTAGCTGGTTGTAAATGGACATCAGTTCTTGGTAAACCTTTACTAGTATCAATGAAGATGAGCCATGTGAGTCTGGGAATTGGCCGGCCCACTGCAATTCTCTGTCCTTGGCAATTTCCTGAAAGTCAGAACTAACGTCCAGACAGGAAGGCAAAGTCACATCTGAATAAACAGACATAAAGAAAATCCTTAAGACAATTAATGATGAAATGTTTCTCTAATAGATGTTATGACAAGAGTGAGCAACCACATTTCAAGAAGTTGAAATTCCAGGAGTAAATTCCGAGATGGGAAGATCTAACAAAAAAGGATGTAGCAACCATAAAATGATTTCAGCAGCTGATCCTTTGACTTTTCTTAAAAAGTGTTTAGCTGTCAACTCTTCTCTCCCCAAAAGCATAAACACACATAAATGGTGCACTCATCCTACACAGAAATACTGTATGTACCTGTTTCTGTTAACAGCATCTGAGAGTCCTGAAGTGAAACTTCTGTAGAGTCCAAACTTGGGTTTTCATTACTGCCATGAAGACTGTGATCCCTAACAAACCTGACAAAAGAAAGCAAAATGTCTGATTGAGCTATAACACATATGGAAAACATGAAAACTACACACAATTTTACTGATCACTTACTGGTCAGGCTGGTTTGTAACTGCTTTGAACAGTTCATTTAAAGCTTCGCTGTAGCATTTCAACCCTTTGGTCTGCTGTTTGGGATTGTGGGCTAAAACTGATCTTTGCACCATTTCTAAAAAAGGAGAATAGCAATTAGGTATTTTTCCTCTGATCATGCAAACAGTGTGAATACATGCAGAAACATGTGACATTCGAAATTCCCCGTAAATCGCTTTTACCTGTTTAAATATTAAGTGGGAGGACCACATTTTTAAATAGGTACAACGAACAATCGAAATAATAAATGGGAGTTGTAGTTACTTCTTTCACTTAACTTAGTATACCTTACCATCAGTGGTCCCTGAAGGCAGCACCTAGAGACGTGAAAAATACTTGTTTTAAAACAAAAGTAAATAACGAGTTGAACTTACTGATAATTTCTACCGTATACTGTCACAATTATGTTAAATTTCTGATCAAATAACTGCCAACTTTTTGCCACAATTAGTCGTTATTACATAAAGACAAAACGGTCAACAGTTTACGTTTGTTTGAATAGCACAGCTAACAAAAATAAGTTAGTTTAGCACAACACAAGTTTGGCATACTAATCACACAGTTGGGCAACAGACGGAAAAAATAACGTGCATGTTAAAAGTTACGTTTTTCTCAGCTAAAATGTTTGTGGCATTGCATCAGAAACAATGAACTGCCTGACGTTGATTTAGGTTGTTGAATTCAAACCTGGCTCATTTTCTCTAAGTACTTCTGCTTAAGTTTTTCCACTTTATACGTTGCTGCATCGGTATTCTTCAGTTCTGGTTCATAACCACCCTCACTGATGCTAAAATCGACAAATTAGTGTAGTTTGATTCCTTTTACTTTTAGCTTCCACAACCAGTACACATAAAATAGATGAAGTTCCGGTGACAACTTTCAAAAGAAACCTCTAACCTTACAGGAGCTCATAAGCTGTCATAAAAGTAACTGAAGGAAACGACTAAGACGAGGTATATTAGTTTTTAAAGTATATAATTTGCACTTTCTGTGATATTGTGAACTTCCTGTGATACATTTGTGTTCCTTTACTGTAGAAACAAAACACAATCAAATTGATTGTGATCATGTGAAGTATTATCTTCGCTGTCAACAGCGCCCCTCAGCGGTGAAGAACAACATCTACCAGCTGGTTACACACTCCTCCAAATCCGTGGCAAACACTGATGTGATGAAAAAGCAGAAGTCTAAAGTAGTCTAAATCTATTGCCATCCTTCTGGCTAAATTGATTTAAATTTCAGTTTGGATTTATTTATTTTGTAAATTAATTTAATCCCCACCCACCTTTTAGATGAGTGCTGTCTTTCACTCTGCACTGCACTTCCACCAATCAGCCAGATGGTGGCGGTGTTTAATTAAAGACGGAAAGAGCTCCAAGGTTCGCGCTGCATGTATTTTGGTTTATAAAATAATAAATAAATATAAATAAATGAATCAACTATAGTTTTTAACTCATCCAAATCAGTTAAGTGAAATGCCAAGCTTGATCTGAAAAAAGAAAAGGAGGTAGATAAACCATTACTATTTCAGCTTTAACAAGTACATGACACCACCAGTTGTAACTAATATAAGATTTATTTCGAACTTGCTATTGTTCAGCTGTAATTTTATCCTAAAATGTTATAATGAAAATGTGAGAATTAGAACAGTATTGTGTCAAAATTCACTCAAATTCACACAACTTTTCCCTTGGGTAATTAAAGGCTCAAAGAACAGTTATTAATGCAAAGTTAAAAAAAAAAGTGGGGAAAAAAGTAAATAAAATAAAACAAAATAAAAGAAGAAGAAGAAGAAAAAACAAAGTAAAACAAATCTAGAGAAAGAATACATTTGTGCAGTGAGTACATTAAGTACAATGAGGCACAAGGTAGAAAAAGTATAGCAAAATAATTTGTGCAAAGCACTCAAAATGCAGCCTTAAGCTCTACAGGGCTAAAATAAACATATTAGAGTGAGCCATTTGAGAATATACCCACAGATTAACCTTATGACACCATGAGTTTGTCTCTGACCTATAACTTAGTATTTATCCATTAGGGTTGACAAGCAGTGCCATGTTAGCTCTATATTGGATAGCCTGCAACTAGCATTTTAGATTAATGCAGCCTTTCTCAGTTTGGCTAATTAGCAGCCACTACCATTACTACAAATTCTCAAGATTCAATCATTTTGTCCCTGCAGGCTTTTGCTTGACATTGAGAGAAATTGGTCCACAAGTAACACAGATCTTCATTAGGAGACTCTTTGTATGGACTCTTTGTCCACTTTGTATGGAAATTATTGGCCTGTTATGGTAATTGGTTGAAGATTCTTCCCATTCAGAGACGCTCTATGCGTTAGAGTAAAACATATATAGTGTTGGACAATCAGTTGTGTGTGAGTATTTAGTTCCCTGGGTCTAAGGCGATCAAGGTAGAAGCTTGGCTTGATAGCCATGAACTCAGTGAAAAGATTCAGTCATACTGTAACATTAATCTTTAAGTTGTCATTAAACACAAAGGAATCTACTAATGTGCATTGCACTGACAAATATTATGAATAAAATAACACTTGAAAACAGAAATGTTCTGTACACATTTTTAAAGAGAAGATAACATTCTTGCCATGTCTGTTTTTTCTACTCAGCAATCTGAGAAAAGCAATCTAAGCAAGATAAGTTAATTAGGTCTGATTGTCACTAAACAGTGGGGTATTTATGTGAAGTGCAGTCTGCTCTTTATTGTTGCTGTTTATGAATCCTGAAGGCCCCTGTTTTTAGGATGTAGCTGAAATGATTATTGTGCTGCAGATTCATCTGCGAGCTGCCTGTGTATGGGTGTGTATGTGTGTTTTTGTAAAAAACTAACAAAACAAAAACTGCCTAATAGATACAGCATTAACAGTGGAAGGGAGGGGGGGCAGTAGTTACTGTCTGCACCTTCTGTTTTCTGACAAACAGCACACACACATGTTGTTGCCCATGGGATACAACTAGACAATAGTAATCAGCTCCAATCATTGAATTAACAACATATTGCTGTGTTATGTTGCACAACCAATTATCTCTTGTCTCATGATACAAAGCCACTCACATACACATTCAAGTGCTCTCTCACTCAATTAAAGTGGTGATGGCAGTGCTCTGCTGAGAAAATGATTGCTTTTCAATTGGCATGACTCTTTGAGTCCGCAGAGCAGTATTATGTATGCTAATGCAAGCTGTAAAGACGGATTTGTAGTTCAGGGGGTGGACCCAGAGCAATTACAATGCCTCTGATATAGCGTCCCTGGACATGCAGAGCAGTTTTACGAGCTCTTTCATATTAAAAAATATATATTTTGTAGCTTCAGCCAAGAAAATAGTGAAGCCTAACCTGAGAGTTTGAATTATGCATATCGACAGCAACAATATTGAAATGAATTGGGAATAAGCCTCTCATTTTATTGCTTCAATAATCATATACTATTAAACCGATCAGCAAGGTGTAGGGAGATTGGAAACTGGGTTGCTATGTCAGAAAATATCTGAACATCATCCAGTCTTTTCTGGGTCTGCTTCTGAGTCTGGACTGGACTGGTGATCTTCAAATGAAAGCTCATAATGTGAGAGCATTATGGTGGACACTGCAGTTCTTACAGTACCTCAGTATTCACGACATATGATTGCTATGGACAGCTGATATTGTACCTGACCCTTATGTCTGTCCGTGCTGGTGTTTGTCCCAAAGTAATCCTATTTAATTTTTCGAAGCTGTGTATAATGGGAAATCTTGGGTCACTGCTAGATACAAGAGAATGGCAAGCAAACTCTATTACCAAGTCTGGCCTCAGTTGAGAAATGAATAATTAATCAAAATGATTTGATTTGACCAGAAATAAGAATGCGGTAAAGCAGTTCCTTTTCATGTTTTATTCTTTACTTTAGATGAAAATGTATAAAATCCTGTTTATATATAGTATGTTTAGAATTATGTTTGGCTGACGCTTCCATCCATCCATCCATCCATCCATCCATCCATCCATCCATCCATCCATCCATCCATCCATCCATCCATCCAGCCAATCATCCATCCATCAGGTTTACTGGTGCCTATTCAAATGGGTGAGAGGAAGGGCACACCCTGGATGGATCACCAGTCCATCACAAGTCCAACACAGATACAAAGGAGACAAACAACCATGCATGCTCACACTCACACCTAAGGTCCATTTAGAATCACCAGTTAACCCAATGGTTCCCAAACAGAGTTATGACAGGGGGGCACAGCAAGGCTAACTAAAACTAAAAAAGAGTTTTTGCACTGCTAGCAAAACATGGACAAATTTGTGAAAGTACCAATGGGCAAACGATGATGAGTTAAGCACAGAGATTTCAGCTACAAAAAAAAAAAAAAAAAAAAAGGCAACAGAATATGATGAACTTCACATTATTGTTTTATTGTTGACGACTAAAAGGAGGCCCTGCAGAAAAAAGTTTGGGAACCACTGAGTTAACCTAACACGTATGTGTCGGAAATGTTTCGAGGAAGCTGGTGTATCTTGAAAGAACTCACGTATACAAGAGGAGAACATGCATACTCCACATAGACAGGCTCCAGCCGAAGTATAAATCAGAAACCTTTAATCGTGAGGTAACTGTGCTCACCGTCACACCAGCCGCACTTCAAAAATGAGAGAGAAAATGAATTAAAGGTTTTAAAAGGTTTATTAAGATAATCAAAACATAATTAAAAAGAAAAACCCATAGAAGTTAAAGATTTCATTATGTATTTGTGCATTAAATGACACAGTTATAAAGCAACACATTTCTCATACATCAGTCCACCTTTAAAGATTTACGTTAGTCAAACACACACAATCTGCATTGCCACCAAAGCCCTGAAGGATTTATCCTCATAATAACTCCTAGTGCTTAAGAGCCTGTAATAGCTTTGTCAGGTTATATTTATTATATTAATTTCTTCAGATTTAATTGATACATGAATATTTTAATGTTTACCTCTTATCCACTCTAAAATACTTTTGGTGCTCTGGGAACCTGGGAGGAGAGGAAGTAAAGTAAATGCACTTCAGGGAAAGCCCCTTAAAATCCACTTTTTTGGTAATGGAAATGTATGAAAATGTTTTAATTATTCAGTAGACTCATTGTTAATTTAGACTTCTAGATTTGTCTAATTATTATGGTGCTGAAGAATAAATGGGATTTAGTGATTATAGTAAAGTAGGTGAGAATAATACTGGATTAAGTGTAATAGAGCATTAAGGAAGTATTATTATTCTCATGGTAATTCTCTTCAGGCAGGTGCTTGATTTTCTCTCTCTCTCTCTCTCTCTCTCTTTCTCTCTTTTTCCAAATTATTATACAGTTTTACATTTTGTAGTTGTTTCATGTTTACAGTTTTAACTGTGTGAAACAGGATGATGGCCAAAAGTTGTGATCTGTAAATTGTTTAATTATTCAAACAGTCTCTCATTTAAATAAAAGGTTTTCTTTTTACACCCTTCTACAAAATAATGCATTTTTATTTATTATCATTATTAACATTTTCTTATTATGGTACTTTGAATGGAAATAAACCCTCTGAACTGAAACTGATGTGTGTGCATCTGAACAAGGCAAACTGGACGTCACTAGAAGGTAATCAACCCCTTTAAAATCAAAATGGTTCCTTAAGTTGCGTCAAAGACCCCCTTTTTAACGCAAGTGGTCATATTTGCTGGAACGATGAATTGACCCTCTGTTGAGCAGATTGCCGCCTTAGTCAGTCCCTTTTAGGAGCTGAATACATCGACACAAGCTGTGATAGTGGAGTTTGACCTTAACTCCCACTCACAATACACACAAGAGTCCTTTAGAGTGTGTGTGCTTGTGTGTGTTTGTGTGTGTGTGTGTGTGTGTGTGTGTGTGTGTGTGTGTGTGCATATGCTCAAAAAAGTTTTTTATGACCTGATAAAGACACCAACATTGATTGGTGTTGATTTCAGATAACTTTAGGTTTTAATGCTGAAGAATCATTCTTATCGTTATTCAGCGTATTTTGCTGTTATTATCATGCAATGTGATGTTGAACCAAAAACAATAAAAATAGCACTTGAATGCATATTTATAGATGTTATAAGATGGTGTTTCATAAAACACCATGTTATTTGTGGTATGGGTCCAGGGTTTATTTAGTTTTTTTTTTTAAGCATCATAACAGCAGAATGATCGTTTGGCTGCCTCTGAACAATTCTATCTATCTATCTATCTATCTATCTATCTATCTATCTATCTATCTATCTATCTATCTATCTATCTATCTATCTATCTATCTATCTATCTATCTATCTATCTATCTATCTATCTATCTATCTATCTATCTATCTATCTATCTATCTATCTATCTATTGAATCTTAAATAGTATTCTTTTTTATTATTTAAAAGTACGTTTTTGCTTATAACCACTGGACAGCAGAAGAAGAAAGGTAAATGGATGAGAAATAGGAAGAGAAAAGATAGAAAAAGACAGAACAAAACAAAAGGTAGAAAACAAACCACAATAACTGCAATAAAACCTAAACAGAGAAACTAAAAAGCTGCAACACATGTAAAGAAATAGTAAACATCCTAAAGTCTTTAAGAGAACACAACAGACGATCTATAGGGACACCTGTGAGAAGAAAAACTGTAAAAACCCTGAACAGCAACAAACACAACAGCAACTAGTATGCGTGTGGGTGTGTGTCTGTATGTGTCTGTGTGCAGGGGCGTGGGTGTCTATGTAGGTGTGTGTACTAAACATTAGGCTTGAGTTGTGTTTAGTGATCGTGCAACTGCAACCATGCCCCCTCCAAGGTTTAAAGGCAGACCAAGAGGACCCCAAGCCCCAGGCACCAGAGAACAGAACCTAGACTACCCACCGTAGGAACGGCAATGCATCCTGGCAGAAGGAAGCAGAGAAAGGCTGCACCCCTCCCACCACCCCAAGGGAGCATGGACCCTGTGAGAGGGACACCCAGGAGGACAGGGCTAGTCCAGACAGCCACCCACTGAGGTCCAGCACCTGTCCCAGTGCCAGGCACCCCAGAGATCACAATGCCCCCCAGTTACCCCACTCCACCCATCCCGCTAAAATTCACCCCTCAGACCCAGCCCAACCCATCCCTCACCCCCCTAACGGTGTGGCTCAGTGGGTAGAGTGGTTGTCCTTCAGCCTTAGGGTTGCCGGTTCAATCCTCGGCTTGTTGAGTTCATGTGTCGACGTGTCCCTGAGCACACCGAACCCCAAGTTGCTCCTGATGGGTCGTGGTTCCGCCATCAGTGTATGAATGTGTGTGTGTGAATGTGATGTATAATGTAAAGCGCTTTGGGTATCATTCCAGATACAGTAAAGCACTATATAAATACAGACCATTTACCATTTACCAACCTGTTCCACATCTCCAAACCCGTACCCCCACCCCATACCCCCCAGCCAACCCATCCTGTCCACATCTACCCCCCGCCCCCAGGCTAACCCATCTCGCCAACCTTCCCATCCACATCCATGCCATCGTCCCCCAGGCACCACCTCCACCAATCTCTTAGGGAGCAGCCCAAGCGGGCCAGAGAGCAGGGAGCTCCAGATGGCCACATCAACAGACAACCATACACACCTCCGTCTCATCCACTATGTCCATCTCTACCAACATCCAGATACATTCACCTATCACCAGTGTGCCAAACAAATGACAGCATGTACCTACTTACTTACTTTAAGTTAGAGTATATATTGTAGAAAAGGCCTTCAAGTGTTCTTATCCAACTGGTGTGGAAACAAAGCCTTTCTCCTTCTTGTCATAAATTGGGGTCATGAATAAGGATGGGAATAGGGACTCTTTGACAGTTAAGGAGACTTTGGATGGAATACCTACTCAATTTAATTCACTTGCCCATTATGTTCATCTTTCTAGCTGTATTATTGACAGATAGATTTGGTCCACATGTTCTTGCTCTATCCAAGTCTTGAGGAATTTCAAAAGATTGTCTAATATTATAAAGGCATGATGACACAGAGGCAGAAGGACATAAATAGAGAGGAAAAACAGATATTATTGGAGAGGGACCATATCTATGAGAGGACCTTCATCAGCGACCCTGGCGGTGCAGTAATTCCTGCAGTGTTGAGTCATGTGGGATGTCTCTGGGTAGTCTCAGGGCCCAGCAGCCCTTTTTTGGGAATGTCATGTTTTAACAACTCCAATGCCTTTTAATTCCCGCTTCTGAAAGTCTGTCTAGAAGTAATGGAATGTGTGTGAGGCAGCAAGCCAGACGCTAGTATTTGGAAATAAACGGTCGGTCCGAGCTGATTGGCCTTATTCTCAGGGACATGGGAGCAGCCAGTCTGCCAATATGTAACACACTCATACAAGAATGCACAAGCATGAACGGGGCACACTTCCAAACACACCTTACAGAAGCATTCCCATTTGCCTTTACAATATAAAACATGCACACACAGTCCACTTAGACACGCATGCGGTACAGTAGAAAAACCTTGTGGGATTATGCTGAAAACAGCACTTACTGTACAAAGACAAACTGAACATATGGCTGCAGGCACACTAAAACAGCATGAGTAGCATGGATGCAAGTAAATACTTTCATCTGAGCTGAGATCTAGAATGTGTGTATGTGTGTGTGTGTGTGTATGCAGTTAAAAAAGAGGTCTGATGGAAAAGCTAATTCTTTTTTTGTTAATATTATTCCCACAACAGAGTCTGACGAGCCTGATAGAAAGGATGAACTGAAGGAAGCTCCTGGGATAGTGGTTAATGGACCATGTGTGTTCATGTCATTATGTGTTTGTGTTAGTCTCAAAGGGAGGAGCAGTGGAGGAGTGTGATGAAATAAGCTACAACAAAAACCAAAACATAAAAAGGAATCTAATTGTTCCCTAAAGGCATAGTGTTGGGAAAATGACAAGTTTAACTTAAACTCCCACATCAGAGCAAAAGACTGGTTTACTGGTGTTTTTAGTATTTCATTAAACACTGAATGGAAAGACAAAAAGTCTTAAGAAAATAAAACAAACACAAACAACAACAACAACAACAAAACAGTAAACATACTATAAATATGGACATGTTTTAATCTGGCACGCAACTGTCAGTAAAGCCTGAAAATCCAAGTTTGTGGGCTATCATGTAAAATAAACACTGTTTACACATGTTTTGGTTGAGTTGCTCTTGCACTGACTTTAAAATCAGAAAATAGCTCAGATACTTTCCTTATGTATATTCTGCTGGATGGAAAGTAAAAAAAAAAAAAAATCCACCAAAAACACTGATATAGGATATCAAAGTGAATTTGAACCTGATAAGTAAAACTCAGGCTCCACCCTAATCCTCACTTATAGAACATAAATGAGCTTACCATTTATGGATAGATATGGATTCAGACTCTTACCATTTTTTTCAATTTAGCACAACAACTTCTTGTTTAGAGTAAAAGAAAGAAATAAGTTATGCTTTTTCTAGAAAAAGCAATTAGTCTCCAAAAAAAGATCAAAGTCAGACTGGAATTTGTGTAAAATGTTTTAAAAAGTCTTTATTTTACATTATAAATATCTGATGTGTTGCAGCCTGCTCTTCAGGATCCTTGTTCGCTGTGGTTCACACTTCTGTGATTATTTCACTAAAGATGTATAGTGTATAAGCTTATACTGCGCTAGTATAAATTACAACAAAATGTGGATCCATCCTGCCTTGTATCAACAGTTCAAGCTGGAGGTGAGCATTGCTTAAACACCACAACCTGGGTATTATTGCTGATCATGTCCATCCCTTTATGATGACAGAGTGCCCATCCTCTTATGGCTACTAGCTCAAATCATCTCAAACTGGTTTCTTGAACATGACAATGACTTCACAGAACTCCAATGGGCTCCACAGTCAGCAGATGTCATTCCACTGGAACAACTTTTATAATGTGGTGGAAGGGGAGGTTCTCATCATGGATGTGCAGCCAACAAATCTGCAGTGACTGTGTGATGCTATCATGTCAATATGGACCAAAATCTGTGAGGAATGTTCCCAACATAGACTTGTCCAATCTATGCCACCAAGAATTATGACAGTTCTGAAGGCAAAGGGATCCAACCCAGTGCTACAAGAGTGTACCTAATTATATGGCAAATGAATGTATATATTGGTATTAACCTTTGTTTTATTGTTGTTTTTTCTCATTTTCATCTGGTAGTTTAATTATTCTTATGATAGGAGGTAAGAAACTGTAAAAAATCTCCAAAAACACCAAAATTGAAATCAATAATGTTTTGACTTTATCAGCTGGGATGATATAGTCCTGAGTGTGTGCTATTGAAGCAATATCAATATTTGATTGGTTTAATCTCAAAATGACTTTCCAAAGCAATATACATTAAACCCCACGTTCAGAGGATTAATTTCTTCCTTTTAACACTTTCAAACAAAATAAACTGCCTCATCCCTTTAGTTATTTAAATGCCCGAAGGTTTTATTATGCAACTTAAGAATTATGCTACACACTCAAAGCGTTATTGTATTTTACCTATGGTTCAGACAAAAAACAATGACACACCACTAAAGGACACCTATCACCTCGCTCTAGGTGTTTAGGTACTATATCTTTTCTTATATATTTGATAAAACATGGAATAGAAATAACCTTAACATGAGCTGAAATAAAAAAAAAAAGAAAATTCTAATTTAAAATGACAATACCAACAACACTGGTTTAATTCTATGTAAAAGAGAGGATGTAGTGGCTCTGCCAAACTTCTGCAAGCCCCATCAAAGCTCTTATATACACATCAAACATAAAAAATACACCCTGGCACTGAACATACCCAGAAACAGCTGCGTGTATGTATGTGTGTGTGTGTGTGTGTGTGTGTCCACAAGTTTATGTGCATAAAATTCCTTACTTTTGCACATGTGGGCACCATACTTATGTTAAGTTTGGGGTTCAGGCATCTTGGCAAATGCTTTGTTAGCGTGAGAGCTGGAGGGAGCTGTATGATTGCAGAGAGAAGATCGAGCTTGTCAGCAACTCACTAGTTTGCAGGCTGGCTATGAGATAAACAGAATGATGAGAGAAGAAGATTAGAAGATGGAAAAACAGGGAAGAAAGTATGAACTCTGCAACATCCTGCCTGAGTTAAGGCTTGCACAATCAGTACTTCACCAGTCACTGCTCAAAAATAAGTTTGTTTCCTGGTTTTTAATTACTTATTTAGGATTTTAAAAAATGGGGAAAGGGAGAAGGAAAAGATGACACAGCTGCTTAGCATATTTCCTTTAAGCATGCTGCACCAGAGATAACTTATGTAGCCATGTTTCTCTCTGTGAGTGAAGAAAACATCTCTCTATCATGTTTTAATATAGTTACACCTATACAGCCATAGCTCTCACATTCTTACCTCCTTGTAAAAGTACTCCATATTCATGTATCCACACATGTATCCATGTCAAGTGTCTCATACAGGTCATTGGACAACATTCTGCATCATTATGGAATATGAAGAATAGAGAAACGTGACATGACCCTTGATTTCACAACTATCTTCAATGTTTCCTTCTTCATCTCTCCTCACAGGGCAGAAAGTCATGCATTTTGGAGCAGTTTCAATCCCAAATAGCCACATAAAAATATAATACACTAGTCAAGGAGTTTCAAATGTTGGATGAACGCTGATTTTTTTCATCACAGCCGGTTTTACTCTTTGCTCAAATCCAAATTATTTGCATTCTGTTAACCAGCTGACTTATTTGAGAGTTATGGGAGAAAATGGAACTTTAAATACAATATAACAATTTTTTGTTGTTCTGGAAGTGAAAGATGACAAAGCAAATATAAAGACATGAATAAAAACATTTTTATATAGAAAAAGTAACAGCAAGAATGAAATTAGATTATCTTGTTACAATGGCACCTGTCAAAGGGTTTGTTAGGTGGCAAGTTAGCAGACAGTTTTATTGGAAGCAGGAAAACACAGATTTGAAAAAAAAAAAAAAAAAAAAAAACCTCCTTAAAAGGTCCCTTTGATGGCTAAACTATATTTTAGGCAAGACAAGGCAAATTTATTTGTATACAAGACTATTTGTGTACAAGACAATTCAAAGTGTTTACATAAAACATTACAGCAGGGTGAAGAAAGCAATACAAGCGCATTAAAAACACAAAGATTAAAAGAAATGCAATTAATGAAATAAAAACAGAAGGAAGATGTTAAAACAAAATAGGTAAAATGCAAGAAATAAAGTTCCAGTGTGGGGAAAGACAATATTAAAACATGATTCCAAATTAAAAGAACCAGATGCAGATTTTGACTTCTAAGTAGAAACTAGTGAAATACAGCAGAGAACAGGTATGTCTTTAACCTTGATTTTACCTGGATTTAGACAATATTTTACAGCAAACATGGATTGGTTAGTTTCTTCCAGAAGTGGTCCAAAGAAGGATAGCTGGTGAAATGGTTGTATGCAACATGATGCTAATTTGTAACCTGTTTTTATTTAAATTAATGCCCAACCACATTTTATTTTTTATGTCAAAGCATAACAATATACATCAATTTTCTGCATAATCCTTACCTGCTGACAGAGGGGTACAAAAGCAAAAACTGTCCAATAGTATTGGATCTGATGATTCATGGCTTTAATATTTAAATGTGGTTTTAATGTTATGGCCCCATTGCATAGCTAAAAATGGCTTATTTAGGGTCTGCGTCTTGTCACTCACTATAATTAGATTGATTCAAATTTTGCATCTAATTGTTTTGCAGGTGCAAACCATTGCCTTGAACTTATTTAGATTTGTAGTGCTGATGATTTGATGCAGATGTGTTCAGTACCGTAATTTTCTAAAATCAATTATCATCATGTTGATGATTAAGCTAACACAAAACAATGTTTTACTGAAGGTTGTTGTTTTTTGTTATTAAATTAAATCCATGTTCGCCACCTACTTGGGCCTGAAAATCTAGCAGCCAAATTCGTCCACTTGTGGCGGGTTGCCTAACAGAAGGTCTGTTCTCCTCAGTCACTCATTAGCATTTTCCTTGGTGTTAGCCACTCTGCATCACAAACTCTTTCCCTCAGTTACACATACTTGCATACACACATGAGGGGTGTGCGTGGGCAGATAGAAAGCAGTGGAATCCCTGATAAGCCAGTGGACCGGCGGACGAAACAGAGAAAGGAATGGCAACTATGTCGGGCATTCACAACAGTGTGTGGTGTCACCAAACAAAGCCTTCCCTTTTCCCGTCTGTCAAAGACACCATTGTGTCATGAGGAGAGAGCCTTTATATCACACACACATTCCACACATGCTGTTCCCCACATACACACACACACATAGAAAACCTAAAAATGTAAACCTGGATTTATATAAATGTAAATATAAATGAGCATGTCCCAAACTTAAATATTTGAGTTCTGTGTTTTATCCATGACATCAACAACTATGAATGCAGATTCATCAAAACAGACACAAAGAACCAATAAATTGCACCATGAACATGCATATATGCACAAAATACCTTCAGTCATTTAAGATAAAATTACATTTACAAAAATGTGTATTTTTTAAGCTCCATTTCTCTGGCCTTTAGACATCTGCGTTGACAGGATGGATGTTCCATGCAGAGAAGTTGAATTTTCCATGCATTGAACTCCTAGTGAGAGTCACCTGTGTGGGGGTGGGAACAACGGGAAGCAGGCTGACCCACCGGAAGTTTGGGAAGTTAATAACAGCTGACGCACTCACGAAGGGGGAGTGGGATATGAGGAGGGGCTGACAGTGAGAGTGTTGTAGGGTTGTTGTGTAAGAGAGGAAAGTGGTCTGAGAGAGTGTGTTAGCCTCTTCCTGTTGCTCTGACAAGCTCCTGACTGCTCCTGCCACCTCCACCTCACCCACAAAGAACTCATGGGAAGGTGGACATGACAGGAGGGTGGGACTCCCATATGTCCCATGTCCTACTTTCCATCAGCTCTACAAACACCTGTCAATCACTGTCAGGGAGGAATGAGAGCTACAGTACAGCTGGAATGTGTCTGTTTGTATGTTTGATGGTGAAAAAGAAAAAAAAAGACCAACAGCAAGCTTCAAATTTCCAAGATTTGGGGTGTTTAAACAGTTAAGTGTGTGATGTGGCAGTATTGAGGAAAATTGGCAGTGTTTTAACATTAAGAAGTGAGAGGCATTTTATTAAATAGTTTAGAAGGTGTATGCTGAAAGGGGTGGCTGGGCTGCTGATGCTGACAGGTTGAAACTATTTGGGGCCGGCACTCCTGTCAGCCATGTGGAGAGCTTCCCAGCATGGGGGTCACCATGACAGAGGAAGCTCCCAACTTCACTTCCCCAGCTTACAGTGACAGAGCACGCTGGGTTTCTGAGCCTGGACAAGAGGCCATGCTGAGAGACTTTTTGTCTACAGGATGCCTGGTCAAACTGGTGGATAAAGACCCAGACAGTAGGGGCAGTGGTAGAGTACAGGGACAATAAAGAAACAGTAGAGGGCCAGTAGGGGGGAGAGAATTACCTGCCAATTAGGCAAAGTTAATGTGAAGAATGATGGGTGTCAACCTGTCAGAACCCGGGGAGGTGAGGGATCATCTGGATAAGCACCATGTTATCCCTCAGATTACACTGTCTACTGACATGATCACACACATTGGCACACGCACACAGCTGGTGAGGCATGCAATTCAAACACTGTGTGTTTGATAACCTGTACATCATCAACATGGATTATTCCAACTATATAAATGATCCAAGAAATAAACTGTGGAGCGCAGCCAAAGGAAACAACAGTTTGTTATGAATGTTTTGTTAGTATTCTTTGAGTCTTAGAAAATTATTACTTTTAAAACTGTTAAAGTTCCTTTTATATTCCAGTATTCCTTAATGCAAAATTCTCCAGTCTTACTTATTGAGAGGTGACAATTTTCAATAGCAATTTTAGACTTGTTTAACTATCTAATATAAACAATTACATGAAAATGTAGGCATTAAAGACAGCTTTTTTGTACATTTTTGGCTGTATTAAAGTGCAGCACATGGAAACACAGAGAGGAGAGAATCAACAGATTTTTAAACTGACGAGGAATGCAAATGTGACAGTAGACTCAATCTGCTTAAGTCTGAATGATATCTCAGCACTGAAATATGGATTTCTTTGTTCGAATGGATGACATTGTCTTGTTCTGTTTAAAGGGCATCACAGAAACCCACAGTCCTAACTGTAACTGTAGTACTGTACTGAGGATGGTAAAATAACACATTTGTTTACATACATCCCCTTTTTTCTCTGACATCAATAAAACCTGGATTTTCTAATGCTGCACTGCTTGTGGTTCCACAGTCCCTTCAGGATACCACCAGTTAGTTGTTTCAGTTGTCAATGAAAACTTGTTTCTTGTGACAGCAATGAAGATAAAAAAGAAAATGAAGAAAAAAGAATGATCAGGGTCACTGGACCAGGAATGCCCCTCTGTGGCTCTGGTATGCATGGTATGATCTTTATGGGCAGCATGGGACAGTAGCAGCAGGTTGGTCACATAACAGAAACTGGGATGACTGACAAGCAGGTGGCTGAGCAGGGAATTCCTCAGTGCTGAGTAACTGCCTGTTTTCAGCTTCTCTTCCAAAGAAAAGAAAGGACAAAAAAAGTCCTAATGTAAGACATGATCACTGGCTTATATGATATTAGTGAATCTATTACAGCATGTTAAGTGTGTGTTATAACTCAGTAGTCTGCATGAAAAAATGTTGCAGCATTCATGGACATTTTAAAAACACATATTGTATTCATTTTTCATTCATTACAGTATACATTGTATTTATGTATACCATTTTAACATACTAGAAAAATCCTAACTATTTTCCTTCAAAGGACTTGTCACAAAATGACCTTTTGCAACAGGATTTTCTTTTGATAGTTTAAATAAGGGAAGGACTAACTTGACCTAAAAAACAGCAGATGGAACTAATTAGCAACATGGCAGGACAATAATAGGTCGTATTACACATTAAAGCTTAATTGAATACCAAAAACCAAGTAAAGAGAAGCGTCTGTTTTTGTTCACTAGCATAAGGATGGCTGTGAGTATGTAAGTTTAGGGAAAACTAGGGGTTTGGGGTTGTTATGACTGAGCATCAAAATACCAACCTCCTCTTTGTTTACATGTCAATGGCAAAGATAACACTTGTACTAACATTGCTTTTTTTAATGATTGCATATAAATGTTGTGCTACAAGCAAACTATATTTAGGATTGAAGGCTTCAAAACACATAAAAGAACATAAAAAAGCAATCAAACAACACAGAGTCTGACCCCAACATTGACAGTTTTGGACCAGATCCAACCACACCTTGTGTTGATGCCACTTTCTGCTGAAGATTCTTCTTATTTGTACTGAATCCCAAGCTGACATCGACCTCTTAAAAGAAGTTCCAGTGTGGTAATAATAAAGTAAACAATTATGAAGGTTTTGATCATTTTTGAGGGGAAAAATTGTGGGTTTTAGAAAGCTGGCTCAAAGAATTTAACAAGCTCTTGCTTGTGGTATTTCTATTCCTGTAGCTGCTAATAAAAAAAAAAAAAAATGCCACAAGTTCAACAGCTTTACACTCCGTTGTAGTTGGTGATTTTAACCAAACAAGACAGCCAGCATGTTAACGTCCCTAGAGGAAGAAATACCGTGTACAGTTCTGGCAGCTGCAAAGTCCTCCCACATCCACCCTGTTTTACTGTTTCCACTTATTGTCATGCTGTTTTGGCATCAGTGTTAATATCACACTTGGAATTGATTAACTATAACTAAGTTGACTAAAAACAATTCCTTAGCCACACAGCTTTGAAAAAATAATAAAAAGCCAAATGGTCTAAATCTTCAATCTTCTAGGTGTAGACAGAGCTGTAGTGGAGCAGCCTACAGTGGAGACTGAGCAGGGGAAACAGGTGTTTGTAGCTAAATGTGCTTTCAGTGAGCAGAGGAATGACAGCTATGTACTGGCCTCCATAGTTACTGGCACATTACCCGGAGTGGAGCTGACAGAAACAACCCACTGCTGCTGTAGCCACTCCAGCCTTTATGAATGGAGGACTTCTACCTCCGATGTAAGAACAGTGTTTGTTGAGAAGACTGACTTAGCAACTTAATGGCTCAATATGTGTATTAACAAGAGTAGACAAACAAACTGAGCTTCATAATCTCCTTTTGAAGTTGCAGTTTGAATCTGATAAAGTGTCTGTGATAATCTCGGTCTTTGGTAGCACTGAGTATCACAGCTTTGTGTTTGCCTGTGGCTACTTTAGCATGCATTTTATTTTAGTTTTTCTGATAACGTTTGCTTTTTTATGTTAAGATTTGGCAGACTATAAAGGGAAAATGTAATATATCCTGTCTGCACTGTGTGTGGGCAAGCAGTGGAATGTGGCAGGCCTGCATTGTGGGTGGAAGTTCTTGCTGAACATTGTAAACAGACAAAATGTTGTTCCTTTCCTGTGGCATAACTGTGTATTGATTTTTGATTTTACAACCTGTCTGAGCTCCAACCAGGTCACTTGCACACAATTCTGAAGTTCATGGACCTGTGCAAATATTCCCTCCCTTGTGGCATATGGGACCACAGCACCTATGTTGAATCTCTTTCAGCTGTCTGCTCTTTTGGATTGGCCCCTCACTAAAAATCCTCAATTAAAACCATGCTCTCAAGGAATCACAAAACTGTTTTCAGTTTTCTGTAATAACACATGCTGTGTTGGTGATGACTAGCTTGCTATTGTGAACGCACATTTAAGTTTTTCTTACACTTTTTCAGATTTTGTTTGCTCGATGTTGTATTTATAAAAAATAGAATAAGAAAAGTAAGAAAGAAATATAACCACAGTATTGAAAACTGACATCAAGATCCCTTGGGGTCAATTTTCGGCATAATGGATGACCCTCAAATGTCCCTTTTCACATAGGGAACTAATCTTCAACTGCATTTTATCATGCATCTGTTGTGATATGTGGGTTGTGGTTTGAGTCTTGTTGGATTTACTTTTGCTGCTTCCCAGGTTGCTGTCCTGGTTTTATTTTATTTTGTAGTCCTTCTATTTCTGTAGTACATTCTGTTTTACTTACTGTTCTCTACAGACCTGGTTTTATTTGCTAAATTGCATCACCTGCTCTTCATTTAGTTTGTTCTCCTCAGTGTGTATTTACTTCTTGGTTTCTTTTGTTCATTGCCAGATCATTGTTTCACCATTCATCCTTGTAGTAAGTCCATGTTTCTGTTTTAGGGTGCATTCACACCAGTATCGTCCACTAGACTCGGTCCAATTGAGGGCTCAGTTCAGTTGGGGAGCAATATTCTGAGCCGAGATTGCGTCATGCTGTACTTCTCAGACAAATCAATGCTGCACCAAGAATTTCTGAAGGAGAAGACGAGACATACGAAGAGGAAATTTGTTCATTTACTGGTTAACGCAGAACGATTTGGGTTTCTAGTACATAACAGCTAAATATTGAGCTGCATCATATCCTAGTGGTCTTGAGGTTGATCATATTTCTATAAAAACTTTGCTAGGATTTTTCCATGTGTGACCGCTAGCCACCTATTGTCCCAAATGCGCTTCTGTTTTGGTTGTTTTTACCGTGCGCTGAACCCACAATGCACTTTGTTTGTTCAAATTAGAATTTGTTTGCACATTCATAATTTTCCAAACAAAGTAGACTTTCTGAGCAAACAGACTCGAATTTGAATCAAAAACACTCATGTGATTGAGCCCTTAGTTTTCCAGCCTTGTTATTTAAAGTTATTTTCCTTTAACCTTAAATTCCTACATCTGTCTGCCTCTTCACCCTGCATTTGTGTTGCCATTATCCATGCACTGTGACAGTACAATCTGGCCAACTATAGGCTCCACAGGGACCATGAAAGCTCTTTTTGAGTATTTGAGGGCAGGAGACTTCAAAAAATCTTTCTGTGCAGACTGAACCATATTTCGATCCATCCAGGAGAGCCCCCAAGGAGATGAAAGCTTTCAGGCGATCCAGTCTGGATGCCCATCCCCACACCGAGGCCGAAACTATACTGGGCAAGAAGTCACCTTTCTGGGAGATAAGGCTCACGATCAAACTACAATCATTCAAAGAGGGTATCTTTTGGCAGCATAATCCTCTGCTCTGCTGGTTGGCTCCCAGCCTCGCTCTTTAGTATCCTCTCTACCTGGCTCTCTTGTCGCTGCATGTTCTGGTATGGTTGTCACCAGGGAGGTCCAGTACAATACCTCTTATCCAATCCTTTTTAGCTCAATGCTCTAACATTTTTTTTTCCTTATATCTTTTACATTGCACAAATTTATGTGCATACTCCATGTCTTAAGGTCAGTGTGGAGATACAAGTCACAGCGTTATCCTTAACTTCTTCCTTTTCATTCACTTGCTGTTTAGTTTTTTCTCTGAATCACTGCTTTATTAGATTTAGGCATTAATAATGGTGAATGAAGTGTTGCAACTTCTTGGTCATGAGTCAAGAAACAAAACTACTGGGTTCAGAAAACCTCATAATTAATGTTAAAATACACAGTTTTACTTTGGAAAGTTTTGCCCACATTTTTAGTATTACAGTGAGGGCGCATAGAGAATAGTTAGCTGGGACCTAACATGTATCTAAACATAGGCCAACGCTGTGGTTTTTGTTTTAATTTTTGTACCATGATTTTTGTGCATCTTTATATTTTTGAGTTTTCTACCTTGTCCTTTGTGTTTTATTATGTATTTTAGTTTACCTTACTTCAATTGTGAAAGTGAAATCCATGTGCACTTCCCTCCACCTGTAGTTGCTTTCTGCGAGTTTGCTTGACGTTATTTTTATTTATTTATTTATTTATTTGTTTGTTTCTAGCCAGTAAGAATTTACTGTGGTTAGTTTGTTTCTGTCTTTCTCACCTGAGTTTTGGTGGATTTTCTGTATCATGGACTTTCTGTCTCAGCAGAACCTTTTTATGGGAATAAAGTTTTGTTTGCTTCTCATCCTCCTGCTTTCCCCTGCAAGTCACATATATCCATACCTTCTTTCTAGTAAACTGAACCACTGATCTTATTTGGGTATTGGTAAAATAAAAGAACAAAATGACAGTGTGTATGACTTGGCTGTAATTATGTAAAATGGTGTAAAATGTCCTTCAGTATTTATGAAATTTTTACTGGCTAAATTCTTCAGCAACAAAAGCTTCGACAAATTTATGAGACTGAAGCATTTTCTAAAGACAACATTCTGATCATGGTGTTTACATGAACTGGAGGTTAGATATTCCATTCATATTCCTGTTTACATGTTGAAGAGCCACTGAGGGACATAATGTCCACATTATATCCCTCAGTGGCTATTGATGTTTGCACACATGCAAAAGTTATCATTAAATTGATATCCATCAAAGCACATAGCTTTCTTCTTAAGCTAAATTTTACCTGCAGCCATCCTGTTTTGCACTGGTTCTTTTGGATCCTTTTAGTCATACATTGTAAAGCAACAGTGTGTTTTGCAAAATGCCATAAAAACTCCAGTGGGGTGCTATTGTTCGATTAACATCTCCTTAATGCATACTCTATGTAGTTTAATTGTTTTTTTTTTCTATGAAGATGACCTTTTTGGAATTAAGGTCATACTCTCTGATGGTATGGGGTTGCATTAGTGCTCATGCCGTGGGCAGTTTACACATCGGTGAAAGCAACATAAATGCTAAAAAGAGGTTTTAGAGCATCTACCATCCAGACCAAGGCACTTTCAAGAATGATCCTGCATATTTCAGTAAGATAATGCAAAATCTCATACTGCATCCATCATAACAGTGTGGATTCATAGAAGTGTCCTGGTGCTCAGCTGCCCTGCCTGTAGTGCTGACCTTTCACCAACAAGAAAGATTTGGTGAAACAAAAATCCAGCATCGAAGGCCCGAGACTGCTGAGCAGCTGGAATCTTGCATCATACAAGAATAGGACATGTATATGAATGTTTGGTGGTGGTGGTAAACATCACCACTTTTCAATAGCTTATTTTTTATGTAATGCTGCTATGAAATTCAAAATGAGCTAAATGGTAAAATGTCTCATTTTCAATATTTGAGATGTTGTTTATGTTCTACTGGGAATAAAATACAGATATAGGAGATTTGCAAGTGATTGCTTTTAGTTTTTATTCACATTTTAACAGTCATTTAAATTTTTTTGGAATTGTTGTACTCAGAGTTGTTTCACTCATATAAATTATAGCATGTTGCAGTGTACCACAAATCCCTAAACAATGGTCTGTTTTTTTTTCCCTAAACAACAAAATCTGCCTCATGGTTAAATTTTAGCTTACATTTTACCTTTGATTTCTATCTGTTTTGTGTGGGTCTCTTCATCATTTTCTTCAAGGACTACCAAACTGCTGCTCCATTTTCTTTTGCGTGCTCATTCTCTTCTTCCATTAAATCATGTTGTTTTAATGCCATCTGAAAAAAATAAGATGGACGTGCAATCTCATCTAAATTTGAATTGAAAGCTTATAGAATTTTAATAATTGTTCCGATTAAACCAAAATTAGAATAAATTATGGAGCCTCATGTAAATAAAAGAAGTGCTTTCAAACTAGCAAGTCACATTTTACTGTTGTTTAGGAAAAATGTAACGTTTCATCATATCTTCTGCTCCCTGGGTGTTCCTAGTTGTTTATTAAATAGGAGTCGGGTATCACTTACAACACAGATGATTTGATGAATCAAGCACAATTAGCAGGACAAGTGTTCTGTGACAGTCCCAGCACGCTTCATTAGGCTGCCCTGTTGACACAAACAGAGTAGTGAAAGCTGAGCCTCTCACTAATACCCCTAACACTCTTAATTCTTATATAAGGAGGGCAAATTAGCTTTAATTACAGCAGTGATGCTGTGCTGAGAAGCTGGTTTGTAGAAGTCAGAAAAATATGTTTGAATGTTAAAAGAGGAACAAAAAAAAAGGGATGAGGGATCATAGCTGCTATATGCATCTTTTTCTTACTTAATACACACATACTGTATATATATATATATATATATATTTTTTTTTTTTCTCTCCATCCTATCCATCCTGATCTCTGTATTTATATAGTTTTCTTTTCAGACAGCTGGTGTTGTGTTGCTGATTGAGAGACTAATCATTTGCTCAATTACTCAGGAATGTGTAGCTGGACCATGTTATGACTGATCAGCTTTCCCCCTTTGACTCTTTCTTTTCATCTCTTTTCTAGACTCTGACTCTCTGGTGTGCTACCCCAGCATCTGTTTTCTATCCCCTTTTCTCTCGCTGTTTCTTCAGCATTCATTTGAATTCAATTCAGTTCAGTTCAGCTGAGCTCCATTAATTTTTATTCAGTTTTAAGTCAGTTGAGCTGACAATGCAAGTTTAGCTCTGCAGTTGCAATGTGGCATAACATGTGCATGTTTTAAATAAATACTCCCTTTCAACCACCTACAGCCTTTTTTCTTCTCGTTACAAAATACAAATTTATGAAATTTTTCCTATGTATTGTAAGCAACAACAACATCACACAAAACATGATGTTACACAAAATTAATGACACACAAAAGAGGGCAAAGAAAGACTAAATGAACAAAAATAACTTAGCAACATACACCTAAACATTAGTAAATGAAATCAACAACCAGACTGGGGCTTTTAGAACAGCTTTAAAAAGGACTTCAGGCTGAACTGGCATTAAAAAAGTTTGGGATGGGGAACGGAAGGGTGGTAGCAGATGGGACTTCCAAGAAAATAAAAGAGAAAATAAAACTATTTCCTGTCATCTCTGAAAATATCTAAAATTGTATGTCATGGAAAGGACATACGCCTGGTCACAGAAGAGGCAATCAGGCATCAAGTAGATGAGAGCCCAAAACCACAGATTGGCTCTGGGTTTATCCTTTTCTCATTTAGTATCTTTTGTGGAGGTTCACTGCAATATTGTTGAGTGTGCTTGTGTCTGTGTGTGTCTAATTTATAATTGGTTTTGTCTGACGTAAGTGTACTTTTGAACTTGGTTGCAAGCAGAACACAAAAAATTAAGTTAATATATCAGTTTGGGAAAATATATTGCAAAGTTTATAACATCAATTACACATAAAGCCATTTTCTTTCATCACATATCCTGCAGATAAAAGATGCACAAGGAAACTTTCGATCAGCACAAATCATCTGCTATTTAAACTTTAATTAAAATTTTATGCTACAAATGTAACATTTCCTGAAAATTTCTAACTACCCCTTTGGTCATTTTTAATTACCTGAATTTAATTTTGCTTCTCTTACTAGATTGTGATTGTGCATGTTTGTTGTTCTTCTTCCTGCAGTGGGAGAGCCTGCGGGGATTCTGCAAAGCTACCAGTAGGATGCCGGTTAGCATGTTAGTGCACTACATGCTGGTGCAGAAGCTACATGCTATAGTTAATGAGGTTCCTACTACAGAAGTACAGCCATTTATTTAACAATTAAAATAAGCCCAAAGAGAGAGAGAGAGAAATGGAGGTAATTGGCTCTCCTGTCACCAGCACAACAAATAAACTCAATCCAATGATTTTTCAGATTGGGTTAAATCATTATGTGGCATGTTGTTTTATATATACACGTAAATGATAGAAAATCAGGTATTTAAAGGTGATCACAACATTTCAGTTGTTCAAAATGATAAAGATCGGATGGGATTTAACATATCACACTTGATAATATATGATATAATCTGATGTAAATGCAATAAAATTCATCTTTGTGTCTACAGGCAACTATAAATCTGAGTGAACCATAATGACCTTGGAGTTCATCAAGGCTCCATCCTGGGGCCACTGCCGTTCAACATCTACATGCTGCTACTTTCTTTAGTTAATTGAAGACAAAACTGAAATAATAGTTTTTGGAGCCAAGGAAGAAAGATTATAAGTCAGTACTCAGCTTCAAACAGCTAAGTTTAAAATTAGCAACCAAGCCAGAAATCTGGAAGTTGTGATGGACACAGACGTCAATATTAGCAGTTATATTAAGACAGTTGTGAAGTCATCCTATTATCACTTAAAGATCATATTGAGGATTAAAGGATGACTTAGAAAAAACTTGTCCATGCATTTATCTTTAGTAGACTGTACTACTGTAATGCTGTCCTCACAGATCTCCCTAAAAAGTCCATCAGACAGCTGCATTTAGTCCAGAATGTTGCTGCTTTAGTCCTCACTAAGACCAAGTAAGTAGATCATATAACTCCAGTCCTCAGAGCTTTACACTGGCCTCCTGTCTGTCAACGAACTGACTTCAAAATCCTGCTGTTAGTTTACAAAACACTGAATGGTTTCGGACCAAAATTCATTCAGGATCTTCTGGTTTGTTATGAACCAACCAGATCCCTCAGGTCATCAGGGTCAAATCTACTTTCTGTTCCCAGAGTCAGAACTAAACGTGGAGAGGCAGCGTTCAGCTTTGATGCTCCTCACATGTCACATCACAAAAATCTAACCCACCCCCAACACACACACACACACACGCACATCAAAAAAAAAAAAAAAATTCCATTTGCTGCCTATTATCAAAACAACTGTTAAATTCTTCACACAGGAACATCATTTGTTGCATTTTATGTATTTTATTTGAGCCTTTTTCTTTCTTTTTCTATTTCATTTCATTTATTTCTTTTAAAGCTTGTTTTTCAGTGCACTTGTTATTACTTCCTGCATCCCACTGTAATGCTTCTAATGCTTTACGTGAAGCACAAGTCTGAATTGTCTTGTACATGAAATGTGCTATACAAATAAATTTGCCTTACCTCAGTGTGCCACTGATTAGAAATTTCAACAAAAATGATTTTTCAAAAGTATCTCTTCTCATATTAGTGGAAGCTTGTGTGTACTGAATAAAATGAATGATAAATAAATTGAGTTCCATAGTACTGGTTGTGATCATTTCAGCTGTCGTGGCTTACTTTAATTTGGTCACAGTAGAGCCATTTTTAAAGTAATTTGTGCCACCTGTACCTCTTCAATATCAGTCTGGCATGTAAAGTGCCCCTGGCAGTCCAGACCACTCAGCTTTTTTTCTCAGAAAATAATAGAAATATTTAAACTAGCTATATATAACAATATTTGACCAAATGTAAATAAATACAAATTACATTTTCATAGACAGCTTTAATTAATAATTATGAGAAATTATTATTACCTCTTCTCATTTTGCCTGTGTGACATAGATAACGTCCCTGAATCTTGTCTGGGACCATATGTTTTGTTGTAGAAAACATTAACAATGTAGCAAAATCTAACTTGAAAACTTGATGACAAAAGAATTTTGTCAGTTGTAATTATATTAATAATAGCTCCTCTTTTAATTAATCTATTTTTCCCTGTTCAACTTATTTGTTTCCTTTCAGTGCATCATGATTTGTTGATTCTCTGGCTGGACATGCAGCTGCTGTGTTCCAGATTTAAAGTCCTGCTGTTTAGTCAAGATGGAGAACGAGATACGTGGGAGCGGAGACTGGAATGTTTGTGGGCTGGTACTGCTGATCATACCACCTGGTCATACCACTCATGACACACACACACACACACACACACACACACACACACACATGTGTTTCCTGGCATAGGAAACTTGACCTCACCTTAGAATGTTGTTTTTTTACCTTCGATTGTCAGTTAAACATGGCCCGCGTCATGGATACACAAGCTCAATGAGGTGTTGATTGTATCAAACCAATTAAAACTGGCCCAATCCTTTGCCAATAATGAGTTTACAGAGCCTCATCATTATTTTAAAAGTCAGACCAATGTATATACCAAATCAATCCCTGATTTTTTTAAGAACCTCATTTAAGTTGTTTTTATATGGTTAGTTAAACTTAACAGTGATACTTGAAATCTGTCTCCATGTGTGTTTGAGCATGTGAGAAGTCTGCCACTGCCTCACAAACTTCCTGTCCAGACAGGAAATGCATTCTTTTGTGCGTCTTTTTCAGTCTGGAAGTGTGTGTATTTTCAGTGTGGATGTTTGTGTGGAAGACATATCATGGTGTCCTATAAAAACTGCCTGTGGAATGCAGCAAACTCCCCTTGGTGATACGAGGGGAGTTGTCAGTAATAAACTGATTCTTAAATTTCTAGAGATTTTTTTTAAGTGCATCACAACAGAAGGAAAATGTAAGAATAGCTTGCTTGAATTTGGCATATTTTGGCAAGTGAAAATATACCTGAGGGGGGAAAAAAAATCAAAATCTTCATTTTCACGAACTGTTTAATAAATTTATTACTTCAACATCCAGTAGAAATATTTACACTACACATTCTCCAAAGGCTAAATAGCATAGGCAGCATTTAAGCAAGAATTTTAGCAGAATTTGTTCAGCAAATTGCAATTTATCAGAGAAAAGCATTATACACACAGACACATACACACTCACGCACAGCTGTCAACAAACATTTACTGTACAAAGAAAATGTGGATCAAAATCAAGCTCTTGAAACAGAACTGCTTGGTCTCACAATTCATGTAAAGGAAACAGTTTTGTGCAGACAAATAAAAAGCTTTTTATTCTTAAAGCTAGAAGTCATTTTTTTATGCTTTTTATTTTTATATCATTCTTTAAGGGTCTTGAGAAGGAGCTAAATCATCACTCTCATTCAAGTCCAAGCCTGAGTTCATCTCCATGATGATTGTGAGAACAGTGTGAGACACAGGGACCAGGCAACAGTGAGCATACTATATCTACATTTTACATTACAGTGCTGGTGTTGCAGCCATACATTGTTATGTTAAAGCTACATAGTAGGTCTTTTTTTTTTTTTTTTGGTGTGAGCTGATATCATGAGTCCATCAGTTAGAACCAAACTGATGTCTTTGCTTTGGTCTGATCAAGAGCTGCAGAGAAAAAGAAAGAAGGTAAATTTTATCACTTATTACAAGCATTATTAAACATGATATTTAAGAAATGATGGTCAAGCTGATATTTCTATCATACCTGAATCATACACCTCCAAAGATCCATGAAGGGCAGAGGGGGACCAGGCGACAGAGGTTGCCGTAATAGGACTGTTGTTGCTGGGATCCATCTCTGTCTTCCCCCCCTCACTGTGTGGGGAGCTACTTGTGCTGGCGGTGGGCTGGCTTTGGCTCCTAACACCAGGCAGGAACAACGTGTTGAATCTGGGATCCAGTGCTGGGCCGTGAGCTGGGTATGTGTGAAGCATGGCGTGATGGTGTCTGGTGTGGATGTGAGAGCGGGTGCGAGGGTGAGGATGGTAGACATCGTGAACATTGGGGTAGCTGCTTGTGCTCTGGGGGCTCAGACTGTAGGTCCAGCTGTCAGAGAGGGTAGCTGCAGACGGGAGGCTAGCCTGGGAGAGCATGTGGCCAGCCCACAATGCTCCATCTGGATGGT
Organism: Melanotaenia boesemani; assembly: GCF_017639745.1. Lineage (NCBI taxonomy): Eukaryota > Metazoa > Chordata > Actinopteri > Atheriniformes > Melanotaeniidae > Melanotaenia > Melanotaenia boesemani. The sequence continues at coordinate 22,313,792 of NC_055693.1, forward strand.
TAAAGGGAACTGGGCTGGAGGAAAAGTCTGGGTGGACTGACACAGAGACAGAGTGGAGGCAGGAGTTGGCTTGTGATGGCAAAGCGCTGTTCCAAACTGAGCTACTCTGACTCTCCTGGAGGGAACTACCATCTGAAATGACCAAAGCGCAAAGTTTAAAAACAACACATTGCCATACACCCTTTTCTCACCATTAACTTTATCTGGTAATTAAATCAAATCAGCAGTTTCTTCAAATGTGTTGCTGCTCTTACCTTTCCATAAATTAGCAGTGGCTGAGGCAGATGGTTGAGTCACTCTGATGGGTTTGGTCTCGCTGTTGAAGTTGCTGGACTGACTGAGAGCACGAGAGAAGTGCTCATCCACCACATCCCCAATGTCACCTTGAAAGTAGGTGAACAGTACACATCGGGAGCTCAAGTATTCGGCTTCTGCAGGCTGAAGACCATCTTTCATGTCTGAATCCGATGAGGAGCTACGGCCTGATTCAGCACCTGCTGCTACAGGAAGTCGCTGGAGGCCCTGATCCCTGGGTAGCATCCCTCTTCCTTCAACTTGTTGCTGCTGCTCCATACACTCTTGCATCTTACTGTATACACTCAGCTTCCTCTGGAGGAGAATGCAAATACAGATAAACTGACAGATCCAAGCTGTGATATGCAAGGTCTGTGAATAACATAGAAAATATTGAAATTTCAAGTTTTTTATTGACTTCTCAACATAGACTACAGAGGATAATTTCATACTTTCAAGTCAAAATAATGTGATTTTTCTAAAGACCCCCCACAGAGAAAATATTTAAGTGTTATAAATGATAAATTTCCACAGAACCCAATCAGTAGGCAGCAAATTGTTGGAATCGTGTGAAAATGACTTTCTTTCTTTTTTTTTTTTTTTTTTTCATTCCGCATTCCAACTATTTGTAAAGCTCCGATCCTCTTTCCTTCCTGATTGACTGGCTGTCATTACATCACCATATGACCACAGGATTAATAGCTTCGTGTCATTACGCGTGACCTAAGATGAATACCGAGTCCCAGATCGGAATTTAATCATTCAAAAAAAGAAACGTAAGGTTTATGTCGTAATGAAAGGTTGAGGTGAGGTCTAGAATAATCATCTGTCATTATTCCCGATTGTGCCAAGAAACTTAGTCTTTAAAACTTTTTTTTTTAGAATCCAAGTGATAAATAGTCTGCTATGCTTTGAAAACAGAGCTTAATTCATTCAGCACTAGAGCTCTTGGTGGAAGTCATTCCTCAATCTCAGTTTTACAGGAGAAAGAAAAAAAAAAAAAAAAAAGAACTTGAGCAAAATGTCAGTCCTCATCTGTGGCCACAAAAGCTGAACTTTGAGCTGCTCACCTGTTGCTGCTGATGGTGGTTATGGTATGTCGCTTTGTACGCCGCTGCAGGGAGGTAGTGCGCTCCATAGCTTTGATGATACATCACATCCAGACAACTCATATCGATGGAGTAAATCAGCAACGAAGGAGGGGGAAAAAAAAGTCAACGGAGAGAAACTGACGGAAAACAACCGAAAATGACTCTCCTTGAGACTTCAGACGGGCTGTGTCCTCCGGGCCAGCAGTGGCTCCATATATGCCCAAATGCATACAATGGCCATGTCGTCCAGTTTGCATACAAACAATGCGCCTCCCGCTGTGCGCTTCACCAGTAGCCACCCGGGGCTACAAAATGAATCAAAACGCTAATAGACACAGTGTATCCGGGAAAGTCCTTTCCTGACAAGTTTTCAGATTGCTTTAAATTCAGTAAGAATCCCTTTCTCCCCTTTCTCTCCCTCTGTTTTGGAGGAGAGTTATATTTAGAGAGGGCTGTGGCTGTTACGCACGCCCACCAGGGTAGGGCCTGCAGTGGAGTTCAGAAAGGCTCTGCTGCTGGACGGTTCTGTTACCATTGTCGGCTTTCATTCAAAAAAGTTTCATTTACAGATATATTTAGAAGATTTTTTTCAGAGCCACAGGTTAGGTCAGAAGTCCATGTCACCCCAAGTCACATATGTAGTTTAGGATGGATATTTGTTTTTTCTTCTGTTTTAACTTGTGACAGTAGCTGTGTTAGTAATTCACTTCCCTCAAATTGGTGGCATAACAAAACATTCTCTGCTTCCAATATTGATTTATTAAATATTCTCGATTACAAAGACAGTCAAACAAAATAGTCTGAATTACTTTACGAAATACTCCTCAAGGAACCCATCTGTATAACAATCAAACATTTATTTTCATTGATCCCCCATTAGATGGAAAAAATTTTAAATTCTCTATGAAATGGCAGATTCAAAAAGAAATGTACGAGCTTATGTGCCATCTTTAAACAAAACAGGGCAACTCAGTGGCTTGTCTGTCAAAATCAGATTTGAGTTTTTCTTTTCTTTTTTTTTTATGTTTACCCCTCTTGTTAAAGAACCTAAAAAGCCCCAAATAACAGAAGCAGATGTGGACATTTCTGGAACACTGCGTGTGTGTGTTTGTGTATATATGTGGTGAGCCATGTTGCTGATTTTTACTGAAACCTACATTGCTCCCTCATGGAGCAAAACTCATTGATTGATTTAAACTGTTTGCTGCCATCTATTGACAAAACAAGTGACATGACATGCTTATCAGTTTGACTTCATCTAAAGAGCCTTGTTCTTTAAGTTATCAGTAGGCGTTTTGCTACAATGCAGATTAATCTAAGTGTGAATTTAGATGACTAAGAAAGGAGTAAACACAAAATTATAGTATAAATTATCAATGGTGGTGTGCAAAAAAACAATTAAATAAATAATATTAGCACGTGGACAGATTCAATTGGTATGATGAGGTTTACAAGTGATTTATAATCATATTCTTCAGTTTTTGAGCCATGCAGATTAACTCCCGTGGATGCACAATACAGTAATATAACTTGGAATAACCTAAATCAGAAAGAAGAGAAAAGCTTAAACAATAAAATTTGATTAAATAGCCGCATGAAAAGAATTTCTAAAATATCATTTTTAACTATCAGTGGACCAAAATAATTTAGATATTTTAATAAAACAGCTAATTACTTTTAGATTTTTATGGAGAAAATAATCCTTAATTAAAGATTTAAGAAATTTAAAAACTATTGCAGCCACTAATAAATCTCTGTGTGCTGCCTCTGTCCGTCTGTCTGCTCATTCTTCACTTATCTGTCTTCCTTCAGCTATATCAGTCTTGTGTTTGATTTACAACATTGCTGCCAGTTCAGATAAGAAACCTGTAACAGTACAGCTTTGCAAAGGTCATTAGAGACTCTTGCAGGACTTCAGTTTCCATTCTAAAAATATTATTTTAACAGTATCAATAAAGTTATTAAATAAATTGTGTTCAGTACAGAAACAGGTTAGAATCATGATAACAAAGAGCTTAACCACAAAATGTAGAAAACACATATGGTTCTAGTATCTGGGTTAATTCATATAAAGTTGAAAGAAAACTCATTTTATTCTGCAGTTATGAGACTGTCCTCTGCTTAAATATCTCCATGAGGAGTTATGTTTGATAAACAATAAACAAATAGATAAATAAACAATATAAAGACCTTAAGTGACCATGAGAGCACATGTGTGGGTAAAGTAGCTTTCACAAAAGTAACTGTCAGAAAGAAGAATGTACTTTAATTTTAACCATGATTGTTTACAAACCCCAACTTTTTAACTTTGTTGCTTAAACCCAACCAGGAACACACAGCTAAACCCATCCAAGAATGAGCAAAACATTGGACTATTCTGAAGTAGCCTTCTGTGAGCCTTGCTCTAAATCCTCGAACATCTGTGGAAGGAGCTGAAACAAGCCATCTGGAGAAGGTACCTTTCAAACTTGAGACAGCTGGAGCAGTTTGCTCATGAAGATTGGCCACTGTTGGCAGGTGCAGAAGTCTTACAGAAATCATTTAATTGCAGCGATTGCCTCAAAAGGTTGTGCAACAAAATATTAAGTTAGGGATGCCAACATTTTTGTCCAGGCTTGTTTCATTAGGTTGTTTTTTAAGGTAATTCTGTTGACTAACAACTCAACAGCAATGTCTGATTTTCACTGGTTAATGTTCAGTACCTTTTGTCAGTTTTGAGTTATTTCAGTAACCATTGTGATTTAGTTATTAGTCATTTAATCATGTCAACAATTCTGCCCCTGTCTGTACCTCTTTATAAGGATTGTGTTGCATCTTAAAAAAACATCATAGTTAATTTGATTTTCAAACAATAAAGGAAAACAAGAATATTTCCTAAACAATTTACATCTACACATTATAGAAATGTTAGTATTTTTTCATGTGATTTAAGAGATTATGTTACCTCTAAACAACAATGTCGAAGCTCTATTAAAATGTCTAAGGACAAGTTGACATTAGCAAGATACGCTCTTGTTGGTTTGGCTAGCTTAGATGTTGATTCAGTAGCCGTTAGCTGTTCTAAAATAGCTACAACTGCAGTATATAAACTGATTGGGAGACCAGACTAATCATGTACATCTTTCATATTTTAAGGTTTTTCAAATAAAGATTTTTTTTCCCGCTTAGCTGACATTCCTTGAACAGGGAGTATGGTTGGGGAGTACTGTTTATGTACTCTGGAATGTAAAACAGCCATTTAGTTCCTTTGCTGGAGTTGTCTTGTACTTTGCCTGTACATTTGCTGTCTGATACATGTTGTACTTGACTTTTCTGTTCCTACTGCAGTAAATGATGCTGCTGGCAGAAAGTTGTTACAGTAATGTTAATTATTTAAAGAGGTGTTAAATGTAGTCTACTATAATGAAAGGTGATGATATTATACACAATAATAATGATAATATCACAGTATTTGAAAGTCTGACCTCACCGAGTCACTTCAAGTAGCCCTCTCATTTCCATTTCTTGCACAAACTATATAAAATCTATTATCTAACTTGCTTTTTTCCCAGTCAGTGCAAGAAATGGACAAGTGGTAGTAATGACTTTGTCATTAAACAAGTCAGTATACCAACCAGGATGAAAAAAAATGTAGGAACTGAACTTTGACTGAAATTGATTACTCGCCAACTTGATCAAATACACCTGTTTCTTTGTCCTGCCATTACATTTAATCTGTGGAAAAAAGGTCCAGCTGTATAGATCACTAATAATCACTGTACTCACAAGTCTATTTTTCCAATTTTAATGCAGTAGTGCATGAAAGACAAGTGTAAAAAAAATAAAAATAAAAAAAGAACTGCTTTATATCTGACCTACAGACATTTGTTTCCTGTCACTTTACTGTTAATTTACATTTTATTATTGTGCATTTCACCCACTGTGGGGACCCGGAGAGAGATAAATGTTCAAGAAACACAACAGCAAGATTTATTATTGACTTTCTGCCTCAGCACTGCTGCATGCTGTTGTTGCCACATCTGACACTTGGGTTAGCAGATATGATGACACTTCAGGGACTGTGGCAAGTGAGTAACAGACCCATCAATTTGACTCGTGTTTCATTCACTTTGATGACACAAAGAGAGCATGAATTATTCAAGCACATACCATGGATGCTAAAGTGAAGGAATGTTGTGGAGGAAAACCATTTATTAATAAAGACAGAAATATGTTTGGAGTTTTGATTATTCCACGGAAACATAACTGTTCTCATCTCCCATCATGTTGATAAAAGTTAGACAAGCAGCAGCAAGAGTGTGTTTTTGTGTTGCTTTTTATTGTCTTTGAATTATAAAAACTTAATGGCTACGCATGTATCATTATGTTCTTGAAAATGAATGACATTTAAGATATTAACAACAAACAGACAAATTAATGGATCAGTTTTGTAATAAATGGCAGTCAACATAACAAAGACATGGAAGTACAACTAGGACAGTTTGGAAAAATGATTTGTAAAGCCAGGCTGTTTTGATCAGACACACTGCTCAGCGTGACAGCACCGGCAGTCACTGAGACTGATTATAAAGTAGTGCATAGCTGAGTTTTTCTTTTTTTTTTCTCATTTCATCTCCATCTAGTCTTCTCACAGAGAAAATCTCACCCTCGACTGTTTTAGGTTGCTTTAGAAGTGGGGCAGTAGAGCACTCAGAGTGATGCTTTGAGGCACTGCAGGAAGTATAAGATTCATGGACGCATTACAACAGACAGATATGCACAAACTGTCTGACACAAGACTCTGGACCTCCAGGGTTTGTCATCAAACATCTGGAGCAGCTAGCGCCTCCACTTCTTTCCTCCTTAATGAGGCACAGAGATAATTATTAGTGGATGCTTTAGAGGGAAAAGCTGGGGAGAAGGGAAGGGACTGGAATTAAAAATGAGAATTGTTTGCTTTTCCCCCTTAAAGAAGGAGAGACCTCCAGTGCTTTAGATCTAAAGAAACTCCATGCTTCTAATAAACTTCTACCACATTAGATCACAGAAACTTTTCTGACAAACCGAACTGAGGTTTGGGGGGATACTTCCCAAGAAACCAAAAGAGAGGTCTCAAGGGTCTTGCCCTAGATCTGAGTCTCACAGGTAAAATAGGAACAAATCCCTTATATGTCTTTATACTTTGAAATGGTCACAATTAAAAATATTACTCAGATTCTAATGTAATGCATTCAGTCTTAAAAACACGTCAAGAACAACGTTTCTAACGTTGTCCCACCCTACAGCAGGTGTGAGAGAATGCTGAGCTTTCACATTAAGCAGACTGCACCATAATGAATTTTGTGCTGTGATTGCTTTCATTCCTTTGCCCTGGAGAGTGTTTAGAAATGTGCACCTGCCAGGCCCACTTCTCCAAATGACCTTGTGATGATGATGACGACACTTGTGATGATGATGTGGTGATGATGTTGCACAATATTCAGACATGCAAAGGCTTGAACTTTAGCTCTTTATATTGTCTGTTAGGTTATTTTGTTTCCCATAATACAGATTTTCAGACAATAGTACAATGTTTGAAAGAGACTGATTTAATTAGTTTAGCAGTTATTTTACATATCTTTGTTATATATCTCTGAAGGCATATCTTGTCAACACACTGTGAAAACATCATGGTGGAGTATTAAAAAATTGCATAGAAATTGACCATGAAAGGATGAAATCCTTACATATTTATATCAAAAGTTTGCATCACCTAAATTACAACTTAACAGTTCCAACTCAGTCTCACTTTTACAAGCTGGGGTGACCCCTGATGGGAAAAAGCAGACAGACTTTGTGAGTAAAATGCCCCGAGAAGACTGTTGCTGTAAATTAGGGCTGTGTAAATAGACTGAACTGAATTCAAATACAATGAACAGAAGTAATTTGTCTCATTCTCTGATCCAAAGATCACATATTTCCAATTAACTGACATAATCAATTTGTCAAACACTTTAATAACATCATACATAATCCTGCAGTAAATAGATGTGCTTGTAAATATAAGGTTGATATTCAGTTGTATTTAGTGGTGTACCCTCTAATTAGATGTGGTGTCTTCATTGAGTGTGTCTGAGGTGGGGGAGGAGAGGAGCCTCATTCTAATTAAAGAACCGTTAATGCATCCCTGTTCATGTTAAGTGGATGCAATATTAGTGGATTTTTATTTATGTCCAGGGAAGTTTGAAGAACAGAATCTTCTTACTGACTTCAAATAAACATTTCCCTCTATACCAAAATCAGAAGATGAATTTTGATGTAAAATCTAGTTTAAGCAAGATATAAAGCAACTTGGAATCATTTGCTCTTTGACACCCCACTAATGAATAACACAGTCATTTGTAAGTTAATGGAAAAGAAATGTACATGTTAAGCTTAATGAGAAAAAAAAAAGAACTTACAATGGATTTATTATCTTAGTAATCACAGGAATTGCGTTTTATTGTTCTTGCTGTTTTTGCACATTTTCGAAACGGAAATTAAACTTTTAATTGCAAACAGTGAACAAAGACAAGCTTTTCCTTGGTGGTGTATTTGCACCCTTACAGCCTGCCTGTTACAAAGCGACCAGTGGACGCTGGGTTCAGAGTCAACATGCTGACCTTGCTTAAAAAGCACATAATTACTCAGTCCATCCTTCAGCTTTAACTCACTTTCTGCATGTGTACAGATAATGGGAGCTGCCTGGACTGGCTAGCAGAAGTTAATTAGATGATGGAGACTCAAAGGCAGGGGCATAATGGAAGAGAATATGCTTGACTGATGTGACTCTCCTTTCGAGGGTCACACTAAGGAAAAGTTTCCTTTCGCACAAAATGAATATGAGTTTAAAAGTTAAGTGTAAAAATTCAAATTGGAAATAACAACAGAACATTGTTTATGCAGGACATTTGGGTTAAAACACTTGATATGTGTGAAATTAAGTCTAAAACCCCGACTATGACTTCAGGGTGAAATCAAATTTTTTTTCTTGTGTAAACAATTGCACAGTGTAAAATACATTAATATTATCTGTAAATACTCCTCAACATGTAAATAAAATAAAAAAAGGAAGAAAACATCGAAATTTTCATTTGTTGTGATGGCACCCATAAAAGCACCCTTTATTAGACTTCCCATACCATATATATATATATATATATATATATATATATATATATATATATATGCTTGATAAACTTAAAGAACATATTATTTACAAGCATAATGCATTCAGAATCAGGACAATTTAGGATTTGAATATGTGAAAACTGCAAAGTACATATACTGCACAGTGAATAACCCTTCCTCATTCATCTTCTTCATAGATCCTCTCATATGGTCCCTTTACCTCCTCCAGAAAACTTCACAAAACCTCATCCTTTTTTCCGCAGAGTGAAAGGCTCGTCCTCCGTTGCCCTTCCAGTCGTAATGACTCTAATTCCCTCATGCTAATGGTGTTTCCAAGCCTCAGCCCCTGCTGGGACCACCAGCCCACTTCTTGTGGTCGCAGCCTGGCCCCAGGGCAAGAAGGACCATGGACCGAAGAGAGGGAAGAGAGACTAAAAAAAAAAAAAAAAAGAGGGGCAAAAGAGGGTTCTGGTTTGATGCATGTAGGACCTACCCTCAGACAGATTGGCATCCCCAGGCAAAAAAGACCTGTGGATAAAAGAGGGTGTCATTGAACTGCATGAATGTGTGTGTGACTCACTGAGTGTGAAATCCAAAATAGGCGCCAGCAGCAGATTTAAACAATAATATCTCATTGTTTGACCTTACGCACAAACCCTGCATGCCTGTAGGATGTGTGCACGCATACCTGTTTGCATGTATTCAATTCATTTCTCCTTACATATAACTCTTTGCATGCATCAAAGCACTACTTCTTCCAGCTTGTGTGTAGTACTGTGTGTGCTTTAAGTGAGGCTGAGGTCGGGGGTGGCAATGATGATGAGCAAACACTACAGGGGGAAATAATCTCTCATTACCCACAATTCCCTGATGCTGTGCTGCGCCGGTGAGCGCGGCTAGATTTGTCCCACAGGCAAAAAAAAGTGGAGTCACTCACTCGATTTATTAGACCATCCCAAACTCCCCTGCCCTCTGCCTCCCCTGCTGCTACCACCTTGTTTCCCTGCTTCCTACCCTCTCTCTGTCTCTCTCAGACACCTGCTGTCTTCCATATGTCCTCTGTTCTCTCTACTTTGTTTGAGATCTGATGAAAATTTCTGTTTTTGATCATTTAAATTAAAATTCTCCCGTAGTTTGAGCATTTGTTATTAACTCTAATTAGCTGTTATCTTATTCACTTGCTTATCATAAAGCTTCTGCAACGCTCACTCAGTTGTGCACATTTTGAATAATATATATAAAAAAAAAACAATATTTTATTTTATGAGTGGTTAAATGAACATTTTTCATTCAAAACATGTTTTCATTAACTGGATATTGTAGTACATTACCAGGAAATAATCCACAATCTTCAAAAGTAACTAACAGATGAAAGTTTGGTTTTATTAGTTAAGCAGAATATAACAAGAAAAATGGGCTGTAGTTTTACGGAAGTGATAACAAACTTTCCTAATCAATCTCATGACTTCTTTGGACAGTTTCAGTTGTATTCTCAACTGAATGAGTTGAGAAAGTGTCATGTAGCTAATGCTTTGATGACATTTCCAGAATGCAATGATGACATTGTAAACTTTACTTTAGACAACTGATTCACATCTTTTCTCTGTCCCATATTCTCGAAGTGCACCACAATATCCACCCAATAACCATCTGTCTCTCCACCCAGGTCGCAGCAATGCACCGTTCATCTAGCAGAGCTTTTGATATCCTACATACCCCATCACAGGCTCTTGTCTCTCTGTGTTTGCAAATAAACATATTTCAGCATACAGTTACTTGTCAAGGGTGAAGGGAAAAACGCAGCATATACTCATATCTTATATCCATTTACGATTCTGGATTTATTATATGCTTGCAGAATGTAGGAATGAGAAACACACCCTGAGAAAGCCTGAGGGAGATTTGTTGAAATTCTAGTGCAAATGATATATCATAAAATATAAGGGCATCCATGGTTTTACTGATATAAAGCAGCTAGCTGCAATAAAAATAAGACCTCACTGATTTAGGATTGCTTCCTTATGTAAGATTTGAAATGAATAAATATGATTTCTGTCAAGTCGTCGTCCTACAAACTTTCATGCATTGCACAAGCACTGCATTTTATTTATTTATTTTTGCCAACTTTCAAAATAACAGGCTGCAAAAAGTATAAAGATGGTGGAAAACATTTATAGTTCTTTTGGCTCTATTAGGACACAATAGGTTTCAAGTCTGAATGTCCATGAAAGGGTGCTCTGTGAAGAGAAGAAAGAAACACAGTTGTTAGAAGTCTGCAACAACTCCACAGTCATTAAGTGAAGAGATTTGTGCGATTTGTTTGATGATACCTTAAAGCTGAAAAGCTTAGTGTGCTTTATGGCTGCAACTCCCACTGATTGTGCAGAGATCTCATTTCACACATGATTGTCTCTTTTCTTTTTTTTGGTAGGTATGTGTGTGTGTGTGACTGTTTATACACTCTGTAGTTAGTGCTTTAACATTACCAGTCTGCTTGCTCGGGGCTAGATCACAGGCTGAAGGGAGAGGATGGGATGGATAGATTAGTGAAGAAAGTGGAGAAAGTAAGAGACAAATAAGTGAAGAGAAGCAGGGAACATTAAAACGAGAGACATTTCTCCATGTTTTCTTTCTTTGTTTTCTTGTGTCCTTTTTGTTATTTCTAATTCATGATTTCTCCTGATTTTTATTTGTAATAGAAAATGGATTGCACTGTCATACAGTCCTTAAAAAAATATAAAAAAAATTTTTAATATTATGAAAAAATGTATGTATGACTCTTAATAACAACTGATAACTAAAAGGCATCAACAATAACATATAAAAATATTTATATTAAATTAATCAAAGTGTTTCACTCAAAGTTAAAAATGGCAATACATCTATCATAGGAAGAAACACAAAATCCAAAATTTGATCTGAAGTATGGGTGTACATGCCATTGCTTTGTTACCACAAAGTCAAAGACAGGCTTAGTGCCAGCAGGTCCTCTGTATGCTTGGGGCTAGATTTATCACCATCAGGACCCTCTGACGATGAGGCCGTTTAGTGGAGTCCCTATAGTCCTCTGCTGATTAGCGCCAAACATCTTCTCTAATAACCTTAACAAGAGCAATGCCTCAGGACGACATACCAGTGCATAGGGGGAGCTGTGTGCTCACACACCTCCTTGGAGATAAAGAAAAAAGCTAAGGGCTACCCATCCTCCTCTCCCACTCTTCAAAGTCACCCCTCTCTCCTGTTCCAGCTGTAACTTGGGATCTCTCACCATTTCTAGGAAGAGACTCCCCCACCTCACATTGTCATCTGCCTCCTACCTGCAACCAGTTCAGATAAATGCACAAAATTGAATTGGATATGGTTCAAGAGTCCCAGCACCCAGCAGAATGCTCCTTTCAGCATCAATATGAGATAAGAAAAAGGGACAAATGAATACAAACTTGAGTTGATGGAATTGTTCTCTTCAGGGGATAAAAAGGCAATAAATGAAATTGAGGGGGGGGCTTTTATAGACAACCTATGTAGATAATTGTTTGATTGTATGCATTTTCTGTCATGACAAGTGTATCACGTGGCTTATGCCCAGGTGCAACGTAGGTGTCAAATACCACGTGATGACTGAATGACTAAAGACAAGATGAACCAGTTAGGATGATTAAATGATAGTCAATAAAAAAAAAGTAAAGGTGATTAAAAAATATCAATTTCGCAAACTCACTTGTTTGCTTAGCTTTGTCGTACAACAAAAAAGAAAGGTCTTTGTTGCCTATTTACATTTTACTAATAAGTTTCCAGCATGTATGTTACATTCAAGAAGTCTGGGTTATTTTATCATAAAATTTATGAAAGCAATCACAAACAAACTTAGCTTAAACTCGTTCATTTCTAGGGTTTGTTTTTCACTGCTATCATTGATTATATTTATAATATTTTTAGTTTTTTTTTAATGGATAGAAAGTAACGACAGTGGAGCTTGAACTGTCTTGTTTTACCTGGTATATTTTTTAAGTCTTGTACTCCATATGTAGGCTAAGAGTCGGAAACTACTCATTAGCATTTAGGCACTATTACAGAGTACCCTGAAACACACATTAGTGAGACTTGTTTTCCGGTGGAATATTTATGTTTATATTTATAAAAAGGTTTTTTTTTTTTAAAGGTGTTACAACATTATTGCATTTTTTAAAGATATTCGTTTGACTAAGTCGACGTGAAGGCAGCATGAGAGTCCCGTCATGACGTCACATCGAGCCTTTCAGTCAGTCAGCTGAGGGAGGAACTCCGACAACAGAAAGTCAACCAGGAAGCAGAAGCTGCTAAACTGACCCACCGTCCCGGTCTGACGGCTTAACGACGGTATTCACGACAGGATTCAAACAGTATATCAGTACAGGATTTTGGTTTAGTATTTAAGTAGATACAGAGCAGTAACATGGCTTCCCTTTTCAAGAAGAAGACTGTCGATGGTAAGTTTGCTCTGTGTTAAAAGCTAGCTAAGTTGTTTTTAGCCCCGGCGTTCAGCCCAAATTAGCTCTCTCAACTTCACTTGTTTAACCTGTTTTCAATCCTGTTGAGTCACCAGTCACACTACTGATTAGCATACAGCGTTGAAGCGTTGCCTACAGTCAGTGTAACATAGGCAAACATGCTATTTTTAGTAGGTAACGGGAGTAAAATGTAAGCCTAAACAACAAGTGAATACAATAAAATGTTATCAAAATATTGTTTCCTCATCACGTAATGATCTGGTGAAGATTACGTGATCTGGTTAGTTGGTTGGGCTGTAGAAAGAGGATTGTATTGCCACGCTAAAGCCAAGGTGAAGCGATTGTCTTCAAATGAGCAGAAACAGTGAAACAAAAGCCTTACTTTACCTGAAGTGTTTTTCAAAACGCTGAATTTAAAATATGTATCAGCTGTTTACATTTGTCTTCATTTACTGAGGTTTTGTTCTACCTTGGTCTCATCTCTCTCACACACATAATTTGGCTGTATTACGGTCTATTTGTACACCACACTGTAAAGCTTAAGTCTGGTGCTGCTGTGGAAGAAAAAAAAGTGATTTTTTTTCTTTTTTTAACCACCAATAATGTAAAAAGAAAGTGTGATGTATGACAAGGGTGTTAAAGTATGACATCATTACCATGCTATCCTTGCAGTTTGAGTTAATTTAAGTTATGTGCACCTCTCAAAATTTCTGAAAACCCTTCTACTATAAATATTTGAGTATTTTTCTCCAGGCGAGGTAATCAGCCTGACAGGGTCAAGATGGAAAATGTGCCACCTATTTTCTTAAAATTAATTAATCAATTATTCTGTTTCAAATACTGACTCCAAGGACTGGATTTCCAGAGGACAAAGCAGGCTAATCTCCACCAGCTTTGGACATTAAACTTATTTGTGTGGATAATAATATAAAAATGTAGCAGCATGTTTAAAAATAGACCCTACTGGTTTAGGCAAATCTTTTCACAGCAGTATTTTACTCCTCCCATCACTGCTATTCCAGCCTCACCCACACAGACAATCTGCATACTGTACTCACTGTGCGCTCCATGTCGGCCGTCATCAGGTCCTCTCAGCTGTGACTTTCTGCAGTCCCTATCTCATGTTCTGAATTTTCCTCATTCTCTGGACAGTGTTTTGTTTGCTGCCCTTTGGTCGGGTGGTTGGAGTGGTTTCTGGTTATTTGGTAAATTTGGTTAGTGGTGGTGGGGGGTTAGATCACACATATTTGTAGGATGATATCCCTCCCACTTTGAGACGTTGGCGGCACGTCACCTTATACGTATTTATGCTTCGTTCTTACAAGTGGCCCACCATGCTGACGTTTCTCGAAGTTTATCCCTACTAGAACTTTTTAGGAGAAATAGGCATTTCTCTGGCTCTGAACCACTCCTTTTTTTTCTAAAAGGTTTTTTCTATTATATACTATCTTATGAATGAATAGATCATAATCAGTTGTTAAACTACTATATTTTGTATTGATTTCTTATAATTTAGTGTCTTTAAATTGTTCTGTGATTCTGTAAATATTTATTGCACATCTGTCTGTTCATAAGGAGGGATCGGTTCTCTATTACTACCTATTTTAGAGTGACTTTTCCCCAGCCTTAGAGGCTAATTATTTTTATTTTAATATATGTATGTGTGTATATATATATATCTATATATATATATATTTTTTATTTATTTAATTTATTTTTCTTCTTTTTTTTCTTTATTTACTGAAGCTTAAAGGGCAGAGCATGGTGTAGGTCTTGTAAGATTGCCAATTTGTAATTTTGGATTAAATCAGAGTTTTAGTTTGAATGATTTATTTGCCATATCTATATATGCTTAATTATTCCCAGTCTGACTCTTAAAGGCGAATTAATTCTCAAAATAACTTAAAGAAAAATAAATGCCAGAGGCTCTAACATAAAGATGCATCTACATTTTATAATTATATTCATATTGCTGATAAATTCCAAAACCACTGAGTGTGTATGTGTTAATTATTTAGTTAGATCTTGTCTTCATAAGAAGCCATTTATGACTTCAGAGTCATAAATGATCCCACAATATTCCACCTTATGTTGTTTAGAGCCAGCTGACTCAATACCAGTATGAGCTGCCCAGGCAGTTCCACAGTTGTCAGGATGTCAGTGTCAGTATGCATTCAGTGTGCTGCTGATTACTCAGTGGTATGTCACATGCATCTGGGCACACACACGCAAACGTGTTCACTATTAAAACACTATGCAGCTGATTTAGACCCTTGCTGACTCTATTTGTTATACTTTATCTTGTTCTTTTCCCCCTTTTTCTTTGTTGTTGTTATTATATTATTATTGTTGGTGTTATCATACATTATTTTACTTTTCTGTTTTTTTTTGTGAAGACAAACTGCACATACCATGGGCACGGTGTGGCAAATGTTAAGATTGATTTTTCTGGCTGATGAGTTTTTACATTTTTAAATTTTGGTATGTGTAGAATGATGGTGGTTATCATAAATGTCCAGGTGTTGCATCTGTTCTAAATTGGTAACTTATCTTTTTTCCTTGCTGTTGTGCTTTTCTCTAAAGACATCATCAAGGAGCAGTCTAAGGAGCTGCGTGGCACTCAGAGACAAATCACCAGAGACAGGGCAGCGTTGGAGAAACAAGAGAAACAAATGGTTGGCATTCATGCATGCACTTTCACAGACATAAAAAATTTACAGCGAGTTTAAGTATGTGCATACAAGGCTTTTTAAGATTTCTACATATTGCATCAAAGCTTTATAACAACCCCCCTGTTTCTTCAACACACACAGCCACAACCCCAAATGCTTATTATATCCACTTTGCATAATTGGAGATTGAGTCTTATTGGCTAATAGGTCTAAATGAATAGACAAGAATGGTCTGGTGTGGTGGCTTTGCTCCAGGCAAGTGAGAGCACACACATGCACACACACACATACACATATTCAGAGGGACACAATAACACTATATTCAGAGTCGCACATAACATTTCCAATCTCTTAAAGATGAAAGAAGCTGACTGTGTCCTCCCCACTCGTATTAAGTAAATATCGTACAGGACGTAATTACTTCCTTTGGGAACCACGTTTTTCCTCTTCATTAATGCTTCCTGCTAATTAGTCTGGTTTTTAACAGCTTTATTGCACATTCTGGATAAAAGAAATCTTGGCTAAGAAATGAAAATTGCATGGATTTGCAAGTTAGCACAATCGTGATTGTCCCCTATTGTACATGCATGCACATTGTAGATGAATATGGTGCAGGACAGGGGTTATCCCTCAAAGATCAAAGTACTTTTTTAAGTCAAGCTGTTGATTTACAATACATTTCTTTAAGATGTAACAAACTAAAAGGAATATAAAAGAGGAAGAAACACACACATCAAAACTAGGGCATAATCAGATATGACCAATGTCTTTAAAAGTACCAAATTACAAGTGTATCTGTGTTATTAATTATTGGGGGATTTAATGTAGCTTAACAACTCTATTGCTATTCCCTATTTCAGAGATAAAAGGGAGAGTCAGTGGATTTTCAAAAGAAAAATAAAGGGACCATAAAATCATTAGCATGTAACTCAAAGTTAATCTCACTTCTGGGATGTCAATCTGTTTGGTTGGGAAGTAAAACTAATTTATATCAATTTCACCTGCTGTTGTACAAATGGAACAGACAACAGGTGGAAATGAGATGCAATTAGCAAGGCAACCCTATAAAGGAGTGGTCCTGCAGGTGGTGGCCACAGACCACTGTCCTTGGTTCTTCCTTTCTGGCTGATTTTTGGTAATGTTTGCATATAGCCCGTGGCCTCACCACTAGAAGTAACATGAGGAGGTGTGTGCAACCCACAGAAGTTGCTCAGGTAGTGCAGCTCATCCAGGATCGCACATCAATGTGCGCTGTGGCAAGAAGGTTTGCTCTGTCTCCCAGCACAGTGTTGAGACATGGAGGAGATTCCAGGACACAGGCCAGTATACCAGGAGACACGAAGGGGGCTTTAGGAGGACAACAACCCAACAGCAGGACTGCTATCTGCTCCTCTGTGCAAGAAGGAACTGCCTGAGCCCTACAAAATGATCTCCAGCAGACCACTGATGTGCATGTTTCTGCTCAAACTGTCAGAAATAGACTCCATGAGGATGGTGTGAGGGCCCGACGTCCAAAGGTAGGGTCTTTGCTCACTGCCCAACACCGTGCAGCCCGATTGACATTTGCCAGACAACACCAGGATTGGCAGAATTACCAGTGGCACACTGTGTTCTTAATGGAAGAGAGCAAGTTCACATTGAGCACATGAGACAGAGATGAGTCTGGAGATGCAGTGGAGAACATTCTGCTGCCTGCAACATCCTCCAGCATGACTGGTTAGGCAGTGGGTCAGTCATAGTCTGAGGACGCATATCCTTGGAGGGCCGCAGATACCTCTATGTGCTAGCCAGAAGTACACTGACTTTCATTAGGTACTGGGATGAGATCCTCGGACCTACTGTCAGACCATATGCTGCTGCAGTGGGACCTGTGTTCCTTCTGATGCATTAAAATTCTCAGCCTCAGGAGGCTGGAGTGTGTCAGAAGTTCTGCATGATGAAGACATTGATACTATATACTGGCCTGCCTGATCATCAGACCTGAATCCAATCGCTCTGGTGAATGTCTCGTTCCATCCACTGCTGCCACGTTGCACCACAGCCTGTCGAAGAGCTGACTGATATCCTGATCCAGGCCTGGGAGGAGGTCCCTCAGGAGAACATCCATCATCTCATCGGGAACATGCCCAGATGTTGTAGAGATTGGGTACAAGCATGTGGAGGCAACACATACTACTGACCCTCATGTTGATTGTCTTGAGGACTTTCCACAGAAATTGCATCATCCTGTGATCTGATCTTTCCACTTTCATATTGGGTATGATTCTGAATCCAGGCCTCCACGAGTTAATGATTTCCATTGATCATTCTCATGTTATTTTGTTCTCAACACATTCCACTATGTAATTAACTAAAGATTTTTAACTTGACTATTTCATCCTTCAACATCTAACATGTGTTTAAGTGTTCCCTTTATTTTTTTGAGCCGTGTATTTGAAATAGCAAGAAGTTTCTTTTTTAAACATTGAATAAATGTGGAGTTTTTTGTAGCGGAAGTTGTAAAAGCTGGCATCTTGCAATGCAGAAGCTTTTGCATCACGTTGTCAGTGTATAGTTCTGAAAACTCTTCAGCATTCTGGCCTTTACTAATGCAATAATGGTCAATTTAATCCTAGGTAAAATCTTTCAGCCTCGCACTTCTTTCCTGCATGGCATCGTACTTGAGTGAGCACCATTTATCCATTAACCCTCAACTCCTCCCTTTTTTTTCTGACAGGGAGGCAAACAAGACATTATAGCTTGCCATCAGCAGCAGCCCCTGCTTGCCTCTTGTCTCTTTTCTTGTGAAATCTCTTCTAAGTGTTTCAGTTCACAGTGTAGTTGGCATCAGTTGTTTTCCTTTAAAAGGTTCATTGAGCCATTTATAGACAAGCTAACAATGCCTGACGGAGCTGATGTATGTCTGCAAACATTTTTGTAGGTGAGAGAGGGAGAACCGCAGAGCTGAGAGGGGAAAGTCTATTGTTTCTGTATCAAACATTAATAATTGATTGTTACTTCCTGTAGAGGATGCACACAAGAAATAAACAAGAGCTGCTGATGCTGAGAGGCCTGGGATGCTTACAGTAACCTGCAGCTCCGCTCTCATCTCTGGGGATGCTCCCACACGTTCATGCCCACACACTGGATCCCTGTAGGCATCAGGATACTTTCCCATATTTACTAAAGCTAAATGCATGTATTGGTTTGCCATTGAGTAACATTTGATTTGCATTGCTGCATTTACCTCGTCTATATTTACAAACACAATGGTCTCCCTGGGGCTTTGTGAAAATTTGTTTATCAATACAAATATAGTACTTCTATACAGTTTTATACTTTATGTGTATTTATGATGTAATTTATGTTCCCAGACTATCTGTTGAGTTTATGGCTGTGGTAACCTCAGAAATCCATACATGGTTATTGTGATCAAATGATTCTAAGGAATATGATTGACAATAACGAATTAGACTAAATATGCCATAAACAAAGTATTTCTTTCTTCTTTTTTTTTTTTTTAGCAAATGGTTTAATCCAAAATATTTGTTTTATATACGAGTTGTTTTCACAACCATTTGCGCCTTGTATAACAAGATCATCATATTTTATTCATGGTGGGAAATCAACCCGCTAGGGTGTCTCTTGGCTGAGAGAGTTACGTTGTGAGAGAGAAGACTTGGTGAAAACTGGGTGCTGGGGCAGGTTTCATTACAATTGAAGTGCTTTTTAGTTCACATTTTCTTTTCTGTTGTGTTCTAGAAACAAAATCTGCACAAAATCACAGCAATCATCCCATGAATGAGTCCAAAAAATGAGGACGAGTAATTATTACATAAGAAAAAAAAATCCAGTATTATAGAATGGATTGTCCTTGCACAACAATCCCACCAATATGTCTAATCATTATTTGCATTGTAATGTGTTTGCATTGTTTTAGCATATGTGTGACTTTGCAAGACTCAGGTGGGGTTTGTGTGAAGTAAATATCATCAGAAGGTTTTCTGCTCTGTGCAGACTTGATTACGAAGCAATTTCTTGTCACCAAGCTGGCTTGTGAGCTAGTTTAATTTGTATGCAAGCATACCTCTGCCTGTAGATAGCAGTGTACTGGAATGTGGCTCACCATGCAGAAACTACAACAGGAATATGTACATTGTGGCTATCCAAGCATGTACATACGTGCGTATCCACTAGCAAGTACAATCAGCTTGTAAGGCAGATGACACATAAAGTCATATTCGTCTGAATGAGAATTTGGAGCCTCCTGTTAAAAACCTTAAAATAAATCTTTTTTTTTTTTTTTTTTTCTTTTACTGTGGGTAGTTCAAATAATACATTTACACAACATGGGTGCTGAGAAACATTCAGACCCAATGAATCTTGTAGCTGTCAGTGTGCCTAGTGTTCACATCTCCCTTCTTTTTGTCTCCAGGAAGCAGAGATCAAGAAAATGGCAAAGAGTGGTAACCGGGAGGCTTGTAAGATTCTCGCCAAGCAGTTAGTCCAGTTGAGGAAACAGAAGAACCGGACGTATGCTGTCAGCTCAAAGGTTACCTCCATGTCTACCCAGACCAAGGTCATGAACTCTCAAATGAAGATGGCCGGTGCAATGTCAACTACAGCCAAGGTAAGATCCTGTGTTCAGTTTGGAACCAGGAAGCACTTCGTTGTGAGGAATAGCTACTTCAGTAGATGATGCTTGCATTGTGAGCTGTGTTTATCTTACTGATTGATTCACTGTCAACTAGCAAAAATCATCTCAGTATATGACTCCATAATTCCATCGCTGTTACCATATTTCATGTTTAAATGGACATTAGACATCTGATATCCACTTATTTTAACTTGATTTCAGAAAAGATGATACATAATTTGATTTTATTCATGTCAGTATTCAAACATTGTGATTAAAATTTGAATGTGGAAGCTGTTAATGTTTAAAGGCAAGTCCCAGCATCATCGTTAATGAAGTGTAAGAGCTACTGTCCAGTCAGATGTAGACGGGTCAAATGTAATCAGGCTTCAGACTAATGGAGGGTGATGGTGTGTATGTGAGGCTGTGAGGAAAAAAAAATGGGAAAATTAGCACAAAGCTTGTTCATACACAGATGCACACCTGTTATTCTCCATAAATAAAAGCAGGTACTTGGATTCAGTTTTATAGTTAAGTGTTTCCTCTTTGCTTAGTGGTGAGAGGCCACATTTATGCTCATCTTTTACAGAAATAAATTGGATGCATAATTTGTGAGTAAGTGTTGGACTGCTGTTATCAAAGTCATCAGGAATACAGGGCAAGGTCTGTAGAGCTTTGTGCCAGCCAAAATGCTTTTAAAAAAACTGATGTAGAGGATTTACTTCTTGGGAAAGTTTATCATTAAATTCTTATAATTATTAGTTTTTTTTAACTACATTTGTGTTGGATCAACTAATGAAACAACCTAAAAGATCCAGCATTGTGGGAGGTTTTTATTTTCTCAAAAACATTTCTTACAGTCTGTTGCTTCTCATCAGCATTAGCTAAAAAATGATTTATCTCCCTTTCTTTTAATAATGTTCATAGACCATGCAAGCAGTGAATAAGAAGATGGATCCAGAGAAGACACTGAAGACCATGCAGGACTTCCAGAAGGAGAACATGAAGATGGGCATGACAGAGGACATGAGTAAGGACACATTTTTCACACACAGCTCCAGTAATCACAATCTCATTATCTAGCCAATCACAGCTGGATAATCTGGATTTATGGGGATGTTGTGATGATGACTGATTTCTTTAAAGGGGAAAGTGGGGCAAAATACAATATGATTGAAGAATTTGAAAAGGGAATGAACACTTTGTCTCTATGAAGTTCAAACTTGTGGATGAAAATCATTTTGTTTCACCATTATGTGTTTTTCTCTTCCCTGCCTGTCACTACCTGTCCAGTCAACGACACTTTAGATGACATCTTTGATGAGTCTGGGGATGAAGAAGAATCTCAGGACATTGTCAGCCAGGTTCTGGATGAGATCGGCATTGAGATCTCTGGAAAGGTAAGAAACTGAGCCTGGCTTCTTCTATCCTATATAATATAATGCTTACACTTCAAGCATTTGGAATAAAATTAACCCCATGTGCTTTGCCTGAAACGAGAAAGAATACTTTTTAATAGACTAAAAACATTCAATTTCACTACACATTTTAGAGAAGTAACCTGTCTTAAATGAGTGAGTAGCCCCCAGCAAGAAGAAAAATGGCTTTTATTCAGATGTTAAAAGCATCCCAGCTGCCACATGGTGGGGCTAGCCCTCAGCCCTTTCAGCTCTGCTGTAACCACCAGGCTGTCCATCTGCTGTGTGTCTGGCTCCCCCTGGGGGGCTGCATGAGTAATTACCTCTCCAAGCACAACACACAAACCCCCCCAGTGTCTGATAAACACATCCACAGCTGGAGAGAACCAACAGGTAGTTCGGTTAAAGAACTGCATAACTGTCTTTTAGTTCTACATGGCTAAAAGTACTTTCCACTTAGTTGTGACAAAACAATGAGCACTTATTTCCCAGATAGCTCCATTTTTGTGTAGAAGTCTTAAAGGCTTGAAAGGTTCCCAGTTAGCCTAAAGCTGAAAGAAATGTACTCAATTTGTGAATTATGGCAGGAATATAAATAAATAAATAAATAAATAAGCAAGCATCTGTATGGTTAATTTATTTTGACTAGAAAATAACAAATGCCACAAATGAGTTCCCCTCAGTTCTTTTCAGCAAAAAGCAGTGTGCTGATTTTATGATGAACAGAAATTTATTATGCATTTAAGTGCTGGCTCAGCACTTGCTGTAACACTTATATAAAACCAGGGAAATTTACCCAAGAAGACAAAAAAAATGTTTTTTAACCAACAAACCTGTAAAGAACTGCACATTATGATGGAATAGAAATGGTAAGGGGGCTGAAATCATTTAGAATTTTCATTGGTCATAATTAAGGTTGGTGATTGTGTGTCTTTACTTTA
The DNA here is from genome assembly GCF_017639745.1 of Melanotaenia boesemani. Taxonomy (NCBI): domain Eukaryota; kingdom Metazoa; phylum Chordata; class Actinopteri; order Atheriniformes; family Melanotaeniidae; genus Melanotaenia; species Melanotaenia boesemani. The sequence continues at coordinate 22,336,438 of NC_055693.1, forward strand.
AAGTAAATGCAAATTCTAATAGGATTTTTCTTCCGATGTATTATTCCAGATGGTTAGAGCTCCAGCTGCTGGAAAGGCTGTTCCCGGAGCTACTTCCTCTAAACAAGCCACCATCTCCGACGACGAGATCGAGAGGCAGCTCCGTGCTCTGGGAGTGGACTAGCTGTCTATTTTGTATTAATGTTTACATTGTAACTAGTGCAACATTAATACTGATTGATACAGACTCTGTCAGACACACTGGCTTTTTTCATGGTTGAAATACTGCAGGTGTAAATGCAAACACACACACACACACACAGATACTCACATGCATTCAGAGGCATGCAGGCGGACAGATATTTAATAACTCATTTTCATACAATCTTCTGCAGGTTGCCTTACAGATCATTAGGACAGTACATCTGATCTGGTTATTTTAAAATATTTATTACAACTTTGGAGGCCACAACTTGTCGGTGGAAACAACAATAAATGCTCAACCTAAGGAACCACGTACACCTTTGTTTGCCACCTTATCTGTCTTTAAAAGGGCTACATGTGCAAATTTGAGCTTGGAATTTGTTTTTTCCTTTTTTTTTTTTCTTCCTCATCCCTGTTATCTATCAGGTTTTTTTTTTTGCCATTGAAGATGGATGATCTTTCCCCAACAAGTTTTAATGAATAAAACATGGTAATCAAAAAGAGCTTAGGGGCTGTCGATAAGCAGATGGAATTAGTGTTTTTTCTACTCAGACCATCTCTGTCATTTGTTCATTTAAACCGATCTGATTCACATTTTCTGAGGCAAAATAGCTTAATTAAGGCCCTCTTTGGACAGAATTGTAATTTTTTTGTTGGGAAATGCCTCAGTTTGATTCTCCTGTCTTTGCTCACACAACTGATCACTGTCATCGTACAAACGAAAATCCTGGTCGGCCGTCTAGATAATTACCGTGCTCTGCTATAGAAACTGGAATCAGATATATGCATTTAATGTGGAACTTGCACGAGGTGGTGAGGCGGACTGATCTGAGGGCAAACTGGAGCTGTGATGCTGTGAAATAAAACTAACACAAATTAGGTCCAATGACACCGGGAGAGTTTTGAATCAATTGTCTGATGTAATCTGAGTAATCAAATAGACTTTTGGCTTCAAGGTTGATGTTTGCTTTAAACAGTGATTGTGGGATGGCTCCGGTCCCTCTTCTCTTTCAGCTGCTGTGCAGTTATTGTCATTGGTTATTTTAAACTGCCTCAACCACAAAAACCACACACTACAGCTACAACATAATGGGAGTGTATGCTAAAATGACACTGTGATATACAGGATGTTTCCCCCTCTCTGGAGCCGAAACTGACTTTTCTGAAGAATAATTTTTTTTATGTCAGGAGCTCCAGGCTTTGTGAGAGTGACAGCAACATCTGCTCATTGTAATGTCTTTTTCTCTTTTTCTGGCCTTTTTGTTTCTGTATCAATTCCTGTTGCCAAAACAACAGAAAATGTGTCTTACATGTGTTTGACATGTACAACTTTTACAATGCATTGATTTTTTTTTCCGTTTGCATTTGTCCATCATTTGTTCCTCTGCCGTATACTAGTCTGTTTTAATTGAGGGCAGAATGGATGCTCCAACAAATTTTGACCTCTGAGTGCAATTCTACAGATAGGATTTTTTGTGTTTTAACTACTTTTCTGTTTATTTTTCATCCATTGTAAATTGACTCTGTAAAAGGTTTATGGCTTTTATAAGGAATAAAGTTTCTTCAGGTACAATTGTAAGATATTTTATGTTTTTTTTTATATTAAGGACAATCATTTTTAAGGTTTTACCTTAGAAATTATGTACATCTACTGTGCTGCAGAAACTGTAAAGTAGATATAGCAAATCAATACAAGGGATTATTACATAACTTATCATCTTTGAACCAGTTAAATTCTACAAGTTTTAGATGTTATTGTACAGAATTGGATTGATCCAATGGCTTGCACTGGCTGTAAAGTGTACGTGGTCGGTAGTAAACCTGATTAAACATGTAAAGTGGCGAGTGTGATGCTTCAATAAAAGAGCCTGAAAACATTGACACATTTACTTATGTGGACTTGCAATAATGCAGCTAATATTTGCATTAACATGTATTGAAATATAGATCAACATTTTAGCTTTAACCCTTATGTCATTTCCAAAAATATTAAAGTTCAAAGAAAGATTCAAAGAACGACCTAAACGAAAGAGACTGTATCTTCAGGAGCAGCAGCAATAAGGTCAGGCAGCAGAGAGACTGGCTTAAGCTTCTTAGCAGCTTCATCCTAAGCATTTCCCTGCCTCAACTTTCACTTTCCACCCCAAGAAGTGTGTCAAGCGGCAGTCCATGACAGTGCTGCATTTATTTCCCCTGATAGCTCTTAACTTACCCAGCCAAACGTAAGTCACCGTGGAAACTGTGTTCCTGAATGAAGGTTTCCTGTGGGTTCATTAAAGAATCCTCGGTCTTTGTCCTACTAATGTATGTACTGGTTTGGTAATACAGCAATAAAATATGAGACTTGGCACAGGAATGGGAGTTCTTCATAAAACACAATTTACTGTTTGAACTGATGTACCTTACAGGATCAGTTTCATAGATTAAATAAGAACATTTTTACTCCCTAAGTACATCTTTGGCCATAATAAAGACATTTATAACAGTCTTTTTGACATTCTCATTTAACACACACTTTCATTAAATTAATCAATTTCAAGCTCTTCCAAACAGCTGATTTACCCCTGATAGGCATTGTGTGTAATACACGGCACACACTTTATTACACCTTTTCTTTTAAGAGGGTGTTGTGTTTGAACTTGTTCCCTTCCTTTATGAAGACATTTCACATCAGTCATTGCAAACAGGTTAGGGTCTCGACTGACTGATGTTCCTCTTTGTCGAGGCAGAGACGACACAAGCAACACAAATCTAAGTATGATCGGGCAAACAGCTGACATCAAATCCATTTTCTGTCAAAAAGTTTCATGCTGTGACTTCAAACCATAAATCAAAAAAGTCGTATGCAGCAAAGTAGATCAACTTTAAAAGAAGAAGAAGAAAAAAAAAACAGTAGATCAACACAATATATTAGCTCTCAAATAAATAGGTCACAGCTACATTAAATAAAACATTTGTTTTAAACAACACAGGGGTATAATTAAAGAGGGAAAAAACATTAGCTTGAATCACAATATGACCAAAACAACAACAACAAAAAAATGATCAAAGCTGTTAAATCCTGATGTAAATGTTGAAAACTTCATTTTTCCACTTTCCCACCAATACTGTTTATGTTTTCAGAAGGCACAGATCTGATCTTTACAAGCACTCGTCTGCACTCTGGTGCTTGTAGGTGAAATTACATTTAGTCTGTGTGCTTAATAAACTTGCAGCATTCACCCAGCAAACATGGCACAGGCAAGGTTCAGAACATTTAAATGTCAGGGCTGGGAGCTGCAGCATTTCCTTTTTGCTTTTCAATCTTCACAGTTTCAACTTCAAGCAGCAAAAACTAATAACTGGTGTTCTCTTTGACATTCATCTTATTTTAAATTGCATTTTCTCTGGGACAATGTGGCATTAAAATACTACAGGAAAACATTTCTGTAAGTAAATAAGGACAAAAAATAACACGACAATGAGAAACTACAATAGCGGAATTCAGCTGACTTTTGCAGCTGAGACTGATGTGTATTGTAAGTACATTACAATGGAGTTTCTTTTTTTCATTTTCATCTTTATTTACCAGACAGATGTGGATGCTTATTCGAATGAAATAGCTTTTGTGCATCAACTCTGCTGAATGGAAGTTGGGGGCATTATTTTTAGTGTTTTGTTTTTGCCTTTTCTTGGTGCACAAATTCCCTCGAGTCACACTACAACTATTGTTTTTGCATATATTGTTTGAAAATAATGTCTCGTCACAAAATGTGCTCATGTAAGAGCCTCTGTCAAAACAAAACAGAGAAACACATTAAATTACGTCATTGCTCTTTGCGTTTTACTTATTTGTGCGATGCAGTTTGGACTGATTTTGGTCAAACAGGAGTTGAGGTTGAGGCTTGTTTTTACACGTTTCTCCCTTTGGCGTCTGTTGCAGAACCAGACTCGGACCACTTCCTTCTCCAGATGGAGGCCTTTGGCTATTCGGGCTATCTCCTGAGAGGATGGTTTACTTTTCTCAACAAAGCTGCACTCCAGGGCCTCTTTGGCTCCAAGACTGTAGTATAAAACAAAAGACAGCAAAGAAAACAAAATGCTGTAAAGATTAACTGAAGGGTCGGTTTTTAACATTCAGTCCTTACAATACACACCTTATAGTTGTTCTTCTTTTCCTCTTCCGCTCATTTATTCCTATTTTATCATTGTACAAAGCTGCAGGAATGCAAAGAAATACAGTTAATGTGGCAAACCTCTGATTTCAGTAATGTCAGAAAACAACTACTGTCAAATATCATCACATTAAAATAGCATGAAAGATAACTCACTTATAATTCTTATCCAACAGCAAACCTCACATGACCAACATGGTGTTTCAATTAATTCATAAAGCCTTTCCTATAAAATAAACTAAATATTTCTCTTTGGCTATACTTCAGTGATAAATCATGGCTTCACTGAATCCTTGATCATTTTACATCCTCCCTAAAAATTGTGAAAATGAATCAGTCTCAGATGAAGCAGATCAAAGTTCAGTGATGCTACTTTATTGTATGAGCACCAATTGTGCTGCATGCAGAAAGATTGTAAGTATTGAGACTCATGGTTCAAGGCAATCGCTTTTAAGTCATGAAAATCATGCAAGAAAATTAGTACCTAAGTACTGAATCATTTGAAAATGAGTGACACCATGAAAGCCTGTTTTGTGACACTCTGTGCAGGTGTTATGTTTATCAGAGCAGACTCAGTCTTTGTTTGAGGGCAGTCTAGAGAAACTGCAGATAAAACTGACTTTCATACAAAGAATAAAAAGAAGTGCTCTGCCAGTGTACAGTATGAGGATTGTTGCTTGTAAAAGTATTCTTGAAAACCCCCAGAATAAAATTTAGTCTAAAATGAGCAACTTTCCGCATTAATTTTTTTTTTTTATTATTTATTTATTTATTTTTTTACTTACAGTATGTTAATAAAGTGTTATCTATCAATAGATTCAATAATATGCAAATTTCTTTATCCAGGTATCGTGACATCAAGTTCAGAATAGCTTTTTTTTTTAAATCTGGAGTAAGATTTGTTCAAAATGAGGAATTTTTATATGTGTTGTCATCACTCAATAAATTTGGAACTCTCTGAATAGTCAGAAAGAAAATATATTGCCATAGTTTAGAAATAAATGTTATATAAGTCAGGTTAAACCTGAAGGAGCCTTCTATAAAAATCTTCACAACAGAAACTGCATAAAGTTTGGTTTGTGTAGGAGCTTATGAGGTAGAGATTTCTGGCTCAGAGTGAGTAAAACAAACAAAAAAAACCCTGAGAAAGTAGCTTTAAATATATAAAATGTCAAATTACAATTTTGTTTTTGCATAAATGTGTAGTGCAGCTATTATCTTTCTACAAATCTGAAAAAAGATGTGTTACAGAGGTGAATTAGATCAAAATATCTCTTTAGTGTCGTAACCTAAAGCACCATACTACCTCTCTGAATCAAAAGTGTGGGTTTAACCTCATTGAGATAGATAAAGATTACACCAACTGTAAATAAACACTCTACGGGGGTTGATACATTGGATGTGTGTGACTCACCACCAGCCAGCTCAGCTTCGTCAAGCCACTTAGCCAGAATGGCCTTGAGTTTGCAGGCGTTCTTAAAGCTCAGCTGCAAATTTTCAAAGCGGCAGATCGTGGTCTGGCTGAACTCAGAGCCGTGCACTGCAGCGAGAGCCTCGCCTACATTAGTCTGAGTGTAGCCTGGGGTCAAAATGAAACAGAAATAGAAATACTTCATACGTTATACTCAAACAGAGGAGAAGCAAGGTGGGTGCAAAGAAGAATACAAAAAACAAACTAGAAGGACTCAGAGAGCACAGACTTTCACCATGCCGCTGCATTTTTTTTTCTTTCTTTTTTTTTTTTTTTTTTGGCCAATTGTTGTGGGCATCATTTTTGAGTTATAAGCTCTAATTGCAAAATTATTCCTATCTCCCCATAGTGAAGAACCATTTAAAAAATTCCTGGATCAAGGCGGTGATCCAGATCACCCCCAAAATCTAATCCCTTGTTCTTTTGTCCATTTCTGAAGAGATTTTCTGAACATTTTGTTCAAATCTGTCCAGAACATTTTGAGTTATGTTGCTAAGAGACAGACAGACAAACCAACACAACTGAATACATGACCTCCACCTTGGCAAAAGTAAAAAAAAAAGACCAAACACTGTTAGGTTAAAGTGAATCGATAGTGCAGTTAGATAACGAGTTATATCAAGTTCCACTCACCGAGCTTGATTCTGCGTATTTTGAAGTCATTTGCAAACATTTCCAGCTCTCGTATCTGTGGGGAATCCATGGCAGGAGCATCCTCTTGGTCCCGCATGCTCTTCCTTTGGATGTCGGTTTTCACCTCTCCACTGTGTCCCCCAGGGGCATCATCAGCTGAGAGCAGGGCAGAGGGCAAAGTGGAGAAACCGTGGCCCAACGCACAAGAACTGCTACTTAGCCCATGATCTGGAAACTTGTATATGCAAGGAGTCAGAGACCCTGAAGAGAAGGCAGAAAGAGATGAAGCATTAAAAGTGTGAAACACAAGATTTCCATCACCTTATGACATTACGGTTGAAACCTTAACAGTCAATATCCTGTCATTTTCTTCTTCCTCCTTAGTTTGTGAAAATTCATGTAGACAAGCTATCATTATTCCACCTACATGCAGGTAGACACAATCACTCATCGGTGTTGCGTTTGTGCAGATTTCTATTTGAAATAAGATTTTTTAAGCTGCAGCACACTTGGGTGACACCTAAGCCAGTTCCATTTACTGATAAAAGCAGACAGCACAGTCTGGAAAAGGTTGTGTGTGACATGAATGCTAAAATAATCTGAAAGGGTTTTGGTGATTAGGTATTCTTTTCCCTGTCATTTAACACAATAAACTCCAGTTTACCCATAATTTAACAGTCCTCTCACAGATCCCTTTGACCCCTTGTTTCAATGGTGCTTCACAAACCTTTGTTTCCTGCTTCTAGTTATTTTAAAGGCTCTGTATTAGATAAGAATAAATACTGGACAGCTACATGAAAACAGCCCTGTATCAGTTGTGCTGTGTGCCACAGGCTTTAAAGGTCCCATATTATACACTTTATTCCCAATCTGAGACCATTCATTAATATCTAAATGAAATATTTCCGCCATGGTATGGACAAATCGACCCTCAGTTTGAGTGCAGCGGCTTCTCTTCACCTCCCTCTTTTTAGCAGCTTCAGAAATGTGCCGTTTATGGTGGGCGGAACCCTGGTGGAGCAGCTCAGCTGTTGGCTCCGCCCATCGCATCGCCCGTCATGAGGTGATTGACAGGTTAGGCCTTAGCGGTTACTAGACGCTGATTACAGCGTAGTGAAGGATAAACAAACGCCGGAACACCGGAACCCATTCCTGAAGCCCCCATTCCCGACCCAAACCGAAACGCACGGAGAACACAGCTAGCTACGCTCACCAATCTGATGCACAATGGCACCGGATACAAACAGTAGAAACAGTAACTTGGCTACATTTACAACAGTGCTAATATATTTTCAAGCTATCAGACTAATAAGGCCGAAACGATAAAATAACTGCCAGCTCTTACCTGCCAGCTGTGTCACGGGCAGTTGGTATTGAACCTGGCTTCAGCTTCAAACGGTTGGCGAAGCCTGCTTTCCATGCCCCCATGTTGTGGAAACAGTCCTCTTTGAAATGCTGGCCACAGACATGCAAAACCTTTGGAAGTTTTCCGGGTACATTTCCTCCAAAAATAAAATTAATCCACTCAGTCCTCGTGGGTTCAGTGGATGGAAGTAAAAAAACGTTTTCGTGTTCATTTATGCAGCCACAAACAGAACAGTGCTTCTGTCGCTTAGCCATGTCCGCTAACGATGGTTGCTGAAAAGGATAAACACTGGGCGCTAGGTGATTTTTAGAGGGCGGGCTTTGACAGCCGGTAGGCGGGTCCATCGCTCTGTGGGGAGTGGTTATTGTCCCTTATGACGTCTTAACGTACACGCTTTCAAACTCGCTCACTTCAGCGTTTACTTCCCTAGAGGTGGAGCACGGGGGAGAGAGAGCGCCTGAAAGAGTTTCACACTTACGGGTCTCCTACACATGCGGGGGGACCAGTATGACTGTTCCAAAACCATTAAAAAGTGAATTTTGCATAATATGGGACCTTTAAGTTAATTTCTTCCAATTATTATTATGATTTCTGCAGGTGGCTGTTGATGCTGAGCTGTCGGACAGAGTGAAGGTGATTGCTCTCGCTACTAATCACTGATGACAGATTAATGACAGATGACTGCCAGAGTGCCATATGGGTGGAAGATCATTTATAATTTGGAATGTGATCAGATACTTTGTATCACTGCAGCTGCAGTTGAAACTGTACAGAATAATTATATGTCATAATATAATCTATTCTAATGTGAGTAAATATATATCAATTTTATTATATCAGAATATCAGTATTTATAATCTGCAACATTAGCCCATTGACAGGTTCACTACAGTTTTTCATTGAGATTATACTAAATGATACTGATTATACACTATTGTTGGAAAGGTGTGCCACCACCCATAATGAGCAAGGCAACACTCCCCTCTTGTGTCAATGGGGTTGCAGTGCAAACTTTTAAACTACTGCAAAAGCTCAATTTATAGGTCAAGTGATTGTGAGGATAATAAGCATCCCTTGTAAATTCTTCCTTTATGAACATATACCCAGGTTACAGTTTATTGGGTATTTCTACTGTGAGAAACAACCCTCTATCCATTTTTTAGTGGACAAGTATCTGGAACAAATTCGTTTTAACAATCATCAACATACTCACACCCCACATTTGTATGTGCTTTTTATCCAAAATGTTTCATCCTGTGCATCTACCTTGAATAATATTTGAAGCTTATTAGTGAACGTTAATGCAAACCAACCTCAGTCTACTTAGCTTTTGTTGAAACTGTTTCACAAGGCAGCAGCTCAGTCTCGCCACTGAACAATTAATCGGTACATTTATCTGAGTAATGTCACGGACCACGGTTGTAAATTGTGAGATGGTAACGTATCTGTATAACTTGTTGTTTTCTGTAGGATGATGGAAATAATGAGGCATTAATAGTAGAATATAAAAATCATAACCATGTAGATTTTTGTAAATGTCTAATGATAATGTATTTGCAGCCAATCAACAGAAGCGATTTATGGAAAGTGGATGTCAACATGGGATATGTACATAAAGACAAAGTGGAACTTCACTATTATAAGTTTGCACTAAGAAGAGAAAAATGTTTTTTTTTTTTTTGCATTTTTTCTTAATAACTTCTTAATAATAACAGGAATTTTTATTTATATTTTTTTAATGGTTGAGATAACTGCTTATAATATCATAAGAACAGCAAAGTTGGCTAAATTAGAAGCAGTAAGGGGATAATAAACACTTACTTTTGATATTACATACCCAAACCAAGTAGTCAAGATGGCTATATATATATATATATATAATTTTTTTTTTTTTTTGGGTGAATCAGTGTTGTTATTTCTGTGTCATGACATCAGTTTGAGTTGAGAGATGTCTTCCTTTAGATTCACTGACATTTAAGAGACTTAGTTGTTATGCTATTGAACTCCATTTTGTCAAAAGCAGTGTTCTGGATTATTTCCCTTCATACTGTATTACTGACAGAAAAACTCAAACAGATCAACAGTAATTTACTTTGATTGTCAACACGACTCTGCTGGCTTTGCTTTTCATAGACTTTTTCTCAGAGCAATGATTTTTCTAGTTTTCTATTCATTCAATCAAGTGAAGCTGCAACCCCACTGATGCTTCCTGTCATTAAATGGATGCAGCAAACAGCAAAATATTTTCTATTGAATCTAAGATGACAAACTGCAATAGAATATGAAGGCAGGATTTCTAAATTCTGTAATAACTCTCAAAAGTGACCTGTTTTAAATGGCTGGTTTTCCAAAAGCAGAGAGGAGGAGAGGATGCTATCATTAACCCTTTGATTTTTTCAGCTGGATCTACTATATATTCATCCTGGACAGTGATGCTGCAGATTCTATCTCACAACTGTATGCATCAGTGCTTTTCTCTTGTACTGGAGGCATCACCGAAAGGTTGGAGTTTCTTTCTCTCTCTTAAAATTTCTTTTACAGATATAGATACAGAATATGTCTCTCTTGCATAAACCTTTAGTTTTCAAAGCTGTTTCCAAAGAACTTGATTGACAGTTGTCTTTTAAATTGGTGTCCACTGCTCCTAAAACCAGTGTCAGAAAAGCACGATTTTCCTGTGTAACATCAAGAGCCCTTCATGGTTGACTCACCTGAAAGCATCCTGTTTCCCCCACTGAGCCGGTAAAAAAATAAAATAAAATAAAATAAAATAAAATAGATCCTTCCTTGTCTACCTGATGTCTGCCCTGATGTTCCCATAGGGAAACAGCTCTGCTGCAGCAACACAACAGCTGTTTGTGATATGCAGACGGACTGAGCAACAAGCCCCATTCATAACACAGGTGGGCTTGCTGGCTATGTGAGCGCTTCTTTTTTGCCATTTTTTGTGCATGTACACAGACCCACCAGCTGTTCTACACGTGCATAATCCCTTAGCAAAGCCCTGAGGACAGCCAGAGAGTATATGACCTGACAAGCACACATAACTGCTACAGTGAAAGCTGCACTGATAACACTTTTCCCAGTAGCACTAACTTTTAATGAATCTGCATTCTTTTATTTGTAATGGCTCAACAGCCATGTATTTGTTTATACATACAGCATATAGGATCCACATTTGCATTCATCAGCAGCAATATTTCTGCATTTTGTGCCAATATTAACTTACATTCCTTGATGTTCTGTTTGCCTCTCAAAGTAGGTGCTGATGAAAATGTCTGGCCATAAAATCTGTTACATGTAATTGGGCAGGAAGTGCTGTTTACAACAAAATGATGTTGCTTTAAAAGAAAAAAAAAAAGCTTTCTGCATCTGAACATGACGTTATTTGATAAACATGACGAACAGAGGGTATTAAAGAGGTGGAGCCCAATTTCAAATAGATATAAACCAGGATTCAGTTAAATGCAATAGGTTTAAAACTCAGTTACTGAATTAATACCAAGCCAAAATATGTCTTAAATAAGTGATATTTTCATGAAAAAGAAACTGCCTTTTTTGTTATTTTCATCATAGCAACGTATTTCAGAAAACAGGGATAAACTTTGTTGTGGGAAAAAAACAGGAACTGGGTAAAGTGAGAAGAGTGTGACTTAGTATGATTGGTTAGAGAAGATGAGGAGGGTATGAGGGGGGTATGAATCAAATAGAGGAAACAACACATGTTTAAGAATGTTTCTCAAATTAAAATGAAAAGGAATATATAATGTAATGCTTCTCCTGTACCCTGCTGTATTGCTGCTAATGTTTTATGTAAAGCACTTCAAATGCTATGCAAATAAACTTGCCTCGCCTTGTTATTAAAGGCTTCAGATAATATGGAACAATCTCTCTGCAAAACATAGGCTAAATAGTACAAAATTATTGTGTTCAGCTCTACCGTGTTGTAAAGCATACCTGATTCTGTAGACAAAAATAGCCGAATGAACTGATGAACACTTTTACATCTCTAGTGAGATGAATTTGTCTCTGCAACAATAAAAATAAGATAAAACTCTACACAAAAACAAAATGCCAGAGAGGAGGTCACCTTTGTGTCTGAGCTCACTGAAGATGGACTCAGGCAAAGTGGGAAAACTGTACTGTTGAAAAATCATCATTGGGGAAATTTATTGCTCATCAATGTAAGTCACTTTGGATAAAAGTGTCAGCTAAATGACTGTAGAATAGAATACAATAGAAAAGAATAGAATAGAATCATGCTCATCTCTAAATCTTTGGACAGCTTATGCTGCCATCCAGACAGGGATGGCTTGTTTACTTCAACAGGACATGGCAGAGCCACATTCTGCACAAATTACAGCAGCACACTTAAGATTTGTAAAACATTGCGTATTGTTTTGTTTGACCTTTATACATGATCACAGTTTTTATTCATCAATATATTAAATTTAGATACATTGGGAAACAATCTACATATAATACTCTTCATATGATTTTTAGGATCTTAGGCCTTGCAATTCAAACTGAGTTTAATGATATTAATGTATTAATAAAATCCTTTGCTGACTACTGCTGGTGAACACTTTGAGCAAGGGTTTTGTTGAGCTTCACCAGAAGTGACTTCTCACATGCACATCACATGCCTCTCACAACATTTCTTATGGATACTATTTAATGAAATGATTTGCCAATCTGGTAATAGCTAATACATCCCTAATTTAAGTCCCTATTACATCCATCATGCTGCAGACAAAAGATGTGGACTGGTCTATTTGTAATGTCTTAATTTTTTTTCATTTTGCCATTTGATTACTTAGTGGAGAAACTGAGATAATTTAAGTGACAAATTAACCTATTTTCTGGTGGCAATGAAAGAAGGCGCCTATTTAATTTGATTCTAATGTCTTTAAATACAACCTGTGACACTATTGATTTCCCTGTTTCATCAGACCATTTACTGGAGTTGGTTTATGCTGCCAGGTCAGCGTTTAAGAGCTAAAGTCCTATTTTTCCTGTCTTGTCTGTATCTGTAATTTTTATTTATCTATTTATTTATTTATTTATTTATTTATTTATTTTCAAGATATTATATATGTTTTTCTGGAGTCATCCAACAAAGTAATGAGTCAAAAGTGAAATTCTTCTCAACCTAAGACCTGAATAATTTTTTGTGTCCATTTACATATGTTTTTCTTTATATATACACTACTGTTCAAAAGTTTGGGGTCACTTCCCTATTGAATCCCATGGCAAAGTGACCCCAAACTTTTGAACGGTATTGTATATATATATATATATATATATATATATATATATATATACGTATATATATATATATATATATGTAGAGAGAGAGAGAGAGAATTAAAAATAAATCAGTGTGTAAATCAGCTATGCATGGCACAGCTTCGAAAACTTTACATGTTAAGTTGATGTAGACATGTCTTATGATGTGATGTGTAATCCCATTTTGGATGCATAAACTAATATGTAGCCTCATTGTTATTTGACAGAATAAGGTATCTTAGGTGATCCTGTGCTTACAAACAGGAAAATTAAGTTGATACTCCAAACGAGTTTGGCATATTGAATTTACTGAGAAATCCTGCAAGCCACAAAGTTGCAATATAAATATGATTTGAATAAAATCTCCTTCCTGTAGACACATGTTTTAAAATTTAGTTGTCAATCAATCAGTTTATGATGATGATCACAAAATTGTTTCTGAGAAGTATAAAAAGGGAATGATTGGACTGAATCTTGTGCTTCCCACTGACTGTTTCCAGCTCTAGCTTCAGCTTTCTTTAATTAGTGAGCAAAAGAGCTTAAAGAAGAAAAGTTAATTGAGGCTGAAATGAAATCTAACTGGTACCAAATTCAAAAGTTAATGGAAAGTAACCACATTTTCTGCAACGTTTACTAAAATTACCTGCAGGTGAGTGTGTGTAAGTGGGGAGAGAGTGTGAATCTTTTCTTTACCTTGCAATGGGTTTGCACCACTCACCATGTTAGGGTGAGGGACACCGCATGTTTGCAGGATCCGAGTCTGAGATATGCTGGCAGAAAGCATCTCCTGAGCTGCAGAGAAAGAGGGCCAGAGGCACAGATTGTGTCATCACTCCACAACATCATTGTCACTGTCTGGCTGATAATCAGCATTAAAACCTCTATGACAGCCATCACTGTTAGTACGGCAAAGCAATTTTCAGTGTGATGTAAGATTTTTTGCCTCAGAACACAAGTTTGAGTGTAACGGATCCAAACAGGGCACTTTGTGACCCATGATAATAAGGTTGAACATCACTGCCCTGATGATTTACTTACAGTATTTTGTTGATTAACTAACCAATGAATCACCATCTACCGACACCTCCACTCACCTGCCATCATGCCATAAGTGGCCTGCTGGTTGCTGTAGTGACAGGGAGTGACTGGGTAATGTAAGCTTGGAGGGGCATTACCAAGAGCGTTGCCGAGGGAGGAAGTGGACAGGTGCATGTGGGAGCGCTTGGAGGTCTGCCCCAGTGACAGCCCAGATGAAACTGATGGAGACAAAAATTGTTACAATCTGAACAAAAAAGAGAGCAACTTAAAAACTTGAGAGATGTTTGGAAAAATGTCTTAATATTCTCTTGAATTATAAATAAAACTGAGTTCTGTTCGAGAGATAACTTAAAAAAATACATTTAAACACAAGCCTACTGGCCACACTGAGCTGGCACAAGATGCAATAATATCTATAAATATGACTTAATGTAATAAATTGCCTCTAGATTAACATAAAGACGACTCCTGTAGAAGTTCATTGAGATACTAAATCAAACCCCTATCTTATTTTTCTGATTAACAAAAAAAAATTAAAAAACTTTAAGCTTGCACTTCGTCACAGTTGGATTTGAATACATTTTTCCTTTTAAGGTGACGGAAGGAAGACATCAGCTATGACAGGTATAGGTACAGGTAGACCGTTAAACTCCTGTATTTGACATATTTCACCTTGTATCATCAGGCCATTTGAAGTGCAGATGTGGCAGCAAACACAAACACATGCTTCGATGATGACTTTTCTTAAAACAACTGATTTACATGTCAGTCTGAATGTTCATGTTTGCTGCTAATTATATAATTATTCATGTATTCATCTTTATGCAGTTTGGAGCTCACTCCAAGCACTAACGAGTGCTTAGTGGTTTTGTTAAAATGCACTCTGAGTTGGCACAGTTCCACTGACAATGTTTCAAAAACCATCAAAACCCTGTAGTACTGAAGACAATTCTGCCATAAATGGGAAATTTAGGTATTTGATGATTTTGGGTACTCTCTTGTGTGGCCTGACTGAAAAATGTATTTTGTAAGCCATGTCTACCCTCTGGTTATATGATAATGTTGTATGAATAATTTCCTGCATGATCCAGTCCTGTCTAGGCTGTAACAATCAGCAAGCACTGAAATTCAGAGGAAGTTTTCTCCACAATAACCCATCAGAACAAAGAGCTTGGGGAGTTTGTTATACTGATAAGCCATCCTCAAAGCCATTATCCACTGACAGCTGGTCCAAACTAACTGATTAAATACATGTACATAATTTAAATTGGATTTGAAGGTATATACAGTATTTTTCAAGTTTATTCTTTCTTCCTGTTGCTTCCAAACACAACAGTGCGGTGTTAAGGATTGTGGCACTGGTGCAGAATTTCAGCATGGTTTGGACAAGAGTAGGTCTATAGCAAAAACTTATAGCCCTACAAATTATGGAGGAAATCCCTCCGGAATATGTTAATGTAGAGAAGATAGAACAGCATCAATACTCTTCCCTGAAGAGGAAGATTGGAGTTATTGTTAGTGGCTTGCTCTTCTGCAGTTGGGATTTAGTATCATTACAAGACAATGCGGATTATATTCATGCCAATTAGGCTTTCTAAGCTCCTATTTTCCACTCCATTTGCAAAAGACAAAGCCGTCGTTAGAGAAAAAATTAGGTAGAGGTAACTCCAACAGGGAGAGGGTTATTGAAAAGAAACTATGTATGACATTACAAGCTTGAGTAAGATTTTGAGCCCACGTTACCTGCAGAGATCATGCTGTGAGCATGGGAGGTGGCTGGCAGGCAGTCACTGGTAGAGCCGTGGTGCATGAGGATTGGCAAGGGTGAATCTCCGGGCAAGGGGGTGAAAGAGTCGGCTCCGAATGCCTGACATGCCATATTTATCTGGCTTTGAGGAATGGTCCCAATGGTGCTGATGTTCGTCCCTCAACAGGTTTCTTGTCCTCACCGTCCCCTCACTTTGCTTTATCTGGTCTTATGTCCCATATTTGGTTTGCTTCTCCCTTATCTTTTCTAGTCTTTCCTTCTTGTAATCTCTATTTTTCCTTATCTGCTCTTTCTTGTTTTTTTTTTTTTTTTGGTCTTGTCTTACACCTTGAATATCATCTTCTTGTCTCCTCCTTTTTCTCTCGTCTCAATGAAGCATACCTGTCCCTTTAAGCACTTCGGAATACGACAAAAGGAAGCTGAAAATTTTTTTTTTTAAATCAAAAAGAATGGTTGTCAGCACCTCTGCCTGAACTTTTCACAGTTTTAGACACAACTCTACCCTCAAAGAAAGTCTCTTGCAGATGAATAAGAAAGAGCTGCACTGGTGTAATGCGACGTTTCCTAGCAATAGAGATTTCTTTTAAAGGCCTCTACAATGTGCCTGCCTGTCTTTTATTCACAATCATAGACTCAAGTAAGCCAGCATCTATCATAACCTCAGCATTTCTCAGCCCTGCTCTACTGCAGGTATTTATATCCCAACCACCACACCTTACCATCCCCTTCGACCTATGAGATCCCCTATTTCCCATCGAGCTACTCTCCCCCCACCCTCTTATTCTATGTCAGTGCAGTAATTGCCTGTGTTTGTACCTACCTATGTTCTTCTTATCCCGCTTCCAAATCCAGGATTAGAGTACAGAGCTGCTGAGAAACTCGATCTTCTCCTCGCCTCATTCGCTCTGTTGCTTTCTCTTTCCCTGATTACAGGATATTTTAAAAGCAGTGGTAAATGTTTTTTCTTTTGTTTTTCTAACAATCTTTTTAGTTATTGTTTTCTTGTTTCAGCAGGATTCACACATGGTGTTGGTTTTGTTCAGTTTAAGAATTTTTTTAAAAAGTAGAAGCTAAAGTTTAGATCAGATGACCAAGACATTATTTAGCCTATGACATGTTCATAAGCAAGATTATGAAAGGCAAAGTGTGACGACAAAGCCTTACACAGTCTCTAACTCACGTTCAACCATCTCCCAATTATCAGCTGGAAAGGGCTGCTCTGAGCAGCTGCCTCGTTGCATTTAGGTGGTCGTGCGATTTATAATTTAATTCATGACATTATTAGGAAATGGCAACTTTCCAGAGATCCTGTTCACAGGATTTATAGAATAACACATTTAAAAGTTCTACTTCACTGCGAAAGGGCCTTTCAGGGATTTAGCAGGCTGTGTTGTCATGGTCCACTGTTGTACTGAGCTACCACATTTCACAACTACGATATGATGGCAAAGTCTTCAGAGGAAAAACATGCCTCCACCTTCACCATGAAATTCGCTGTCAAGGAGAAAAAGGTTTAAATTAAAAGGGGGACAGTTATGATAGGATAACCATCCCAAAAACATCTCAAAATCCACAATGGAGTACATCAAAATGGCTATGTTAGAATTTTTCCATGACCACAGTTTTCAAAACATACAATAGACATCATGAAAAATCAGTTTTTAAACCAACAGAGATGAGTGCATGCATAACAGCCCAAAAATCTCACACACCTAGAAGTCAAACAACATGCACGCACACACAAAATGAAAACTCCTCTAATAAGAAAATTAACATGACATGTGATACTTGCCAAAAATGTCAGCTCCAGAAAAGCTGCTAAGAGCTCAAACTTATGCTCAGGCCTTCACTTCTTTATTGCATTTCTAAAACTGGAAACGTTTCAGATATTAAAGAAATGTTTTATCTTTAACTTCATTTATCTCAACTGTCTTTTCCCTTGTCTGAGTGTGCTCTTAACAAAATCCCTTGAATACTTTAACAAAGACACTCCAAAGACATTGATTTGTGTTGCAGAGACCTTCAGATATTAATTGGATGTTTTGTGGTTTTTGTTGTTGCTGTTTTGGGTTGACCCAAGTTGACCTTGGATGCTGCTCACCTCTCAGAGCTAAAGCTAATGTTGTTACATTAGAGTGTGTGGAGGAAACTATTGCTATTGTTTCAGTGCACTTTCCACATTGTGTTGCTGCAGAGTGCTCCAGGTAAAGACAACAGGTCTCATTGAAGTGGATAAAAGGTTAATCTGATGAGCGTAGCCACCATGTGCACCCTGTTGTGTCTGCATTTATGGTTATCCTAAGCTCTGCTTCACTATTGTTGATGTAGGTGGGCAGCAGGTGGAAAATAGCTTGTGGGTGGCAGACACGATTCAGCTTGCTTAAGCACAGTGTAAATTTGGACTAGATGCACTTAATCCTCGAACAATGTTCTTCCTTGAGGTGGAAATTAGGTTTACATTGTGGGTGAAGAGTTTGATGATTAACAAGAATAAACAACCCTGAGCACTGATATTAATTGGTCTTTGCAGCAAACAGCCAATCAGACTAAAATTGATTCATAGGTATGGATTTGAGATAAATTAGAACCAAGTGTCTGAGTCTCATGGCATGTGACAACAACAAAAAAAAAAAAACAAACAAAAAAAATCTTACCATTACCTGAATCATCCTTAAAATACTTTTTTCCCTGTCTTCTTTTCTTTTAGCAA
This sequence comes from Melanotaenia boesemani, assembly GCF_017639745.1. Taxonomy (NCBI): domain Eukaryota; kingdom Metazoa; phylum Chordata; class Actinopteri; order Atheriniformes; family Melanotaeniidae; genus Melanotaenia; species Melanotaenia boesemani. The sequence continues at coordinate 22,355,050 of NC_055693.1, forward strand.
ACAACACCCACTCAGGCAGAAGATCATTGTCCAAGCTGGTGGATACAATTCCACCTCCATTATGAAGCTGTTTACCTGTTACAGATAAAACATAATTCTCCAATAATTTAGGCTTTTCAAAAAAAAAAAAAAAAAAAAAAATTATATGTTTAGGCTGATCCTAACCAATCTTATTTTTGTGTGGGTGAATAGTGAATTTAAATCCATAGAGATGCTACTTTTCTTTTGAAGGCTGGTTTGAAAGTAATATGTTTATTAAACTTAATGATGAGTCATGGTTCAGTCAGTGTGTTTGTCTCTGTTATGGGTATTATTAGTTTGTCTGCTTGGAAATGTTTGAAAAGCATATTAATATTCATGTTTAATGTGCCCATGTTGAGCTTATCTGGATCAAAGTATTTTTCCAGCTTCCCTAAAGTTCATGAAGAAAAAATTGAAAATGTTAGAAATACATTAAATAACATAATAAATGAAATTGGCTATTTTGCAATGCCAGTAAATGATGTTTGAAGACCTTTTTTTCTTTACTAAATGTGTCATTAAATTAGTAAAAAGGAGATCATCAAAGGATAAAGGAGTGGAAAAGGCAAAGCTTTCCCATGGATAGGCAGATGCAGACACACACACACACACACACACACACACACACACACACACACACACACACACACACACACACACACACACGTGCACACACATACATATGCACTTTAAAGACCCTAAACCTAATTAGTGAAGAGACAAAGAGTCAAAAGGGTTCTCTTAAAGCACCTGCCCTAAATCGCCCCTTTATTTCACCTTCTCACAAACACACACACACAGGCATGCACTTACACACACAGACGACAACATTTTCAATGATCAAAACAGTGTTATTATCATATCTTTTATAAGTAATAATACTGTTCTAACACAAACAGAAAAACACAAATATTTTTCCAGCACAATCACATGGACACAACTGCAGACAGCACTGATCCAATTCACTGATGCAGTGGGAACAGTGCAGGGTGACACATTCTCACAGGTATCACATCCATACATACAGTGAACCAGGTGTGTTTGCCTGCATGAGTGTGTGTGAGAACAATAGCGCTTGTTGCAGTTGACATGGTTCATCTCATCAGGGTTTATTCTGACCTGTGACAAACATGTCTGCATGTGTGCATCAGAGTGTGTTTGTGCACATCTTGTCTGCTTAAGGACAACACTGTGATTCTGCAAATAACATTAATGTTGTACTTTATTTTAATTTATTTTTTCCAAGTGTGCTGTCACATAGTATAGACAGTCTGATTGACTTTTCATTGGTGTAGCAGCTTGTATGTAAACATGGTGTGGGTTTCTATTTCCTTTTAACTTTAACTGTACAGTTTACAGGAAGAGGACAATTTTAAAGGAAAACAAAATTAATATGCTTGTAGTCATCCTATGTAGTTATGTTTGACAGGCAAACTGCATGTGGCAAAATAAAAAATCAGGTACAAAACCAGATGAATAACAACTGATGGCATCCTTTCTGTAAGGAAGGGGATAATGAGTGAAAATATGTTTTTTTAATTGAATGAAAAGTTATAAATATAAATATTTTCTACAGTAATATAAAAAAACAACAACCAAGATCTGCATTAACAGATACTAGTTCCCATAAAACATACTTTTCTGGGAGTTATGGTAAATTTCAATAAAAACTTTTTTGAAGTGTTAATTTTCCTTCAAGTTTTCTCCTTGATTAATACTCATGACTGCTTATCACAGTTATACACAATATACCTGAAATTGCCAAAATTACCAGTTAAGGAAATGGGTTAATGCACATATTTTATGAAGAAACATGTCAACATTGCACTCCCAAATTTGGTTATGAATTAAACAGAAATGCAGCTGCACAATGATACTAAAAAGAAAAAAAAGGTTCAAATACTCTCAGAGAAACCCAGAGACTGCAATCTCAAAGTTCAAGACAAAACTCAATAAACAATTTACATAGAAAATTAGAGGTGAATCAGTGTTACACCTTTTTCAACAACTAACAATCCAGTCACTAAATATGGGTTTATCTGTTATTCTATTCTACTATTCTAGTCAATTGGCAGACACTTTTCTCCAAAGCAACTTACATCGGAGTGTAAGAACAACACAAGCCAGAATTCAAACAGGATGGGACATTATAATTAAGTGGTAGTCAGACTGCTGTGAGCCTAGTTGGTCCCAGGTGCTGTCATGTAGTGCTAGAGGCAGTATTTGTCTCAATAATAGTCCTTTGTTTAATTATGAGATCAAGATTTTAAGTGCACATAACTTATTCATTGCTGAGTTGTACCAAAGAGCTGGACAAATCTTTTTAATATATCTGCTGGTTGATATGTGCACTCATGTTTTAGAATTATCAAACACACAACCTCTGGTGCCTAGTATCATTTTAGTGAATGGCTGCAGAGGAGTAGTAGGTCAAATGATAAGAGTTGAATTAATGAGTGGGTCACAGGTATTTACAAAACTTCATGAAATCAAAATTTGAAGAAGTTAACACAGTGGGAAGCGTGAAGTGTTTTCTGCCAAATGTCAAGGACGTCTCTCACAAGAACTGACTGCAAGATATTGTTGCTTGAGATTGAAACTGATTGATTATATTTAAGTGTGTACTTTTTCTAAGACATGGTGACAATTTGTTGACTGACCCTTTGTCAATAAGCTGCCAGAGTCAATGTTCTTGCTTCAACATACAGGCTTCAATGGATTTTGCTAGAATATCCCGGCATTATCCAACTACAGCATGATAGTCATGAGGCTCAGATGAAACTGAGCTGCCATGGCTACCTTTATTTTGAGTTTATACATGCATTCATTATGCAGAGGGGAACACTAAGTGAAGTTTGCAGGATGCTTGAATGCATCATGGCAGAGGTCAGCTCTCCTGATGAATATCAAGCAAACCTTCTGCGCTCCTGCAAGCGCCATCTGCCCAGGGCTGCACCTGACTTACAAACCAGAGCACAAACACCACCCAAACAAATCTGAGAGGGCTAATTTCATCAGCATATTCAGCAAACTCCATTGGAACAGCAAAGGTTAACCGTGCAGAGGAGGAAACAAGAGCGGGTTCTAGATGTGCTCTCGCCCCCCAGATTACCATCTCTCCTCATTAAGTAAATGTCAGCTTCAAATGTTTGCTAGCTAAATGACAATATACCAACCTCTATTTACAGAACTCAGTCTAGAATCAAAGGGCTGCCAAGTGTCTTTCTATAATCCTCTGATATCCCTTTTCTCTAAACACGGTTTTCCTTTTAGTTTTAGTATTTCACTTTTTAGAAAAAACTGATTGCTCTGTCATGTAAAACAATCAGTACATTGCATTTTACTCTCTGTGACACTACCAAACCTTAATCAAAAAACTTTAAATTGTTTAACGTTTTACTTGCAAAAGACCATTAAGTCTTATCTCTTTCCTGTTTGTGCAAAACAAGCCTTTCATAAAGTTTGCATCAAAGGTTGCAATTAAGTGAAGAAAAGTTTTAAAATGACCCTGCAAACAGCACCATTCAAATGCAAAAGCAAGCACATGCATGACTCAGTACAGTAATTCTGAACTACTGAATAGAGAGTAATGAGAACTATCTTGATAAACAAACAGATGTAAACTGCAGGGATGAACCTACTGTAAATCCAACTCATTTCCTTTGGATCCTAACTCCACATTTCAACCACCGAGTCTCAGCTTTGAGCACACTCTGAATCCCCTGTGAAAAACATGCTAACATTACAAGGGCTGGTAAACATATTTATTGTACAGCCTATACTGAATGTTTAAAGAGATATTTATTTTACAATCCATATACAGTTGTGGCACTGGCTAACTTCACCCACAACTTTTCCATAGTCAACAGTGCAGCTGCTGCGCACTGCTCTTGGTGACTTTTTTTTTTTTTTTGTCTTTGTCCTCTGCTTTTCAACAGCTCATGGTCTGAAGGGAGAAATCAGCAAGAGAACAAAATTCTGTAGAGGAATAAGAAAGTGTAGAAGATGGATTGAAAAATGCACTGGCAGGTTATAAAGACATGCAAACAGAGATACCATCTTGTACAGGATGATATAATATTGAATATTTAAAACATGGACAGTCAGGCTGTGAATAAGAAAAATGATGCTTTAATATTTCTTTGTGGTCCAAGTATTTGCTGACAAATTCTTATAAAATCTGTTTTGAATTTTTGAATCACAAAGTCAGCCTCCTATCACCTTAAGAATGTATCAAGGGTAAAAGATCTGATGTCTCAACAAGACCTGGAAAAACTGGCCAATGCTTTCATCTTTAGTCGGCTTGGTTATTGGAACAGTGTTTTTAAAGGTCTACATAAAAATCAATTAGACACCTGCAGCTTATTTAGAACTCTGCTGCTTGAGTCCTCACTAAGACCAAGAAAATGGACCATATGAGTCCAGCTCTGAGGTCTTTGCACTGGCTCCCTGTTAGAGAATAGACTTTAAAGTTCTGCTGCTGGTCTATAAAGCTCTGAATGGTTTAGGACCAAAATACATCAGTGACCTCTTGACTCAGTATGAACCTACCAGAACCTTCAGGTCATCTGGATCCACTTTCTTACCAGTTCCCAGAGTCAGAACCAGCTTCTATGCTCCACATGTCTGGAACAAACTCCCAGAAAGCCTCAGATCAGCTGAAACACTCAGTTTTATTTAAATCCAGGTTAAAGACCCACATGTTCTCTGGTGCATTTTATTAGTTTTTATTTAGAAGTCCAGATCTGTTTCTGTTTCTTTTAAGCTGGAATTTTTAAACTTGATCATGTTTTAATACTGTTTTTCCCCACATTGGAACTTTACTTCTTGCACTTTATTTTATTTATTTTAGCTTTTTCTTTCTGTTTTCATTTAATTTCTTTAATTTCTTTGAAAGTTTGTTTTTTAATGCACTTGTTATTGCTTCCTGCACTCTGCTGTAATGCTTTTAATGTTCTATGTAAAGCACTTTAAATTGTCTTGTACATAAAATGAGCCATACAAATAAATTTGCCTTGCCTCATGTCTGCTGATATGTACTGAGATTATTTCATTTTGAGGAGAAAAAATGTAAAAAAGATGAGCACAGTCAACATCTTCTTTAACTATTGTAAAATCTGTCAAATAGTATGTAAAAAAAACACATAAACTAGAAAAGAAAGAAGACAAAAATTAGACATACAGCGCATGATATTTACATGCTGGTTTGCATGTATTTATTCAGTTTAATTCAACTCATGTCTTTGCACTACTAACTAAAAAGAAAAAAAATAGCATGAATTCAGTAGCTAGGCAACAGGCACTAAAGCAGGGCAGTTTACTCATGTGCCTTCTAAGTCTAAAAGCTCTATGAGTTTCAGTTTATCTTTTCATTTGCTGAAAAAGGACTGTGCCCTGCAGGTGTCTACAAATTACAACTGCTGGAGCCAGAAAAAAACTAAACAAAACAAAAAAAAACAAAAAAAAACCCAACATTTTTTATCTTTATGTCATGCACTGTTGCTGTGATTATTTAAACTAAGAGGGGGGGAAATATCTTGTCCATCATTAGTGGTGACACAACATAAAATTTCTAATCATATAAAATGTGAAAACCTAGGCCAACATGATAAAATCATACTTGGGACTTACAAGCTTATCGTGGTCATGTCCTGTGTTTATAATTCAGCTGTCTGTAAACCAAACTGTGCCTAATACACCATAAATTTCTATCTCCATTTTCATGCAGGATCAAGCATAGCAGGTCAATGAACCATTAGGGGTAGAATTGGATAGGGACCATAGGGACATGTCCCTACCAATATCCAGCAACTCTTGAGTTGTTCCTGTCATTTTCTGTCACACAGACCAGCTGAGAAATCTGGTCTCTCTGTTGGCAAAATCCCTGCAATAAGTCCTTACTTAGAAACCATTTAAGCTGCTCTGATCGATCCTGCTCTTTCATTACTTGCTAACATGATTGGCTGTTCCCACTGTCACTCCGTTGAATGAACTAGTGCTAGTCTAAACACAGAACCCAGAGGAAGACAACTGCAAACTCTAGTGTGTGAGGAAGATTCTTTGTTTACAGGCACAAATGGTAATTTATTACACTGTATATAAGCATGACTTCAACCATCCCAATCGGGTTCCTTTAATCTTATGAAACTCAATTTAAACATATTCAGTTCTTTCAAAAAGAATGTTGTAACAGAAAGGAAAGCATCACATTAAAATGATCTTAGATTAGATTAAAATTAGTTTAGATACTGTACATTTATATTGTCACACTTAGTGACAAACACATAGACTAATAAATACACAGCACATGCTCTTCCACACATAAACATATAGGCTAAATAAAGGTTACAAATAGTTAGACAGGTATAAATAATCCTTAAGAAATGTGTAGCAAGTGAAAGACACTGAAAGAAAGATGTTGTGTTGGCTCTAGAAGCTACCACATAAATGAATTCAGGAGGTTGACACCAGGTGGAATTCCACATTTTTTAATGCTGCATCGCCTACACAAGCAGCATGAACCAGTTGGAGCAGTGGTCACAGATCTCGCTACTGGTGGACTAAAAAATAACACAGATGTTGAACTGATACAACACCTGTAACTCTTACTGTATTCAAGATGACAAATGTCAGTGTACTGGCCACAGCAACAATAACTGATCCACGATTCAAGTCAAAACTTTTGGTCATCTGTGCAAGACATTATTGCCAGGGTAACTGCTTAATGCACTCAGAGTACGAGAATGGTAGGGTATATCTTATTTGTTTATATATTGTTGTCTTCTATAAAGCTTTATAAAGACCATATTTTAAAAGTTAATTGCATCAACTTCATCAGGAAGCATCAATGGAAATGTTTAGGTCTGCAGCACCAGAGGGCCATGACATCCTGTGGGACTTTCTGGACAGTGGAGTTGGTTTGCCTTTAATTACCATTAACATGGGTTTTTAATGCTTTTTAAAGTTGGTTAACTGTCATCTTAATATTTTATTTCTTTCAGATGCAACTTCCCCAAAGCTGGAGAAGGTAGCATTCCAGAAGAGGAGCAGGCTGAAGCCAAACATCATTGAAAGGATACTTTTTTTAAATGAAAAATCTTAAAGCTGTACAAACTTTAGTCTCAAATTTTATTTTAATGCAACTTCATAAATGTACTAACACAGCTAACCCATGTTTTTCCTATTGAAAAATGCTGACTTTGACACTACAATGTTGCATGTTTTCCTCATGAGAATCCTTCATGCTGGGGGTTTTGTTGCTGGTGATCGCCCTTGTCTGAGTGGCTGGGGCCCTGCACTACAGCCTTATGGCTGTGGTGTAGGGCCCTGTCTGCCCTGATTGCCATGGCAACGACCTCTGTGGTCATGGGTGGACTGGCACCTGGTGTGGACCAATCCCCATGATATTGTTTCCTCACAGCAGCATCAAGCCAGATGTTTAATACTTTTAGTATTTTATACCTACATTCAGTTTAGAGACAGAAATTAGGGAGTCATGTTTGTGCAAAACATACAAAACTGCTTTGTATGTGTGTGTATATGTGTGTGTATGCGAGTGGTTTTATTAATTGTTATGTAATCTATTTTGATGTGTGTAAAGGCTTGTTTTATTTTTAATATGCACAAATTGCTTTTTTTTTTATCATGTAAAGCACTTTGTGTTGCCTTCAGCATGAAAAGCACTTTATAACTAATGTTTAATTTGATTTGATTTGATTTGATTCATACAAAGCACTTTTCATCTGATCGAACGTCCAGTCAGAATGAAAAAGTGTCATGTAAACACCTCAGCTTTATCCTACTGGCCTCGATCGTAAAACATTTTCAGTTCAACCAAGAGGGGTGGTTTAAACCTTTTCATGATCAAGTCAGGAGGAAAAAATAGCCATATATATGATGGTTTCTGTGGTGTATGTTGTTTCTGCACATGCACATGGGGGTTAGGTGACAAAATGAGTCTCTGGGAAGACTTGAATAATAGTGGTAGCAAAACAGAAATGGACTATTGAGGATAAGATGTTTTTTCTTGGAACTTAAGAAGAGTTAAGGGCATCTCGGCATTAAAAAGGTAAAAAAATAAATAAATAAAAATAAAAAATCTTCTTTGTCGTCTTCTTTTTCTGAATTAGTATTGCTATATCCAAATCTGTCCATCATGTAAACACACAACTGATTGGATTACTTAATCCAGCATTAATGTAAAAATGTCAGCTGGAATCAGATTGATATCACTCGGATAGATTAAATGTTTGTCCCAATAAACGTAGCTACTGAATTCCTTTAAAAATTCCTTCATTAAACATTAAGTCAAACAGTGTAAAATATCAGCAGGGACTTAAATACAGCGTGTTTGGTCCTGTCTGAAGATTCAAGCATGTTGGGCGAATGTCTTACAAGATATGAGATAAATATTTGATGTAGCAATACGCATAAATAATAATAATAATAATAATACATTTTATTTGTTGGCGCCTTTCTAGACACTCAAGGTCACCTTCCAGGATAAAACACAAGAATAAAACAAATCAATAAATACATAAATACATAAATACTGTTTCCTTGCATTTAGATCATCCAAATGAAGATGATTGGTATTTGCTCTAATAGTGTTCTAACTGACTGTATGACTTTCTTACACATACTGCAAGAAAGAACATTTTCTTATCATAAATAAGTGAGAAACATCCCACTAAAACAAACTGTCATAGGATTATCATGAAATGTTTTCCTCTGGAATATCTGACCTGTCTGCTTCATTCTACAAAGGAACAGTTTGAGAAATTTTTGACTCCATAAATTCTTTTTTCATGACTCCACCATGTCTTCAACACTTGCAAACCTTATGTCTGTTTAACTGTGGCCCTCATTTTACTTTCACTTTAATTTATATATGTCCGTGCTGATTGTATAGATCTAAGTTGTACTGAGCTTTGCTTTTTGCGTTGTTTTTCTTTGTTTCAATAAACATATAGAGAAAAAAAACTATTGAGTCAAAAATATGCCAGGGACTTGCATGAGTGTAATGAGGTAATGAAGCCTCAATACAGCTTCCCCTCAAATGTATCACACACGGCCAGCAGATGGAGCGCTTTTTGAATGTTTTCAACACACTGAGTTGATTTCACAGCAAACATTACAAAGTGACTCAGTTTTTCACGAAGCTTCAGTTTCTCACCATCCCTAAGGAAAGCAGGCAGATTATGTAATGACTGACTAATGACAAATGAAGAACAGATATGGTTATTAGAATATGAGAACCAGGTACAGCAGGGGAGCATAAAATAAACGGACTAAACAAGGAGATAAACTGTCAAATACAACAGGAAGTGAGACTAAAATACTGAAAAACTCAACCTGAAAGTAAAGATGGCCTAAACTGAAAACCTAATTAGACCGAGGAAATAATACTACAACCCCACAAACAGAAATCCGACACGAAGTAATCTCAACAGAAGCAATTCACTGACATCCATGAAGGTAATGGTCCCATTGAAAAACAGAATGCATTGTAGCCCTAAACATGGTAATTTTTTAAACACAAACAATGTAATTATGATTAACTCTAGCCAAGAAAAAGAGTTACCTAAACCCAACTGATGATGATGATGATAATGCTGCTATTGTTAGTGATAATGGTGTGTTTTAATATTTTACTAGTTTAATGCAGGTTCTTGAACACTTTGTCCGTTTAATGAAAAATTATAAATAATTCTATAGTAATCTGTAGTTTATGTTTTTTCTTATAATTTAAAAAAATATTCAGTTCACTCATTGATGTATTTTATTATCATTTTATAAGTACTTCTTTCAAGTATTATGAGTTTTATTCACATTTCATATTCTTTTTTGCAATATAACTATTTAGGCATGTTGTTGTGTGATTTTCCTTTAAGGGGAAAAGTATCTGTATCAATACAGAGGAAAACATACTATAAACTAACAGTATCATATCAAAATGAAAGATGCAATCAAAATAGTTTCAATGCATGTGTTCACTGATTTTAGTCAGTTTCTTTGGCTCTTATTATGAAACTGAAAATCCCTCTTCTTAAAGACATTGTGTCAATTTTGTTTAAGGAAGTATAGATTGTTTTTTAACATCTTCCATCTGTTTTCTTCGGTTTTGATCTTATAGCTAATAATTACATCATTTCCACACAAAGAAAACCATTAACTGACTTTTTGTTGTCTAATACATGGGGGTATTTTCATCCAGATAGAGACAAACCTTCCCATTAAGTGAGAATGAGGATCCAAACCATGCCAGCAAAGTGACCTCCAAACCAAAGAGGAATGATCAAATCCACTCATTATGTATGCAGGTTCAAGGATTCAGGTTTTTATTTCACTTGTCATCTGCCCATGTTTTTCCAGGAGGCTGTTTTATGGTGCACATTTACAGAACCTTTGTGTTTCATTAGGCAAGAATACAGTAGGGCTCATGATCCCATGAATTCAACTATAAAATTGGGTTTCACCATCTGCTTTCATCAGCTTTACCTTACCTAACCACTGAGAGCCTGTAACAATCCCACAAAGAAGTGAGTTTTGTGTCTCCTAATAGCCACAGCTGCAAAATCAGCAGGGAATCCCCCCTGTTACAATGCAACCGGCTCATCTGCATGCAGTTTACCTCACAGAAAAATTAGAGCTGGTGTTAGATGGGAAATACTCTCAGAGGATTGTTGGATTGGGGTATTTGTTGTTGGCAAGCTCAAGCAGAATTTACTTCAGGTGATGAGAGGCTCCGGACAGTCTGACTGATAAGCTGGTTAACCTCATATTGGCTTATTTGTCTCAACCCATTCAAGCTTGTTGTCAAGCATTCAACTTACTGGCAGCTGTTCACATGCTATAAAAGACAATATAATGTGTACAGGAACACCATTAAAGCTGAAGTGTAGAATAAGGCTGGTGTGCTTGTCTCTTCCCAGCAGACACAGTTAATGCAGCAGGGTGCGGTGCAGCTAGTAAAATGAATGTCTTTTCATTTTATTTAAAAATTATATATATAAATATATATAGTCTATATCAGTAAATGTGTGCTGGTTTATGGCACTAAAAATTGTATGTTAATGGTTTTATGTTTAAGCAAAAACTAATTGTTAGGGTTAAAAAAACACTGCGTCTCACTGGAACAATATCTTCTTACAAATCTTCTTAAATTCATTTTTAAGTTATTCTTAGGTTTAGTAATATATGTCAGATTTATGAAAATGTTCTTAGACCACAAATTTGTTTGTAACTTTTCTCTTAGAGTGATGAAGACCAGGCTCTTCATAAGTTAAAAGGACATGCAAGTTGTCTCGACTTTGCATAGATTAATACCCTAAAATGTCTATATACACGGAGGTAAGACAGAGACAAGGAAAAAATATAAAATAAAATGCCAAAAGAAATAAATGAAAATACATATTAACAATTTGTTTGATTTTGGCCCAAGGGAGGCACTGAGGAAATGTCGTTTAGATACCAAAATTGAAAGGGATGAAGGCGATCATTTATGGTGCTCAAAAAACTTACTTGACAGCCCAGTTATCACACGTTGTTACCATGGCGCTAAGTGTTGACACCCATTACCAAAACCTGCTTAGCAACTGGGAAATAACAATATGCTTAACATTAACCAAACCACATCAGATCCATAATATGTATATATATATATATATATATATATATATATATATATATATATATATATATATCAAGACTTTGTGAATCACAGCATAACGCAACTTGAAATAACAGAATATGACCGTTCTTTACAAGATTTTAGCATCACGTCTCTAAAACAAAATTTTAAAAACATCTGCAATATGTGTAATAGCTAAACAGAACTGATTTAAAGTACCATCTAATAATAATAACAAGAAGAATAAAGAGCATCAAAACAATATTTTCTATTAATAAGTTAATTCCTAAAAGTTATCATATATTAGATATCTAAAATATATACAAAGAACATTAAAAATTTTACTTTTTAGAATTAAACTATGAAAAATAAATGACATTTTTCACTATGTTCTAACTGTATGAAATGCACCATGTACCATCTTAGTGAAGAGAACATAAAATTAATTAACTAAAAAGTGCTTCATACTGTCACATGTCAGGCAGGGAGGACTCTGAGACTGTGTTGAATAAACAGAATATAATTTATATTGTTTTCTTGGCCAGTGTTTCTCAGTCCTAGTCCTGAGGACCCACTGCCCTGCATGTTTTAGAGGTAATCCTTTTTTTTTAACACACCTGAATGAAATGAATGGCTCGTTAACAGGGTTGCAAAGAACTTGATGAGAAAGTTAATGAATCTGAATCAGGTGTGTTGGAGTGAACTCGTCTAAAACATGCAGGGCAGTGGGTCCTGTGTAGGAGGAAGACCCATGAAGAGGCAGTAGCAGCTGCTGGGGATCAAGGATGATGAGGATCAGGTGTGCAGGTGGTCACGCCTCCTCTGCAAGTGTGACATATACCTTGTGAAGTGCACTGAGCGGACCTGAGATCCTGAGAAACTCTCCGATTAAACCAAGTTTTAAAATTGGACAAGTATTTCTTTATTTTAAATATACATATTTATTCTGGCTCATTTAGGAGTTACTGAAACTTTTAATCTTTACAGAAAGGGGACAGTTCTGTGAGAACATTAACTCTGAGCTACAGGATACTAGCTAGTCAGAATCAAAGTTTCCATTACAGTTCTTTCCACACTGTCTAAATTTTTTATTTTTATTTTTTTTTAAAGTCCTGTCCAGCATCATAGCAAGCTGAACAAATTTGCTCTGCCAAGGGAGGCCTATGGGTAAGGCTCCTCTTGATAATCTGATTCATTCATATATTTATTTACTTTGAATCATGGAATCTATGTAATCTTGCTGGACCTGACCGGAGGGGACAGAAAAAGAAGGAAAATAGCAAAAAGGAAAGAAGAAAGGAGACAAAAACATCACAGACTGAAGGCAACGACCCTTCAATTCACACCATCACCAGACAACAAACTGTTACACCTGTGCATGAACACCAGAAAATTTCCTACAACTTTTACAAAAAAACAGAGCTGTTAGTCATTAAGAGTTTAAATAATAACCAAATCAAAAAGACATATCATGAAAGTAGCACAACAGCAACCAGATACTAACTCAGGAAAGAAGAATTATCTCTTAGTATATAAACACACTGGACAACTCAGTGATTGTGTCAGCATGCAGAGTATGAGGAATAAGGAGTGATCAGTGATGAACAGTGGTGAGTGAGATCATGAGGAGGTCAGAGACAGACCAGGATTATTTGGTTTAGGAACGAAATGCTGTTTATACAAAACATAAAATGATAATTAATAACTAGTAATAAGTTTTTTTTTTCAAACAAATTTGAGTTTACAGTGTTAGCACTATGTAACTTTCCGACCTTAAAACTCCACGTTGCTGACTCATTTTAATGACACAGTCACATTTATTTTGTACATTTCTGGAGCAATCGCTGCCCATCACCGTCTTGAGGCTGAGAAATTGCACCTCACAACTTTTGCTTCCAGGACGCCGCTTGATGTTGCAGCTGAGTTTTGCTTTACGTACCGGGTGACACAGTGGATTTCAACATGTCAGCTGTTTGCACAGAAGCTGATTCAGCACAGAAACTTAAATGGAAATTACCAAAAGAAGAGAGGAAAAGAAAGAGAGAAAGAATCAGAGCAAGAGACAAGACAAAGGTGAGCATACTTTTACTGTCTGGAGAGAGCTCACAGTACAGGATGGATGCAAGATGGATGCTGAATTAGACGTTGATAGGTGGTGCCTCACTGAGAAAATCTGCCAAAGTTCCATAGTGCCTCTAAGAACAAATTGGTTCATAAGAGGTCAGTGAGGCCCTTTGTTAATTTGCTAATCTGTTTTTTTTTCTTCTTTTCTTTTCTTTTCTTTTCTTTTCTTTTCTTTTCTTTTCTTTTCTAGGGAATAAAAAAATACATTTATTACCACAATCACCATGACTACACTGAATGTTGTTTCATGCTGAATTAACGTTTTCTTCTTTTGTTTTTTTTTCTTTCAAGATGTTTTATCATTAGCCACAACCACCCTTTTTAAAATCTTTATAATCCTTACAGAACATAACATTTAAAAGTGGATTATCTTTAAGCAGAATAATCCAAGTTGTTGAAAAGCAGACATTTCCACGATACAAACATTTTTAACTGACTGGATCAACAAAAGAACCAGCATGATATTTTATAGAAATCAACAAAAATGGAGCCATGTGGGCCCATAAATACATGTCCCGGCTGTCTTTGATGGTGCCATAAAGGTGGATTAAAAATGAAAGGATGATGCGGACAAGCACAGGGTCTGCCACTGGTACACTGATAAGCACAGAAAAAAAAAAGCAGTGTATATAGTACAGCTCAGTTTAATATGCAGGACATGTCTTGTCTGTAGCAACAGGAATACAGGAAGAATGAGACAGCATTACATTTTATTGTGCCTTTGGCTTTTCTCTTCTAAATTTGAAGAACTGATATAATAAAAGAAACAAAGAAAGAAAATTCAGCTGAGTAATAATTACCCTGTCCATAACGCAAAATAATTTCTGTGATGATTACACAAATATGGGTGAAAAATGGACAGCACAGTAAAAAATTAAAACCAATGAGTCTTCTCTCTCTCTCTCTCTCTCTCTCTCTCTCTCTTTCCATCTCTTTCTGTGTAGTAAAGTGTAGAGCTCAGAGGCTCAGATCAAACAGTTGTGGTGATGAAAAGAGCAGGTCTCTGAGGGTTGATGTAGAGAGGAGGGGACGAAACACTGAGATCAGAGAGAAAGAACAAATGAAGGCTAATTTGCCCTGATGATCCAGACTGTAACGGAAAAGCTTCAAAGACTGGCAGCATGAACTTAAGATCATTGGTCATATTAAGTGATTGTACACAGATCATCTCGTTGCACCACAAAGTGGCCTGTACGGTAAAATTAATCTTAATACCAATCAGTTTCTCTTTGAAGATAATTTCATTTTAGACACAGGCATACTCCAACACAGTTACTTTCTATTGCCACTGTCACCTTCAAGGTTGCCTGTATAAAGCTCAGATGAATGTTTTGGTACAGTATCTACCCAAGCTGCTGACAGGAAACTGTTGCAGTGTTTGAAGACTATTCAAAGTCAGATTGTATGCTGTGGACATTGAATCACCAGCCTCTGTGCACACAGCCCACCTACAAGCTTCTTCTTAAGGTATTCAAGTAGAGGAAATAAATTATAATGAATATGTTTACAGGCTTGGTGTTGGTATAACTGTGATGACTAAAAGTTCAGTGTTAATGAATGCGAATCTATGGTGGCCAAAGGAGTTCAAAGGAATACAGCTGAATGTCCATCCATCCAATCATTCATTTTCTATATCCACTTTTTCCAATACAGGGTTGCAGGGGCATAATTAGGAAGATCAGCTTCCCTTATTTGAGCCCAAGTGCTTTTTTGTTATTGAAATACTGTTAGAGTTTCCAGTAGTTAGCACCATGTTTCAGCACATGGTGGTCCATAGTAGTCCAGCTTGGGTCAAAGATTGAAGGTTGACTTTGCTGTTGTATCATTGGATATATGGCCAGATTTCTTGGATACTCAAAGAGATACAGAGCTGTCAACTGTACAATGGGGGTTCAGTGGGGGTTAGTGCAAGAATATTTACCAGATTAACTACTGCAAGCAATTAGGCTGTGTATGTGCACTTGGCACTAAGTCAAGTTCATTTATGGTGTATGCTGGACTCCACTGGGTCAGTTTTGTTTGTGGTTTTCATGGACAGAATCTCAAAGCATATAGGAGGGAGGAGGATTTGGGAACATCAAGGTTTCAACTCTGCTTGCTGTAGTTCTGTTAGCATATTGAAGCCATTACCTTTAGCATGTACTGGAGTGATTTGAGGTGTGAAGTGGCCAGGATAAAAATCAGCCTCCTCAAATTTAAGGCCATCAGTGATTCCTCTGTGTCAGGGGTTGGTCTCTGCCTGAAATGGAGGTGTTTAAATATCCCAAGATCTTGTGTATGAGCGTTGGCAAGTTGAAGAGAAAGATGGCTAGATGGACTGTAGCCTTATCGGCTAATTAGTGATATTTTTAATAAGTGTAAAAACAAGACATTCGCTGATTGCCATGATATGACTGTAGTAAAATATGTAACTGATACGTTTTCACCAACACACATCTTTAACTTGTGAGATCATGACCTGATGAGATAAAGGTCTAATGAAGCCAACAGAACCACAACCACAATAAGCAAAATAATCCAGTTCTTTTTCCTTTTTCTCCCTAACTTGCCCTGCCCTCCAAGACCCCTGAATCGATGTTGCTAGGGAGGCTAGGGAAGTGTGATCCCCCTGTAGTTGGAACACAACCCCTTTCTTAAAAAGGAGGACCATCACCACAGTTTTCCAGTCCAAAAAGGCACTGTCCAAGATGTCCATGTGATGCCACAAATGCGTGTCAACCAAGACAACCAGCATTGTTACGTCCTCAATTGTCTAGGGTTACAAAGGACGGAACACAGGGAGTCGGACACAGGATTTAACAAAGTATAACACAGTTTATTTGAAACAAACAAAACTAAATCCAGGTTCTCAAACAAATAAACATAACCCGGTGCCGACTACAAGAGATAAACCAAACTAAACCAACAAAAGGTGTCCCAAAATGGGTTAAAGGATAAATATCAAAAGAAAACCGGAAACACAAAAGGTGTTCCAAAGACAATTATCCAAAACACAGAAACTAAAAATGTCCCAAAAACGGGTATCACGCTCAAAGGCGGAATCACAAACAAAACCAAAACCAAAATTATTCCTCTTAACCAAACTGTCACTTCAACTCAAACAAGGACGGTAATTCAACACAAATGCCTATAGTTTTTAACTCCCAATTGGTATCTACACAAAAGTTCAAACAGAAGTCCTCAATCATCACACAAGTCAGAAATCACTCCCAGGCTGGCAAACTGTGTCCCACTGTCCACAGTCGCCTCGATCAGTGTGACTGGTGCCTTCTTGTATGAGCTCCTCCCCCTGGATTGGAGAAGCAGTCCGGAAGCAGGAGATGTCTGGACCAATCCGGACACAGGGAGGGCGGATCCCAGGCGGTATCTGGAACCAATCACAATCCGGTCCGGCTGTAAGCAATCGGGCAATCAGTTTCCCTGACGGGGAAACTGACAGCCGTAACAAGCATCCAAAGCCTTGTGAAACTTCAGACGGATCTTGTCCAATCACCAGGCCTTGTTACCGGGGAGCTTTTTAATTTTAAATGGAAATGAGGCATTAATGTGATAAAAGGTTAAAGACGCAGCACAAACAGAGATTTCTGAGCTGGGCATTTTGATTTGAATAAAAAATAATCTGTAGACATATGTACAAATGCATGCTAAAAGGATGCTTAAATGCGTGTGAGACAAGAGATGTTCAGTCAGGAAAAGCCAAGTCTAGAAATAAATGGAAAGGCACTTGAGTCTATGAGCACTCTTCTAGGTGGAGGATTGTTACTCTACAGAGTCAGTGAAAGTAAACAGTGATAACATGAAGGACCCTGGTGGTCCGATGTATTATCAGTTCATTACTGGTTCCAGCACAAATAATACCTGGAGTGAAAATCCTTTGAGCCATGGCAACACAAGTGCAAGAGAAGATGGCCGCAATTTATTTTACAATAATTAGAACAGAAAGCAAGAGCATTTAAATGTAAAATTTAAATATTAACTTCAGGGTTAGCAAATTTACCATGAAGTCATATCAGTGATGAGTCTCTATTATCATATATTTAAAAGTGAGAGTGGTTTCACAAACTAATCCAGGGCAAGAGCTTTCACTTTTGAAAAAAGGCTATTAATATTCTTCTTTTTAAAAATAATTTTTATGAAATAGAAAATACTCCATCTTTCCCTCTTATTTCTCAGTTAGTTGCATTCTTGATTCCTATTCTCTCCGAAGAAGCTAGGAACAGAAATGAAAAGGAGTTCAGGTTATGATGCATTTACAAAAATGAGACATCTTTGCTTCTCTCATTGTCAATCTAACTTAGAGTTATTCATGAAGACTGGTACAACAACGGTTTTGTTACAACCTATTCCCGTGCAAGGATTTCTCAAATGAGCACAAACAGCATTCATGACATGCTTTTAACTCAGTTGACAGTTTGGAATAACATTTCACAGCCCTTTAATACCTTACTGATAGCACAAAACTCTTCTGGAAAGGATTCACCTGTGCATCGTTGCTAATGGCTTATCCTGCAGCACCCTCAAACTGAACGAGGGAGAGTGGAAAAGATGCGAGGAAAAAAAAATAGAAAAAATAACAGGAGTCTGATGTCAGCAGTGGGATTCCTTTCTTTGCCTATCAATTATTTAAATATTCAATATTTTCCCAACCTGCTTTGCTTGGGATACAAGTAAGTACATTAATGGATTAAGGGATGTTTATATGACAGATGGTCTTGTTTTGGAGGTCTGTCCTGTTCTGCGAATTAGATTTAGGGTCAGGGCAAAAAAAACCTGAGTTCCCTCTGTCATCATTTCACAGATGCTTTTTAGCATGACTCGTAACTTTAAAAGAGGTGTTTCATTTCTGACATTTTATGATGTATATCGAACACACTCATTTGTTCTGTTACTAGGCAGTGTCATCAAAAAGGTTCCTCCTTATGCACTGCACCAAAAACACAACAAAATGTCATCTCAGGGCCTTTTACATAAACAGAAACCCAACAGTTTTATTTTAGTGGGGTTTAAAAAGAAAACCTCTGGGAAAGCTAAATTTTGGGAGAAAGGCCATCAACCAAGGAGACACCAACTGTTTAGCTGGTGCCCAGAAATAGGCAATTTTAGGCATGACGAGCTGCAAGAGGTAACTGGCAGAGAAATACAAATGTATTTTTAACTGTTTGTATAATAGCATCACAAGCACAGCAACCTGTAGCTGGCACTGACAGTAACACTTCATGGATTCAAAAAGAGGCCACTGATTGATTTTTGTTCTCTGCAAGGAAACTGGCCGGTCACTCTTAGGCCTGCTGTGTGAGGCTGATGGCCGTGATCCATAGAAGAATAACAAACTCCTTTAATTAATAGTTTTTTTTTTATTTATGCTACAGAAATTGCAGCCTGTTCTCATATTAAAGTGTCGTTATTACACACCAAGTCATGTTGGGTTTCTTTACTAAAAGTTTTAGTTTTGTTTAGCATTTAATGCAGCTTTCCTTGTTTTTTTAACCCTAATCTTAACCATTTCTCATGCTAATTTTTTCTGAATGCTCTGGTGCTGATAAGTGTAGATTCATATGTGGGCAGTGTAGTAAAATGTTAACATATATATGTTGGGTATCCTTAATTTATGAAGACTACAGAATGATTTATTTAACTTTCTTTGTCTTAAAGCAAATTAATTTTAGCAACTTGAGATGAAAAGATATTTTCTTTAAACCTAAACAAGCCATGGTAATGATTAAAATGATGATGATTTTGATTATAGGCTTTATACATTCTTTATTTATTTATTTTTTCTATTTAACTAACATGCTGGTGTAGCAGAGCACAACTCATGCATTAGAGTCCAATCTCATTCATACTGGATTTCATCTTAGTGGCAAAATTTCAATCACCAGTTTCCCATCTCTGGCACAGGAAGATGGCATATGTCCATTCATCTAGCTTTATTCATTTTAATTAGCAGAAAATCCCAAGGGGTGGTTCTAGTTTGAGAGCAACATGGCTTTGCAACCAGTGTATATTACTCGCTCTTGTCTTTTATCTTGTATTTAACCCTTTAAAGCTTATTTCATATGGTTTTTCTGGATATTTTAGTCTCTCTAACAGTATATTGTTATTTAATTTCATATGTGTAATTTTTTTCCTCCTTTAAAAACAGTCATCTATCAATCCTTCTATTTGAAATATTTAAATATTTGTCCCAGTCAAGGACTATGATGACACTCATGTCCTTACTTGAGTTTTATTTTTATTTATTTATTTATTTATTTTGCATGCTAATGACCATAACAATTGCAATGTTTCCCAGGTGCAATATATGAAAAATCTTTTTTCTATGTTATTTTTTCTATTATTTATATTTATATTTTTATTTATATTTTTGTCACATTTATTCTAAACTTTCTTTAAGCTCCTAAAAAAAACAAAACAAACAAAAAAAAAAAAAACAGCCCGTTGTAACTTTCACAGATTCTGGCTGCTGCTGGTGTTTTTTATCTTGTTTTTATGTTTTAATCTAAGATCTGTTGTTAGATAATTTCTTTGCAATGCATCAGAGAAGTTATGTGTTCAACAGCTATCTGAAGGATCACAATGTTGTCAATGACTAGATTCCAAATTGGTGTATTGTTAATTAGTCAAACTATCTATAGATGTAAAAGCTCAGCAATATTCTCGTATTCTGTATTCCTCAGTGGTTTATTTTGGGACCCCTCTCATTTTGTATCCACATGCTTTACCTGAGGAAAATTTTGTGAAATTGTGGAATTGATCCCCATTAATGTTGTAGATGATGTCCAACTATAAATCTCAACAAAGCTTAGTATTATAACTGCATTATTTCCTGCTTTACTGAAATAAAAATTATATGTGCAAAAATGTCCTGCAGCTGAATTATTTTAAATAAGATTTCATTATAATTACCCCCTTGTGGCCTCAGCACTAACAGCTTTCACATCATCTTTTCCTTACTGTGTGTGCATGATGTGGTCATGTTAGAAAAGAACCATTCAGTTTATGCATTTATTCCTTGTAGATTTGAACATTGTCATGCATTTTGCAAATGGGTCAAGCCAACTCCATAGGCATTTTCTTTTAAATATAATCTTTAAACTCACAATTATATTACTTTTTGCCTATTGGTACTTGTACATAATAGCAATTTGCCATATGGAGTAGCAGAGTAATAGTTTCCCAAGAGTCCACATAACAGAACTTTTATCAGCTTAAACTGAAATTCATTCATCATCCTGAAGTCCAGTTTTGCATTTTGAGTTGGCTGCAGTTTACAACATAAAGTGGTCATTTCTTACTTCTTATGGTTTGATTACAAATTCTCAATGTAAAGAGACTGTACATCTCAGGATGTTTTCTTTTGTTTAAATATTAGCCTAAAATTTTTTTTAAATTATGCTAATGTTTGCTTCCTCTTGACCGCTATCTTCCTGAGTGTCAGAAATTACACCCTTCTCTGACATTACTGAGCATAATTTCCCCTGATTTTTTTTCCATTTTAAAGTAAATAAGAACATGGAACAATTTGGTATATAATTTCTATCAACAACAACAACAACAACAATAATAATAATAATAATAATGAAAGTTTAACTTAACATTACACAAGGGGAAGAAGGAGTTTAGTTAAAAGGATGTTAATATGTGATCTAACAGACCCAAAATGGGAAATTTTTAATTTGGATTTGGATGTATTTATAGACACTGACTGCCCATGTTCAGTGGGCCAGGAGTTTATTTTGCTGGGAACTCTAATGGAACGATCCAGTCTCCAGTTTTCACCATGAACTGTGAACTGGAAAGTGTCAGCCGGGCACTTTGGACATATTGCAGTGGGTGGAAGGGAACATACCAGCTTAACACAAAATCTGAGATGCATTTGTGAAAAAGGCTAACTGACTCGTTTCATGGCACAGTGACATTTATTCTGCACAATTCTGGAGCCGTCGCTGCCCAAAAGGCGTCCCAAAACAGAAACAAAAATTCATAACTTTTTCTTTTGGTAAGCTGCGTGATGTTGCCACAGAGTTTCACACGCTGGCAAGCAGACTGACATGCTATCAACACACTGGCTGTTTGAATGAGCACCATGGCTGATTCAGCAAAGAAACACACAAAGACATTGTTGGAGGGAGACAGAAATGGACAGAATAAGAGATAAAGCAAGAGTCAAAATAAAACTGTTTTAATGTCTGTAGAGAGCTCAGTGTACAAGCAGGATGCAAGATGGATGCTGAATTAACCGTCGATAGGGGGTGCGTCACTAAGAAAATCTGCAAAAGTTCCTTAGTGCGTCTTTAATGGTAAACAATAAGACTTTTAAATGAATAACAAAGGCCACTGCAAGCACAGGGGGGATCTGGTCATGCTGGGTTCAAATTACACAGAAGCTTATTTTTAAGGGTTTACCATGACTTCCTAAGTCACGTGCAAACGCATGTATATTAGTACGCAGCAGCGCAGTCAAAAACAGGGTTACTGCCAAAAACATTCTGTTACTACTGTAGGCACCCGACACAATCACAAGCATCTCATAAAGAGCTATCATAAAAGTCAAGCAAGAATTTTAATAGTGTAATCAGAGCAAACAAAAAGCAACGGAGCAGAAACACATGTCCAACATTTTCTACCTCACCGTACACAGGCCTCCAAAAACAAAAAAATCACTTGAATAAAATAGCTGAACAATTAACTAATTTAAATAACTATACAAAGCAGCTGTCTGCAGTTTGCAACCTTCTATGCTGATCACTTTCCTTCTTTGTTGTATTGCTCTTTAATGTCATTATCCCTTAATTTCCCCTTAATTTACTTGTGGATTGCAACAACAATAGGAGATTGAATAAATGTTGGAGAGTTCTTTTATCAACTACAAGAAAGCAAGAAATTAAGTGGTCATCTCCCAGGCGGCTCATGGCATGTAAAAGCAATTCTTCTGTCCATGGTGGTGAATCAACAGTAATCAACAGTGAGTCATTCTCATTGAAGCAGAATAATTTGCCTGCGTCTAACTTCAGAAATACACTCGCATCATCATCGACTTATAAAACATACCTTTGTTAAATAGTCCTGTTCATTTGCCTACTGTAAGTCAATAGTGGCCTGGGTAGTAAAACTGTTTTTATTAGTTTTCAACTGTAACAAAGTTGCTATTCACCCATTTAATAACATCACAAATCAGTGGTATGGGTTGTTCAATAAATCCAATAATTAGATAAGATCAGTGGCCAATGAGCAAATCAACACTAAATTGTCTCAAGTAAAATTTGTAAAATTGATGTAATAACTTAATAAACACACAGTGGTGACAAATTAATGTGATTGTTTTCATTTAGGAAATAACAAGAACCTTGTGGAAAATAAAACATAACATGAAAATAGACCATTTTTTTTTATCTCCCCCTTAGTGTCTGTTTAGTGTTTTTAGGAGAGAGAGGAGCTACTCTTACCTTCCATGTAATAAGAACCATACCGTATGTCTGTGTCTTTTTGTCCTTGTAATAAGTCTAGCTGCAGCATTTTAAATCAACCGGAGCATTAACTCGAGCATCATAACTAAAGCTATAGTCAAATATTTCTCCTGCAATCACTGTTGTGATGGCAGCCTGTTCTGTTTTCCTTTCCACACTCAATTATATTCCTTTGTCTCTTTACCCCTCTCATTTTTATCCTTCTGTTTCAGTCTCTTTTTTCTCTTATTTTCCCTGTCAGGCTCAGCATTAATATATCAGATAACAGCAGAGCAAATACATAAGAATACAAATAAAATAATAAAAAGTTCTCAAGATCTATAAGGACAACCAAAATATATATGAGATGCCTCCCTTCATACTGCAAATCTGTCCGGCACTATTTAGAACACAGACCACCGTTTTGCATGTCATGACTCAAGACAGGACAGGGTTTACAAAAAAAATTAAAATAAAATAAAAAAATTGCTACTAGATTTGCAGCAGACTTTTGCTAAGGTGACTGAACAGGACTGAAAGAGAATTTTATTTGATTGTCATCTTTTAACTTTTCATGGGCCATGCAGATTTTAATATCAGAAAGACAGGCTGCATGAGTCACAAGGCTGATGAAGGTAATGTTTATTATGGTCTTAAACAGGAAACATGTAAGATGAAGCATGTGAAAAGAAATCAGAAAGGGGCCAAGGACTGAACCCTGTAGTACACCACAAATCAGCTGAGCTGTTTCAGAGGTAAAGTCATTTAGAGTGACCATAAAGGATCTGTAAGAGACTTATTAGTGTAATAAGCAGGGAGCTGAATCTTTACTATCCAGGATACTCAGCAATGCAGGAGAATGCTGTAATTGACAGTATCAGTGGAAGTACTTAAATCTCATTGCATTAAAAAAAAAAACAACTGTACTCAACAGATGGTCATTTCATGCCTTAACAAGCACAGCTTCTACACAGAGAGGCACTTGGAGATTGGTCAAAACTTACTTGAAGAAGTGGCGCCCAAATTAAATTATATTTTCAGCTGCAGAATATGTTCTGTACAATAAAAAGAAAATGTGTATACCCACAATTCAGTTTCAATTAGCTCACCCTTTCAAGTGAACTGAAAGTCTTTTCTGGGGTCACCATTGTTATTAGAGTATCTGATGCTCAAAGCAGGAGCAGTAAAACTTAAGCACTCTTGATTTATAAAATTGGAAAAGGCTTGTGGCTGGATTTCATGGGACTTTGAAATGTATAAGAGGGCTAAAAAAGGAAAATGAGAGGTTTTTGAAGTTTGAGGAAATTAAATATGATAAGTTATAGTAGCAGTGATGTAATACTAAGAAAAGGCAAGGCAGTAAATGGATCAAGGAACAGAATATAAGAACAGTGAACTTAAGAAACTCTACAAGGCAATTTCATGGAGCAATTGAAACTAATGTTTCCTTTTGGGGAATAAAGAATGAAAATGTTTATCATCTCATATTTTCTATCAACATTTGCTTTTAAAAGCAATTTCATTCAAACCTTTGGACTTAATCATGTCAATGCCCCATAGGCTTCCAACGAGACACTTTTTTAAAACAATGAAATCCTGGCTTGCAGAAGAACCTTTTTAAACCTGAAGTTTAAAAAAAAAAAACAAAAACAAAAAACATGATTTTCTATGGACAGATTTTATCACCTTGTGCATTTGCAAGCTCAGCTGGTTACATGATCTATGAGATCACAAGTAATATTAAAATGTCTTTGATGATGTTCCCAAGCAACAAAGGCAACGTTAGACTCTGCCTTGACATAAACACACATAACAGGAGAAGAACCAAATGTAAGAAACCCCCATGCTGTCCTCAAACAGACAGAGAGGCAGACACATAGAAAAAGATGCAGTTTTTCAAATGCAATCTTTGATTAATGATAATGGTAGCTTTATCTATCTATTATCTATCTTTTGGTATCATTAGAGGAAATAAAATTATCCAGTCATTCCTTTTTTTTCCATCTACAATAAATTTTGTTTGTGTACTTTAGAGCAGTTTGTGCTTAATCACTGCAACTTCAATCTTTCCTTTTGTTTTAAGAATATAAATGCAAAAGGCATTACAGCATTGCATTGTAAAAAGTATGGATGGCTTCAGTTTACTTGCATGTAGAGCGGAAGAAGAGCGTGGGCAGCACCTCAAGTATATCAGGTTGTTGATGTTTGTGTGGCTTTCACTTTATCATCTGTTAATGGTGGCCATGAAGCTTTTCATTCATTTGGCAGCTTTTTTATTTCACCATGTTCAGTCATGAAAGAGATAAACCGCAGGGCCAACAGTCAATATTTCTTCAAGAATTCATCTCTAATTGACTGAATGAGTTTCCTATTAAAAACCAAGGTCATGCTGGAAATCTGTGGTAGGACCTGAAGGCCGTTTGCTGCACATATTCAATCTTTTTTAACCAATCTTGCAATACAACAGGAAGTAGGCAGCTTCATGGTGAAAACATTGACATATTATCAACTTAGTGTTGATGGAATTCACGTTTTACTTGGTAAGTGTTTCGTTTTTCTCTTTAAGTTCTGTTTATTGCAATCTTACAAAACAATAGTTAAGGAAACAATCTTTGTCTGTCTGCTTATGAACCTGTTCCTATCTTTTGATAGGTGAGGACTTGCTTTCCATTTAGAAAATTGACAATGTTGTTCAGCAAGGTATTATAGTGCATGTTTTATGGAATAGCTATTTTTTCCCCCCAGTCATAGCCAAACTGTCTACCACTACATTTTAATTTCTAAAATTATTCAGATTGTTTTAAGAGGCTGTCTTTTTCATAAATGTGAACCCATGTGTCATTTGCAAATGCAGCCATAAATAAATAAATAAATAAATATGCAACCTCTAGTGGTTGTGAAAACCACTGCATGTGAAATGTAAAAATGGCTGCAACAAGGCAGTGGTTTCCAAACTGGGGGGCAGACCACCTAGAAGGGACCCTGAGTCATGCTGGGCACAACAAGACTAAATTATACTATTTGCACTGCTAACAAAACATGGACAAATTTTTAAAGTACCAGTGGACAAACAATTATGAATCAAATATATATATATATATATATATATATATGTGTGTGTGTGTGTGTGTGTGTGTGTGTGTGTGTGTGTGTGTGTGTGTGATAAGGCATATCTTGCCCCAGGCTTGACCAAGTGACATTATTATTGCCAATGAAAAGGGGACCCCACAGAAAAGGTTTGGGAACCATTGCAATCATGTAACAATGACATTGTAAAAATAATACTATAAAAAATTAATATACTACATTGCTGGGTTTCATCTGACATAGTGTCTACGTCACGAAAAAAAGATGGGGGTCAGAAAGTAAATACAGCCACACAGAACCAAGTTTCCCTCTGTTGTCCCTCTGTCTAAATTCTGTGCTGTGTATGGTTGTTACAGCTGCTCTAATTGGGAGAAAGATAAATGTTTTTTTTGTGTCCTGAAAGAAGCGTGTTGTAAAGGAGTTAATTTAAAAAAATCTTACAGAAACAAGACAATAGAAGTGGATCAACAATCTCTGGCTAAAAACAGGGGGCTCAGAAACAGGCAATGCTAGAGTTTGCAGTGACCACTTTCTAACATGTAAGAATGGTATAGTTTTTTTAGTCGTATTTTCAGACATTTTATTTTCACATGTCTTGACTTCTGAGTGCTAGCAGCAGGCTGCACTGCCATTGAAGAGGAGGCAGTCAAAATGGAGGATGTTCTCTGTGATGAAGGCTCACTGATTCCTGAAGATGAACGTTTCATAGGCAAAGAAGCCACTTTTGTTTGTTTTTTTTATTATAAAATTTCCTAAACCAAATTAATAGTCACAATAATTACATGTGTACAGATACAATATGCCAGACGGATCTGACCATGGTCAACCTCACAAGGCTGGACGATGCTGTGAAAGGCTACACATCTGAGATCTGCAACTTTCAGGGACAAAGTTTCAGACACTGAATTTATTTCAGAAACCAGAACAATAAGAAAACAAAGTTTTAAACTGGATTGCCCAATTTCTTAGTTTTGTTGCAAATTTGTCAGTTCTGTGAACCATCCTTCACCACATTATTGTTTTCAGCTCTCTCCAAATTTAAGGCAATTTATTCTGGTACTTAGGCTTCTCAGATTAAAATAGAATGGCCTAAACTATAAGTAATACAATCAACCATACCTATGTCATTCAGAAAGGCCTTTGGACTTAAAGTTGCAGTTTTGAAGTATTTATTGAAAAGTCTACCAATTTCTTGGCAGGAGCACAAACTTGGTCCAATTACAAGCACCACAATACCATAAAAAAAACAAACTTACTGGCATTGCCCCTTAGGGTTATGTTACTTATATGTCAAATGCTTGTGGAGGAAGGCCAGATAACAAAAACAAAAAAAACAAAAAACAAAACAGAGGAGTGTGGTATCTTGAACAAGCTGTTACCTGGAGATATTGTACTTGCAGATCGGGGCTTTACAGTTAGTGTAGGGTTTTTCTGTGCTTCTTTCATAAAGGGGAAAAACAGCTATCTGCTTATGAGGTTGAACAAACAAGGAAACTTGTAAACGTTCGCATTCATGTATAAGAGTAATAGGCTTAGTTAGGAGAAAATATCAGATTTTGCAGCGTAGGGCAATGCCTACTGAGCACATGGCTGTCAAATCAACTGACTCACAGGCGTTGGTTGACAAAATTGCTGTAATTTGCTGTGCAGTGTCCAACCTCTCAGTCTATTGTCCCTCTGAAGTAATGTTCAGAGAATCCCTATTTTTTGGAGCATATGTTTAAAGTTTTAATTGTTATACTTGTATTGCTAATCTTTTGAAACTACCTTTTTTGATACTCATACAGGGGTAATGACCATACTTGCACATATTAGAATTTAAATTTGTTCAGTGAACTCTGTAAACACCAAACTTTGTAAACATTTTTCATTAGTAAACCTGACAAGAGTTTTATTGCTTGATACTGATTGAAATAAATGCAAGTATTTTTTTAAGCTGACTCATCTTGTAACATTTATTTGTGAACTATAATGACGTTTGTATATTGAAATGTCTTAGAACACCTTTAAAGTGTAATAGATATAGCTTCTTACAGTTTTTAAATTGATGTACTACAAAAACATACAAAGTAGTAGACCAACAACCGAGATAAAGATTATCTGATCAGGTTCATGTCTGCTACGGTTAACAGCAGGGGACGACTATGCCCCCTGCTGCCTGGCAAGCCCAGATAAAACAGCTGTCAAGACATGTCACAACAACACCACATGATCATTCTGAGGAAGGCAACATGTGTGGCTGAAACATGTCAGTTTAAAAAAAAAAAAGGTTTTTATCTATCTGTATGGGAAAAAGAAAACGCAAACACTTCTAAATGGATTGTTTAAAAGCAGAATCTTTTGTAAAAGAGTGTGTTTCACAATTTTTTATTATCCAACCAGAACACTGGAAAGAACACTGAGAGTATGTTTATGTTAAGTAGGTGGGTTCCACAGTAAGAAAGCATTCATCTGGATTAGGTCTTAAGGGTGTGCCTGAAATGTCACACTCTTAAGACCTAGTCCAGACTAATGTTTTTTTTTTTTTTTTTTTATTTTTTTTTTT
The DNA here is from genome assembly GCF_017639745.1 of Melanotaenia boesemani. Lineage (NCBI taxonomy): Eukaryota > Metazoa > Chordata > Actinopteri > Atheriniformes > Melanotaeniidae > Melanotaenia > Melanotaenia boesemani. The sequence goes on from NC_055693.1 coordinate 22,383,905, forward strand.
ACTGATAACAAAGCAAGAGTGTCCCACAAAAAACAAGAGCATCTCCAAAACTCCAGCTACATGTTTTGAGGTACACAAACAATATATTCTATAGAGATTTAAAGACAAAATGATAATCGCAACATTCATACTGTGAGGTGCTACAAGTCTGCAGAGCAGTGGTCAAAATTACTTAAGAAATCATTTTTAGTTTGATTTCACACACCCCAGCTCCATGATAGTCCCATGAAACGACTCCATCTGGTGAGGCTCCCAAGTATGGCCACTGTTAGTGTTACCGCAGCCCACTATTTATACAGGGAAACCCATCATGGGCCATACATTGGAGTTGTTCATATTGTTTTCAGGCTGTTGCTTTGAATTTACAGACATATCTGCAATAAATAAGAGTAAACTGTAAATAACAAATTTATAAAATGTGATTTTTCTGGTGCACATTTTCTTTTTTGAGTTGAAGTATACCTGTACAAAGGACTGTACTGTTTTACCTGGTATATTTAGTTTATTGTGTTCACGTGTAGTTCTTACGTTCCACCACTAGGCGGCTGACCCGGCTGTAGTAATATATCACATCCGGCAGACAGCGTGGCTCAGAGAGGTTCGGCATCACGTTGCTATTGTTTGAGCTGTGTCAGTGATAGTGTGCGTCTATCAGAAGTAAGTAATTATATTTAGGATTTACTCTTGCCTTTTTTAAGCCCCTGTACTCAGCTTCCCTTGTGTTTGGCCGAGAGTAATGGCCGTTTTAGGTTCTTTGAGAGTATTTTGGGAAGCTAACTGTTAGCCATTCAGCATAGCATATTTACCGCCTGTAGGCCCATTTGCTGCAATTCATGTTGGTGGTTCATATTACATCATTCATGTGAGATATATCATGCTGAGTGCATTAACAGTTGCATTATTATTTATGGGCATTCATGTTATATATTTAATAACTAATTATAATCAGACATTTAGGCATATGTTTATTCTGTGTGGACAGTTACATTTATCAGGGAAACATGTACTCATAATTTGTATTTCCTTTATTCTTTTTGTAGAAAACCACACACACATGTACCACTGTACACACGCATCTCCCACTTATCAATAAAGATGGTTCAACGCTGAATCCTGGACCTGGTCATTCCATCTCACCTCACCTGAACATAACAATTGTTGTCCTAAACCGACACCCTGCAGTGATTGCTAATCCACCCACAAACTAGCTGCAGTCTTCCCTACAATACCCCTGCTTGAAATCAAACTCTACTAAAATACCAGTAAGAACAAATGTTGCTCCTCCTTTACCTTTCCCTAATAAATACGTTATTGCTGCTGAAGATAGTGTTTTTGTTTCTGGGTAGCAAATAGACTTGATCAAAGCCTTGGATGGTCTTTTTTGACTGCTCTGTAAGACTTGTTTTAGCTTAGAGGCTGTTATCCTTCCTGCTCTTTGAAATATGTACCAGAATTTCAGGCTGTACAAACATGCTTACCTGCCGTTGCTACATCTACAGTAATTTATTTTTCCATGATCTTGCTGATGTAAATTTAGTCTTGGCAACGGATGCAACTATCTGAAGTTGTGAAACAGAAGACACTCTAATAATATGAACAAAACAAATAAAACCACATTACATACAATATATTAATTTACATTTTTGATGTGTGATGGCAATAGCCATTTACGCTTACACTTCTGTGGTGCATGAGGTGCTTTTCTTCATTTTCACCTCAGCGTCTGTTGCAAAAAAATAGCTCCCACTTGGGAGCAGGATTCTGACAATCTGAAAATAACTATGCAAGAACATTAATTACAGTACTAGTATTTAGCCAGGAAATCCCCACTGAGATACAATATATTTTCTGTCCAGGAGTCCAGGTGAAGATGTTCAGCTGCTCATTTTCACCTGGACTCCTGGACAGACAATATGTTGTTTCTCAGGGGTACTTTCACGCTAAAAACAAAAAAGCTAAATAAATTAAATATTACTTACCCAACCATACCATCACATTGTGCTGTGACTATTTCAAACTCTCTCTGGCCACAAACAACTTTTTAAGGGGCATTTCTGGATGGCTGACCTAGATTGGAAAAAATCAGTACGACTTAATATCAACATGCACACAAATCTACAGAGGGAAAATACTAAATTTACAAGTAGATTCAAGCACATAAAAATAACAGTGGTCAACTCGTTGTTAGCGATAGCATAATTATTATCATTATCATAAGTTAATTAATCACTAGCACAACTCACTACTCACCCGGGCAAAAACAAGGTGACAACCATTTAAAGCTTCTTTGGATCCTAAATGGTTGACTCAGTTTGAAAAGAAAATAATTGTAGTCCTGCAGGCTTTTGAACACTTTCATTTGGCTCACAGTATAATATGAGGTCTGCAGCACAAGATAGTTTATGATGTTAATCGCCTCAATGCCAGGTAAATCCTCCAGCTTATACAGGAAGTCTTATTTTTTATTTTTATTTTATTTTATTTTTTTACTCTATGGGTCATATCCTAAACTTTTATGTTTTTTTTTGTTTTTTTTATGATATCACATCAGCGTCAGCCCATTCAAAACCTTAGCAGAGCAAAACACTTCTTGGGCCCCATCTGGACTTTGTGCATCATCTGGGTCACATCAGTGAAACCCAGCAATATGCATAACAAAAAAACGAGAGCAAAACAGTTTTGACATCCCAGTTCCAAAATATAGTCATGCAACATGATTTTAAGTAGTTATTTTGAGAAGGCTGGAAAATTCTTCTTCATCGTGAATAAAACTGAATGAAAGATTATTTCAAACAAAAGCAAAATTAAAAAAATAAACATGAAATATTATATGTTATTACATCATTTATCATCATTTTTACTTGTATGTTTATTTTGTGATTACCAAACACCAGAAACGTTTTGTCCAAATTAATTTGCTTTTATGAAACCCTAATTTTAGCTTACTCAGTCTATCAGATCCATTTTATAATATTTGATGCAATGCAGATGTCATTCATATAGAGAATGAACAATTTGGGGCCCAACACTCACCCCTGTGGGACTCCATGGATAATGTTTAAATTACTTGACCTAAATTCATCTGTCCACACAAACTGTTGCCTGTTTTTAACATAACTTCTTAGCCAATTTAAAGCAATCCCTCTCCTCTCCATAATGTTCCATTTTTATTTAGTAGTATGTCATGATCTATTGGATTGAAAGCTTTTTTTTTAAAGTCTATAAACATTCCCACTGCATACTTCTTTCTATCAAAATAACTGCTGATTTCTTCTATCAGGTCCATATATATTCGGCAACTTTTCTCATAAGAAAAGCTGCAGAACTGTGAAGGAACTTGCTCAGTTGCTGCTATGGTAACAACTGTTGTATTTTCTGGGGTGAAATGAAAGTAAGAAAAAGATACATGTGGGTGGACTGACAGGGATCAACATGAATAAACAGTTTTCTTTATCGGGCGTTCCAGTAAAATGCCTTGAGATATAAACAGAAATATCCTAAAAACATTTCCTTTTTAATCCTGCAGAAAAAAAACACATTGTCTACTCTGACAGCTGTATTACACACTGTTTCATTTAAACTGATTTAAAATATTTGCGATTTTAACACATTCATAGTAATATAGAACATATAGTTTATTTCTGGCCACACACTCCTGCTGGAATCTGCAGAGCACATTCAACTGGAAACATCATCTTATTTTTATTTAGTCTAAATCTCTCCTTGTTTGTTAGACCTACTTTGATGATCCAATCATATTCACCTGGTGGTATCAGCAGTTTAATTTTTGACTGTGTCTTATTTTTTAGTGTCAATTTAAAAGCGTAGTAAGACTTTAAAGCTATATGGAGAACACAGTGAACACTTTGTCTCCTTGGCATGATCATGGAGTATTAGAAGATGGCCTTAAATGTGAGCTCAAAACACCACAGTCTGGCAGAGCCATTACTTATTCCTAAATTTATTCTTTTAAAGAAGTCATTCCTGCCAAGGTTAGTTGATTTTTTTTTCAACATGTATAAATAGTTTAATTTAAATATTCTTTTGGATTATTTCCTTCGATCAAAGCAAGTCCCCTTAAACAAAAATATTAAATAAAACTTATTCTTCATGAAAAATCTGCAGACTGCAGACAGATTGCTTGTTTGTAACCGACATGATTTTCCTTCATCTTTCGTCACCTGCAGTTGTATTTAATGCTGTTTGTTGCATCAACGACCTCCCCCAGTATAAAATTAAAATTCACTTGCTCAGTACATTCAAAAAATCCACTTGCTCAAAACATTGCATAGTATCACAGCTAGTGGTAAAAATCCTCATTGTATGGTTTTGCCTGGTAATTTGACACCATGTTACTCTCTTACAAAGAGAAATCATCACAGCCAGGGTTAGTCAGATAGCGTTGGGCTCCAAGAGTGCACAAACATAACACAGTAACTTTCCTATATTCCCAGCCCAGCTGCAGCTCACCAAGGCACATTGTTGATATGGTGTTACTGTGACAGCAATGCAAAATGAGCATGAGGAAAAGAAATAAACAAGGAAGTTTATAATCTCACACACCATGATGACTCATTTAAAATGCATCAGTGTTTCCTCCTTCTGGGATTTCTTCTTGAACCGTTCTCTCATTATACCACATGACCGAAAGCTTCTACCATCTGCTCTGGTCCATCTGTAAGCGAGCCCTCATGTCACAATCACATTTGGAGGTGAAAATCCATGGTTTCCTATTACCCTTCATAGAAACACAGAACTTTTTTTTTTAACTTGATTTGCTCTTTATGACTCTTTTAAAATCCAAATTTTAGATGGTACTTCATTTTGTTCAATTGCACACAATGCGTTGTGTGATCACTGTGTCTAATCCATGTGTTCCCCAATCACTGTTTCAGCTAAACATCCAAAGAGTAAAATTTTAACATCACACAAAGTCAAACCCTTCACTTCTGGTAGCAGGATTAATTTTAAATATGGAAATTGTGCTTGCTTATTTTTGTGAAAGTTATTGGTAACTACTTTCTTTATTATGTCTTGTGGTTTGGGAAGAACAAAAGAGTTTGGAATGCAATATGTATAAAAAACGTTAAATGCTATTGGTTTGTATTTTTGTCCTATTGTCACTATTATATAGATTTTAAACAAACAATATTTGACTACATTAAATCACTGATGTAAAATATAATTTTCTTACAGCACTATACATTGGTCTTGGCTTCAATAATAAATCGATTGGTATTTGATTGATTTATGTTCATTAAAAAATAGCCTGAAATGTATCTGTACTTAATGTACTTCAGTGATATGTTGAATTCACATGACAGCTTGCAAACTTTTGTAGCTGGGCCAATGAGAATTTGGGGACATATAAATAGGTCATGAGGCACAGAAGGCTGGTATAAACGAGTCTTGAAGGCAGCATCAATGACATATTCTGTTTATGTGGCACTCATGTGCAACAGTGTCCTAGTGGGACACTTAATTGTAGAAAGCACAGTCATCTACACACCTCATTGGATCTAATCTGCACTTTTACATCCCCTCTGTGTTTAATAATGAAAAACTTTTGTTGTTGTAGTTTCCAGGTGTACCAGCAACAGATCACTGAATAACAAAACATAAGAAGAGAGAAAGAAAATAAAATGTCAATAAATGGCTACTTGAGTCTTGCTCCAAAAGCAAATCAGTCATCATAAAACTCTTGGTAAAAGCCTAACTTTAAAGTAAAACAGTTGTTTTTGACATCTGTGACAAATGTACAGTATATCAAGAGGTGAAGATGCAGCTGTAATTGTGATGAGGTTTAAAATTGTATGTAAGGTAAGGAATGGCTGACAATAATACTGCAGGCTTCACAAAAGCAGTGGGAAACATCATGGTTACATCCACGTATTACTCACTGTGCAGTCAATATGCTTTTGGCCCATCTGGAAGTTTTTTGTTACAACTCTGACAGCTTTTGTTGGCTTAGGAAGTTGTAATCCTGGCCTTAAATCCCCAAACCCTTTGTACAATGGTGGTGCATTCAGGCTACAAATCCACAAGTTTCCACAAGGTTTACACAGGCAGTGCAGGCCCAACTGCTCATACAGAACGTACTCCAAATGTGTGATCTGCTGCTTCTACCCATGGTACAGATAGAAATAGTAATCAGTCCACTGGATATTGGATCAAGGCACATCAGGTCAGCATGTGGTGACGTTTGCTGCTAAATCCTCCTCTGTGTCCTCTGAAGTTGATGCTCTCTGCCTGATTACATTTTAGAGTCCCTGACTGAATGAGAAAAATACAGAAAGGATATTATATGTTGACACAACATATATGTAGTAATTTTTTATTATAAAACAATAACCTAAATGTAGAAAATGATGATAATGTAGCTCTTTTTTTTTTTTTTTTTATAAAACTGATGTCTGAAATGGCATGCTCCATTCAGGTTAAGTAACATCCACTACAGTTTGACTGTATTTCCAAGGGTGAAATCATCTTTTGTTCTTTTAGGCAAGATCCTATCAAGCTCAATATCAAGGCAAATCTGGTCCTTAACAGGTTCGGCTGACAGGTTAAATTCTCCAGCTTCCTATTTTCTTTGACATGAACTTCTTCAGATTAAATGTGGAAAACAGGCCTCCACTGCCTTTTAAACAGTCACAGTTTCACATAGCTTGAAAAATAGTTCAGAAAATATATCTGATTTTTCAATAAAATATTGACAGAATAGCAGTTTTTTCTCATCTACATTTCCTGGGTAAGAAATACTTACTGGCTACTTTTACAAAAACAGTCGGAACCACACATTGCCTCAAACCAGTCTTTTCTTCCTGTCTCTGCTGAATAATACATAGTGCTGAATAGAAGAATAACCTATAATTTAATAATTTTGCTAGTCTGTGGGATACAGCCTGTCATTTGTACATCTAAAAGTTTTTGTATGAGTTCTTCTGGAAATATTTTAACTGAATCCATATAAAGATCATTTATCTTAGAATCAAGGTTTTCCACTTCTTCACAATAGTGATTCATTAATAAATATCATTATAAGTAAAAGAAAACTTAATTTCCTCCCGAAGCATTTTTATAAGCTGAGAAAATGGTTTCTAAGAAAATCAGATTGCAAAGACACAAGCACAGTGTCTCCAGACTGTTTCATCTGTAGTCGGAAATAAAACGTTGTGCAAAACTGCCATTTTTTTTTTGTTTTTGTTTTTTTTTTCAAGAATTCTCAGATGTCCTACAATTACATAAGAATTACACAGACACAGGTCTAACACACAGCCAGGATGTCTCAGCAGCATCTGATACACTTCATCCTTACAAAGACATTTAATGGTCCAGTACATGTGTCAAGATTGTGTACATGTGCAAATCTCAACTTGATAACCCCTGTGAATTGAAAACTGCAAATACTGCCTTTGACTTTAAGATCCCTGGTTGGGAATCATGTCTTTAGCATTTACAAAACCAATTTTGAAGATATTGAAAAGGATAAAAGCTTAATTTTTAACAGATGCAATCTTCTGAATAACAAACTGGCCTCTATAATAACATCTGCTTGTAATTTTATATGAATAAATGAGTTTTTATTGCAAAGACGATGCACTTTCAGTTCACTCCACTTAGAATCTGGCAAACACATCTTTAAGTTATACACTTTCATCTCAAAAACTGTCAGCGTTGTGTAACTATTCACAACCTAACTATTCCATGTATGTATATATGTTACCAACTCTTAAGCTAATAGGGCAGACTGCACATGCAGTATTTATAGAGCAACAATCTTTCATTATAATTTAATTCCCTCACATCTGTCAAAACTCATTTTCTCCTTGTTCTGATTCTGGTGTCTGCCAACTCTATCAGGCTCTTCAGCTTAGTTTTAATCCCAAAGGTTAACAGCGTGCTGTGTGAAACAATTTCACTATTTATGAATCATGTATTTCAAACCAAATGTGTATGTTGATAACTATTATTATGAACATATTTAATGTCACTGCTTTAATTAAAATCATTGTTATGAAAGAAGAAAAACTAAAACTCTCAGCTACAATCTAAAAATGGATTTGCAATGGTTTAAAAAATAAACAATAAAACCTCCCAACTCACCAAAGTATTTCCTGTAAAAACTATTAAAAAGAAAAATAAATAAAAAAAGTGGCTGGATTAGAGAAGCAAGATTTGGATGACTGAGTCTGACGCTCTGTTGTGGAGCAACTGTTGAAACATCATTGAGTTTGCATGGAATATTCTACACTGTGGCTTTCTAATGAGCATAGCAGAGTGTTGCAGCTAAAAAACAAGTCACCCTGCGGCTCATGCCTGATGCTGCAAAACAAGGCATGTTTGGCCAATTACGGTGTTTCTTGTGTAGAAAGAAAAAACACTATTTCTAAGGGTTCTATTTCCTTTTTTTAAAAAGAAAAATTGCAATCACATGTACACAGAATCACACACATCTTGCCTGGAACTCAATTTATTTAGCAAGAATAATCCTACTGTAAATTTGTATGTTTTCCTTATTTCTCCACAGCCTCTTCCTGTCATCATGAAATACCATTCAGTGACTCTTGACATTTAGACCAGCTGAATATTGAAAAGGGTACATGAATCTGTTCTTGTTATTTCAGAAGTGAGAAGATCAGATAAAAAAATAAATAAATAATTGCACATGTGAACACATACAAAAATACACAAACAAATGCATCCTGTCTAAATCCTTCTCAGCAAGAAAAACTTTCAGTTTTTTTTGCAAGAAACAGCCTCATAACAACCACTGTTTTAAAGTCACCTATACTGTTGCAGATTGGGGACATTTCTGAGGGAGCTGCTCTATTGAAAGTGATAAATAAAGTGTTGTTTACATCCTTGTTTCAATTTAGCCCATCAGGGATCATTGATCTACATCTCTGTTGAAAGTCTAAGTACAAAAGATGTGATTTGCTCCACAAATAGTGAAGGCCTGAATAAGTGAAAGCTGGAGAAATAGAGTGAAGCCATGTCAAAAAGGCAATGAATGTCAGTAATTCATGTAATGCCTGACTAAAAAAATAGTCTAGACTATTTCTGTCTCATGTGTTTCTACCACCAACATAACAACTTTGTTTCTGGCTTTTATTAGAGTTTTGAGCTTAATTGAGATTTTTTTTTTTTTTTTTTTTTAAGGAACTGTCGACATTATTCTGCATTATATGTGTAAAATGCATTAGATATAGCCAGAGCTCATTTTCATCCCTGGACCCTTTGTGGTAGAGTCAGCTACAACACATCACAGGACAAAGTACAAAGCAGCTGTGCAATAAAAGCAGTACACAACAAGGTTTAGTTAGAAGCTCTAATGGCAAAATTGTCCCTATCTCCCCAGAGTAAAGAATCCCTTAAAAAAATTCCTGGATCCAGGCTGTGATCTGGATCACCTCCAAAATCTAATCACTTGTTCTATAATCCATTTCTGAGCTTTCCTGAAAATTCCATCAAAATCTCTCCATGTTGACGCTCAGATAGACAAACCAATACCTCCACATACGTGGAAATTTGGCGGAGGTAATAAAAAGGTATATATATATATATATATATATATATATATATATATATATATATATATATATATATATATATATATAAATTAAGGTTATTCAAAAAATTATACAGTTCAAGTCTAAATGCTAAATCGACTTTCATAATTTATTGCATAGTGACAGGATCAGAGACCAATACTCTGATAACTACTTGTCAGTTTAAATTTGACATAGTGATCAACAATTTTGCATCAGATAATGACTGTCATTACAATTATAAATGAGAGAAGGCCTGATTTTCTCACAAACATAATTTGGGATTTTGTAAAGGAATTGAGAGAAGCTGATTCCTTCATTTCAAAGGGTAATGTGTTCCAGGTTTGAGAGACATTGAAAGAGAACACCAACTGGCCAAAAACACTTCTTAAAAGTGGATTTTGACGAGTCACTTTGGCTCGTTTTGGGTTTCTTTTTTCTTAATGTAATCCTTTTGTGGGTTTGGAGCTAAACAATAGAGGATCTTAAAAACCAAAGTAGAGCCTGCAAGCTTAATTACATTTCCAAACTCTGTTGACCATGTTTTGTAAGATCCTGCAGTAATCGTGGGTTTTTGTCTATCTATATAAAGCTTTAGTGCTTTTTTTGCAGACAGCTTCAGTGGACCTCAACCTTACATACTGATGCCCAACTGGTTATGCGGTGCATTGTATGAGACGTGATGATTGCATTGAAATACATTGTGGCTGAATCAGATTTTAATTGTCTTTGACTTGTCTTTTAGAAAAGCCATGCAAACAGTTGTGGACTGGGCAGTTTTGTCAGTTCTTGATCTGCTTGTTGTTTGTTTTTTGAATGAACATAGACAACCGCATCATCTGCATCCATCTGACAATTCACATTCAGTGGACAACTTTTTGTAAGGCAAGGTAAGGTAAATTTATTTGTGTAGCACATTTCATCTACAAGACAATTCAAAGTGCTTTACATAAAACATTAAAAACATGACAGCAGGGTGCAGAAAGCAATACATGTACAAAGATTAAAAGAAATGCAATTAATGAAATAAAAACAGAAAGGAGATGCTAAAATAAATCAGATGAAATGCAAGAAATAAAGATCCAGTATGGGGAAAGACAATACTAAAACATGATTACAGCTTAAAAAAACCGGATGTAGATTTTGACTTCTAAATAAAAACTATTGAAATGCAGCAGAGAACAGGTGGGTCTTGTAGTGGAATTTTACTATCAAAGGTCACACACTAAGTGAGAATCAAACAAAGTATTTAATTAAGAGCTGATCAGCAGTGAGAATCACACAGTCAAAGAAGTTTTGGCTGCACGAGTTTTTAACAATACAAAGTGTAGAATACAAACTATAAGGGTTATGTGTATAAAATTTTCCATTACAGTCTTTAACCTTGATTTAAATAAGCTGAGTGTTTCAGTTGATCTGGGGCTTCCTGGGAGTTTGTTCCAGACATGTGGAGCATAGAAGCTGAACGCAGCTTCTCCATGTCTGGTTCTGACTCTGGGAACTGATAAGAAACTGGATCCAAATGAATTGAGGGTTCTGGCAGGTTCATACTGGGTCAAGAGGTCACTGATGTATTTTAGTCCTAAACCATTCAGAGCTTTTTAGACCAGCAGCCGAACTTTAAAGTCTATTCTCTGACGAACAGGCAGCCAGTGTAAAGACCTCAGAGCTGGACTGATGTGGTCCACTTTCTTGGTCTTAGTGAGGACTCGAGCAGCAGAGTTCTGAATAAGCTGCAGGTGTCTAATTGATTTTTTAGGTAGAACCTGTAAAAACACCGTTACAATAATCAAGCAGACTAAATATTGTAAGATTGTTTATGTACCTGCTAATGTCCAAAAACTAAGCCTCGAGGGACTACAAGGTTGTTTCTTCAATAAGTGGATGTTACATCTTGTGCTTTTACACATATCCTCTGTTCTAAATACAGTTCTAACCATTTCAATGATCATAATGAAAAATTAAAGGTGGACAACTTGTCCAATAAAATATTTTGTTAAGAAGCCTTTTGTTTTCAGGTCAAGAAATACCACTCGAATATCATGGAATATCTGGAAATATCAGAACTGCTTCCTTGGAAGTTAAAAAAACAAAAAGGAACAACCTCTTAACACCTATGAAATTATTGCAACCTTTCCTTTCTTGCCAATATCAAATTTGCTCTTTTTAAATAAGAAGATAAAGAGCTGTTTTAGTTAGATGAAATTGTCTAAAGCCGAACTTCAGTGGATGAAGATGATTAGCATCAACCTGAGGAAAGTCTTGCCGAGATACCACCAACACACATCAGCTGTTCTACGTGTGGCAAGAATACACTCGATAATGTTTACACCCCTTACACAAACACATATTAAGTCCCTCCCTCAATCTCCTTTTGGTAAATCTGATCACGCCTCAGTTCTGCTGCTGCATTCCTATAGACAGAAATTGAAGTTTCACGGACCTGTGACGCGGACCATTCAACAGTGGTCTGTCCAATCAAGTTGCAGCATTCAAGCCTGTACCACCAGGCTCAGGGACAGCTTCATACTGGCCATGAGACCTCTGAATGCTTTTAGCAGCAATGCCACCTTTAAATAATAGCATCTTCTTATTGCTTATTATATATTTTACTGTATAACTTATTTGTAGTATTCTTGCTTTTGTGTTTAACTATTTTTATTGTGGTTTATATTCTTTTTAGCATTGTTAGGAGAGCCTGGGATTTAAGAATTTCACTGCCAGTGATTGCTGACGTAATTGTTGTGCAATGACAATAAATTCATTCAATTCAATAGTAATATGAGTAAAGTTATTTGTTGCTGATTTGCAAAGTTACATATTTTTCTGCCATTTTACAAAATGGATTGAAAGATATTTATAAGTCTGTCTTTGTTCATTTATCATATCAGAATTTAAAGATTGGTGTAAAAATTGAACATTTTTAGGAGTCAGGGAAAACACCAATTGAGAAAGAATGATTTGTGGCTTTAGTAATGGGAACAATGTGAGACTATGGTTTTTGAGAAAATCTGTGTCCATTCCATTCTAAATGCAGCATTTGCTTTAGAATTTTTAAAATCACTGATGATCCTGTCTACTTTCAAAAAGGTTACGGTGAAGATCAAGGACAAGACAAGCAGTGTCTGTGTAGGCGTTTCTGTGTAGAATTTTCATGATCTTTCTGTCCATGTGTGGTTTCTCTTTGGATACTTCTTCCATCTTCCACAGTTCAAAAATAATAATGTAAGGCTAATTGGTGTTTGGTGAGTGTAAGCACGTCCTGTTCCTCATTTCTGTAATTGGACCTGTAATGGACTGATGATCTATTCAGGATGTTCCCCACCTGCAACCCTGCATTGGAATAAGCCATTGTACGGATAGACTTCCCAAAATCTATCTCAAAAATGTCCAAACTTCTAATGTACACCTGTGCATTTACCAAAGAGGTAACAAGTGGACATATAACCCCATATCATCAATGTTAGTTTTATTCAGGCAGTCATCTTGCATGGTTCAAAAGATGAAGTTCCTTCTTTAACACTTAGATTACTTTCTTCCAGTCATCCACAGTCCATGACTGCTTTGCTTTAGTCCACTGTAACATTATTTTTTATCTTTAGATGCTACTTTTTAGGTTTTTGTTAGGCTTTTGTAGATGTAAAACACTCACTCCTGTTTCTTTTTGTTTTTCTTTTCTTCTGTTGTGCATCTTTTTTATTTTTAAGGCATACTGCTTTAACTTTTCTGCACTGACACTTTGGTATCTTCCTTGATTGACCTGTAGGTTTCCCTCTTACAGCCTTTCTGTTTTGTTTGAGCTTGCTCCAAATTTTAGACAGAACTGACAGAAAAAAAACAAAACAAAACAAAAAAAAAAAACACAATCAAATAAAAAGAACATCCCCTAGAATGACTTTCTTGTTGGAATAATGTTTCTTGCCAGATACAACAGCTCATTAAGCTCTGCGAGTATTCTTATTAAACTAAAAGCTAGTTATATATTTAGACTTATCAAGCATTTATTTTAGGAAATTAGGAAATGCAAATTACAAAATAATTACATATTTTTGTTCCATCTGGGCTAAAAAAAAACAGCAACGACAATTACAACTATTTTATCTAGTATTTTAATGTATATTTTACAAAGTCAGAACGCTCATCTGTTAAATGAGATCATTTTAATCAAATCTGTGATTTGATTTTTTTATGCAAAATATAACAGTTAAATAGACATCCTCTTCTTTTGTCAGGGATTATATGAACCCTTAAGTTACTGCATTTAAAAATGGAAATGCTTTTGCTGAGCAACATATCATATTGAATGTTCATCTGAATAAAACGCTATTACATTGTCTTTTGATTCTGTTAAAAACGTTTGTCATATATTTTTGTTATTGGCAAATTTAATAAGAGTTATGGTCAATAAATATTTAATATGTAGCAAGCTTGACTTAAAGGTGCCAAATTCCAATCAGTTCATTCCATGCTTCAAGTGGTTATTTGCACCAAATGTTGAAGAAATATCCTCAAGCTAGTTCTGAGATGTTGTATTCAGATGAGCAGGTTGAACCAACAGATGGTTATATAGCGGACCGACACACAAACAGATGGAAAACTCAATATGGTGTTTTATACCTCCAGCTACAGCTGTGTTCGCATAAAGAAATAAAATGAACTTCACCTTCTCGCGGAGTTTGTCCTCCAGGCTTTGAAGCTTTTTCCTATAGTTGCAAGATAACATCATTCCCCTTTGTAGGTAATAGGTGCTGTGAAAATTAATACAGGTTCTTTTGGAGTGATACCAGAGCAGGAAGTCAGTAAGGCAATGATAATCCTGCAGTAGTGAGAATAACCAAATACACACTCTCAATGCAGGCACACAGAGATAATCAGAGCTCAACATATCTTCATGCATCTTCCAGTGAAAGAAAGATCATTGTTTTCATCAGCTGTCCTCCGGGGTTCTTAATCCTGTCTTAACAATAACAAGGACTGATGGTGGTATTCACGTTGCAGTTGTCTTTATAAAATGTTTTTTGTTTGAATTTCTGCTTTTTTTTTTTTTTTTTGACATTTCATGAACAGGCTGTCTCTTTTTTCCTCTTAAGGATGCTAATTTAGAAGCTCGTTTTTGGCTGACAATCACTATTCACCAAGGAAGTGAAGGTGCTATCCTACATGGCCATAAAATCAGACAGATCCAAAAACCCCAGCAAGCATTAAAATTTAAAAGCTGTGCTTATAATTATGGATGAGTCACATAAAAGAGTGAGCAAAGTAGAAAAGAAAAGATTCCACAAAGCAGCTGCCAGAGACATCTGAAATAAACTCACCAATTTGAGCCTGAAAAAGTACTCAAGTGTTTGAATTTCAGACTTATTTTGAAATTCATAAGCTGTCATAATGGAAGCATACATAGGAATATGTGATGGTTTCTGGTGGGACAAAAAGATCCAGCAAGATGAGATGCACACCTATGAAGCCATATTTTTGCAAACATCACAGTTAGTTAGATTTTAGACAGATGACCAGAGGATTAGCTTTTCCTGAAACAAGACACTTTGTAAGGCAAGGCAAATTTATTTGTATTGTATTTATTTGAATTTAAAGTGCTTTACATAAAATATCAAATGCATCACAGCGGGATGCAGGAAGCAATAACAAGTGCACTAAAAACAAACTTTAAAAGAAATAAAAGAAATGAAATAAAAACAGAAAGGAAAAAGCTAAAATAAAATTGCAAGAAATAAAGATCCAGTGTGGAGAATTAAACAATTGTTTTGATAGGCAGTAAATAGAAAAGTTTTTAACCCTGATTTAAAACAGCTGGGAGTTTCAATAGACCTGCAGTTTTCTGGGAGTTTGTTCCACATGTGAGGAGCATCAAAGCTGAACGCTGCCTCTCCATGTTTAGTTCTGACTCTGGGAACAGAAAGTAGATTTGACTTTGATGACCCGAGGGATCTGGTTGGTTCATAACGAACTAGAAGATCCTGAATGTATTTTGGTCCTAAACCATTCAGTGCTTTGTAAACTAACAGCAGGATTTTGAAAAGATCTGAGGACTGGAGTTATATGATCCATTTTCTTGGTCTTAGTGACGACTCAAGCGGCACCGTTCTGGACTAACTGCACCTGTCTGATGGACTTTTTAAGGAGACCTGTGAGGACAGCATTACAGTAGTACAGTCTACTAAAGATAAATGCATGGACAAGTTTTTCTAAATCCTGCTGAGACACCAGTACTTTAATCCTCGATATGTTTTGAACTGGATAAGTGATAATAGGCTGAATTCACAACTGTCTTAATATAACTGCTAAAATTCAGGTCTGAGTCCATGACAACTCCTAGATTTCTGGCTTGGTTGTTACTTTTGAACTTAGCTGTTTCAAGCTGATTATAATCTTTCTTCCTTGGCTTCCTTGGCTTCCTTGGTTATTTCAATTTTGTCTTTAATTAACTTAAGGAAGTTCTGGCACATCCAATCTTTAATTTGGTTGATGTAGATGATCAGAGTTTGGATCACACTGTAGTCTCCTGGTGAGATGGTTATGTAGATTTGTGTGTCATCAGCATAACTGTGGTAACATATTTTGTTGTTTTTCATAAGTTTTCAGAGAGTGACAGCATGTAGATATTGAACAACAGTGGCCCCAGGATGGAGCCTTAGGGAACTCCACAGATTATTTTGGTTAGCTCAGATTAATAGTTATCTATAGGCATAAAGTAGTCCCTGTCTTTTAAATAGGGCTCAAACCAATTAATGGCAAAGCCAGAAAGTCCAACCCAGTTTTTCAGCCAGTCCTGTAAGATGTTATGGCTGACCATGTCAAATGCAGCTCTGAGATCTATAGTACCAGAACTGAAATGCTTTCACTATCTGTGCTCTGGCGGATGTCATTAAGGACCTTAACTAGAGCAGTCTCAGTGCTGTGGTGTTGCCAAAAACCTGACTGGTAGACATCAAAAGTTATTTAGTGTCAGTAAGTTGTGTAGCTGTTGAAAGACAGCTTTTTCTATAATCTTACTAAGGAGGGGAGGTTTGATATCGGCCTGTAGCTGCTCATGAGTGACAAGTCTAGGTTTTTCTTTCTCACTAGTGGCTTGATGCTGGCTGATTTTAGGGTCTGTTGGATGACACCTGAAAGCGGAGACGTGTTTACAATCTGTAAGATATCTAAGGCCATGCATCCTGAAATATTCTTAAAAAACACAGTTGGCAGGGCATCAAGACAGCAAGTGGTGGTTTTCAGATGGCCAATAATCTCATCCACATTTTTAGAACTGATTGGGGAAAAATTTGTCATGGTGTTCATGTCTCTGAGTGGACACAGAGAATATGTCCTGCCCCTGGCATGGAAGCAGTGGTTGACTGTCTGATTTTCTGAATTTTGTCAGTAAAGAAAGAAGCAAACTCAGGCCCGGTTGGACAGAAGTTCTGGTCTTACTGACACAGGAGGATTAGTGAGCCTGTCAACAGTAACGAACAAGGCACAAGCATTATTGCTGTTCTTAGCAATGATGTCAGAAAAGAAAGATTATCTTGCATTTCTCAGCTCCAGATTATAAATCCTCAGTCTCTCTTTCTGGATCTCATAGTGAACCTGCAACTTTGTTTTCCACCACTTGTGTTCAGCTTTCCAACATTCTCATTTTTCAGCTCTTACCGGCATGACATTTTTCCATGCTACTAAATTGTTAGTTTTAATACGGGAGATTGGCCTTGGCCACAAAACTGCCAGAGGAGTTATTAACAATCAATCAACTCGAACCAACTGCCTCTTAACATCTATGAAATGATGGCAAGAACTTATATATATATATATATATATATATATATATATATATATATCTTTCTAGCCAGTCTTATGTTGACTCTTGTCTTATCTTCGGCTCTGTCTTTCTCTCTTCTTTTTCCTCTGTTCCTCCAACAACATCTTCTTGTGTTTCTTTGCTAAATTCACCATTGTGAACATTAAAAAGCAAAACTTTGCTGCAATGTTACACGGTGTCCGGGGAGCAAAAGTTGTATATTGTGGTTTCTCAGGGACGCTGCTGGGCAGCAACAACTCCAGAAATGCACATGATAGATGTCACTGTGCCACCAACACAGTTGAAAGTTATGTAATGTGTCTTAAATCTCTAGTTGACTTCTGAAGTTCTAATTTCCGTAAAATAAAGATTAGAAAATTATATGTTTTTTCTTTAAACTTACAATGCAGTCTATTGATGGGATCTGGTAAAGATTTGCAGATTAGATATAGGAAAAGACAGACAACTACCGTTGCCGATCTATTCAATGATGTCATTTTTACCCTCTATGAGTGTTGCCCCGATCTTTCATTTTTAAATGTGTTAATGCTACAGGATAGAAAAAAAATGTGTTAAGTAGACAGGAATTACAATCAATGATGTTCAGTTAACATTTAAACTGCTGATCATCTTAACAGGATATGTTGACTCATTTTAAGACACCTTCATGTGCAGGTTGTCACAAAAACTTCCAGTTGATATCTTGCCTTTAACAGAGAAGAAAAGAAATGGAAAAAGACAAAACTCTTAAAGTCCAAAGACACTTACGCTCTTCTATCTGTAATGAGCCTCCTATCTGATTTTCCCTCTAAAAACATCAATGTGCACATTCTCATGTTAGATAATGAAATAACCCCAAGTATTGTTCTATTCTTAGAGGAATTATGTAAACTTTTTATGAGAAACAGTATCTATTGTCCTTTAGTTGACAATGTGTAAGGTGGAAAAGGAAGATTTCCTGAAGGGAGAAAAACTCAGGAGCCATAAATGAATGACATTGCCGGAAGTCAACGCTCCACTTTGTTGTTCTAAATTTGATTTTTTTCCTCTGTTTCCGCTATAACCCCCTCCTCCTTCTAACGGGTTAGATATGTAAAAACATCCAGCAGGATGTGTTCCATTGTTATCCAGTAGCATTAGAAACTGTGTTGGCCATAAAAACAAATCAACAGGACTAATACTTTTCCTTGCACAATATGACAGGACATTAAACAGTCTTTATGTACACTCTTAAGACACGTGTTGGGAAGAGAAGGAGAAGAGACAGTGGATCCAGTCTAAACTCAGTTTCAAACATGGTCTGCAATTCATGTCGACTACCTCCAAGTATTGTTGCAACACACATTGGGACCATAAATAGTATATACAATTACTAACATTTATTCTGTTTCTCCAACATAATGAAGATGTGTTTAGCTAAAATCTGGTAACAGTTGCAATAAATACATTACAAAATTTTTTCTTGTAATATCCTGGATTGATTGCAAATTGTTGTGCTTTTCCCCAAATGTCCTCCTATATCTCTTGTGAGCTCCTCACCTCAAGTTCTCTCTTCCAGCTCTGCCTCAATTTTTCAGTATCAAGACCAAAGCACCCCCTGAGACTATTATAGGTGGCACTGATGGATGTGCCTCCCTTTGAAAAAGAAAAACAGATTTTCAATGACAAGAACCTCTAAATCAGTTAACATTGAAGGTTATGTTTTCATAATACAGTCCCTTATCTATTTTACAAGGAAATGAAAAAAGTCATTTTTCTAAAGAATTATTTTCGTAAAATCTGATCAAAATTAATAAGGATCCCCTTTTTCAAAGCAGTCCCTCAAACATGGAGATGTCTTTTGATTTCCACATAAGGAAGCCTGGATCTGAAACTCCTGATAGGAAAAATTGGAATTGTTAATAAAAGGTGTTTGAGTAAATCTTACCCCAGATTTTTTTCTCCCATCTGCCTCATGGGTCTACAAGCCAGAATTGGAATTATTTTTACTGGATTGTGGCAATAATCCTAAATTGATTGCATGTTATCCAAAAAAAAAAAAAAAAAAAAAAAAAAAACACAAAAAACAAACAAAAAAAATTAATTTCTCTCATGAATCAAAGTATGAAAAAAACTTGTAGCATATATGATATAAGCATCTTTAGATTGTGTTTACAACTCACTCAAATTTAATCTTTCTTGTTGCATGCTACTACTCTCACAGGCATGTCTTAATCTTCAACTACACTTATCCAAGGACTATAATCTTTTGTATGTAAAAGTTTTACTTCTATGTTACTGCTGCACAGAAGGAAATGAGGTTTAGAATAATTAACAGAACACAATGCAATAGATAAATAAAACAACTGTTATATAAAAATTATAAAAAAAAATCTTTTTCTACAACCTCCCCATGAAATACTTACAATATGTTTGATTTGAGCTTCCAGTTAAAACTGCTTGTGCTGAGGCAACATGATATGCAAAATTATGGCATTTTTCTGAGCTGCACTTACTTTTAATGAACAATAAAAGAAGCCTTGCCACCCACTCAGCAGCAGTACAATGCACCGCACATCCGTGGAGGTGAAACATTCTGAAATTCAATGTCACAGGTGCAGAAATGTTTCACTCTGACATCTTTTATGGTAGAAGATGAATGTAGAGGATGTACAGTCATCAGGGGTCCAACCAGTGATGTTCCTGGAATCTGGATAAGAGGTGGTTTCACTGTTCTCCTGTTATGTTGATTTGAGTCGGGGTGAGGCCTAAGTCATCTCCATCGCTAAGCAACATCATGGTAGACACTGCTACATCATGGCACCGCAGAATACAAAAAACAAAACAACAACAACAAAAAAACAATTTCATGAATAAACCAAAGTAAGTCAATAGTGACTTCACAGGAGAAATAAAAATGCTTATATCCTGTCAGCAAACACATGACTGTACTCAGACTTCAGCCACCTGCTAGCCAACAACTTTAAAGGTGATATCAAAATGTTATATAGTTGTCATTTTTGCATCATTTCGGTGGTTAGTAACTGCCTGATTTGTATAACTGGCACACATAACCCATTTGAAAAACAAACTGCATGGAGGAGTGTGAAATGGTGTCAGCGTCTGTATGACAGGAAGGTACAGCTATTGTGAATGATGCAAAAACATAAAACACTTAATATCAGACGTTGAAACAATGTAATTATGCTTGTGTTTGCATATTATACTTCCTGTGGGACTTTCACTGCAGCTATCCCTGCTGTGTTACGTTGCTACTTTCTCAGTCGCAATGTTTGCTGCTCAGGAAGATAACTGCAGTGAGTACAGCGTGCCTGCAGCGCTGGTATAAATATTTATTGTACTGCTTTGATGTCACAATAAGCTTGCACAATGATCAATATGGCAAGCATAATCACACCTTCAAGGGGCATGTCAATAAAACAGCAATATAGGTGCATTCCCACTGTCTCAGACAATTGGTCCTCTCTGCTTAGAACTTATCAAATAGAGTATAGTTACAGTAATTAATAGTTAATGTTGAACAGAATTAATTATTTAAAAAAAAATGTCTCACCTGACTGTAAAAATCTGCAATTAATTTATTCAACCTGCCTGCTTAGCGACACATTCGGTAAGGCTTTCACAAATTTGCATTCAGAACTTGAGTTATTCTGTTCCTTTGCCCTGGGACATACTTGTGTTCTGCATAAAGCAATTACTTCACAAACCTAGCAATAATAATTGTACTTGTGATTAGGTGCAACTGCTTCTCCTGATTTGGGAAGTTAGAATACTGATAATGGGTGCACTTTATATAAATCATCATGAAACAGTAGAATAAGTATCTGAGCTGCTGCAAGGTTGTGGATAAGGCATAGCCAAAAATCCTGTTAAAGGTCAGTAATAAAAATGTGCCATGCATACTTTATGGTATCATAATGGTTTTCGCTTCACCTGAAAAGGCTTATTCATCATGCATCAGGCAAAACAAAGATAGCTTCAGATGAACAGAGCAAACAAATTACCTCCTCAACAGGCATTATCTTTGCCTCCATTGTGTGATAGCATACAATGTAAATGAAAACAGACAGAAAATTATTTTGGTCCAAGGTTTCCATGACACAGCCACTGTTTATAGGTCAGTACAGACAGAAGAGGGAAAGGTATAAGATAAGAATAGGTTTCTTTAGAGAATCAAAACCACACTTGGATGATGCCATTTGATCCCATCTGTAAACAGAGTATATCACTTGAAAACGGGAAAAAGTGTAAGACAGCAAATCTATTTTGAATTCTCCTTACACTGTAAAAAAAAGTTGAAACTTTAAAAAGTGAAGCAACCAAACACTTTTTTGAGTTAATTTAAGTAGGTTGTGTGAACCTATAACAGGTAAATCAAAGCTGAACAAACTTAGGATAGCTGTTTAATGTTTTTGAGCTGAGACAACTTGCGAAGATGAAAATACCTCTGAAAAAATGTGGTTTTAAGTTTGCCCAACTTCCTTTTGCAACTTTGAGTTACCTACTGAATGAAGGTTGACACAACATGTGTCTTTTTGTTGAGTTTTTCTGAAAAACCACTCACACTCGCTCGTAGGGAGAATTCAGAGTGAACAATTAACCTCTTGTGAGAGAAACCTGCAGAACTCCGAGAAAACACATACCTGGGGAGAACATGCAAACTCCATACGAACAAGCCTGGCTCGAACTTGTCCCCCCAAGCTGAGACTCGAACCTGTACCTTCTTGCTGTGAGGCAATGATCCTAAAAACAACACCATCCTTGCAGCCCAGGAATACCCCTTAAATACCCAAATACCCCTTAAAAAATCATTGTATTCATTAAGAACAACCAAACATTTGCATTGTATCATTTTAGATACTAAAGTTTAAAAAATTTATGCCCATGACCCCAATAACAACATATCCATATCAAGAGAACATACATAATTACATAAACCATACACACTAATACACACAAACACTCGAATATGCACTATTGTAGAATGTGTGTCTAAACTTTCATTTGCTACCAGCTGCTAACATGTATTCATTGTACTGTCATGGGGCTGAAGAATATATCATTTTTAAAATTTCAATTTCGAAGTTGCAATTAGCTCATCGTTAAGGAGCATGACCAATTTGCATGTAACACAGCGCACCTGATCCAGGTTTCACACCTGCAGCATCTGCAGTTTTACAAATCCACTTGCTTCAGCCATAAATCCAAAGCCATCATCTCCAGGGGGAGTTCAGAGAGTTTTTCAGGTGATTTTCAGGTGGCTGAAATGGCATATTTTCAAACATGCATTCTCTGCTGGTTGGAGTGTAACTACCTGCGTGTGCATGCACATATGTATGTGTGCACCCAACAGGGCAGAACTGCAACACAGACAGCATATATAAAGACAAAATTAGGTGTTGTGGTTTAAACAAGATGAATAACATGAGACTGTTTGGTTTTTCTACAAGGACCAAGTATAAACCTGTTCTAGAGGAAATGTCACCTTCAGGTTTCAGTGTTTTGGCCACAGGGTGCATCTTGCAGTTAGGAACTGAAGTCATTCATATCTTAACTTTGCATCCTTGCGTTAGAATTGATAACTGTTCTTATTTTGATATCTTGTAAATCTTGTAAGGTAATTCTCCATCTCATTAAATATATAATTCTGTGTGACCAATGAAATGAATCTGGAATTTAAAAGATTAAATCACAAACCAAATTGCAATATTTATAAAAACAACAACAAAAAAAGAAAACAAACAAAAAAATAATTTAAATTTGAGTTACACATGTTTTTAAAATTATTCAAACCTAAAAATAAGTTCTAAAGTTTTTTTTCAAATCTGGTGAATATATAGCCCTGGTAAATTCTTGTAGATAGAGTCCCAGAATAAATAACCATTTGGTGAAAGATAATAAATACTATCTACTAAGCATAAATGTGGTACTGGGTTTGTGTGTGGTGTCTTCTCAGGTGTGTAAGGAGTAAAGGAAGGTTAGACATAGGTCTGTAATTAGCTAGAACATTGAGATTAAGAGTTAACTTTTTAAGCAATGGTTTATATAACAGCAAGCTTAAAGGCTTTTGATACATGGGCAATTGATAAAGACAGATTGATCTAATTGAGGAAAGCTCTTTAGTAGGGATGGGGTCTAAGGTGTGTTGATGTGGGGGACTAACTGTTGACATCAATTACCATAAGTAGGACAAATGAGAGTAAAGTAGTTTAAGTAATCCCTTTCATCTTCTAATGTCATAGCATCAAGACTGCATTAGAATTTTATCACCTTTTGGACAGAAAAACATGGATTTTTATCTTTAATTGATAAGATAAATCTATAAAATCATTTCAGCTGTGCGCTGAGGAAATGCTCACTCTGGCTTTTCGTCAACCTGGCCACAGCGCTGAATAGAAACTTGGGGTTATTTTTATTCTCTTCAATTATCTGCAAATAGCATGTAGGTCTAGCCCCACATAAGGCTGATTTATAAGGTATAAAGCAATCCTTCCAGACCAAAAAAAGCATTCATATGTTTTAGATGAGTGCCATGTTTTTTTCAAGTTTTCTCAGTGATTATTTCAAGGTTTGCAACTGGGCATTATACCAAGGACACTGTCTGCTCTGAGTCACCCCTTTCTTTTTTATTTACGCAGCAGTGTCACGAGCTCATCATAAAGAAGCTTCGGTGCTGTCAACTATTCAGTCCAATTATGTGGGGAAAAGTTGGGGGAAATGTTCCCAGCAGGGATGGGAATGCAGAAAACAATGTCAGTAATGACTCTTTAAATCTGTTTTAGGATTTTAGTGTTTTAGGATAGAAACCTACAGTGGTGATTTTTTTTTTATTCTTCTACCACAATAAGTTAATTCTTTGATCTTACATTCAGAATTCACAAAGAAATGATAAGATGAAAGAGAGCTCTAAGTAAATACCACCAAATATTCCATTTCAGTGCCATAAGCTAAAACCAGATCAAGGGTGTGATTGTGACAGAGAAAGTTAGTAACAGTTTGACAGAAACTGAATTATTCCAAAAAGGACTGAAGGCTATAAAGAAAGTGTCACAGTCAATTTCAACATGAATATAAAATCCCCCACTAAAATGAGTGTTTCTGTTATTACAATTAATTCAAAGTCAGAGAAATCAAATCTCTGTGTAAAAAAAAGGCCCAGGTGAACAAACAGCCATTCATCACCAGAATTTAATCAACCACAACACTTCACGTCTGTGGTTCCCAGCAACACACCTAGCCAAGTATTAAGTTGAGCACATAAATCAGGCATATCCCACTTCAGAATGTAAAATAACCATATTTTGTGCACATTACAAGTCCATTCTTCTTCCTTACAAACTGTTTGTTGTTCTGACTGTTTCAGGTACAAAAAAGACAAGCATAGTTTTTACGAGGTAAACATACTTAACATTTGTTTTAGCATCATTAATCTTTGTGTAATTTTACCATTTTAGAGTCTTTATCTTAAAAATACAGTGTTCTGAGTGGAACAATGTAGCTCTTGCACATTTTAGAGCGAGCAATAAATGAATGGATCTCAAATTAGAGATAACAATGTGTATAAGGACAGACACCCTGACTGATACTCCTTCATTTATCTGAGAGATGCAGCATGTTTTAATTATTTCTGAGTGAGGGTGCATAGACTCTTGAAATAATTAATGCTTCCCATCAGTCCTCCTACTATTTAAAACATTCACAGCTGAATCCATATTTCAGCTTCAGGATGCAAATTACCCTGTGTCTTTTGATGACAAAATATCCTGCCATGATAGTATTACTTCATTGCTTAAGAGTCCAAGTTAAAATTTGGGCTAAGGCAATATTTTACAGACAGAATTAAGAAAGTAATTTAAGGCATGTTTTGATAGTAAAAAGAAACAGTCTGTGAGCAAAAAGCAGAGAAACTTTGGCTCTGAATTGTGGTGGCATTATATCAAGATGTCAAAAAAACTGAAATGTAAATGATTTTCCTCATAATTTAATGACTTGCGTCGATGAACAATTTAATTTAACTTGCTGGTGACAGAGTGTGCTTCAAAAATATTAAATAAATGGACACATTTTGGCCAAGACATCAAGGGCATGCAGCTGTCCTTGAGGTCCATGGGAGGCGCAAGACTTGATCCAATGACCATGTAGAAGCAAGGGATCAGATATGGGGCTATGACTGTTTTTCACTTTGGCTTATATAGAAATTAGTTTCAATTACAGACAGGGAGAGAGTAGGAAAAAAATGCATTTCTTGTCAGTGCTTCATACTCCTCTGAAAATACTGACAAAAATATGCTTATTTTCACCATTAAGAGATTTGGCCTATATTTATGCTTAATGGCAGCGTTCGTTGTCACTGCAGCCCATCAGACAGGACTGGTATTTCATGTATCTGCCTCTCAGTGTTTGGTGCTGCCTCAATCATAGCCGAGATGTGGGGAATGATGGCGATTCAAAGACTAATTCCTTTCCTCTCAACTAGACGCCTATTTATGGTTGTGGACAAGTGGGTTTATGCATATATGAGTTTGAATATGTGCAATTATTTTAGTGTGTGCTAGCAGCCTCTCCTATCCTATTTCTGAACACCCACTGCAACCTCCTAAGATGACACTCTCTGCTGCTGTATTTGTATTGTTCAGCTAGAAAATACAGTTGGTGCCAGTTCCAGTGCAATTGGCAGTAATGTGTTGACTGCCACTGAGCTTACCTGACTGATAACTGTTTTAGGTGACTGATACTCTGACCTATTTTTAAACTACCACAATTAGGAATTTTATGCTATCACATAGTATAAGAAAGAACTTGTCTTCAGTGAGGAAAATAGGTTCTCCAACTTATGCCCAGATACCCTGGTGTTGGGTATTCCCTTATGTAAATCTTTCTCACTTCAATTTTTACACTGTCAAACTCGCTACATTCTTCTTTTTGACGTCACTAGATCGGTCAAATGCTCCTGCCTGCATGCTTTTTCTTTCTGAGCTAATCAGCAGGATTCTCAATCCTCATGTCTCCTGTCAGACCTGCAACTGTGCAACGCTCCTCCCCAGTTTCATCTGCTCCTGACGCTGAAAAGATTTATCAGATTTATTATATGCCAGTCGATTGCATTGCCAACAGGAGATCAGATCAGATTAACATAAAAAGTTAATAAAGTCTCACTTTGACCCACCTCTGTTAGAATTTCCATGTGTATACTTTTAAATCATTGTAATTAATCCTACAAATAAACAGTCAAGCAAGCAAAGCACATACCCCCTTATTGAGGATAACCGCAGGTCATAAACTAGATTCAATGAAAAAGCACATTTTTTTTTATTATTCTCAATTGATAGTATTGATAAAGCTCACAATTATCTCAAAATGAACTGATTTTACACATTTTAATTATAGTTTTTAACAATGGTATAATTAATGACATACAAATTCTGTTTTTTTTTTTCTTTCTTTTTTTCTTTAAGGTAATCAAACATTTTTACACCAGAAATTGGAGGACTGAAAAGAGATGGCACAAAACTGTGCTGAAATAACCATTTTGGAGACCTTACCTGAACTGTCTCTACTTTTTCAATTTTGTTCAGCTTTCCTTAAAGAGATGACCTTTTCAGAGATAATTTTTATATATTGTAGTATGATTTGGTCGAAAATTAGAGCTACAGTTGCATCATCACAAAGGGATATTCATCCTGAAAGCAGGGGTCTGGAAAAATAGACACAGGGCTCAAAGGGTTAAACAATATGCTTAGATAACATATGGATGCACAAAACCACTAAGTATCAACTGTCAAGTGTCAAAATATGATTTTCAATTAACCAAGCTTCATTTAGTATTAAGATAATTACATGTAAAATGTGGCACATCTATTCTATTTACTCTTGACTTTATTAATATCCCCCCCAAAAATCTCTCCTGTAAAACATAGTTGCATGGCAAAGCTCTGAAAGCTTTCAGGCCATCAAAGGGCTCTAACATGCAAGGGGAAGGCAGACTAATGAGGCAAGATGCTTACATGGGTTTCGCAGCCCCATAAGGCAGAGTGACACTGGTTTTGATACAACCTCCCACACTATCACCAGTACTTAGCTGAAAATGGCAAATGTTATTTAGAAGCTGCATTTGTAACAGTTTGACTACACTAAAAAAATTGCATGTTGCATGGATAGGTTAAGCTGCGTGGTGAATGCAGGGTGATTCTTTATAAAACAAGTCACACAAAAATATTCACGCAGTTAGTTTTTTATATGCACTCATTTGATATTGATATGACAGCCTAGTAGTCAAGTCAGGCATATTTGGATGCATAGAGCATTGTTAAAACTGTACTGTTTATTAAAATGTTAGTTTAAAATATTAGTCTAAAGGCGGGTACACACATTAGGATTTTCTAAATCTGAAGAGATTTTTTTTATCTGTTCGAGACCCCACACGTGAAGATAAAAAAATCAGGGATTTAACAGTTTTGATCGTACTGTGTGTGGTGTGCTCCACAAATAACGAGGCTGTCCTGTAACCGATCTAGAATCTAGTCCTCCGAGCGTGAAATCTTGCGAGACCAAACGTAATCTAACAAAAAATGAAGAACCATGGCAACAACTGGTAAACACAACACCCAGCATGGCAGAGGACATACATGTAAGGGATAGTGCCCAACGAGGAGTCCATTATCATAAATTAATGGACGATGCAAAGCCGGACAGTTGCCTCTGCAATGGACACCTTGAAGGGCATTATCCCGCTTATACCATGGTCACTTACAAAATAAATAAATTATTATTACATTAATGTTGTGTTTCACCATTAAAATCCTAAGTTAGTCACAAGAAGCGGCTGAGTGGACTATTTCGTTGTGACGCGTTGCCAAGGTAACCGGCTCTGACACAGAACTTGCAGCTCAGTTGGCTGCAGCTTTTGTATTAGACCTAATCAGTGGAGGGAAGGGAGATGATTGCTTAACGTTATGTAACGAGACACAAAATATTATTTCAGAGGGTGGGTGCAGCTCTTACAGCTTGTGTCCAGAGGATGATGCGACACTTTGCTGCAGTCAAAGTCCACAGATCGTTTCCTAAATCGTTTTTATTGGAAGAAATATTATCCACCATTCACTCTGATCATTAAATGTGTATCAAGCAAGTAAGTCTATCCTAAATTGTTTTTATAATGTTATCCGCCATTCACTCTGTATCAAGTATATTAGTAAGTGTGGTGGTGTTGGTTTTTCTTACTCCAATCTCCTCACTCCCCCACTGAAGACGCAAGATGTAGCAAATATGGCAGTAATTGTGGCGCGGAATAGAGCGCCTTTATATCCAGGCACTTGTTTGTCCCTTTAGTATGCGCTGTACGCTGACAGTTGTGTGGCTAGCATGCCAAAGTGTCAATAATACCTCCCTGCGATCTTAAGTGCCATAATTTCTTTCCTTCTCCGCTGAGGCTGTGGCGGTCCTTGGGTATTTACACCCACTTGTTTTTTTGCAGCGTTACGCTGTGTTGATTGTTGCAGCTGTGCAGAAAGCCACATGAGGGGCAGTTTCACCTTTGCGATGCACTGCTGGGTTGTGACTGAGTTTGGTGCTGGGGCAGCTTACTGGGACCTGTTGCAGTATTTCTGGTCTCTTCTCTCTCCCTCCCCATTTTGGGATGTACTGGTAAGACTGCTTTCGCTCGTCAGACGGAGTGGGACATTATTCTGCATCATATGATTGGTGTGTTTTCCTCTTTTTTAGACACGTGAAGTACCAGCTCTTACCTAATAATAAGAGCAGCTGGAGAAGCAGGTGAAAGAGTTTCCTGCTCCAATGTACTAAGAACTTCATGTCCAACGGGAAACATGCACAGCCAAACAATCATTCTTCTCGTTAATTTCATTTCTGAGGCGAATAACTGCTTAAAACAGACGTCTGGCATTTAGCTTCCATCCCTTAATGCCTGTAAACAAGCTTGCTAGCTACCTGTCGCCATGCTTTTTTCCTGTCTCTCCTGAAACAACAACACACATGTGCATAGGAGAGTTTTCTGGATGGGAGGAGAGTGAGCTGTGTGTCTGCAGTAAGTCGTGCCATGTGCAGTGACCTTCACTCTGACCAGCAGACAGAGCGCTACGAAGAAAAACCCACGTAGACGCTTAAAACGCTGCTGTGTCAATTTGTACTTAATGTTCATGATTTTATATATCTTGCTTAAAACCTCTTGGAATACATTAAGTATATCCGATACATCACCCGCCATACCTCCGTGTCTTTTATTGGTGATTGTTGTTCCATCAAAATATTTTCTGTAATTTGTTTTTGGCACAAATTTTTAGTTTAACACTGTAGTTACATAATTCTTCATAGTTGCATGACTGCAAGTTTGGAGGATGTCCCTATGAGTTGTACAAGTGTCTGAATGAACAACCTATAGTTAGTATGGATGTAAGAACATTTATGTTCTTGATTATTATTTATTTTTCTTTTCTTTATTACCATTGGAAGCAACTATATTTGCTCCTGGTATGTCTTTTCTTTATGGTTAACTTAAATAACAATGTTTTTATTCTCTTGAGGGTGTTCTTCATCTGACTGGGTGCTGCAAAGGGCTCTTTCTTCACTATGCAAATTCAACTCAACTCACCCTTTAAATACAAACCTAACCCAAAGTGCTGCACAGAGCCGATCAAGCAAAATTGTAAATAGATGAGTCAAAATTATTCTGTGCTTATCCACCACCTTTGTCTTCCATTATCCTCTGGACCTTTTAAAGTTGTTGGGCTCACCTGTTTTTTTTGTTTTGTTTTGTTTTGTTTTGTTTTGTTTTTTTGTTTTGTTTTCACTAAACAGCTTATTTTATGACTTCAGTGTATCTTGCTCACAGCAATGGCTTCTAGATAAAAATGCTACATTGAAGCAGCCCAAGATCTTTTTCCTGCTTCATTAATGACTAGACCACATCAGTGTCCATGTCTCTAGTTATGTACCGTACGAGATCTTTAAAGAGGTCTGTTTTACAACTTTAAGCCTATTTTCTTTGTCTTTTTCTCTTTCCTTCTGGATGGAGAATGCCACTGTAAAATGTGACAGATGGAACCTTGTTTCTGGTGAT
Organism: Melanotaenia boesemani; assembly: GCF_017639745.1. Taxonomy (NCBI): domain Eukaryota; kingdom Metazoa; phylum Chordata; class Actinopteri; order Atheriniformes; family Melanotaeniidae; genus Melanotaenia; species Melanotaenia boesemani. The sequence goes on from NC_055693.1 coordinate 22,414,323, forward strand.
ATTAATGGTAACACTGAAGCAATGACGTATTTCAACCTACTGGCAGTCTGACTCTCTTGGATTCCACTAAGACTCCTGCTACAATAAAAAGCCTTATGACTGTGTTTTAGTTTCTTTAAAACATAAAAGTGTTCCTGAAAATTTGAAAAAGAAGGCTGTGAGTGTTAAAGAATCCTTTTGAATATTTCACGTTATTGTGGCATACATCATTTAAATCAGCATCATTTGAGAATTAGATTGTTTAGACCTCTTTAGACAAGGATTATTTATCATGTTTATAATCTTTTTCCTTTACTTTTTCTTTTAATTTTCTGAATTATTTCATCTATCTATCTATCTATCTATCTATCTATCTATCTATCTATCTATCTATCTATCTATCTATCTATCTATCTATCTATCTATCTATCTATCTTATTTATAGTTTGTGTAGTTACTAGCAGACTACAGAACACGCTGGCATATGCAGAATATCCTCATTATAAACATCTTCATTTTAAATGGGAAATAAATAATCTCATGCTCAGAATATAAGAAAAAAAAATCAATATTGTTATATCATGAATCCACTCTGCTGGGCTGAATATTGGATATAATAAGATGAAATTCTGTAAAGAAGCATTCCTAGTAGTAATGAATCAAAGTTGACTCAGTGCTGCTCAGTAAAAGCATTGCACACATTTGTCTTTTCAGTTCACTTACCAGGTTAACCTAAATAGTCCTTTTCTGTTTTGTTTTTTTTCCCCTAAAGTCAAGTCTCACACTGTACATTAACATCTTATTATTGAGCCACTTTGACTAAAACTGAATTTTGGAAATTCATATTAACATGTAACTAAACTGTATAATTTTACAAAAGAAAAGCTCATAAGAGAGTAACCACAGGGGTTATAATCTAACAAAAGGTACAGCACTAACAGCACTCACCTTTCAGAGTGGTACCAATTTGCTACCAGTTAAACTGTTTTATTAAATATTTGGTTTAAGATGTAACAGGCCAGCAAAGTTGGATAAAAAAATTTAAATCTCCCTTGCTCACATACTGAGACAAAGAGAATCGTCTAATTAAATGGCCCAGCCAGCTATAACCGTGTGGCTTAACAGTGCATGGAAACACGCTGACTGCTGCTGGTCTGAACACCAACTGCTCTTGTCACTTTGGAGTTATTATCTGTCTATGGATAGTTTCCAGGCTTAGTTTCATGTAAAAGCTGGTCTACCAGTAATTTTAGGACAGTGACACATGACAATTTGACATATGATTGCCTGGACTCTGGGGATTTCAAGCATAAAGCCATCACTGCACATCTTCCCTTAACATCTAAAGGCAATCAGTGCACACATACAATTTCTTAATATGTCAGTTAATTACCTAACTCCCTAACATGAAATCCTATCTCCCATCCTGCTGCTGATGCCTACTCACTGTCAACAGGAAAGTGGGAAATCATTCAGTGAGGAATATGCTGTGATGACATTAAAGAAGCTGTCCAATCCTTCTCTTTTAAATGACTAATAGCTTATTGTACTCGCATGTTATGCAAGTGTGACCGGAGGTTGTTTTACACTGTCTACTTTCCATACAGTTCCCACGCTGTTGATGGAACATTTGGTTCAGTTTATTTGTGTTTCTCTTGATATGCAATCGTGTAGGTGGGGAAATAGCTGATTTGTTTGGAAAATAATAAACTGCAGTTCAATAAAATAGAAAAAAAATTGATTTAAATGTTTTTTTAAGTGTTCCTCTTACCTAGAATCTCTAATTTATTATTCTTAAGTAAGAATCACAGTGTTGTGAAATTGTTTAAAACTCTGAGAAAGAGGCCTGTTTTAATCAACAGATATTGCATATGACATGAGGCACAAACAGACATGGAGTGATGACTCAAATGACTTCTAATCACTACTAAATCTATGTTGTGGCACATCAGAAACTGACATCTCTGCAGGGGTGTCATCACAACGTCTGCTTCTTTTGATGATCTGATATTATCCAGCGTGTGACTTCAGCTTCATGAAAAAAAACTGCAAATAGTTACATAGCAACCTCATTCAGTTATTTCAGCCTTTCTACCAATCTTCATATGTAGATCTGTCAGGAGGATTACTTCATGACTTAGTAGCTACAACTCTACATTCAAAGCACCAATTTAGAAAGTCAGATCCACAAATGTTCACATATTTTCACACAATTAATCCAAATGTGGACAGATTCATGCACATAAAATCAAAGCGGTGCAGGTTAAGCATAAGTCATGCTTGAATATGAGGAAAATGTTGCATCGTTGGTAAAAAAGAAGATTAGGATGCATAAAATAGTTTAGCCTTGTCTGTTCCATTTGGTGGTTTTCCAATGTCTGCGGTCTAAATAATGCAAAGGTTTTCCTTGATTCTTGTCATTCCAGTAGAAAGTGATCAGGTAAGACTGTGTTTTACCTGCAAGAATTTATTTATTATGAAGTGAGTACTCTGATTCAAAATGGTTTGGAAACAGGTTTAGTTTTTTTCCGTGTATTTACTTTTTATTTACTTATTCTTTTTTTATTGTTACACCCCCCTTTCCGTCCCTCCCAAAATGTCTGTCTGTAGCCAGAAAACACAGACCAAAACATCAGTTTCTCACTGATGTAATCTTAGACTGAGCTTTCTAGACAGGATGTTTAAGCACACAGATTACAGGCAAAATACTTCTTCTGTGGTTGTCCAGAACATCTATCACTGAGTTTGAATTCCAATCCTCTTGACCTTGTTACACAACTTGCCCCAAAAGATGAAATACTGTATGAAATGGGATGCACAGTTGTAGGAGTAGATGAGCAATGCTGTGTTTGCATTTTTACTTTGACAAGATTATAATAACTGGAATCTCCTACTTGCTACCAAAAAGACATACATACTAAAAGAAATTAAATACTGTGGAGTATTAAGTCTATGCAAGATGGTAATAAGTATGATATTGATTGAAACTGGCAGATATTGCAAAGTTCAAAACATGGAAATTGCAAATGGTTGAATTATATTTTGGTTGTTTTACAGTATAATCACAGTTAAGATAAAAGAAATGCAAGCACTATTAATAAGGAGTAATAAGTGTTGAATAAGGACTCCTTTGTGTGGACACCATTGTTCCTATAAAAAAGTTTTTGCAAAATTGCCTCAGATCTTTGATTGTGAAGTTGTTGTGATGTAACAGGCAGTCTGGAAACGTATTTCAGTGAATTAAAAAGAAAGGAAACTTATGAGATATACAGTGAAAGATGTGGATTAGAAATGAGATTTATGGTTCTTTGAAGGGAGCCGGGTCTTGAGAAGCTGTCCCTTTCAAAGAGCCATTCAAAAAACTCTATCATTCCTATTTATTTATTTAGAATTCAATCAGATTAACTTGATTTTATAAAGGAAAAACATCACTAGTAGAAATTAAAAGGTAAGCTTTGGATTAGAATAATTCAGACTAACATAACCCACTAATGTATACTCTATTGGTGGAAATTATCAGAAATATTGGTTATAATTTCATTTAGCTTGTGTTTTCATTGTAACCATTGTATAAGGTGGTTCCATATCCCCCATGCTTTAACACTGAGATCACTATTTTAGATTTTAGATTGATTGTTGTAGATCGTGTGGCCAACAAAAACAATCAGGCTTCAATTAATTTCCATGCGAAACAACTTCACTCCAAAATTTTCCACACAAGAACATTTTAGTAACGCAAATACTCACTTTATGTTATAATAATAAATATATTTCTACATATAATCTACAAGACAAGATGAAAAGATTGAAACAAAACCCCAATGGCACACATGTGTCACATCAAGGCAGCGTCAAGAATTTGTTGATAAAAAAACAATTGCTTGCAAATGAATGGCTCACAGCTGCCACGTGGTTTTTATCATTCATTTAAATGATTCATTAAAAAGAACGGATTCGTTCATGAATGTCACACCTCTAAAATGGATGCTGTCATGGAACGACACCAGAGAAAACTGGAAAGGCATGAAGACTGCAAAAAACAGTCTCACGTAGATTTACTCACAGAGCTAAACTATTATTTTCAGTTATTTTGATGCTAACTAATGAAGCAGTGAGGCGGTGATTCACATGAACGTGCATGTGAATCGCTGAACCGGATGGACTGGCTGGTAAACACAGGGCTGGAGATCAATACAGAGAGACAGTATGTGTCATGCTATACTTCAAATGAAATTATACCGCTAGTTCTTTACATAGCCATTTTCTAATTCCTTCAGTCTAGAAATGATGAAATTCCACTTATTTCCCTTTTAAACTCCCCTCTAGTAAAGGCTACTGGGCTCCGTGTGGTCAGCCCATTGGATTCAAGCACCAAAGCTGTGTTTCGCACTGTGGCACCTCTTTGGCCTTGGTTTGGACCTGTATGACTGTTGAATGGGACAGAGGTACACATGCCTGGGAAATCACTTGGACAGAAAAATTATATTGGACCAGAAGCTCTGCTTCTGCAGGTCTGACTTTTTTTTTATGCAAAGGCTTCATTCTAATGTGGATTTTTTATGCGTCTGTAGCCACTGCCATTTTCTATGCTCTGGTCTCTTGAGGTAAAGCCTGAGGGCGGATGATAACAACAGACTTATCAAATTGATTCAGAAGGCTAGCTCAGTGGTAGGAGTGGAACTGGGCAATATGCATCCATGAGGAGGAGGCTCTTGTCATAACTTCTCTCCATCATGGACAACGTCTCCTACCATCTACGTTCTGGTTGCCAGAGGGGGCACCGGGACAGTGACTAAGAAAAAAGAAAAAAAGCTCCAGGCATTTCATTTATGAAAATATAATGTATGTTACTACTGTTTAGGTTAGAAAGCAGCCTGCTCAAGACCCCACTGTGACATTTACAAATGTTAGTATCTATGTCCTTCCCACCCCCATCATCCCCAAGCAGCTCACACATGCAACATGATGCAGGTAGATTTACAACTTCTATGCAGTCTTATGCTGTTTGACAGGAGCTACACAGTTTCACAGTGACATGCCAAAGAACTTGCATTTGAATAATTACAGGGTTATTTGCATGCTAATTAGTTATCGACTTATATATTATGTTAATTTATTGATTAATTTGGTTCCCATTTTGGCAATGCTAAATTATGATGTGTAAGCTGAATATTTCAACCATCTTTAAAGCTATTGCTAAACTAATTAACTTTATTACATTGTGATATTGTTTAGCCTTCCCAGTGTTACTCATGTGTAATTTCTTTCTTTTTTTTTTTTTTTTCTTAAACAAGGGCTCTTACCACCCACTACTACAGGCGCCTGAGAGCAACTGCAGCCACTTAAATCACTGTCACGTTGTGGTTTAGTTGTCAGCGTTCAATTTGAGAAAGCATCCTTCTAATGGTATCTCTATTTCTGTACTGTTCTCTTGGTCTGTCATGTTGTTTGTAATGTTGCACAGCTACAGACCTTACTTATATCTAACAGTATTATATATATAAGGCTGCATTTGTCCAAGAATTATGCCATAATGTAAATAAATTTTACTTGTTCTTTGAAAATCTTCCAGTGTTTGCAGCAGACATATATAAAATGAAATTATTTATCCATATATATATATATATATATATATATATATATATATATATATATTCTCATGCCAAAATAAGCTTTAGTTTTACAGACTTGGTTTTGTGGGCTGCAGCCTCTGACTCTTTGACACAGCTGCAAAACAAGCAGCTACACTTCAGAAACCCAGCTTAATAACTAATTTGTTTCCTTTTCATCCTAGATTTCTTTTGTTTTGTATTTTTTTTTCTTCTATTATTATTATTAAATAAAACAAAGACAACTCTCAGTCCACAGCAGGCCATGCATCACAACCGTCTGCATTTTGCCTCCACAGCGTGACATAAAACCCATCTACACCCAGCAGTCAGTCATAAGAATTTTGATATCATCCTGGGACTTCATGTAGGAAACATACTGACTACACATTTACATAATGCTCTGGTAAATAAAAAGCAGAGTGCTGCAATGCTCAGAGGGAGGTGAGTTGAGAAAATTATAGAAAATGTAACACAACACCTCCAACTCACAAGCTAGCTCATTTTAAATCAGTGTTTTCCACTCGCTTAATTATGACCATCATCAAAATCTCTAATGTAACCAATATTACACCTACTGACTTTTTGCCTTCAAACCTTTTCTGGTGGCTTCATACTCAATCTTTTACAGAACCTTTTAAGCACTTCTCCATGAAATCTGCACAGATTTCACAGTTTCCTTGAAAAATCAGTAAATATGTTTTTCAGATACTGTGGACAAACTTATTAATGCAAAAAAAATCTGTGTTATGATACAAACATTCACAACCTGCTGTGTTTGCTATTTCATGTATTTCATATATCTCTGTTATGCTCAACACAAATGTTGCAGCAGATAATGTAGAGGCAGTCCTTTTAGCAGCCTTCCTGACCTTATTCTTTTGCACTCTTTTCTGGTCGATATTTTTAAATCCAGTCAATCAAGACGCAATTCATGAGTTATTGTTGAAGTTATGGGGATCCTGCTGGAACTGCTCAACTTGACTTGGAACCACTAAAAGTCATTTTAATTGATTGCAAAACCATAACAGCTTGTCCATTTAAGCAGATGAAGTAGTGATTGATTTTTTTTTTTTAAAAGGGGGGGAAATAGTGAAAACAACAAATGTAATAAAAGTGCACATTTGTTACATTTATGGTTGCTCACATAAACTGACAGTAAGTTATTAAAACAAAAAGTTGTTCTCACTTTTTTTTTGACTTAGTATATTTTTGAGTTTGTTCATTGACCTTCGCTGTGTAATAAAACCCGATAGTTTGTTTTGTTTTTTAAAGACCAATCATATTGCTCAAAACTTTCTGATTCACAATATCTTCAGACTTTTGCTAAAATGTTCAGCTCATACAAACGAGAAAGATTAAAGTGATAAAAGGTAGACTTCAGCAATGTCCTTGGCCTCAGCTAATATTAATGTGAATGATGGGATCATTGCAGTATTACCTTCTCTGAGCTGCAAGAGATATGTTATTTTTTAAAGTGAGTCTATAAACTTTAAAGTCTATGGAGTGTTATTCAGTAGACAGTGAATGTTTTCTACAGTCTGTCACGTCAATCAGTGGTGGAAAAAGTATTGCAAGGTTTTATGAGAGATTCTTATCTACAACCATTTCACACAAGAACTGGGTCCAAATTTCCCAAAGCAACAGAATTTTATATATACCTCTGAGCTTATCAATTCCTTTATCATCAAGGTGCTGTGTGTATTGATTGCACATCAACAACATCATACACATAATTCTGTTTGGGTGTCTGTAAAACAGACTGATGGCAGAGAGGAAGAAGTGGTTCAAAGAATGGTTACATTTCAGTGATGATAACAACACTAACATCTTCAAAATTATTATTTTTCCAGAAACACAATGAAATATCCTTCAATTCAACATGTTGTCAAAGCCTAGGAGTGCTATGAAACAAGTAGAATAAACCAAATCCTTCTGTCCAAGGAGAAGAGGTAGAGGTGGTGGAGTTTCTGAATGATTCAGAAACTCAAATAACAATGTGGTCAAGGACACCGCGGGTCAGTGTTTGCTCTGTACAACAACCTATTACATGCTACATTGCTAATGCAAAAATTGATGTCTGGTTAATCAAAACTAATTACTTACATACCAACGCAATGAGATTGATATTTTTCTTGCAAAGGGCTTTGAGGGCAAAAAGCCAAAGAATGTGAATGAGAGCCAACCAATAGTAGGTTTTACTCTTGTTCAGACATTTTCCCAAACAGCTGTTTGTGATGAAAATGAATAACAAGCTGTTACATCGCTGATGTTGTTTTATATTGCTTACAAATTCAGTAAAGGTTCTGCCATTCATAAAAGATGTTTTATTTGCCAATAATCTTTTCAATGATCTTCTTTGATTATGATATTAATAATGATAGATAATTTAAGGCAAACTTATTAAATTATTGTGAAATTTCTAGCAAAAAGTATCTGTGTCGATACTGGTATTGCCGATACTTGCCCAGGATTTACTCAGTATCGAATTGAAAAAAAATCTCCCACCACTAACACACACACATATATATATATATATATGTGTGTGTGTGTGTGTGTGTGAGTGTGTGTTATTATATATATTATTATATATTACATATATTTAACATTTCTCTATTAGAATCTAGTAAATTGGAGCAAAATACACTGATCACCTGTCATTTCATTATACTTGGTACAACAGTTCAGTTGCTTGTGAACACAAATAGCTAATCATCATCACATGCAGGTATTTACAGATACAATTAGAATGTAACTAATCATTAATTAGCAGATGACTTGCTGAAGCATCAGAATGAAGAAGAAAAGTGATTTAAGTGACTTTATATGTGGCATAGCTGTTAGTGCCAGAAACTGCTGATCTACTGGCATTTCCACACACAACCATCTCTCGGGTTTAGAGAGAATGGTCCGAAAATAAAAAAAAATATCAAGTGTGCAGCAGTTGTCTGGACCAATATGCTTTGGTGATGTCAGCAATCAGAGGGGAGTGCAACAGTAACGTAATAAAACATTTGTTACAACCACGGTATCAGAATACCATCTCTGATAACACTTGTCAAAAATTGAAGCAGCTGGGAAGGAAGAAGACACCAGGCAGCACTCCTGTCACCTAACAACCTGAAACTGAGGCTACAATGCACACAGGCTCACCAAACTGGACAACAGAAACAAAAAAAAAAAAAAAAAAAAAAAAGAAAGAAAGAAAATGGAAAAATGTTGCCTTGTCTGACGACTCCTAATTTCAGCTTGAACATTTAGATGGTAGGGTCAGAATTTTCCATTTACAACATGAAAGAATGGATCTATACCTGTATCATCAGTATCAGTTCAGGCTGCTGGTGGGATAATGATGTGGGGGGATATTTTCTTGGCACATGTTAGGCCCCTTAATATACTGTAGCTAAGCATCAGCTATTATGCTCACCATGTCCATCTCCATAGTGTCCATCTTCTGATGACTAACAGGATAACCATGCCTCAAAACTCAAATCATCTTCAACTGGTTTCTCAAACATGACACTGTGTTCACTCCAATGGCTTCCACCAGTTCTCAATCCAGAGCAGCTTAGGGATGTGGTGGAACCGATAATTTTCATCCTGGATGTGCAGCCGAAAAATCTGCAGCAACTGTGTGACGCCATCATGTAAATATGGAGCAAAATCCCTGAGGAATTTTTCCAACACCTTGTTGAGTCTATAACACCAACAATTAAGGCAGTCCTAAAGGTAAAAGGTGGTCAAATCCAGCACCAGCAAGAAGAACCTGTGGTCGTTGAGTGTATATTCCAAAGCTCTGATACCCCAATTTTGAAATAGTGATAGACTAAAGTCAAAGTAGCACCATTATAACTGTCCATTTGTTTTCTAAAATATCAGTCTCTATTTAAGAGCTTATTATTTTTTTTTTAAGTTTTCTCCCGAGGAGCATGGCTGCAGAGGGCTTCTTCAGACTAACTTTTTTTTTTTTTTTCATGCTAAGCTTCATCAACCAGCCACTGCGGCAGATGCATGTTACCATTTAACTATGCCATGTTGCAAAACAAGAGGCACTGGAGTGATGTAAAGATCATTATTTCAGAAAAAAAGAACTTGTGAAGGTGAGTCGTCTATTTATTTCAAGTTTCTAATTACTTCAAAGTTTTTATTTAAAATATAAATGTGCCTGTGCACCTTCTTAGCCTATTTCCGCAACGACACCCCAAATTAGGCTGCATGAATAATAAATAAATCGTTTAAAACAAGGTCAGACGCACATATAGGACATTTTGCGACCTTTCTGGTACATCTGACAACGTTTTAAGCAAAACAACACAACAAAACGCAAAAGAGATTGGTTTCCTCCCTGTCGCCGTCGCTACTCTTATCAGTTATCTTGTTCTCACACCTCCTCCCAACTGACGCACCTCTCCTCGCTCTGTATCCAGGAGGCTCGCTCCCGCAGGCGCGCGCTCCTCCGTCGGCACACTGAACGTCGGGAGAGCTGAATGAACATAAATGGGGAATGTAATCATCTTTACGCACTGCCTGGTTTCTTCAGTCATATAATCAGTGCAGCGGAAGCCCGGTAAGTTTATCTTCTGCAAGTTCTACGTTTACTGAGCGACAGGCTGGTGCGCAGTTTATGAGTCAATGGAGCAAATCTGAGAAGTACTTTTCAGACAGACAGGTTTCTGTGATTGGTTTATATTTGGTTTAATTGATATGGTATAAATTTTCTGTTACCATGTCACTCAGCTTTTTAACATTTTTGCAACGCTATTTTTACATTTATGTGCATATTCCAAATGGGGTTCATTTTCCCTTCACGGTTTTGCAAAAACAGAACTATTTTCATGCTTGTAATTCGGTAAAATACTGTTTAAATTATCATAAATAAAGCTAAATGTACCCTTAGTTTTCATTTATGCATTTGAGGCAGTATAGAACCTACATTTTACTATTTTTGTTCCACTTTTATTTCTTAGATCCAAGATATTGACTTCATCATAATTAGAGTGATTTTAATTATGCAAGAGAGAAAACAAATACATTTACCCTCTTTTAAGGTGCAGTATTGACTGTAGCTCAGATCTCATCAAGAAAGTGTGATAATGAAGAAATCTCTCTTTTTTCCGAGAGGTTCATTTAGCAAAGCCTGTGGTGACTGCATGTGTGTTATTGAATGTCCAAGCTGTTCAAATATCTGCCCACAACTGAGGTAGATTTTTATAAAAGTAAGCAGCAGACTCCTTCAAATATCGGATATCATTCTAACAAGAATCTGTTTTTCTGCTGTGAAATGATTCTTTGAGTAACAGCAGGTTCATTTCTTTAACTGGACCAACCCAGTGAAGAGCAAAGCCCAAATATTACATCAAGTGTGACATGAAGGAGAATGTGTATGGTAAAGAAGGGGAGAGCTTTGCATTTGATGGAAGCGTGTGTGTTGCAGCATATGCACAGGATTCATTTACTGTCGGAATGGGCTGGTAGGATAAAGACAGTGGGGGAATCACAGGGATTGTTTAAAGGCTTTTTACATAGCTATGAGAACCATAGGTGTACATCTGACTGTATGTATATATATATATGGAATCCTATCCCAACAACAGAAGCTAAATGGCATTATTCTTTAATTTCTGGTGACAATAATTGATAGAAATGTATGTACACATCACAGTTAGTATCATAATTGTCACATAGCAATTGTTGTGGCAGAAAGAGTTAGTCCATGATTGGCATTGTGCAACCACAACAGGTGGTTAATGGTAGGTGAAGAACGGAGCAACAGTAAACAAAAATGCTTGTCACATCTGCAGAGCTCGTCTTAACCTACATGTAAACTGGACATGTTCAAAGCAAATCCACCACTTTGCTTTCTTAAGTGAAACACAACACAAAATACATGCATCTTCCAGCACTGGAATTAAAATTGGATTTGGCAGAAATGTGTATTTCTACAAATCATGGGTTGGTCCATGAATAGATGCATGGCAAAGAACCATGTCCCACTCAGAATCCTTCTTGTTCAGTTATTTGAAATATCGAAAAATGCTGTGATCCTTTTGGCCATGGAGACACATTTACTCGTGGTAGTTAATTACACTGGAGGAGTTATCTTGGAAAGAAAAATAATGGCCACCAGTGATGAGCAGTGGAGTCAAACCAAGGGCATGTCGTGGCTGTTGATGGTCTGAGGCCTTACAGCAGTAAGTAATCAGTGTAGCTCATTTGCTGTGGCTCATACAGACTGATATCGACTAACACCAAGAACCAATCTGATAGCAGTGGTTGTTCTCTCCTTTTCCTTGTAAATTTAGATGAGGTGCATGAAGAACTGCTAAGCACCATTCATTTATGTTTGGCATGAGACTGCAGTTGCACATGACCCAGTGATCGTAAGTAGACGACATTGCCAGCACCAGAACATTATTTATGTTGAAGATAAATCTAGAGACAGCGGGATCAATATCATAACAGTAACTGCGAGGGTTGTAGTAAAAGCATCCAGTTTGTCTCATTCCAACATGCATTAATAATATTTCCTAACATTTCACTATTGACCATAACAAGTCATTACAGTGTCAGCCACTTACAGAAACAATGTCCATTGTATAAGAGATAGAAATTAGATTTATAATCCTGTGTCTAACAACTGCATTATTTGTTCATCTTTCATTGTAATTACATAAATATTTGCTTATATATTCCTCACCAGGTTAAAAATAGATCCCTTAGAGGAACAAAGTATACAAAAAAATCAATAAAAAGCAAAAGGGAAAATACAAAGTGGTATTAAAAATACAGCATAAAAATATGAGGAGCAGAAAATACCATTTAATACCAGAAAATGGAAAGTATAAAGTAATACATGCAACAGTAAAAACAGGAACACATGTCAAGCATTCACAAAAGCTCTCCATCCTATTAATTCACCCCGAGTGCATTATGTGAGAAAGGATAAAAGCATCTTTACAATTAAGACTGAATATAACATTAGTATTTGTACATTACTGACCCCAACAAGTAGCTAAAATTGGGGGCATTATAGCAGATTTTAGAGGATGTATTAATAAAGTTTAGGTTGAGCTTTTATGCATTAATATATTGCACCGATTATGAATACTGTTAGTTTTTGACCAATGAATCACCACCTTGGAAAGAAACTTGGCAACCAAAATGCAGCAGATGAGTCAAACTGAAATGGTAAGAGCTTTAGTGTGTGTTTTTGTTTGATTTTTTGCTTGTTTGTTTTTCATTTATTATTTTAATAATGACATATCACATTTACTTCTGTTTATATTGTGCTGGAGTTCCCATTTCATAGCCTTTCTGTGTTACAGCTGTCTTCAACTTATACATTAGTCTAGTTTAACTTAATATTTAGGCTATAGCACTAATTCAGGCCAACAATTATATTAGGGAAATTGACAGAATAAGTATTCATGGAGTGGAGAGCAACAGAAGAAATTACATCTCACGTTTAACAGGAAGAGACCTCCTGCAGAAGCAAATTCAGGAATGGTGGCTATCTTTCTGCAACAGTCACTGGATGAGAAGGAGAGCACAGAGACATAAAAACAAAAACACTAGGCCAGCAAAGGAAAATAAAAATAAAAGAAAAACAAAACACTAGATTAATTATGCAGCAAAGGATTACAGTACATGTAGGGTAATGACACTAAAGTCAGGAGAAGTGTATAGTTTCCCAATAGCGGTAACCTTTTTTTTTATATTGTTTTTGTGAGAAATAAGTTTAAGCTGAGTTTGCTGGTGCTGTCTTCTCCATTTTCTCTGGCTACTAACAAAGTCCATGAATGTGTGGGGTGTTTCACTTGCTTTCCATAGAGACAAGAGCCCCAGCTATAATCTTACATGTTACTAACAGCAGGTAATGAAAAAAATAAAAATACATATATATATATATATATATATATATAGATAGATAGATAGATAGATAGATAGATAGATAGATAGATAGATAGATAGATAGATAGATTTTTTTTTTATTCCCTGCCTTATGTCTAAAGAACTGTGTAAATTCTCTTCAACTACCCTAAATATCCATCCCCTTCATGAATCAGTATTTAATTCATTGTCACCAATCCACGACATATGAGAATTCAGAGTAGCTGCCAAGAGAAACCACATGTGAGACAGTTCTTGTTGTTTTATCATCGGTGTTTTGAAGGCCCTTCAAAATGAAAGCTGCAGAGACCAAAGATAGCAACACTACCAGAGGACTTGCATGTTTGATTGGCCGTGTGTGTGTATGTGCCGATGAGACATATTGTATACTGAGATGAATTCAGGAGAGTACACAGGAACTGACTCTGTAAAGGTAAACTAGTAACGCTGTGTAACCTTTAGGCATTTAAGAGGCAGATTTGAAAAGACCATCATCTGTCTGTATATAATACTGCTGAGTGAAACTAGTCTCAAAACCTGATAAATGTGTCCCCCCCTCCTCATGGTATCTTTTATAAAACTTATTTCTAATGGAACACGAGAAAAAGCATAAAGCCCCTCTAGTGGCACCTAGATGCTATAATGTCCATTACAGTGAGTATACCATTAGGAATTAAGGTTAAAAGTTTCTTTGAGGGTGAAATGGGGAAAAAAAGAGCATGAAGTCAAATATGTCAATCCATCCATCCTATGCCTGTTTCCTCTGGGGGCTGCATTAAGGTATTAAGATATTTGGGTCACTGGAACTCATTCAGAACACATCCATAATTAAAAAAAAAGACGAACAAAAAAGTAAATAATAAAAAAATAAATAAATAAAAAAAAGAGAAAACTTTCCCATTTCCAAATTTTGTGTGCTAGATTTTTTTTTAAAACTGGTAACAGTAGCTGTTAATCCAGTCCTAAACTGTGCAAAACCATGAAGTAAACCAAGTTATGTGCAAATTAGACTGCAAGTTTAAAGTTGTCCACTAACACACAAGAGGCTGTTTATTCAGTACTTTGCCTATTTAGCTACACTACAGTTTGCTAACCTGGGGCTAACCTCATCAAATTTTCAACAAGTGACCTTCGATTGGCATCTCTTTTTCCTTCACAATTATTTTTTACAAGTTGGCTTGTAGGAACATAGTTAATATAACTGGAGCTAATGTGGATTTATTTAAATTGGATCTTAATGAATCCATCCATCCATTCATCCATCTATCCATCCATCCATTCATCCATCTATCCATCCATCCATTCATCCATCCATCCATCCATCCATCCATCCATTTTTTTGCTGTTTATCTGGGGTCGGCTCGTGGGGGAAGCTGCTAAAGCAGAACCCCAGATATGTAGATTTGGAAGTGCTGATTCTCATCCCAAATACTTCACACTCGGCTAAGAATTCACTCCAGCGAAAGCTGGAAATTACAGCCTGATGAAGCCAACAGAACCACATCATCTGCAAGTAGCAGAGACCCAACCCTGAGGCCACCAAACCGAATCCCATCAACACCTCGACTGAACCTAGACATTCTATCCATGAAAGTTTTGAACAGAATTGGTGGTAGAGGGTAACCGTGTTGGAGTCCAACCCTCACAAGAAACAAATCTGACTTACTTACATTAGACAAAATGCAAGAAAAATTGAGACAATATCAGCAGTAGTTACGCTTAATCCATGAAAATGATGCTGTACATTGCCATGACAGGAACATACTGCTAATAGTACAGGTGACTCAGTTACAAAATGTGTTTCCAGGGTCATATAAAAGTTACAAAACAGGCTGTGACAGAATTCTTTAGAGTGTTTAAAGATAAAATCATGTACTTGTCATTGGTGTGTGAAATTAGGTAAAATGTAATTTACTTATGTATTTATTTAATATTTGTTTGGTGGTTGATTTAGATATATGTGTAAACTTATAGTGTGATATCTTGCTTATTATAAGCTCAACAAGTCATATCAGAATATATTTATATTATTTAAAAATCATATACCAGAACAACCTAAATCTATATAAGTTATGCTCACTGACTTGCACTACTGACAAAATGTTATTTTCCAGGATTAATAAATGCAGTAACCAGTAAGGTGTGGTGAGGTTCGTGGCTGGTGAGGCACTGACTCCTTTAGAGTCCGATTTATAATTGTAAATACTCAACTTTTATTCAACTGGCAGCATTTTGACCACAGGAAATGTTTCATATCCCATCAGCATTCCTCTCTCACATTCACACAACACAAACACACACACAAGCAAGTATTTGGCCTAGAAATAACCTTTTATAGCAGCAAGAGACGATGAATAAAGCAAATTTGCTCACTTTATGTGTTCATATTTCATATCATTCTAAACAAAGTAAATTATAGAGATGTGAACACAAATTCAGTTTTGATCCTCAGTTAAATTCTTAGTTGTTTTTAAAACTTGAAATTCTGATGATTTTATTACAGGTTGCTCATCAAGAGCATAACAAGAAAAAGTAGAAGGATTCAAATATTTTTTTTTTTTTTTATTTCTATTTATTAATCTTTTTTTAGTCTCATCTATTTTTATAAAAAGAAAACATGCATTTGTGGTCTTACCGTAATTTGAATATGAAGTCCATGAGCCTATCCTGCTCCATGAAAAGATCTCTCTAATGACCAAAGAAGAAAGTCTTTATTGATCTGTATCATTCCACCTCTATGTTTATTTTCAACTTTTCATTTTAGATATATAATCCTCCATCTGGGGAGTCCGACGAAACGGAGCATAAAATAAAGAAACCACTGCACCACCACATGACCTGCTGACTTTAGCTAACGCTTTAGCACAGCAGCAACAAGCACCTGCCAGCTCACGTGCGCCCCCTCAAGGTTCTGTCTGTAGTTTATTGTTTGATCAGCGAGAATAATTATATCACACACTTACATTAAAGACATTACAAGACTGTAGAAAGTCATGGTGTATAATAAATCCTTACAACCCAGTGTGCCTGTATGCATTCAGAGGTGAGGCTCACCGCTGCCTCATCTCAGGTTTCTGCCATGTATTTGATCAGGAACTGCACAAATTCTGTGATTTTACTTCAGATAACATTAAAGATAATTGGAGCAATACAGAAAATACATTTGTAACACAAACCAGTGGCCAAATATTAAAATAATATATGATAATTATTAGTTTAATTATTGTACATGACAGGTGAGGTTCTGCTGTAATAAAGTTCACAAAGTTTTGAGAAGCAAGTGTGTCTGTCTGTCAGTTTTGTTTTTGTTTTGTTTAGATTTTGTTTTGCAGGTTTTCCCTTCAGACTCCAAATAAAAAGAAAAATTAAATAAATAATAAATTAAATTAAATTAAAGTATTAGGCTGCTATTTCCATATTTTCCCACATGCTATTAGTATATTTCCTAAGCTCCTTGCCTGTACTGTGAAAAGGTTGTTTCTGTAAAGCAAAATCCAACATTGCTTGCTAAATAGTAGTAAGCATACACTCTTTTGATACTAGCAGGTAATCTCATCACATTGTCTTCCCCTGTGGGAAAAAAAGCTCTTTCAACCTCAGCAGAGAAAAATATCTCTCCATCCTGCAGCAACAACCACTTTATTCTCAAAGTTGTTCCATTAACAGGCAGTCAGATCTGGTCCTGTCCATAGATGGTAACATTGGCGGCTGGTTCTATTTTGGATAATTTAGCATTGACCTCACTAGTGCAATCTGCTAATTCCGTTTCTCAGTGTATTTAGCAAACATTTCTATGCAAACGTGTGAGATCTTGTCAGGAGCATGGGTAAGCCTCATTGCTGTCCTGTCAGTTGACATGTAAAAGGGACATATTCTGACTTCAAGCCATGATGATAATCGTTCAGTCTTATTCTGCAAATAAAACCTTGCTCAACATAACACAGAAACACAGAAAACCAGAGTTCAACCTGGATACAGTTTTCCAAAAGAAAATCTTTTCAGCTATTAAAATCTTCATTCACATGTTATTGATAACCATATTTGTGTGGGTAAAGCCTGTGTTTCCTCCTTGTTTTGTTCGCATGTATTAGCTCCTCAAAACACTAGAGTAAACTGAAAACCCATCAAGGAACTCCTCATCACAGTTCAGGCTGTTATTATTGATTATAACAACAGTTATGATGTCATTATAAGCCAGTAAAAGAGCAGTTTAAAAGGTTTAGAGATAATGTCACCAGTGACAGCATGCATTAGTTTGCAGCAATTTTGGAAAGCAAAGACATGGGTAGGATGACATGTTCTATTAGACAACTATAAAATTGTGTTTCGGTTCTTTCTGGAAAAGTGACAAATGTTGTGAACTAATGCCCCCGTCAAATAAGATTTATCTGTGCCCACATAAATTGTTTCAAATTACAGCATGAGCTGGTTGTCATAAGTGAACTAATCTGTTGTAAATCCAGAGTAACAGCCCTAACTGGGGTGTTACTTGTAAGGCCACAGATGATGTTAGATCGGATGACAGTTATAAAGCATATTTCACTATTTGCTACAGTATAAGCACAAAAACAATGATTATGATTATTGAAAGATTATAGTTCCATCTAAAACAAAGAACATGTAGTTAGAAAAATGCAGCATTTGCATGGTGGATTTGTGTCAAGTTATAGTAAAAATTTCTGTATTTACAAAGAAAAATAAAAATAAAAAATTGTATCTTTTACAAGATATTACATGCAGAGTGGTGTACATCACTCAATGCATGCAGCTTGTATAATTATGTAAAACAGCTATTAAAAAAGGATTTGCAGATAAAACCCATTTCAAAACATCTCAGTTTGTTATAAACTTGACAACTATGAAAGCGAAGTATTGAAATTCCAATTCTTTCCTTTGATGAGTAAACACAAAACAATCTGCACTCATCCCCACACTCAAATATTGGCCTGATGCTCCACGGAGTGTTTCTTTGTGCGACTTTGATTGCATTTGTGCTGATTTTTGAGTAAGCAATGCTTTTGTCCACAGATACAAAAGCATTCGCGCTTACTGTGAGAAGAAAATGTAAAGGCTCAAAGCTAACATTATTATTGCTTTTTAAAATAGGGATCCATAAAGGAGGAGGGGATACACAGTAGAAATAAATTGTATATACTGTAAGCAAAGCACTCTAAAATGGTTTTCAGCTGTCCTCAGTCAACAAGACAACAGGTTTGAATACAAATTTCTATTTGGCTTTTCCCAGTGGACCTCAACAGTTTAGGTTGAAACAAGCTCTGGTTTACACGTATATTGATTCCCTCTGCTAGCGGTTCGATTTCAGCTTCATTGTAGTGGGAAACACAAGTAGCTTGTCAGTTGGAGAGTTCTTCATAGTCCACTGTGGACAAAGCTGTTGATTAAACATTGAATGTTTGATAAATGATGCCACAGACCTGATGCATCCAATTTATGTGCATCAGCACATTAATATCTGTGAAACATGTATTTGAAAATAAAATATATAAAAAAATGTATTGTACAGCTCTTGTCCATCATTTATCCCATGAGAATGTGTCCTAACCTCAGTGACCCATTTCAAGCTGCTTTCAAAGCCGTTATCTTTCCGTGTGTGGGCGGGCCGATCATGCAGGCATGATGATGTTGCATCAGCATTTATATTTTGTCTGCATGTGAGTTGTGCTTCTGTGTTATTACAACTTGCAGCATACCAGAAAATGTTATTTCTCTCCTGTTCTACTTCATGTGAACTGGAAGCATGGTCCAGTGGATCAATAGACTTGCATGTAATGTGGTTTTAAGTCACAAGAGATACATAATGTCAACGTATCCTTTTTAAAGCTCATTTTGTTTTTCCTCTGTAATGGAAATAAGTCATTATTAGCCAATAAAGGAGAAATTGCTGTGAAACCTATTAGTAAAGTAAATCTCCATAATATTGAAGAATTTTTTTCATTTTTCATTTTCATTGTGCATTTACAAACACAAGAGAATTAAATTTTGAAAAATCAATAATTTAGTAAACATAATAAAAAAAATTAATAAAGTACAATGAATAAAACATGAGCACAACAGACTAGTAAACAGATATAAAATCAGATAAAACCAGATGAAACCAGAAAATAATAAATGGTCCTTCTCTCCAATGCTTTCACAACATAATATGTTTCAAAAGGCCACACTTCCAGTATTGTACTTAAAGCTCTATATTACACTATAATACTTTAAAAAGAACACCTCAAATGTCAACGGAAAGGCTTGAAATGACAAAGGATTTGGAAATGTAATAAGACTCTGGGTAATTTTAATTGATAAAACACATAGACCATAAATATTATGAGATAAAGGAAGAAGTTGTAACCTCATGAGCACTATAACCTTTCAAGCACATGCTGCAGAAAGTTTTTAATTAGGGAATTGAACTACTGATCAGAAAGGGTTGGGAAGATTAGAAGCAACTATTGCACATTTTCATTTTAATGGCCAAGCTAATCAAAACTTTTTGCATAAATATTCTAAAGAAATCCATTATTGTTGTTGCATCATGACCATGTATTTTATGCTGATATATATCATGTTATCTCTGAATTCTCTACATATGTGGATGCCCCCGTTTGTTCCATTTTTTTTCTTTGACTATACACAACACAGTAAAGAAAATATATTAAAAAAGGACAGATTTAAAATACACTCTCTATCTGAAACAAATTCGCACAATAATCTTTCATTGGATCGCGCTTACAGCACACATCCACTGTGGCATTGTTTCGATAAACTCCGGCGATGTCCAGATTAGTTCAGATTTGTTGTATTCATTTTTTTACCAAGACCTTGTATTGATAATGGGAGTCCGACCAAAACATTCTCCATGGTGGTCAATCCATGTGTGAAAAATAATATCTCATGCTCCCTGAACCACTCTCTCAATTTAACAACAATTTAAGCCCAGTGAATACTGTCATTGTCATCTTAGAATATGCTCATGCCGTTAGGGAAGAAAAGTCAACTGATGGAATAACCCTTATATTCAGGTATCATTTGACCTCATTCTTTGCGCACATAACGCTGCTGAACATAGACCTGACCAACTGCAGCGACCCCAGATCATAGACTGCCCCCACAGGCTTGTACAGTAGACACTAGGTATGATGGCTGCATCACTTCAGCTGCCTCTCTTCTTACCCTGATCCTCCCATCACTCTGGAGCAGGGTCATTATGAACTCATCAGACCACATGACTGTCTTCCATTGCTCCAAAGTCCAATTTTTATGCTCCATATTTTTTCCTCTGATTAGCCTCCTGGTTTAGTGGTTTTCTTATGCTAACAGCTGTTTATTTCCCAATATTGAATCCCTTTACATTGTGCATGTGGAGATGCGCTTACTTTTAAATTAAACTAAACTGCTATTAAACTGTTAAAAATAGCCCTGAATTCTGCTCCTGTTTATTTATGATAGGACTTCCCCAAACATTTATGTGATTGTTGATCATGGTCATTAAAGATTTTTTTTCTGACTATATTTCTTCATAGTTCCCTTATATCCTGCCACTTTATAATAATGTGTTGGACAGTTCTTAACCCAATTTTAATATTTTCTGCAATTTCCAAAGGTGCTTTCTTTACTTGATGCATGCTAGTAATCTGACTCTTCTGAAACAGATTTACAACTTTAACACAACCACAGGATGTGATTTCCGACATGGTTGTATAAGAAACAAGATGCTACTCACTGGATCAGTTAAGGTTGAATAACTTGTTGCCATTTAAAACATAATAATTCATGCAGGAATTAGCAAATGGAAGGCCTATTTGCTTGGTTAAAAACAGGTGATGACTTTTTATTTTGGAGGGGTAATGTATATTTTTATTGCACAAAACTGGATTTTCAAAATACATCAGGAAGGGAAGCATGTTTATCTCAATGTGTAGTTAGTTTTACATGAACTAGAAGTGGGACCAATCCGATCCAATATCATTATCATGCTCTGATATAGATGTGATTGACGGATCAGATATTGGATATTCCTCGATCCACTTCACAGATCCACAAATTTCCTTTAAACTCTAAATAATTATATATGATTTAGTTTTTTATTCTGAATTTCTAGTTCAGACGCAGCGTTACATAATCTGATGGGGAATGAGTTGCCTTTGCCAGTGCAGCAGGTTTTATTTTAGTTTGGAAACATAAAAAAGCAAGACAGCAACTTGAAATATGTGTACAGCCAAAGTTTCCAGGGTAAAATGTTGTCCAGCTAAAAAGTGGAGGAGAAAATAATGAGCAGCAGATTGAAAATAAAATTAGTGGTATCACACATCTGTCAATGATAATTCTGGAAAAGTCCACTATTTTAAATGCTGTAATCCTGCATGACGTGGGAATCTCTAGTTTAGGGTTGTTTTGCAGATACGCAGCTTGTTGAGCATGACAGGCTCATTTCACAGCGCCATGTTAGCGATGCTTTCACTAAAGCATGTAAAACTGTGGAGCATTTTTATAATTCACACCTAGCACAGTCCCATTTGTAGGATCTTCAAACTGAACAAAATGTTCTTGCAAATCTGCTTCATGAAGACGTTCATGATGAAGTTCATGGCGTTCATGACCAGAGGTCCTCTGCAGTGGAAACAAGCCCTCTGAGCCGATATTGCAGATTAATTTGGTTTATTAGTGGCTCTCTAATTCTGAAGTGATGTCTGTTTTACTGCAGCCTAATGAAACTTTATACAATAACAACAACAGCAATATTGACCATAATCACAATAATGTTCACGTAGGCTGATTTCATGTTGGAAAATATCGGTATCGACCAATATCCAAATTTTAGATGTCAGAATCAGGTCAGAACCTCCAAAAAGTGGATTAGTGCATCTCTAATTAAAACACATTGTTAACATAAATTGTTTTCTTTTCAAAACATTAAATTTAAGCATATTTTTTTTTAAAAAAATGCTCTTTGAATGTGTTCTCACAAATCCTATTATTTCATGTTGTTGCTGTTAAAACTACAGCAACCATCAAAGCCTTGTATATCCTTTTATCTCTACCAAGACAGAAGAACCCTCTTTCCACTTTAGAAAATAGACAATCCATTTGGAGATTACTCCAGCCTGGAAAAAAGGGAGGAAAAAAAACACTTTTCCTTGCTTAAGTAATTGAGATCTATTGCCTTACAGTGGTAATCCAATAATGAAACTTTGTCACTATCTAACACTGAGCACAAAGGAAACACGTTTCAGATGTTAAGATTTTTGTCCAAGACGTTACAGTCAAGAGGGCATAAAGCCAGAACCATTAACAACATGCAAGAAGAACCAGAACTGATCGCCACATAACTAACTCACTGTGGCAGAAGATGGCCATGGTTGAAAAAATCAGCTTAGTAAGAGTATCTTTGTATATATTAGATTTTACTTCAGCTGACTGTGATATTTATGAGATCTCCATATCAAGAACATTATGCCAGACTTGAAAGTGTGTGGCCAAAGCTGAGGTGTTATCCTGCATTGGCAGCTAGAGATGGTTTTAGGTTTGACAACACTGAACAATGGCAGCTATTAAAAGGTTAAAAGCATTTCTTTAACACAAAGAAGTAAAGACCTTACAGTATTTTCATCCCCTAAATGGTTTAAGCAAAAGATTACTTTTAGAAACTGGCTCCTGTCAGCTGACTTTGGTTCATTTTTTTAACACAGATTTCCTAGATGGATCTAAGGAAACATCTATAGTTTGTAAATGTTAGTTTAAATTTATTATGTGTTAGGCTTAATGTAACCTGTAGCAAGAACTACTTTTATACTTTACCTCACAATCTGTGGATTGTAATTTTGTTTCCCTCATTTTAAACATGTATAGAATGAATATAATGAATGTTGAATTTTTAATTTCGAACTATAAATTAACTTTTACTGTAGTGTTCATTAGTGATTTTATGAAGAACTAAATACTATATGTTATCCTATATAATCATACATTCAACCATAAATGTGACCAATGTGAAATTATTTCCTTTTTTCCTTTTAGAAAGCACTTTCTTTTTTTTACATATTTGATCTTTAAACTGTACTTTATAATCAAGGAGGTTTTTGCACAGAAATAATGTTTTTTTTTTCTCTCTTTTCTTTTCCCACTCTTCTCATTTAGTATTAATTTATTCTGTTCTAAAGAGTTACATAACTAATGAATGAAAGAAGTAACTCTTTCAAACTTAATGTTAAAAAAGAAAACAAAAGAAAAAAAAATCCTCTATTTACCTTGAGGGCATTTTGATATTCTACCCAAGCTGAAGTTCAGTATGCGGAAGCATGCAACCATTCACCCACATGACAGTAACCTAGAAATTCACTGCTCCAAGAAGGGAGACTACAATAAAAATAGAGAAATAAATAAACACTGGGTAAGATTGGCCTGTTGAGCAGAATCCTGGCTGGTTCAAATGCAAAACTATAAACAGGGTAACTCGTTTTTATTTAACCCTTGCAGCTATTTATTTTTATAAGATTAATATTATAATCTTTTTATTGCCCTGGGATTAATTCTTTTCTTTTTATTTCATGTAAAGCAGTGTTTTTTTATTTGATATTTCACTTCTAATTATGGTAAATGGTTAAAATGGTAAATGGTCTGTGCTTATATAGTGCTTTTACCCAAAGCGATTTACATTCATCCATTCACACACACATTCACACACTGATGGCGGAAGCTACCATGCAAGATGCTCAACCATCAGGAGCAATTATTGGTTTGGTGCCTTGCTCAGGGACACCTCGACATGAGCTCTTCGGGCCGGGATCGAACCAGCAACCTTTGGGCTAAATATGCATGTTGCTGCACTCCAAAGTCTTTTTTCTCAGCTTGCTGGTTTTAATCATTCATCAGAATCTATCAGAGGAAAGCATATATCTTTATGAACCTGGTGTTGTGCTGAATCTCCTCAGCATCAGAGCTTAGAACTGCTTTCCAGACACACCTGCTGCAGTTTTCTACCACTTGGCGGAGGTGTCAAAAAATGTGGAACAGCCTGAAATGTCGGCTCCTCTCGTCTTGATTTCTGCTACTATTAGGCCTGTAGTTTTGTTGTGTCAATTGTCAGTTCTTAGAGGTGAAGCAACAGCTGAGATGCTTCAAAGTTTATCAGCTGTCATGGCCACTATGCTCTGGCTGCTAAACATACTAGATTCAAATGGAAACCTTTTTCCCACTGGTCATTATGGTTCCATTAGCTAAAGTTGCATTTACTTCTACTGGCCAGTTTGCTGGTGGCCCTTTTAAAAACAATTAAAACTATAGTTAGGTTTGCATGTTAATCAGGTATTTCCAGTTTTATTTCCAGTTTTCCATTCCATGTGTTGGCATAATCTCATTTTCCCTCAATCTGACTTTAAACCCATTAATATTTAACTTACACACAGTTTAGCTTCTCAGTTTTCTGAATATCCCTTTTTTATTATTCTATTCTTTCTTCATTGACGACATTAGGGTTGTATGAGATGAATGCTAATCAGCAGCTGTTTTTTAATTCAAAACATCCAAATCATCCTTCTCAGTATGTTAATGTGTCCATGCTGTGAGGATGATATAAAACTGGCGCATAGTGAAATGAATGAGGACATACACTTAAATAAATCTGAAAACTGCCTGTCTTGATAAACTATTTTTTTCTCTTTCACACAGAGCTCCCATTAGTTAAGCCATTCACTCCATTACCTCCACCCAGTCCCTTTAGACTAAGATGCCCTCCTTACAGAGTAACTCTTGCAGAAAAAAGTAAACAATGGCAGGATATTGGCTCCCGCTGCTTTGAGGAACTACGAATGAGGAGTACACTTAGATTTGTTGAGGTGTTAATGCCTGTTTTTGGCTAATTGTTCCATCACTAGGTAGAGATGTAGATTCATGATGCACATGTGCCAAAATGTTAGTTCAGATTTGACATATTTGTTACCGCACATCCTCCAAACTTCTCCTATTTTCTTTTTTGCTGTCAGTTAATTGTTTTACTATTTATAATTATGGACATTTCACACAGCTGAGCATTCATCTGGGTCTTTTTTTCTGTTCTAAACAAAATATTTCTTTTTTCTTTATTTATTTTTATTAAATATGGGTTCATTATGGTTATGTCTGGTCTAAATCCCTGGTGCCTCTTTATTGTCAGTTTTTAGACAAACATGGTTGAACTTCATCATGATCTGATGAAGTAGATTCCATTATGAAGTTTGTACTTAAAAGTATAACTAGGGGTTATCAAACTTGAGTCTTATATTACTTAGACTTCCTATTCTGTGTGTTAAAATGAAAATAATTAAACTGGGCCCCAATTAAATCCTGGAGACTATAACTATTGGAGCCAAGGGTTGGCCAGTGGTGGCCACAACCACCATCCAATTACACCTGGCTTCCCCACACAACGCATTTATAGAACTATGATTTCATCTAGAAAATTATATTTCGTGATGCAGGCAGTAAATCAGTCATCTCTAAACCGTATGCAGATTTTCATTCAAAATGTATCTTAAAATAAAATAAAATAAAATGAGTAGAGCAATAGCAACATTAAAAATCAACCCTCTTCTACCTCACTCTATAGTTCCAAACTACATCCAAGAACAAAGGACTTTGTTCTACCATTTGATAACCAACGAAACAGAAAAAACATCAATACAGGCTTAGCATCAGAAACTTTACATTTTCATGTCACTTAATCTCATGTACATTTTCTATTTCATTTAGCTGTTCATCATTCTCTCAATTCTGATCAGTATCCCAGTCCCTGCCAATGGAAATATTTCCACGCATGATGTGGACACTACCATGCTTCAGTTTGAGGGTGGCCCTCTTGGATTGATGATGGGTTTGGAGCTTGTCCTAGATTATCATCTTGATGGCCAAAAGTTACAGTTTACTCTCATCTGACTCGAGGGCATTCTTCAAGATGTTTGAGGAGCCTTCCAGAAGGCTTTGTGGCTAACATTTTAGTAAAGATTTT
Organism: Melanotaenia boesemani; assembly: GCF_017639745.1. Classification (NCBI taxonomy): domain Eukaryota; kingdom Metazoa; phylum Chordata; class Actinopteri; order Atheriniformes; family Melanotaeniidae; genus Melanotaenia; species Melanotaenia boesemani. Next base: position 22,440,792 of record NC_055693.1, read on the forward strand.
TTTTTTTTTTTCCTCTCCAGGCAATTCTTCTATAATACCAAGGACTGTGGAGTGTGCTGTTTATGGTCCTATGGAGAGATGTGCTAGTCTGTGAACCTTTTCAAACCAGGGCTAATGTACCTCTATAAATACCAAGATCATGTTGCACACAGATGGACCTTATTCATCTAATTATGTGACTTCTGAGGTCATTGGTATCACCAGATTTTATTTAGGTTCCTCATAGCATAAGGAGTGAGTACATTTACATAAACCTTTTTTTTCTTTCTTTCAAATACGTGCTTGTTTTTTTTTTTTTGTTTTTTTTTCTTTTTTTGCTTCACTAGTTTGGGCTTTCACTCATAAGACAACAAAACTGGGCATATTTCAGAAGCCGCTATATTGCATGCATGCATTTAAAAAACAATAATGAGACATCCGTTATGATACTACAGTGAGACTAATGGTCCAAGACAGTATTTCTGGCTCTGCCACTCCTACCAGCTGACACTGGGTGAAAGGAAGGCGATACCTCAGACAGACTGCAACCTTGTCACTCAGTTTGTTAAATTTTTGTGATTAGACATCATAGAATATTGTCTCTGGTTATTGGCATGACATTAACCTTTGATGTTATCCAGTGATATGGGCAGCTACAGCTCCACCCATTCGACAGTCATAAATTATTTAACAAGTTACATGAGTGGTGATAATTGTAAATGAGCATGCTCTTTGAATAATTTGAAAAATGTGAGTCAGCTGCACTTTGGTTAATAAATTAGTTCAGTCTTTTGAGTGGGGAAATTGTGGAACAATTTCTAGAGTGCCTCCCCATTCATAACAATCATGACTTAAATCCGCTTGTATTAAAAACACACAGAAAGATTTGATCATGGCTCTTCAAACTACAAAAAAGAGAGGGAAAAAGTCTGGGAATTTTATGCTTTCATGCATCATGACAAGTCTGCATCAAACTAACTTGATTAGAATCAACATCACATATTTATTTTATATTTAAAAGATTAGATTATTCAACTAAGTTCTGCCCTGATTTTCTAAAAGAGTCTAATATCTGTTTATTCATTCTATAAAACTTTCTACCAATTATAAAATGTGTTTATATGGATGCTTTAATTAAGTGGTTTTTGAACCCTATTTTGGTGAAAATTAAAAACTCCTGCTCTTTACTAGTCGCTCCTGTTGACAGCTTTGAAGTAAATGGCAGCTCATGTGTCAGGCACCAGTTTCTGAAAACTTTATCTTAAAATTGTCTCAGAGGCTAGTTATGATAAAACTAATATAGGACACTATTACCACAGAAAAGTATTATTGCCAGACACCTACCGCCTCTTTCATTTATTACAAGACCATGCAGCCTGCTGTCTCATCTTACCCCAATTAATTGTGAGATGCAAGCTGTCAATAGAAATCATCTTCACTTTTCCAAAGCTAAATGGAATATTCTATACTCATTACACCCATCAGTTAGAAGAAGCTTAACTTTTTCTGCTGTAGAAGATTGACTGCAGAGCTCTCAAAATACCACCATTTAAAAAAGTTACAATTTTCTAAAATACTAATTATTTGAGAAACAGCTGTTGTAATTTAACATGAAAATGTTACATAATTTCATTAGGTATTAAAAATGCAACTTTTAAGACATCCAAATATTTAAAAATAGATATGTATTTAAAAAAAATCATTTTGGATCATTATAGAAACTTTATAGAGACTGGAAAATTTTCAGATGAGTTCATGTTTCCATCTGATTTACTTTTTTGACAAAAGTTGCTGGCCACTTGATATTTTTTCTTGGTTGTCTGTTGCTTTTCCACTCTACATATAGTATTGTTTAAAAAAATGAAAATAAAAATGCATTCATTATAACATCACCACAGAGAAGTTGGTTAATTAAAAATGATGGTTCACTTCAGTTCCAGTATACATTTTCTGTCTTAAAACAACAATGGAGTCCAGTATGGTTCAGTTTCTTTATTAGCTTGTGGAAGAAAACAAAGAAATAATTCAATCAGCCTCTCATCAACTTGATCCATTGGGTGTTGTTTTTAAAAACACAAATTCAGCTTTGCAATCCCCGAACTAATTAGGCCTTGCATCAGGCTCAAAGAATTAATTTATCAACCACATTTTATGCTATAATAATATGTGTTTAGCTATATAAATTAAGAAATAAATTTAACCATTCACAAAGAACCTCAATTAAATATTGCTTTAGAAACATGAAGACAATAATACAATAACTTGTATTCCAAAATCATGGTTTGCTATGACAAACTTTAGTGTTTGGTCCTAAGAGTCCTAACTTCTGAAAGCTCTCACAGATCAAAAATGATCAGTGCTTCAGTATTTATATTCAAACTCTCTGTGTATGTGTATATAAAACAATGATTTGGGCAAGACTGTATTTTCTAAGAAAACAGTGAACAATGCTTTTAATAACCTGTTATTTGCTCATATTCTGTCACATCTTTGATGCCAACAGGCAGGGGCAGGGGAATGGTTTATAGTCTAAAAGAAACTGTTGTTGACAGTTAAATTTAATTGTGGCATTAGTTGCTTTATGAATATTAAACCTTTCATGTTTGCATTGAAAAATCTATATATATATTTTTTAACATATAAAAATTTACTTCTCCAGACATGTTCCATTATGCTTTTTTATTTCTTAACCATGTCTTACATTTTATGTAATTTATTTTAATTAATCCTTCAATTAAAAAAAAAAAGCTATTTTGTTTCTATTACATGGACAATCTAGAACAGAAAAGCTGTATAATTTTCTTTTCTTGTTTATCTGAGAATAACTTGGGAATTACAAGCATACTAATCTTTAGCCTAATACACAGGAAAGGAGCTTTTAAACATGGTGTCCACTGTGGGGTTAAGCCTATATTATATTGCACATGCAACCATCATGCTTAAATGTAAAATGTGTGGATGACTAAAAGCATTTCTATGACAAACTTCTAATATTTATTTACTAACTTCAAGTTGGGATTTCTTTTTATGTATTAGCTAATTAAAAAGTCAGTAACTCTTATAATTATGCCTTCTTCAGCATAATCATATGCAAATAATTTGCCGCCAGAAATGCCTTTAGACGGAAATTTATTCTCCCCGTGATCATGTATTCTGTTAAAACAATGACAATGTTAATTAAACGATCTGGCAAAATGCAAATGTTGGCAAAAGCAAAAAGTTTATGTTAATAAGGCATTTAACTTCTTCTAAAGAAAATATCTGACCTTTAAAAAAAAATTCCATGTGCCGCAACAGACATTGTTTACATGGCTCTGTGTATAGCAGTATATTGTTTAGTTAACCCTTTAATGCAATGTGTCCATTAATGATTGTTTATTGGTCTATGCATTGGTAAGGACTGTATATTTGCAATTTAGCCACTTCAAATCAGCCACCGGACATTAGTGAGTCATCTAATAAACTGCCACTATAAAATTTAATATACATCCATTGTAATTACCACATTTGCCTCAGTGTTAAACAGGAAAATAAAATGATAAAGCTGTTTCTTTATATAACATGTAAATATGATAACATATTGTTTTATAGATTTTTTAGAGAATATATATATATATATATATATATATATATATATATATATATTCATGTATTAATGAATAAACTGCATATTAATAAGTAGTGCTATGACTGATCCACATCTAAAATAGTGCATATGGCAAATTATCCACATTGCATTTATTAAACATGTTTGGCATCACCATTGCACATATTACACATATTATGAAAACAGTGTTAAAAATTATGAGAGCAGCATATCTCCATTTCACAACCTCACAGCCTCAAGCAACACTACAGGTGGAAAATTGTGTTTCACACGAGTCCATTTGGTACTGATAACCTTTATAGTTCTTAAAATGATCATTTTAAATTTGTATTTTGGCTTTACTTTATTTGCTTTTGTTTCTATGTTTAACGATGTGACACAGATAAGAATGATGAACACAAAAACTTGAAACGAGAGGCTGGATGCTTTCTGTAGTGCTAAATGTGCTTTACATACAAATTTATACAAGAAACACATAGTCTGGCATTCCATGCTTCTCATGTGTGTTTTACATATGTTAATACAATAATAGAAATAGTAGCAGTATCTTTTTGGGTGTGTTTAAATATATTCCAAGCTAATCTTTAACATTTAACAACTAATTACACGCTGTACAGAATAAAAACTCCATAAGAGAAACTACTACAGCTGCTCTGCATGCAGCCCTTGAACCAGTTTGATCAAATTCGGTCTTCACTGGGCATCTTGCCAGCTAATGCTTCTATCTTCACGAAGCAGGTAGAGAGAGCTGATGGTGACATGGTGTGCTTCTGCTTGTGCAAATAACCCAGCGGTGGCACAAGTGATACAGCCAAGCTTAAAACAAGGACATAGGTCAACGAGTGGAAAAAAAGGTCCTCTAGGAAGTGGAGACTATTTTAATTTAGCTCTTCTCAAATGAATGGGAATAATATCAATTTATGGATTTTTTTTTTTTTTTTTGACATTTAAGTATGCTGTCATCCAAGTAGTTATTCTACAGGAATTTTCTCACCTGTATAATGAGCCTAATAACAAATTATTTTAAAAAAGGTTTAAAACAGTATTATTATGTGCAGAGTCTATTTGTTCCACTTAAATGCAAAAACAGACGAATAAGAAACAGATTTTCAGGTTTTTAGTATTCTTCATGTACCTCCAACCCAAACCGAAATAGATAACAACAGGCAAGATGAATAAAGAGAAACTTACTCTAGAAAATGAATGAAATTTCCTGTGTCCTTATAAGTCATTTATTATGTCGCTCCTGGGCTGTCAGTCATATTTTTTCCCAGCTCCCCTCCTTCACAGCAGCAATTGGCAGCTTTACATCTTCCCAGTGCCAAACTGCGTTGTACTCCACATGACAGATGCAGCAGCCCTGCTTTTGTAAGAGAAGACATGGAGAGAGGGGAATGTCAGAGGGCTGACTTTTTTTTCACATCCTGAAAATAAGAGAAAATCTAATGTTTGTGTCTATACAGATTTCATATGCTTTTTATTCATTTTTTTCAGCAGTTTTACGTTAACATGTGTATAAGTTGTAGGAAACATTGGTTGAGATCACCCTAAACTATATGGTATCCATGAATGTGGAGGAAAGAAGCTTCTTTAGCTAACAAATAGTCAGTAAATCCCTAAATCGGTTTCTTGTTGACTGCAGAGACTTAATTATACAACATTGCTGCAGCTTGAGTACATAAAAACTTGCATGGCAGTGCTAGTGGCTCACTTATCTTATCATGACCAATCCACAATGAGCAGATAAAAATTGAACAGTGAAAATAATGTAGCAACACAAAAAACAAACCAGAAAGTTCAGTATAATTCTGAAACAATGCAGCTATGAGTCAGTGAATGAGGCAGCTCTCCTTGTTTTCTGAATCTTTGTAAAGGCAGGTTTTTTTTTTGTTTTTTGTTTTTTTGTTTGTTTGTTTGTTTTTCTTATAAAGAGTAAAGCTGATCAGAACAGCAGAACAGACCACGTTCATGCTGGCTTAGTGGGGCTTATCTTCAGATGGCCTTGAACAGAAAAGGTTTGCTTTGGAGCATTTCAGAATGGAAGCAGATGATTTCTTTGTTGAGCAAAAAGACAGTTTGACACTGTAGCATATGTCAATCACTGAATCTACATACATGAACACAGAGGCACGCACTCCAGCAACATCTCCCATCATGGCCCCTATTTTGTTGCACAGCTGAGAATACATCAGTGCAGCAGTAATTATCATTTATCTTCCTGCACAAAGTAATCTGCCTACGGTTGGGTTTCTTCTCAAGCTCATTTAAGGATAAGGATTGTAGAACTGCACTGTAATGCAGACTAAGGCAATTTCGTTGTCTTTAAAGAGCACAATCATACTGCAGGTACAAGGAAGCAGAGCAGTTCTCTGATTTACTTTGCAATAGTAATTTGTTCAGGATTAGATTTTCAGTTTTTGCAGCATTGTCTCTTCTTCCCACCTGTGCCTTTATTATTTTAAGTGTTTGGTAAAATTTTACTCTCCAAAGCAAATCTGATAGACCTATTGTTCCATTTCTAAGTTTGGTATTTTCAACAGTGACTTTGGGATTGCAGGCCACCTTAAAGGGGCTTCCTGTAAATGTAGAAACTGTAATTTTGCCACCACAGATTCCAAATTAATTATTGTATATATATATATATAAATATATATATATAGGTTTAAAACTTGGTTTTAGGGTCAGTATTAGAATTAGGTTTTGGTTAGCCTCAGAGCAATGGTCAGGGTTAGACATTCATTTTTGAGGTAAAGGGCTAGGAAATTGTGTCAAGGTAGGTTCACCACCCAGCAGTATAAACCAGACATGTTTGTGTGTCTGTGTGTGTATGTGTTAGCATGAATTATTGACCATAAAAATTTGATTTTGCTCATGCAGCAAAACCATTACACTAAGTACAGATCATCCAGGCAACTCAGTGTGACTAAGGGATGGCCAGTGCCCACAACTTGTTTAAAGTAGCTGAACAAGAGTCATTATGCTTCTGCACATTTCTTTTCATATTCACCCACAAATTATTGTGAACACACCTAGTTTTAACATCTACTACCAGCAGCCCTTCAACATGAGTTGAAATGTTGCATGTCTTAACTAGAAATGAACCATCAAAAACAAAAATATGTTGAAGTAAACCATATCAACACACTTTCTCATAGATTAGGTTTAAGTGAACTCAAATCACTTAACTTATTTGGCTGTCCTGTGGCCTTGCCACCCCACTCAGCCACCCACTAAGACCCCATCCTACCTCTCTGCAATCTAACATTCTCAACAGAGACCTTGGCTCAGAGTTTGGCTGCCTCTGCTAGATCACCACATTAAATAAAATTACTGTACTTCTTGGGTTTCTATAGCAACAGTTTCCACTCATATCTTCAGGATACTGAACAATGTAGAGTGAAGAAGAGCTGCAATGACAGTCATATCTGTGGGATTTTATTGAATCAAAGTGATTGACTAAATTGATGTACAGCTACTAGTAAGGGTTTGCATACAGAGCTGTAAATGGAGACATTTTTAGATTTGCCTAACTAGTATTCAACAGAAATTATATGTAGCAGGTTTAAAGTGTGCTTGGTAGTTCAATTTTTCTTTTTTTTTGTGTAAGATTGATTTGAACAACTAAAATACTTGAGTGACACAGATGTGCAGTAGTCATACTGCTGGATATTTAGTTTATCAGTCTAATCTAAAACCTATACATATCCATGTTCAAAAAACAGCAATTCGTGTGAATTAAATTTATTTAAGTGCGATCAAACATACACTTTTTATCAACTGCATTTGCAGTGATATTGTGTCACAACTCTCAGTTATACATTTGTTTTACCATAAATCCCTTTTGGGCTTTTTAACAATGTTTTATGGATTTTTTTGTGCATGTGTACAGTCGACAAAGTTGTAAAGCTCCAGTCCACACCCATGGGAGTTATTCTTCCCCACAGAAAACACTAGCAGTTCAGATTATTCTCTGTTAATAAGTGATACAGTACAATTATGCCTGTCTTTAGTGGCCCACATTGCAAACCTGGAGCATGTACTGAACAGCTACTTCTTCATTTTCACCAATCATCTGACCAGTCGGTGTAGACTGGGCTTTTCAAATATGTGCTTTAAAGAAACAGAAGTTTAAACAAAGTGTTAAAGACTAAGGGTGAAAAGATTTCCATTGAAACAAACAATAATAATGATATAAGAGTAAGTATAAGAACAATATGAACTTTCTTTTGTCACAGTTTCTCTCTCTTTCTCTCTCTCTTCAGGTGCGGAGTAACAGAAGTAATACAATGGCAAATCTAGCAGGCAGCACAGATATGAGAAGACGGTCTGCTGCACACTAAACCAACTGAATGCAACAGTACGTTGAAGTATAGACAGGTAGGAACAGATTACCACTTTTTTACCTTTTAAAACTTTTGTTGGCAATGGAAGATTTTCAAAATCTGAAATGCTATGTGGCCTTGAGCAGAGCCTTTAAATCCCTTAATGTTTAAAACACATTTTTAAATTCATCTTCTTTTTATACACTTTGCTATCTTTGCTACCTGCACAGCCGAAGTATTGGCTTTGAATGTTTATAAGGCAAGAGAATGGTTAAGAAGTTGGGAAAAAATCCTCAAACTCGTTGGTGGACACCAGCGGTGAATGATGCTGTGAAGCTGAAGAAGGAGTCCTGTCAGGACTTTTTGGTATGCGGGACTCTGGAGGCAGTTGACAGGTATTGGCAGGCTAAGTGGAGTGTGGCTTCAGCGGTCGCTGAGGCAAAATCAGGCATAGTTTAGGACAGCCCATGGAGACCGACTTTTGGACAGCTTCAAGAAGATTATGGTCCACCATTTGGCAGCTCAGGAGAAGAAAGCAGTGCACCATCAACACTGTGTACAGTGGGGATGGGGTGCTGCTGACCTCGACTTGGGATATTGTGTGTCAGTGAAATGAGTACTTTGAAGACCTCCCGATTCCCACCAACACATCTTCCGATGAGGAAGCAGATTCTGTGGACCCAGGGGTGGGCTCTCCTATCTCTGGGCCTGAAGTTGCAGAGGTGGTTAAAAATCTCCTCTGTGGCAGTCCCTGGGGTTCTTCCAGAGTTCTTTAAGGCTGGATGCTGTGGGACTGTCTTCGCATTGACAGCATCACATGGACATCAGGGACAGTTCCCCTGGACTGGCAGACTGGGGTGGTGGTCTGCCTCTTCAAGAAGAGGGACCGGAGGGTGTGCTTCAACTCCAGGGGGATCACACTTCTTAGCCTCCCTGGTAAAGTTTATTCAGGGGTCTTAGAGAGGAAGGTCCATCGGATAGTTGAATCTTAGATTGAGAAGGAGCAATGTACAGTAGTTTTTCGCTCAGTCATGAAACAGTGAACCAGCTCTACACCCTCTTGGAGGGGGCATGGGAGTTCTCCCAACCAGTCTACATGTGCTCTGTGGACTTGGAGATAGCATTCAACCATGTCCCCCAGGGGCTCCTGTGTGGGGTGCTCCGGGAGTATGTAGTAATAGACCCCCTTGTTTGAGCTGTCTGGTCCCTGTTAGACCTGTGACAGAGATTGGTCGTAAGTCATACTTGTTTCCAGTTAGGGTTGGACTCCGCCAAGGCTGGCCTGTGTCATAGATTCTATTCATAACATTTATGAACAGAGTTTGTAGGCACAGCCGATGTGTTGAGGGGATCTGGTTTGGTGGTCTCAAGGTTGGGTCTCTGCTCTTTACAGATTATGTGGTTCTATTGACTTCATTCGGCTGTGATCTCCAACTCTCATTGGAAGTCTGGGCTTGCCTGCTTGGGCAGCTGCCTCTGCAACCCAACTCCAGATAAGCAGCTAGAAAATGGATGGATGGAAGTCTACTTTAGTAAAGAAAACATATATGACAGCTCTGTTTAGAAAAAAAAAAGAATGGTGTCTTTCTGCTCTGTAAAACGTGAAAACTCTTATATTGAAACAGTTTCTGATGAATTACAAGTTGCATTTTCTTGCTAAATATATTTAGCAATTAGGATGAAATAAATTAGCTTTATTTTAGATTTTTAGTAAGGGTGGGTTATTTTTGACTCGTAGGACAAAAGGTGTATACAGAATCTAAAGACAACAGACGGGTTAAGTGGAGATTTTTGGATACAGATTTCTAAATACAAGTTTCCCAGCTTCTTTTGATGTCTAATATCCAACTCTTCTTTAATTTTGATTGCAGAATGGATTTCCCCAATTGGACTGAAGGAGTATTTGACTCAAACAGCAGCAGTTTTGACTCCTTTGGGACTGCTAAACTCCCTCCCAGTAAAATCCTACTTACCCTAACCCTTTCTGTGGTTGCCATTCTAACTACATTCTTCAACTGCCTGGTGATCACAGCTATCGCTGTAACTCGCAAGTTGCACCACCCAGCCAACTACCTCATCTGCTCATTAGCAGCAACTGACCTGCTGGTGGCAGTGTTGGTCATGCCCTTCAGTATCATCTACATCCAGAAGGAAAAATGGGTCATGGGTGAAGTGGTGTGTACCATCTGGTTAAGTGTGGACATCACTTGTTGCACATGCTCCATCCTGCACCTTGCTGCAATCGCCATTGACCGTTACAGGGCCATCACTGATGCTGTGGAGTACTCTCATAAACGCACTGGGGCCAGGGCTGGTGCAATGGTGGCAGTAGTGTGGCTCTTGTCCATCCTCATCTCACTTCCTCCTCTACTTTGGCGGCACTACAGCGATGATGAAGAGCATAAAGACCAGTGCATCATCATCCACCATCACATGGCCTTTACTCTTTATTCCACACTTGGAGCATTTTACATTCCCCTGCTGCTCATTCTCATTCTCTATTATAAGATCTACCAGGCTGCTCAGACCCTGTACATGCGCAGGGAGGCCAGCAGAGCTAGCCGTCACTCATGTATGACCAATGGGAGTATGATCCCCTCATCTTACCCTGCTGGGGATGGTGAGGTTGATGGCGGGCCTCAAAGTCCAGCGCCTACAAGTCCTCCAGAAAAGTCTTTCTCTGAAGCCTCCACTGACGAAACTCCCCGTGAACGGGTGCGCATCTCAAGAAAGGCTTTGCAGAAGAAGTCACGCAGACAAGAGTCATGTAGTGAGTCTCGTCGAAGTCACTTCTACCAAGGTCCTCGGATCTCAGGCTCACGGGAGCGAAAGGCGGCGTCAACATTGGGTTTGATAATAGGGGCCTTTGTCATCTGTTGGCTGCCATTTTTTGTCAAGGAAGTGATTGTGAACACCTGTGGTTCTTGCAGTACTTCTGTGGAAATGGCTGACTTTCTTACATGGTTGGGTTACCTTAATTCTCTGATTAACCCCCTCATCTACACCATATTTAATGAAGACTTCAAAAAAGCCTTCCAAAGACTTGTTAGGTGCAGTCATTATCTCTGATAGTAAGATGTGATCAAACCTGCACACCATTTAAGATATGTATGTAACAGAGAAGGAGCAAAGGAAGGGTCAGAGAATACTGAATGAAAGCTGACCTATATACCTTAGAAAGGAGGATCTTGTTGCATGAAAGGACTGGTGGCCATTTTCAGACACTCCATCAGCCACTTTAACAGCCTAAATGGCATCAGCCCAGCAATGAGCTTTGCACTAAAATTCCACATTGAAATTCAAGCTCTACTATTAATAGAACAGCCTACAATCTTCTTGATGTTAACTGGTGTGTTTGAAGGGACACTGACATTTGTTTTGAGAGAACGGGCCTTAGCTGACTTTATTGATTTATAGGTTCCAAGCATTAGTGATAAGTCTCCTATGAAGGTCTTCAAATAGCTGACCATTATGTCTGTTTCATCTAATAACTCCCCTTCTGTCAGCCCAACACTATTGACTAAAATATGTGTATAAATTATGTGTATAATACAGCAACACATGAAGTCATTATTTCATGTTGCCAGGATGTTATAGAAGATGACTTTACACTGACTGTCATTACCATCATTAATAGAAGTATTTGTTGTAAAAAATGGTATCAGCCCTGCAAAACATCCAAACAAATATTATATAAACATTTGCAGCTTGCTGGGAAATTATGATTATAGCTTAGATTATTTGAAAGTCTAGAAATGCTTAAACTGGTGTGACTATCATTAACTTCATAATGCCTGTCCATAATATCCTGTTTAAATTTTTAGGCAAAGAATTAAGTCAAAATGCTTAGCAAGGTGAGTCTCATCAGCCATCTTGGAAAACCGTCCATGCACTTATGTCAGGTTAACAAAATCAGGCCTTCCTATAAATTAATGAGGAGAGAACTAATAGGCATTGGGGCCTGGAAACAAAATATGCTAAAAAAAATGCCTGTGGAAGTTGATGATTTTGTCCTTCTATCCCTCTGCAGTACATGCACAAGTTCTTACAACATCATCTTCATTTAGGTCTCCAGTTATAGTACCATGACAAGCTCAAAGTCAGTGATCATTACCAGGAGTTTTAGACTGTGTGTGTTTAAGGAAAATAGGGGGTTTGTTTGACTTCAAAGAGTACAGTTAAGACTGATATAATTTGACAAATTTGATTTAATTATAAGAAGGTCTACACTGGACGGAGAAAACTGCTTTGTATGCTGCAAACTGTAAGACAATGAGCTGATGACAGTGAATGAATATGAGTGGTTGGACTAGGCTGTACCACTAAACTAAGACATGAATGATGTAATTAAAGCATATTACCTTCAGTCAGTGCTTTTAAAAACTGCATTAAAGGTGGTTAATAGACATCTTACTGTATTGAAAATGTAAGCAAACAGTAATGATGGTATAGCTAGGAAATAGACTAAATGGCTTTGGTTACTGATCTATAAAATAATTTCTGTTGTTTTGACAGTCATGTTCAAACAACACTGGCTAGCTTGACAGTTAAAGTAGAATGTGGCCATGCAAGTAAACTCATCATCTTTTGTACAAATAAGTTTGCATATTTATAAGAATTATTATGTTAAAATGACTTGTAATTTAAGCAGAGAATAAGTATGAAACAAAATGAGAACTCTGTGTTATTTTCTGACTTCTCTCCCCACAATGTAATCTATGAATCCATGCAACATGTCTGACTGAACATGCCTGTCTGACTCAAGTACATGTTAAAAGGTGGCCTCTTGGGAAAACATATCAATGGCATGAAGGATACATTAGATTTGCAAGGTGTTTCATTTGACATAATTTACAGCTAAAATAAGTGTAGAGTTTTTAGAACTTATGGTACCATCTAATATATATTTTAGTCATTGTTTGAATTGCTAGTACATGTGACAGCTACAGGCATGTCACATTGCATTTGATGATACAAATGGGACAACATTGGCTTTGGCCATACTCTACTTTAAATAAGCCACAAAACTGAAAAAGAGTCCAAACATAAATTGTTTGTAGTTCTAAAGCTTCACACTGCTTTTATTTACATTCCAAGTAGTGCACTGCAAGGTTTGTGTTTAATTGGACTGACTGCCTGTCTCTGTCAGAATAGGCAAAGAACAGACAAGTTCAAGTGGTGCTTTATTTTCCTTAATCTTTGATTGTGAGCTGTTGCACCAAACAAAGATAGATGTGTAGTTTATTTGTTATGAAATCAAAGAATAGTTTCAGACAAACTGCAAGTATTTCTGAGAGCAGAGAACTGCTGCTTACCACAAAATGCACATAACTGAATATCAGTGTTGAGGAAATGAGTGACTCCCAGTGACAGTGGAGGGTGGATACCTTGGATGAGCCCCACAATACCCTGGCCCAATGTAACTCCTGGTCATAAATGTTAATGTTCCATGGTACTTCTTAAAGTTTGGGTGATATCCTCTCTGCATGCCTACTCAAAGTAACTTTTGCATTGTCTTCTGAGTCCTGCAACCACACAGCTGCAACTGCCATGAACTGTGCACATGCATCAATGTAACTGATTTGGCCAGTGATAAACATTTCATGGGTGAGGGGGTGATACATGTTCCTTTGCATAAGAGAATAATTCCACTTATTTGTATGGAGTCTTTAAATACAGTAACAGGTCTCTCAGTTATGATGTTTCTGTCTGAGTATAAAGAAATTTTTTCAGATTTTTTATGCTCGAGGATTACTAATCAAATAAGGAACTGCCTTTTTAGCCAGTATCACAAACTTGTGTATTCTTTTTGAGTATTTATCTATTTATGTATCTTTCGTGGAGCCAATAAACACCTCATGCATGTCTTAAACATCACATTGTAACATTTGATTAATTGAACGTAAGAGTCACTGGTGGAGAAATCCTCATAATAGTACTCCCACTCAAATCCTTGGAATAGAACTCCTTTTCTTTGCTGCCTTTGGGAGAACACGATATGTTGATAGCAGTGCTATGAATAAGTGAAATGTGATGGTGAGCTGAATGCCACTGAATAACACAAGGTGTGCAATATTCTTACATACAATTCAGACATGGTGACCATTTCATTTTATTTCTGTATCCCTGACAAAACATTCAACTAAAAACTTTCCACATAAGAAAAGACATTCCTGTTTAATTCTTAATTTTGATAAACTGGTTAAGGGAGTATATCAAGATGTCCCTGTATGTAAGGAAAGAGTGGTACTGGAATTGTTGAAATTATGTTTTATTTCTAAGCTGTCAACAGTCTGTTTATGTAACTTGACAGATCATTTTTCAAATTCTAATGTGATGACGCCCCCTTCTGGCTAGCAGAAGGACTTAGGACTTGAAGGTTTATGATGAACTCCATCACTTCTTTTCACAGCTGCTGCAAAGAGATTCGTGTATCCAGATACATGATATTGTTCATTAAGCATCATCTGTTAAACTAATAAAACAGTTAACAATCTGTGTCCTTGTTGTCTCAAATATTCATAGAAAAGTTATGTTTTATGTAAAATTCATCATTTATATACATAGCACAACCTAAGTTGATTTAGCTCAATACAACCCAATTAACAATTGTGGAACAGTTTCAGAATAATGCTCATACACTTTTCATTTGGAAATCACAGATACCAGCAATCATTTCAAAAGCCTGCATCTCTGATGTATGGGGTACATTAGTACCAAGGGAACTGATAACTTGCACATGCTGAAAAAGGCATAAAGGCTGCAAGGTACATTCAGATTTTAGAGCAACAAATGCTCTAGACAATGTCTGTTTTTGCAGATGGCTTTAAATATTTCTGCTAGACAATGATTTGCTGCATACTCAAAGAGTCTGAGTGCTGGGCTGTCATGCCTGCCGTCAAGACTTATTAATTGAAAACATTTGCAGATCATAAAATGTAAAATACTGCAAAGAATACTCGGGACTGTTGTTCAACCTTTACAAATATTATTGTTCTGGGAGACTTACACACAATGGGTCACATACTGGACTTGGTCATTACAGACTTCATTCCCATTTACAGTCTGCAGGCCCATGACGTGAGTGTGTCATACCATTGCGCTGGACATAACATCTGCTCCATTTTCTAAACCAAAATGTAAAATCAGTAGCATTGCTCAAATCAACCCACTTACATTGTCTGAAGATTTAAAAAATCTCTCCACCATTTTCAGATCCACCAATGACTGTGCTGAATACTATAACAGCACACTTTGGAGAGTTTTAGGTAAACATGCCCCATTGAAGACTAGAACTGTTTACTTCACAGGGTCTGCTCCCTGGTAAACAGAGGAACTGCAGAGGCTGAAAACAGCTGGTTGTGTTTTTGAGTGGCATTTTAACACATCTGCCCTGACCGTACGTGAAGTTGCTCACTGAGAGCACAAAAATATATTATGCACAATCACTTAAAACTGCTTGTTCTCTGTACTACTACAATCTGATAAATAGAGCACCTGGTAACTCCAAAAAGCTATCTTCTACCATAAATCACCTCTTGAAGCCAAAGGTGCTCTCAAGCACTTCTGCCTCTGGCAGTGCAGTGCAATGAATTCAGTGAATTTGCTACTAAAGTAAACACCATCCGTAGCTCTCTGGCCCACCTCACCTCTGAACCCCATGCCAAGTCAATTCAGCCAGTGAATAAGTTTGTGGAGTTTGAAACGGTGGAGCAGGTGGAATGCACTATTCACAGGATGGGGTCCTCCACCTGTCCACTGGACCCTCTCCCTACGGAGTTGTTAAGACAGCATCTCTCTGCCATAAGCCCTCTTATAACTTTGACAATAAATTCTACCCTCATATCTGGTTAGGTTCCATCGCCCCTAAAAAAGAGCTCTTGTTAGGTCACTACTCAAAAAACCTGGTCTAGACCCTACCACCTTTTCAAATTACAGGCCCATCTCCAACTTGCCTTTTATTTCAAAGGTCCTGGAAAAGGTGGTGGTTACCCAGCTTCAGGGCCACCTAAAGACTAGTGACCTTCAAGAAAAGTTTAAGTCCGGTTTTCATGCAGCACATGGCACAGAGACAGCCCTGGGCAGAGTCACAAATGATCTGCTGATGGCAACTGACAAAGGTTTTCCATCTCTTCTAGTCATCCTGGATCTAACAGTGGTTTTTGATACAGTGGACCAGCATATACTCCTTCGCCACCTGCAGTATACCACTGGTCAGACTAGAACTGTACTTAAATAGTTCCGGTATTTCCTCACAGGTAGGTCTAAATATGTAGCCCTATGGGATGCCAGGTTGAGGCCCCATGCTGTCACCTGTGGGGTCCTTCAGGGGTCCTTCCTTGGCCCTACCCTGTTTACCATCTATATGCTCCCCCTGGGTCACATCATCGGCAAGCATCTAATCCCTTTCCATAGCTGTGCCGACGATACTCAGGTCTACCTGCAGACTCCCACCTCACTGACGGCCATCTTCTCCACTCTCTCCTTCTGGATGAGATGAGAAAGGCGTGAATGACAAAAAAAAAAAAAAAAAAAAAAAGAAAAAAGATTTACAGCTTAATGGCACAAAAACCAAGGCTATCCTTGTTGGAACTTATCATCGGGTCCAATCCTCTCCCTACACAACTATTTCATTCTCCAGCCACTGCATCTCTCTCTCCACCTCTGTGACAAACCTTGGGGTCAGGTTTGACCCAAACCTTTCATTTGACCACCACATTCAACATCTCTATAAAACTTAATTTTTTCATCTCAAAAATATTTCCAACAGGCAAAAGGAAGCTGTTTAAAGTGCTTTCCACAGAGTAGGCACATTCGGTTTCTGCCCTTGAGGTGTGAAAGTGCATGCCTCATCACATTCAAACCCTTGTAGGTTTTGAGGCAGAACTTGCAGTGGTGTGTCAAATGAGCATATTGTTGACTGCGGATTACTCTGTCCCTCCCTCTTAGTTTTCATCTGGATGAAAAGACAAAAAAGCAAATTCTATGCAAGAGATTCGGTAGAGAAAAGTAAAACATTTGAAGTTGCTCATCTAACAGCTTACACCCCCCCCCCCAGTTTTCCCTCAGTGATGCTAAAAACATCTTTGTCTCCTCCAGGCTGGATTACTGTAATGCCCTCATTGTCGGGATCTTGCTCAGGAGCCTGCAGAAGCTTCAGCATATCCAGAACTAAACTGCCTGACAAGGAGGCAACCACATAATCCCTGTTTTGCAGTCCCTGCATTGGCAGCAGAGGACAGAGTATAAGATCTGCCTGCTGACCTTTCAGTGCCTACATGACCATGTCTCTGGTTACCTGACAGAGCTACTGACTCCACACACCACCATTCCCCGTGTCTGGTCCACTGACTCAAACCGCATTTTCCCACCCCAGATCAAACTCAGCACAATGGAGTACAGGTACTTTCAGGCTGTTGCGCCATGGCTGTGAAATGCCCTGTCTGAACACCTGAGGATGCCACAGACAGTGGAGTCTTAAAAGGAAAACAAACAAAAAAAAACAAAACTTTTTTTTAGTTAGAAAGGCTTTAATATAATCAAGTGTATTTGTTAGCCGGTGAAATCGTGTGTTTTTGTCTAAAATCTGAAGTGTGTCATTATTATTATTTTCCAAAAGGTCCAGCAACTGGTCTTGGCTCCTTTGTTTTTTTTTGTTTTATTTGTTTTGTTTTTTTAGCTGTTTTTAACAAAGAGAGGATGCTTAAAAACTACAATCAAATGCAACTTTTGCATGTTACTGTAGATAAATCAAATATCATGCTGAATTAATCATGACACTCTTCAGTTCCATATAAGTACTTTTAAGAAAGCCAGTGAAGCCTGAAAGATTTCAGCATGACTGCAGGTATGCAGCTGACACTAACTTTGATTTCATTTTATGCTCAGCTCAGCTGGCATCAGCTCAGTTTTGACCCAGTGGATGGCAATATGTTAAACAGCTGTCTGAAAAACCATGCTGCTATATTTCATGTGGCTCTGAATTAGCTTATTTGATTTCCTGTAGTTATTTTGTATAAAGCCAAGATATGCCTTCCTCCTTGTGGTCTTCTAATCTGAGGAATCCCCCAAAGGTCTACATTAGATCCCACCTATTACTCCTGTTTATAAATATTACCTTTAAGGCAATTCAGAGCCATGGCACTGATTGCTATTGTGTTGCTGATGATTCTCACTTATATGTCCTGAAAAATCTGGCACCGCAAATGCAACTGAACTATGTCCTCTGTTGGTGAAGTTGAAAATGAGATTTTACAGAACTTATATCTCATCTGGATGCTTTAAGATTTATTTATTTATTTTAAAAGACATTACCATCGGAGAACTGTTTTGCTTATGAAAGTTTTCTTTTTTACCTTGTGGTGATTGAAGTCACCCTGGCTTGCTTTATTCGTTGGAACCTTGACACAGTTAACCATGACTCACAGCAATTTGTTCCTGCTTGCTGCTCTTAGAAAGATGTAGTACTGGAATGCCCTTAGTTAACAGGTAAAATGTCCAGACAGTGCAGTTGATACTAATGCTGCTAAGAAAAGAAAAACAGCAATATCATTTCTGCCCCTCTCTGACTACAAACTCTCTGGAGTTTCTGAACTGATTTTAGGATTCCAGTTCCTCTTTTATAAAGTCTTTTATGGTCTGGCTTTTGCCCAAACTGCGATCTATTTCTAACAGAGATCCCTTGGATTATTATAATAGATATCCAAGGGTAGAATATCTATTATAATATAAGGCCAAAGACACAACACTGCAAGGAAATCTTTGCATTTGTTGAAATGATTATTATACAGTGTCGAAGAAAAAAGCGCTTGATACATAGTTGCCAGGTAGGCTAAGATTTTTGCGGGGGATAGGGGACGCCATGCAAGAAACCTGGCAACCGTGTCTATGCGCTGGATACAGCAGACAGTATGGCGGACAACGAAAGTGATTTGGAAACAGACGGGCTTGAATTAGCTCTGGACACCCTGTGTCACAGATACTGCAGCAACGAGTCATCCCTGAACAGCAAGGACTACTGTTCTGAGTTTTGTGAGGTATGTTTGATAAATTTTGTGTTGCGATGCACTGATTCGGTGCCTGTTTATCGGTAACGCTATTAGCATAGCAAGCTAACAGTAGCCTTCAGACAAGCTCTATTTATCCAGTCATGTTGGCACAACCCATTAGAGGCCCAAAATAAACAGCAAACCAGGTGTTAAAAGCTTCAAACCACACTTTTGGTAGCTCAACTTAGCACCAGTGTGTTCTGCTTCAGTTTTGAACTATATAGCTCTATAGCTACTCGCTTAAGCTAAGCTAATTAACCTGATAGCATGTGATTAAACAAGGATTTAGGCATCAAGCACGTCTGTTTTGAGTTGAGATTAAGTGTGATGAAGTGTTTAGGAAACTGCATAAAGGTACTTATCAGGAGATTGATTTTTCAGCCAACACAATTAATGTTCTATTGTGTTTACCGTGCACTAGATTTCCATTCTTAAAAAAGTGGGGAAAAAGAAGGGTAAAAAAGATAATGATATAATTTATATAATGTATGTGCTTATTGTTTTGCTCTTGCTTAGTTGTTTTTGTTCAGTTTTAAAATGATCAAGATATTCTATTCCTATGAATATGAGGTAGCATCAATAGGCGCCCTTCTATAAGTTCGCACTGTATGACCACCCTTGGATATGTTTATGTGGAATCTGTAATATGGTTTGTAGTACAGTAATGTAAACGGTTACAAGACACAACATTTACAATTGCTATATACTAATAAATAGTTATAAATAAATAAAAAGTACCCTAATTTTCTTTGTTCTTTCACACAGTTGGTTGAGGAGTACACAGGGCAGTGGCACGTTCCTCTCCCTCAGCTCAAGGTGCTGCGGACTGCACTGTGCAGTTTTACCAAAGCCACTGCTCCCTTCCCAGATGACTGTCAGCACATCCAGTATGTTCTCAGCAGTCTGGCCTTGTGAGTGCTTTGTTTCTTCAATTTATTTATTTCCTTTTTTTCTTTTAATAAACAGACATACAATAGTTTCTTCTCTTATTGCACCAACCCTAACCAAAACCTATTTTACTATACTTAAACTGTTCCCATTAGGGCTATGTTTGGAACTGAGGTAACATGACTTAATTCTTTGTTTGAGATGCATATGAAATGCTCAACAGCGTAATGTTCAAAATAAAAGTTTGATAGTGAAGTGATCTACTCTTAGCAAGCAGAAATGTAAAATAACTGTAAAGGGCCTGATGGGTGGAATTTACTTACTTGAGTTTAGTTTGTGCTTAAACATCAGAGCGACACAGAACCATTAGCAAAGCTATATACCCCTTTGTCATTTTGAAATCTGCTGAACTGTGCGTTGGCTCAGTCTGTTCCACAGTTGCAAAGATCATTATACAGCAGTTGTACTGCACTCGTAGAATTGGTGCTGCATCTACCAAGTTTTGTTTTTACAAGCCATTGTAGGAATGGCACATTGGCCATCATTACATGATGTTTTTTAAATTTGGAATTAATTATTCAGAATTAAATAATTTGGAATTAAAATATTCTCCTTCGTGTTTACATGGAAATAGAAATTCCGAATTAAGGTTTACATAGAAAAACACCTTTAACCACCTTTATTCAATTCCGCTTAAGATCTGGGGGTTGGGAAGGGTTCTGATTGGGCAGGGGGCATGACCTATTTAGGTCTACCGGAAGAGAACCAAGTCTGGTCTCTGTCTCTTTTTTTTTCTTTTCTTTTGAGTACAACATGGAAGACCACATAATAAGAACCATTTTCACTCTGATGTTATAGTTTTAAAGCAGCAGCTTGACACCAGCATACTACTTCACTTTGCCCAGCTGAGGAGAAGTAGGGAGATAGAGTACTATTCATAAAGTATGTAAGTTACACTTAAAGTCGGCAGGTCCAGATGATGCAGCCTAGATGTTACTGTGATGTGAGAAAGCCGCCGGTCTGTGAAGAGTCTGATTGTGATCAGCAGTCACAGTGGTTTGTCTATAATTTGTGCCCATTTCTGGTGAAAGTTTGTAAAAGTCAGGTTACCAGGTGTAAAATGGAGACAGAGATATGAAGGGCTGTTTGAGACATTATTCAGAATTACCCTCTCACAGACACATGTGAAATTTAAGTCATTCACACATTATACTGAAACCTCTCATACATTATACTGAAATCATTCATACACTACGGTGAAACCTTTCATATATCATACTGAAATCATTCACACATTATAGTAAAACCTCTTATACACTATACTGAAATGCTCTCACATACTATACTGAAATGCTCTCACATACTATACTGAAATGCTCTCACATAATATACTGAAATGCTCTCATATACTATACTGAAATGCTCTCACGTAATATACTGAAATGCAGCTCCCTGTCTCATCCTTGACTCAGTGTTTGATAAAGGACGTTCTCAACCCTATGTTACTGTTATTTGTCAGTGTTTGAGTCAGTGTTGAAGCACAAATTTGTGGCCGGGACACAGACATTTTCAACTTGTCATCTTGTTTGCAGAAAGCATAGCAGGTGTAGATTCTGTTCAATGGCAGTGGGATTGTTTAATTCTATTGATGTGGTCATGAGTTTATGATGACCAAGTGAAGCAGCTGGCTTTTTCAATACTATACTGGCCTCAGCAGATACTATTAGAAGGGTTAGGTCTAACACGACAGCAACCGGATAACTGACAGTAGAAAGTCTAAATGAGGATACGCTAACTCGCCACCTAGCATAACTCGGCCATTAAGATATGCAGTGATGTCAAAGGAAGACCTGGACAGCACTGGACAACATACTCTTCATCTGCGTTTGGAGTATTCTCCAGGATATGCCTCACAGTGCTGTTAGGTCTTCGTTTTACAGCACTTTGTATCCCAATGGCCGAGTTATGCTAGGTGGCTAGTTAGCATGTCCGCATTCAGACTTACTACTGTCGGTTGTCCGGCTGATGTCGCGTTAACCCTTAAAAGTCTCTGCTGAGGCCAGAATAGTATTGGAGATGCCAGCTGCTTCACTGAGATTACTTCCAGGCGAATGAACAAATATTAATACATCGTAGGTCTTCACAAAACATCTGACACGATGTTCTCCAACTTCTTCTTCTTTGGTTTGTTTTGAAAATGCGCTCCTTTTTTTTTCCTACTACGTCACTTCCATTTCAACTGCAATGACTTCCTTTTTCAAGTTAAATTCTCTCTCACACACACTACTAGAATTCTTTTCCTACATATTAGTGAAATGCGATTTTTGAAATTTCACTATAGTGTGTGAATGATTTTAGTATAGTGTTTTAAGAGTATTTCAGTATAGTATATAAGAGGAGATTTCAGTATAGTATATGAGAGCATTTCAGTATAGTATGTGAGAGGAAATTTCAGTATAGTGTATAAGAGGTTTTACTATAATGTGTGAATGACTTAAATTTCACATGTGTCTGTGAGAGGGTAATTCTGAATAATGTCTCAAATGGCCCCTCATACAGAGAAGCTGGTGTGCATCCTTTCACTATATATGTCACTTTCAGCCTTACTGATCAAAAATTGTAGTGTATTTTCATTTGATTCAACAGAAATTTTATTTCACATCTGTTTTGGCACCAAGGGACTGTTGCTATGTCTTTGTCAAATACATAGCAACATGTTATGATCAGCTCTGTCTTAGATGCATTATATATATATATATATACATATATATATATGTATATGTATATATATATATGTATATGTATATATATATGTATATATGTTAGACTTAATACAAGGACAGCGGCTAATTCTTTCCCTGCTTTAATATAGATTTCTGACCAGCCCTCAAAAACACCTCATAAACTGGAAAAAGGATGAGAAAAGTTTTAATGATCTAGGTCTACAATTCAGTACAAGACAATAGTTATTCTTATATTCATTTTTAAGCTGTTATTTTCTAATATGCATAATGCATTTACAGGCACACATCTGAATCAGCTTTATTCACACTTCAAATTGTTTTAATAATTGACAGACTTGTATTTCTCCTTTTGTCTTCCAGGAGCTTCTTCGAACTGATGCTGTTTTTTAGCAAGGAGGAATTTGTGGAAGAGCCTTTAAAAGACATCCTTGACTCTTTTCAGGTGACAACACATAAGCAACCGTCCCATTAATTAGTTTTGTTATTCATACTTTACACTATCAGGTGACCCAATTGTAGCAAGTGCCTTTTAGTAAGCTCTGCTCAGTTTTAAGGTTGTTTTAACTGAAAGCCTTTGTGACCCAACCAGTTTGGTCTCACTCAAATGTTTTATCAATTAAGAAAACATCATAACATTCATGTTGCTGTTGGAAAGCTATTAAGGAGCAGGAAAGCCAAGGTAGATTTTGAAAGAGTAATTTCTTTGCAGGGGTGCCATTCTCAACTCCTGAGACACAGGAACATCTACCTTAAGCATGCGAAGCAGATCATCAAAGGAGGAGGTCCATGGGAGCATCCAGTGCTGCAAGGAATCTTAAAGGAGGCAGATTTGCCTCAAAATGAGGGTAGGTATTTATTGCTTAACATGGCACATTAAAAAAAGAACACTACATGGTCGAGTAGGCAACTTCACTCCTATAATCAGACTGACTATTGAGGAGACCCACTTGGGTTTAGTAATTTATTATGGTTTTTACAAGGTTGGACAGCAGAACGGCATAATACAAAGTGACATATAGTATCACTTCCTCTTTCACAAACCTGTTCAAGCTGGGACTGATGCTGGGACTGATGCGCCTTCGTTGTAGATCAGAGGGATTTGTGAACAGCCCGAGGCTAAATGGAAGGTCAGAGTTGACCTGCCTCTGAGGTCATTGTGCATGACACTGTGTGCTACTTATTGTTAAGTGAGAGATGGTGTGAAGGATAAATAAGATTCACATTTTATACATCTCACTACACACCAACTGGGTCCAAGTTCTGGTCACACTGCCGCTGATTCTGCAACTCTAATGGTTTGTGCAAGGACACACCGGCACAGGATGCTTGCTGGGATGTTTGGTTCATTTGTTAATGTGGAAAGGCAGCTTAGAGAGGTGCTCATTGTTGCAACTAGATGGTGAAAGGGCTTATTGCTTGTTAATTATAATCAAACCATCAATCCACACTGTTAGATTGAGCAATTTAGTCTCCACTGCTTTCTTTTAAGTTACAATTTCTTGTCTGAAAATGTGTTTTAAGATTATTTATTATTATAGTTCTCCAATAACTGGTTCCTTGTTCCCAATTTTTCTCAGGCTTTTAATAAATCATTATCTTTAACAGCATTACTGCAAATACTCCCCAAATCCTAAAACACTGTTATCTCCTTTACAGTTGAGGATTTTTTGAGTTCAGAATTGCCAATATTCTTGGAGCTGCGGGTTCGATATCTGCAAGCCTGTGAACGAATGCAGGAGGCCATGTGTCTGGCTAAAAGCTGCCTGGAAAACCAAGAGGCTGGCAAGCATCTGTACTTTCACCAGGCCTACCTGACCTGCCTCTACAAGGCCTCACTGCATGAAAACCTTCACAAAGAGGTAAGAGATGAATAACAGAACAAGTGGAGTGGAAAGAATTAGCAACATGAGGCAGTGTGCTGCTTTGTACATGTCATAATGGAGATAAATAAAAAAGGAAGCAGAAATATTGCAGTCTGTCAAGTTTTTCCAGTTCTCTGCTAATTGAATACTTGTATATAAATTAGTCCAAAAAAAAAATAAAATAAGTTTAAGTGAATAATATTTAAAGCATTAGAAAAGCAAATTCTAAAATACTTATTTAACAGGTGATGTAAAATAACTTCTGATGTCATACATGATCTGTAACCTAATTTAGTAAACTGTTGTATTTTTAATCATATCTTCTTCAGATGGCAGAAATAGACGGCCGTAATGCAGTGGAGATAATCTGCAACACAGAGAGCGTGGAAAAAGATGAGCTTTTATTGTCACTTTGTAAAGCTTTCCTCACTCGGCAGCTGCAAAATGGAGATATGTATTACATCTGGTAAGTTAGAGAATATTTAGACAATACTCAGTGTTTCTAAGATGAGGACTGCCCAGAGCATCACAATGCTTTCATTAGTTTGTCCTCTCATAATTCATACAGCTGCTATCCCTGGTTCTGGAAAACCATGCATACAGAACCACCTGTCCCTACGATTTAAAGCCACATTTCCTCCACTGTGTTTAGTCTGATGACTAATGGATGTATGCTTGATTATCTTATATTAGACTTTTTGGCCTTCTTGCAGGGACCTGGTTTTTATCTGGAGTAGGTTGCATCTCAGGGCCCATCCTTCCCGACAAGGCTTCCTGACCGAGTGCTTACAGCTGGCTTCCACTGCTACCAATGTCAGAGCCATCTTTCCCTTCATCAAGCTGGTCACCACTGAGGTGAGTCCCAGCATGACATCATACCAAACTCCATGTCAGGCTCCCCATGAAAGCATTGTGTTCATTGTTTAAAACTTCTGTATTAAACAGTTGATGAGTAGACAATCAAGTCACTTCTTTTTCCAGTAGATGTTGGATGATAGCACACTGTTTTACTTTGTCATCCTCTCTCCAGAAAAGATCATTTTTAATTTTTTATGCTTAAGCTTGTCATGTTTACACAGACAAGGCACAATTAAAATTTTACTGTTTCTCATTTTACACTTAAATATACCTGGTTAAATTTTTTTCTCGTAAGTAATTTGATTCTTGTATCCATCACATACCACCTTTTTTTCACTATTGTTTCTTTGCTTTTGATTAGTTGGGTGCCGACGGAGTCCAGGTCTGTGTGGAGCTTTGTGCCAGGGCCTTGCAGCTGTGTGATATGCAGGATGATTCTGTAGCCCAGTCCCTGGTCTGCAAGACCATTGCTTTCCTGCTGCCTCGTGATCTGGAGATCTGTCGAGCGTGTGCCCTGCTTGTCTTCTGCCAGGAACGCAGTCTGGAGGCGTACCAAACTGTCAGTCTACTTTACATGCATCCTGATCAGGAGCCACACCCCCACAGCAACCCTGTCCGGACCAACGTTCGCTTCCATATTCTGCAGGTTGGAGGAGATAAGTCAGCGTTATAGGAATGAAAGCTGTTGTGGATATGATTGCATTTTGATTTGTAACTGCTGTGTTTTATGTATTTTTATTTTCCAGATGCTGAAAGAGCGCTTGTGTTTTGACCCTGAATTTTGGAACCTTCTTACCATCAAGACTTATTGTTTAGAGTTAATGAGTGACAATGTTATGAAAGATGCTGTGCTCAGTGAAATGCAGGAGGAAGAGGAGAAGGAATACACTGAAGAGGCTTTGCCAAATAACTGCATAAATCGTTCATGTATTCTTGGTAATAATACCTGCCACTGCAATCAAGCTGCATTAGTGAAGCAAGAGGTTCCAGAAAAGCAAAGTTTAAATGGAGCAGGAAGAAAGTGTGTTGCACCAAACAATGGTCCTTTAAACAGGAGGAAATGGAGGAGAAGCCTCAGGAGGAGAACACAGGCTTTGTATGATGACGATCTTGAACTCAGTGATGATCCAGAGATCAAATACAATCTGAAATCCACCTCTCTGGGTAATAAGCCTGTGTACTCACTAAGACACAACCATACTACTGTGGAAAATTCCACCTCTGTTAGGGTTCCTCTAAACCGCAAAAGGGAATACCTGTCTAGATGTGTTAAGAGCCAAATTTTAAAAAGGAAAGGTCGAAAGAAGAGGTGGTTGCAGGGTATTCCAAGACTGGAGCAGATACAAACGGTCAAAGAGAAGAAGATCAAAATTAAAGGTAAAAAACGGGGAAGGAAGCCTTTGTCAAAACTGGAGCTCTCTTATCCAGATAATGAAATATACCTTACAGAGGAGAAAATGGACATGGAGGGCAAGGTGCATGATATGCCTTATCTAGAATCTGAACACGAAAACAAGAGTGAACAAAAAGAAAATGAACTTGAGTGTCTGAATGATCCTGTGAGGGAAAATGGAGAAAACACTAATCCTGTCTGCGGTAGCTGTTTGAGTGAAGAAAGCCAGAAGGAATCCCAAACACAGTTTGAGACCAAGCTTTCTGAAGACCAATATTGCGACCCTCAGGCAGCTGTTCCAGCCACTGAAGCCAGTCCTGAGCTTGATGGTCCACTGTTGGAGTTAGTGGGCTGTCCAGTGGAACTGTGGCACAGTTATTCCCTTAATTCCAAAAATCTTGACGACGAGAGACCACAAAGTCCAGAGTGTCAGGAATCTGATGAGGTTAATGGCAACGCAGAGGAGGAGCCCCAGCCAGAAGTGGAAACAAAAATCCCCAAAACAGAGGTCAGTTATTTGTCTTTTGTCGTACTAAAAGTCATCATAATTCAAGCCAATAATTAGAAGAGATGCACCAAAGTCGGCTCTGTTTTGGCTTCATTATGCCATGACTGCTGACCGGTTGAGCATAAATAGATCAGATGCACTTCTCGTCAAATTAGCAAGAACAGACAGAAGAAAATTGCACCAAGCTTGTTATGATAATTTATGCATGTTTACAAACAGCTAACCCAACACAGCAGCCCTTTTGCCTGCTGAAGTATGAGTTTATGGCAAGTCTTTAAAATGTATAAATATTAAAATGTTTTTTTTTTTTCTTCTTCAAGACCATAGTTGAAATGTTAGGAAGAAAATTAAAATTTTGAGATTTAAGTCTGAGTCAATGAAGCAGTTCAGCTGTAAGCTACCGTCCACACAGCACAGTATCTAAAACCATCAATACAACCGCTGACAGCATTGTTGTATGCCTTTGTAATTACTTAAGAATTAATTTGCGGTAGAGTTTTGGGATTCTTGTGTGATAAAGTCAGTCATCTGGGCTACATAGTTTCTTAATCTTGTGATACAACATAACCCGTGTATTGCTTACAGGTGTAACCACTGATACTCCTTCATTAACAGCTTAGAGGGAAAGAGGCCATTTCTTTTTGTGTTTTTTTCTATTTGAAGACTAATTTTGTGGCACAATTGCTTCACAGTAACAGTACTTATTACCATATTGTGCTTATGTGAGGAAAATCGTTCGTCTGTTGAGTTTATTGTTGACTAATTTAACTTTAATGCATAGATATGTAATGTTCAGATATGACAAGTTCTTTCTTGTTATTTTAGCCTTGTTTTCTAAGTGTTACACTTTATTCAGGACATTTTAAACTTTATGACATATAAACTATATTTTCAGCAGTGATGTTGTTCTTGACATGTGGACTTTTCTTTAAAAAAGGGGAAAAAGTACCTATTTTTTTTTTCTTCATTTGGCCCCAACACATCGCTGACAGTAAGGTAGCAGCAACCTAATTATATCAAAATGGGCAGTAGTGTAAATAACGGGAGCATTGTGGATAAAATGGTACACACATTTCAATTTCTTTGTCCAAAAAGCTTTAATGAGCTGCTGCACCTTTACTTCCTGTAACTTAATTTAATTCAGGAAAGCAATAACTTAACACTACTGCTTAATTCTCTAGTAAAGTTTAAAAAATGTTTGCAAAATATGCCAGCTTTGCTCTTAGATAATTGGGCTAAATGAAAACCTGCTGCTCATTAAAAAACCCCACTTGGTGCGTCTCAAGTAATTACTAGTTGCATACATGGCTTGTCTTTACTGAATTGTAAGCTGTTAGATGAGCAACTTCAAATGTTTTACTATTCTCTACCGAACCTCATAGAATTTCTTTTTTTGTCTTTTCATCCAGATGAAAACCAAGAGGACATGGAGGGACAGAGTAATCCGCAGTCAACAATATGCTCATTTGACACACCACTGCAAGTTCTGCCTCAAAACCTACAAGGGTTTGAATGTGATGAGGCATGCACTTTCACACCTCAAGAGCAGAAACCGAAGGTGCATACTCTGTGGAAAGCACTTTAAACAGCTTCCTTTGGCCAAAAAGCATGTTTTGGAACACATCGATGAAATGTGCAAACAGAAACCTCCTGATAAGGAGCCATGTGCAGAGGAACCCCCAGCTGCTAACGGAATAATAGATAATGTGGGAAATCAGTGCAAGGCTCAAGATGCAAGTCAGGCTTCTGTTTTAGAAGATGAAACTTCTGGACAGAAACCCAAAGCCAAGACTAAAGTGTCAAGCCTCAACAGGGAAGAGCGCATCATCAGGAATGTTCGCACCCTCCTGAAAAAGACAGCCGCAATTTACAAAAAATCAAAAAACTCCGACACAAATGTATTCAAGCAGATGGATTTCAAGGATGAGCAAGTGGTTATTGCAGATGACCTGGTGATCATTAAAGATTTACCTTTGATAAAGATGGAGGGAGAGGGGGAGGAGACAGCAGCAGAAGAAAATGGCTGCAGCGTGGACATAAAGTACCACCTGTGTCCATCAGAGTCCTGTGATAGAGTGTTTTTGAGGATCAGCTCCACACTTACAAAGCACGCTATCAAATGCCACTGTGATGAAGATAAGGTGCTGGAGAAGACTTTTGTTTGGACCAAACGCAAGTGCAGCTACTGCTTCAGGTAAGACAAAGTACATGAAGTACATGAAAGAAAAAGTTTTTCTGTTCTGTAAATGCCAAATACAAAGAAAAGCATCTTAATTTGACCCTTATTTTCAAACATTTAAAATAAATTACCTTAATTTTCATTTTGATCTGAAGACCTTTTCTGAATGCTCTTTCCTCCAACAGACAGCTACAGTTTCTTCAGCATTATAAGGACCACATGAAGCTCCACAACAATCCGCTCTCACACTTCTGTCAACATCTGGACTGTAAAGAGCGCTTCTCAACACAGCAGGAGTTAAGGGACCATATCAATATCCACCAGCCTTTCAGACCTCAGTGTCCATTTACAGATTGTGAGAAGCTTTTCACAAGTTATCAGGGTCTCTTTGACCACGAATGGAGGCACTATGTCCCTGTACCCCAAAAAGAGGAGCCGGAGTCGGCATCCAGCAAACAGGAACAGCCAAGCGCTGAAGCTCCTTGGAAGCAGAGGGTAAAAGTTGAGGAGCTTTGGCTGCAGGGTAAAAAAGTGCAGAGGGAAAGTGAAGATGAAGCGTGTGAAACAAGAACCTCAAACATTAGTCAGACTCTGCCTACATCTGATGATTGTTTAGTGAAAACTGTCAGTAATGACCACACGGAAGATAGTAAGCCCACCATCAATGGATATGAGGACGTGACCAAAAAGGTGATGGAGGAGTTGATGGCCATTTCCCATGCTGTTCCAGCTGCAACCACTCCCAGTAAGAAAGGTCGGAAAAAAAATGACGATGACATCAATGTCCGAGATCTTGAGGAGCTGTCCACTCTGGCTGAGGGATTCCAGAAGAATATAGGAGAGCCGCACATCACAGAGCACAAAACCTTCAAACCCGAAGATCCCTCCTATGCACCCTTCGTTAAAACCCCCTTCGTCCGGCCGCCGCCTTCCACTTATCTAGACGAGTCCTTACTCTCAATGCGCAAAAGGAGATCTACGGATCCTTCTGAGGGACCTCCCAAGAAATATGCTTATTACACTAATAAGAAAAAGAAAGAGTCCACCGGAGTAAAGGAACAAAAAGGAGATGCTGTGGCACCAGAGCAGAAGATCAGACATCGATGTGACAAATGTCTTTCCTCCTTCAGCAGCTTAGCAGAATTACAGAAACATCAAGCCCTGAACACCTGCTCTTCACTCTTTGGCTTTGATTCAGACGACGAAAATTAGTTTTTCCTATCAATTCATCAATTGAGCCATAACCAAAAAAAACGTGTAATGGTTTAAAACAAGGAACCGCTGGTAATCTTTGTATGAAAAAACAAGCTGCCACTCAAACAATGTGTTCTTTGCTACACTTTATTCATAGTTGGTTAAAATACTAATTTATTACAGACAGCTGTGCCAAAAAATGTAATTAGTTAATTAATTGATAGTACTTTTAAAAGCAACATCTGATACTTCAGTATTTGTTAATAGATTTCTTTTTATTAACATGGTATAATTTTACCTTTGACTTCATTTCAGGTTACTTTGTAGTATTTAGTAAACAGTTGACTTTAAGGATCTAGCACTGTATACAGTGGCTTGCAAAAATATTCATGATTTTATGTTTCAACTTCTAATGAAAATAAATTCTGTGGTTATTTTATATATATTTTTTCATAGCCAGTTGTATGTATTTGATTTGTAGTCATCAGTAACCTCATGGTGGCACTTATTGATAATGTCTCTTGATAAGTGGCATTGTGGACTGTGGGGCCTTATAAATCTCAGAATAGGTGTATAATTTAAATATCGTGATCATGTGACATATGGACTGCAAATAGGTAGGCCATATTTTAGAAATATTGCGGTACTTGTGTAGCACTGGAGATAATAGCACTGGCTTTATAATGTCCATTTACATGAATGTATATGCATACAGTTTTTTTCATTTCACCACCAATTTGGACATTTTTTTGTCGATTTATTTTACATAAATACATTTTGCAAGCCACTGTAGTCATTTATAATACTCTGTTGCCAAAGCTTTAGGGTTGCAGAGGCTGTTCAGCTGTACTCAGAGGCACTTCTTCCACATTTGGCCATTTCAGCTATATCTGAAATATTCCGTTTAAACTAACCAGGCTGTTATGGATTTTACATACATCTTCAGCAGTGTTCAGACAGCTTAAATTCTTTTTGCTCAACAAAGTCTTCCAAATAATTGATGCACCACTTCGGTATTAGATAGGAACATTTTAGAAGTGCTTGATGGATGTCTGATGTGTCCTTAAATTGCTGTACAGCTAAAAAAATTATTTTTATTGTGAAAATCTTCCTGTTCTTTGCCACACATAGCAAACATAAAAACAAGGTGTTTGAGTAAAATGTGTGGGCTGCAGTTTCTGTAGTTTGGCAGAAGTGGTTTTGCTTTTCAATTAGTCTTTTGATCAAAGAATGATAATAACTCAGTCTCTTGATAGATCTGTGACCAAATTATGTGAAAGATGCAAATCTGCTCTCAGTGTTTAATTCTCTGTACAGCATATGAATTATTCACTTTTATATGTGCCAATACTGAAACAATGTTAGACTGTGGAGATAAACAAAAATTGGTCACAGTATCAACTTGTATTGAATTTTAAAGTTGATAATTTTCAGTTTCTTGACTGTAAATACTTTTAAGATGCTTGATCAATTTTTGATCTTTTTACTGTAATGTTTTTATAGGATTGTGCTTTAATCTGTTTATTTATATGTACAGATGTTAATAGATTGGTTTTGTAAAGGGTAATAAGTACCCACTTATTTTTCTTAAAGAAAAAAGTTATTACACTTGTTTGAATAAACAATAACCAAGAAGTCTCCTTATTAAGGCTACATCTGCTGTGACTTGTAAATGGGTCAAAAAGTTGTGCATGATGCAAGAGTTACATAACTTTAGATTCCAAATTCAGGACATGTTTCTACTAGTTCAGGGGGTTTATTTAGTTTGGATTTTGTAGCTTTAGATATTTACAAGTAAGAAAAACTAACTGGGAAAATCGTAAAACCAAAAGTGGTCTCTTTAAAGCAAGTTTCATGTAATGAAACACAAAAGAAGGAGACTTAATACATGTAGTTCAGCATTGCATATTTACTGTTCAACATATTGCTTCATTAGACTCAGGAACAATATAACAATTTTATTTAAACTACTTGTTTAAAAAAGTTTTTGCATCACATTTTTTAGGTACAGAGAAAATCAACATAAGCAAATACAGTTTTTGCTCTGTTCACTTAAATTATTTCTAATGTAATGTAAACACATGCCTCCAAAATGATTCTGTCTTCAGTTTAGTTATAACGGATTCCATTAATAATGCATTTGTCCTATGCTCTGATATCAGGTCAAAATGACACTTTAATGGTCCAATTAGCTCTTATGGCTAAGCTTACAGGCTGTGAGCAAAGCAGTGAGACAGGCAGCCCTGCAAGAGGCCATCATTCAGGACTATTCAGGACTAGAGTTTTCTACTAACCCATGCAGCAGTGGCATTCCAGCTCTGACACGTACTGATGCAACTGTTTGCTTTAGTGCTGCTTGCAGATTAAAGAAATACTACACATGAAAAACATGATAATATGTTGTGTAAAGACAAACGCTTTCACATCGGCCTGAAAATTTTAAGACAAGAAAACATGCAGCATTGATGACATTAAATAACCTGGACACACATTTTTCATTGACCTGAGAAAATAATGAGAACAGATTATAAATAAACTCATGCTGGCCATCACAGGATAAATTAACCATGATATATTTAGCTAAAGTAATTTAAGGCAAGGTAAATTCAGCTTTGCAGAATTGTTTGGGTGGAAAAAAAAAACATTAAAATTGCATTAAATTAACGACCAGCCAATTGGGCCATTTTCTCTTTTTTTTTTTTAATAATTAGATTGAGAATGTTTTCATTTTAGCAGACATGCTGGGATAAATTGCTGGAAAAATGTAGCTCAATATTCACAAACAGACCAAAAATTAACAATTGTATTTCTGGGAGAAAACAAACAAACAAACAAACAAAAAAAAGAAACAACACATACAAATATATCTCAGTAGTATTCAAAGTTGGCAATAAACATGCAAAGTGTCAGTGTCAGAATAAGTATTTTTTTTATATATATATAAATGTAACTGTGCTAAAAACACAGTGGTAGCACTTCACTCCAAATTCTAATGGAAGACTTGGATCAGAAAGGTGGTGGGTTAAGTATAAAGAGAAGAAGAATAGAATCACTTTTGGGCTCAGATTAAAAAAAAAAAAAAAATCACACAAATGTGGATTATTAATGCTCAGAAAAGCAAATGTTTTTACAAAAGTAGTCTGTGGCCACATGCTGAGTTTTAGATTAATACCCATTTTAAGTCTCATACTACATCAATAAAAAGGTTTAAAACTGGAAAAAGCTGTTTCTATTCCTCTTCCTTTCTTTTGACATTGCTGAAATGATAGACCTGATTCTGCAGAATCCTCGATCGGCTACACAAGAAAAAGTGGGTTTGTAAGTTCAAAGGTATTGATATGGCTTGTCAAGGTAGCATTTGCTTTGATTAAATGTACCACAAGATAAAGCAGACCAATGTTGACCTGGACTGAGAGCATAGCAGTAGTCTTTTACTCCTGAGCTGTGGGCAGATGGAGTACAGAGCCCATAAGGATTGAAGTTTTAAAATAAAAAAATAAAAAAAAACGTGTATTTTGAGCTATCCGTTAAGCTGCTTGAGTACAAATTGTGCAAATTGTTCTGTGTTGTTATGGTCATCACCCCATAAAAGGTACAGTAATATCCAACTAATTTTTTATGATTTCCATGATGGAGCTTTCATAGAAGAAAGTGAAGAGATGTAAAGAAATTGCAGACTGTGCTAGCATGCTCAGCGGTAGCTGTTAGAGCTCCAGTCGTAAGGGAGGAAGCTGACTTTGGTCTTCCCAGCAGAAAGGATGCCCTGCAGGCTCGTCTTCTTAGGGGACTCCCCCATATGCTCCAGCACCCATTTCAGCAGCTGTGACAGAAGGTAGAAAAATATTTTTGCCACTAGTAAAAATATTTAACCAAAAATATGTAGATTCTGTGCCAAACTACCTTCTCATCTGTGCCTCCAAAGTCGGCCTTGTACCACTTAAATATCTGGCTGAGTCTTACTTCCCCTTTCCCAGAATCAACCACACAGCCATCGTCGTTCTCCAAGAAGGCCTCAGCTGCTGTACGGAGCTGGCTGTCAATATCCTGAAGGAGGAAATCAGTAATGATTTTTTTTTTATACCAATTTTAATCCCACTATTACCCCAGATGTTGCACAACATGTTAATCTAGACCACTGCATGCTAGATTCTACCAAACTCCGTCCGATCCACAGAGTCCTTATCAACTTTTAAGAGCAAGCTCAAGACTCAGTTGTTTAAGGAGCATTTCCACACTTAGCTTAACTCTTCTACTCAACAGAGTGAGTTAGAAAGATTTGTCCAGCTCTTTGGCTCAACCAAGTACTGAAGAAGCTGTGTGCACTTATGCCCAAGATGATACTGTTTGATGAAATCGTGATGTTTGTATTTAAACAAAATTACTTAAAAAAAACTAAAAGAAAAAATTATATGCACTGCCTCTAGCACTACATGACAGCACCTGGGTCCAACTGGACTCAAAGTAGTCTGACTACCACATAACTATGATGTCCCATCCTGTTTGAATTCATGCTTGTGTTGTTCTTACTCTCAAATGTAAGTCGCTTTGGATAAAAGCGTCTGCTAAATGACTGTAGAATAGAATAGATTCTCTTTACTTATGACTAATTACACAATATAAAAAAGACAACACAAGAAGTGACGTTTACGTACCTGTGGGGTGTATGTTTTAATAGGTGGGCAGCCCTTTGCACCACAGTTCAAGGCAAAGTGAATGAGGGGCTCGGCATCTGGAAGAGCCACCTTGTGGACAGTAAAAGAAGGACAACATTTAGTTACTCTGCACGGAGTGAAATGTTAACTGAACGTTACGTTTCGACACCTGAAGCCGTGGGTCTGTTTTGGAGAAGGGTCTTCGTAGCTGTGCGACACCTTTTCTGTTCCCTCTTAGGATGCCGTTCTCAATGTCCTGTAACGTGAAAACTTCTCCTCCAATTAGGTAGCTCACGTAATTGAAGAACTAAAAACCATGAAACAGAAACAATTTGTTTTTCATGTCGTTCTTGCATGTTTATTAGCATTAAATGTAAAAATTAATTAATTAATGTAAAACTAATTGAAGAAAAATATCACTAGTAGTTCAATCAAATTCAGCTTTATATTATGTATGAAGGTAAAATAATGGGAAGTTAAAATTTATGTGTGAGAGAGGCTACGATAGCTGTGAGATCCTACCCTGTATCTCTGCCACATGTTGGTGGGGGCCCCCAAGCGTAGGTACCCATGGATTACTAAGGCATTGTAGATGTTAATGAAGAAGGCCAGTTTCTCCTCCCGGCTCAGAGACAGCAGCTCCACCCTCTGCAGCTGAATGGCCAGCTCACAATAATGCTCAAATGCAGGGTTCAGAGACATGCCCTTGTAGTCCACAGACTGTGGGAGGAAGGGCAAAACACATTTTTTTACTTAAATGCAACAGCAGAATCAAATAATCTTATTTGAATCAATCATGAATAATAAAAGGCTTCAAAAGAAGAAAACACAAAAGATAAATTGATGATAAATTTGCTCTGCTTATGAAAGTGAAGTATCACTGAGGACGTTACCTTGCCATCGGCAGAGAGATGCTCCGAGAACAATTTCAGGATCATCTCTCGTAAAAGCAAAGAGAGCGCAGCAGCTGGGAGAGAGAAAGCAAGAAGAAGAGACATGGTTCATGTCTGACATTTGCTAAATCTGAAAACACAAGCTTCCAAAAAAATAACTAAATGTCTTCCTATAAGAACTATGAACCAAAACTCTGTACAACTGGTTCCTTCCTTTTCTTATTCATCCAATCGTCTTTAAACTTGGTAGGTGTGTTGTTGGCGACCTAAGAGTGTAGAGTAAATTTTTAGTGATCTTGTATTCTATGACAATATCACATTAGTGTCCTCAAAGGCCCTTTTGGCTACTTTTAACCTGAGCCTAAGTAGTTCTTTTTGCTAGGTAGCATTAAAAAAAGAATCAATGCTATCATTATACACTACTGCATATCTTTTAGAGAGACATGATCCAAGTATCCAACATGAGCATGAGGCGCTGATAAATCTTTAAACATTTACCATGAATGGGACAAATGGGTTAAGTACATTCTTGAAGTAGCTGAGGTCATGAATAACAGCATACAAACTACCAGTGAGATCTGGTTTATTTAGGTGTGGCACAAATTAGATCAGAATTAGAAAACATTACTTATAAAAAAAGAGAATTGATGATAAAAGGAAGAAAACGGTAACCAAAAGGACAAATATAAACCACACGATTTTAATCTTTTTGGTGTTATAGAGCTTGGAACGGTGTTAGTTTTAATAAAGTCATGTCCAACATAAACACAGCATCACAACGCCCATCACCACCACTGATTAAAAAAAAAACAAAAAGAAAAAAACGTTATTAAAGCCAAAAAAGTATTAATTTGTCAAGAAACACCAAACATGTAGCAAAGCAGAAGAGGGTTTTTTAAACTGGGGTTCAATGATATTCTGTTTGTGGTCTTTCATTTCTGACCAATTTCATGCCAGTGATGTGGGGCCTTTAATTAATTGGCTATGTAAATGACTTTTATAAAGTATACGAGGTTATCAGATAAATTTCACCTTAGTTAATTGAATTTGGTCGTAAGCTTCTTCTGAATCTTTCAGCTGGGCCTCGATCTGCTAATGGAATTTGCTCAGTACACCTCATCAACAAAAGAAGGCCATGAATTTAAGTTCAAAGCTTTATTAAAAGAAAAAAAACAATAGTAAGCAGTCACTGAGTTAAACATTTTATTTTCTAGTCTTTTCAACTACTGCAGGACTTTTGAAGAACAAGATATAACTTGGCCCTGCTTTGTCAAAGTCATCATCCAGAAAAAAGTCAAAAAAGGATTTTTTTCCCCACATTTTAGAGTAATTATGTATACCATCAACCCCTACTTCAGATTTTAATATCCCAGACTTTTTAAATGAACCCAAAAGGACCCAACACCAAGCTAGCAGCCAATAAAGGACAGGGATTAAAGAGCGCTGAAGGACATTGCTCAGCCGAACTGGGAAGGGATAAGCACTTGCCCCAAGCCTGGTCCACTCTTGACCTACCCTGTAAGGGACTGCAGGCTGCAGTCTGTCCTGCGTTGAGGGCTGAATGAGGATCATCCTCCAGCAGCCTGAACAGTGTGTCCATTCCTTCGACAAAACTGCCATCCTTCTGCCCACATCTGTGCACACTGACCATGTACATCTTCTGCAACAATGCCTGGCATGTATTACAGGCCACATCCCCGGCTAGCACACACACACACGGCCACAGTCACGAGCTGACAGAGCTGGATTTGATTATGTGTTATATGGACTTGCATAGTCCAGTGTGTTCACAACTCGCATGAGAAAAGTATCACAGCCTTTACTTACCCATGCCCTTCTCTTTTTGCAGCCAGTCAACCAGCTGATTGCCTGTGAAGCTCTTTTTGTATAAAGCCAGTCCCCTCCTATGACTGCCAATCACACCGCCATGCTTGAGGTCCTTTACCAGGTCTGCCAACTCATCTCTCTCACACCTAAACTCTGTTTGGGAAAGAATCATCCCAAGCCATGTACAAACACAGAAATACAAACGTTCAAACCCACGCATGAGAACGAATATGGCCAACTATGCAGTCCAGCATAACAAACACGGCTTGCTGCTGCAAAGAGCTCTGAATTAAGGTCAGGTCATGGCTTCTTTCACTCAAACGGTTTTACAACTTCTTGTTTCTAGCTTCTCAACAGTCCTGGGTGTTCATATTTTGATTTCATTATACATCAAACGTTTTAATTTGGAGAAAGGTCTGGTCTGCAGGCAGCCTAGCCAAGCACCTAGACAAACAAACAAATCAGTTAGGAGGAAAATATAGAAAATAAATATTTAAAAAATATATAATGAGCTGGTTGTATAAGTGTGGATACCCTTAAACTATTACTTTGTTGAAGCACCATTGATTTTTAAGATTAACTAAATTATGGAGTCGGACTGTTTTCCATCAGTTCTTCAGGATTTTAGGGCAGGTCTGAAAACCACAAATCTATGACACGGGGTGGTTTGTGTACAAAAAGGTGAGGTGACCCCACCTCTAATACTTAAATGTTTTAATTAAGTCGACTATGCTGTATTCGCCCAAGACCAACAACTAGCAAACTAACTAGCACGCAACATCTCTTCAGACCTGGAAACACACCAGCGGAGTCAGCGAGTTGGAGACCAAGGAGAGAACCACATTCACCATCTCCTTCCTTATGTACCTGGTACTTTTACTGCAGCAAACTGACTGCAGGGATGCACCACTACACTGCTGTTTCTCTGCTGAGACGTTCCCACCAAATTTAACATTAATCCTGTTGGCTGCCTACATAATTCTCAGCTGGAAGGAGAACAAAATATTTAATATCTGGAACATACACATAAGATTTCAGATTTCAATTTACTTCTATCAGAATAAACTTCACTCTATTTGCCCCACGGGTTTCATTTGAGCTGATCTGTCAAACAAGGTGTTGTGCTGATCTGTCACATTGTTTGGGAACAGAGATCAATGCTCCTGATTTAATTTACCTTATGCCTGTTTTAATCATTCATGTTTGGGTAAGAGATTAACAACACATTTGTCTGTAATGCGACAAACTAAGAACATAGTTTTATTTCTGCTAACTCTGCTACACATCAAACTGATAGTTACTGGGCATATTATTATTATAATTTACTAATTAATAGTCTCCATCTGAATGTATGACCAGGGTAGAACTAGATTAGATTCAAATTAACCAGATCCTATTTTTCCACTTTATTTAATACTGATGTAACAGGAGATGATTCACTAACAACACTTGAATATGAAAGAGAAGAATGTAAATGGCTAAAATGAAGACATTTATAGGAGAAGTCCACTGAGATTTACTAATCAATATCAGTCCTTTCACATGAGAATTAAAATGAATTAGAAAGTAAACTTGCTTTTTTACTCAGCCTTGGCTGAAGGATGTTGAAAATACAATATCTATATATCTCAGTCCAAAGTCTAAACAAAGCAAGTGACTAATGGCCTGACACCTTGAAGCTCTTCAGTGCATTAACACCAGGCCATAGTGAGGTATAGTGTGTCTTTGCTGAAATAATATCCAATGCAGCACCATAAAAAGCTGACTGTGATAACTATGTGATAATGAAGCAATTATCACACTGAATCTAACACTAAATTCAAATGATATTTTTCCTCTAAGATTTGAGCATGTGCCTCAGTGAGCATGCCATTTACACTGCAGAGTGCTTAATAATCACATATAATGAGACACTGTGGGGCAGCCTGGTGTTGCTCGGCAGAGGATCAAGTTCCCATATCAGCTGTCTTTGCTGGCTTTTGCAACTGGAGATGAGTGTGAACTCATGTATGTATACACACACACACACACACACACACACACACACACACACACACACACACACACCTGCTGTTACCTAAACAGACGAATATACCACATCTGCCAGCACTATTTCATAACCACTCATTGTTTTTGGCTCGTTTTCGAACAAAGATGACTCTGCAAAAACCATCCGGGCTGAAGTTGTCGGGTCTTTCTTTTCTTGCAACTTTGCTTACTGCTATCACTTAATTTGAGCAAAAAACTTTGAATTTTAGGGATGTTTTCCCTTCATCCTGGTTTTCCTCACCATTTAGAAACATGTGCCAGAGCAGATCAAACACATCTTACACAGATCTTGCTCCTTAAGCAATTCTTAACATTTGGAAGTAACAGAAAGTAATTTACAATAATGTTTCAAATGAAGTTCCATTGCAATTTGTTTCTGTTAAACTACGTCAGTTAGGCCAAACATAGTGATTAACAGAAGGTAAAACCTGCAAACATAGAAAAGCTCACCACCGTCATTCTCCCCAGCTCCATCTTCTGATGGATTCTTCTCTGGTAACGGTGGGGTATCTGCTGGAAGAAGCTCCTCTTTAACCAGCTTCACCAATCTTTGAAGCTCTTCAGGAGCCTGAGAATATTAAACACATCAGCAAATTATACAACTTGGACTTTTTGTAGTTTATTCTTTAAATATAATTCAGAACAGCATCACACAGAATTCTATTTTATTTGTTTATTTTGACAGTTTTCCTCCTGAGATCCTGCCTGCACGTGCAAGGACATTAAATTTTTACTTTCCTTCACCATATGTTTCATTCTGCGTGACTTAAACCTGTTGTCCCTGAAATTGGACCTTCTTTGCTTCCACCTAGTGGTTGCATTTATCACCATGTACTAATCTGTCAAGCCACAAGAGGGCGCTCAAGTCAGTGAAGCCCTAAAAAAATGTAAACGATAACAGTGTTTGTGCTAAAATGTGTTTATTCATAGAACATAATGTCTATAGTTCCATGTGGCATGCATATTTAAAAAATATGTATAGTCATAACTTTCCAAGACAAAGTTAAATGTAATGTATGATGGTGTCTCAGATCATTTTGGTGTAATAGTGATGATGTAGTTCAAGAAGATGAACCATAAAAAAACAACTTAAAAAATATATCCTCAAAAAAAAAAAAAAAAAAAATATATATATATATATATATATATATATCATCAAGTCAAACTGTGACACTGTGGCTTAGTGGAGAGCCAAACCTAAAATCCAACAATTGCAAAAATAAAAAAGGGCAAATATCCAAATAATATCCAAATACATTAAGCGTAAAAATACAAACTCATACATCAGAGAGTCTAAAGGGTGCTTGCTGATCACAAATAAATCTGATATCATTAGGCGTCCTTCTCACCAGTTTCTGCAGGTCATCATTACCCCCAACATGAACGTTGTTAAAGAAGATCTGAGGTACTGTACTGCATCCCGTCAGCTCCTTCAACTTCGCCCTCAGCTCCGAATGACTGCCAATATCTATGTCACAAACTGGTACTTCCAATTGCCTGAGAGTGGCTTTAGCCTGGACACAGTGAGGGCAGCCCTGGATGGAATACACTGTCACCCGGCCAAGAGGACTGCTCTCAAACTCCCCCATCTGCAGCAATAACAAATACACATGCATACAAGTTACACAAGAACAGCTCATCCCCAGAATTCCTTTTTTACCCCTCCTCGGATAGCAACCAATCAGTAGCAGTAAGCTCCCTATTGAAAATACAGCTAGGTTCATTTTAAACATAAAGCATATTGTACATGCACTTAGAAAGAAGCACTTGTCAACGGCTCGATTTAGATCAAAGTTAGAAAAAGTGAATTACTACATATCTTCTTCTGTTCTCAGTAATTCACCATTGATGTCCTTATTTACTGAGTTTAAGAAACTATTTTCAATATGGGAAGTTTCCTCTATTCTTTATTTCTGAAGGTTTCCTTGTGTTGACAGCAAGTCAGTCAGTAAGGTGAAGTTGTGAAAAAGACAGATTTCGAATGAAGTTAAGCAACTAAAAAGTTTCTCATTCATTCTTGCATAACTTAGACTGGTCTGTCATCACTGGCATATAATTAACAAGTGCCAGATAAAACTACTCATAGTATTCACCCAAGTTTGTAAACACGGGTCAATGTCCAAGGTTTTGGCTTTTTTATTATAAACCTGGGGGGAAAACATAATTATAACAGCCAACGAATGAATAATGAATTAGACATCACACATATCAGTGCTAGAGAAAGCTTACAAATGATTAAATAAATATCATGTTGTATAATAAATGTTCAAATATTTCACGAATAAGAAAATTCGAGAAAATTAAGTTAAATTCGAGGTATATGAAAGGAACTTTTTTGCATGGTAGAAAGTAATTTCGTTTAAACAATGCCTTTTATTTGGTTACTCTTAATGGGCATTAGTTTCAGCTTTAGAAAGTAACAAGATTTATTCACTTAAAATAACTGATATTTCAGCTCACTACTGTATTCAAAAATTGCC
Organism: Melanotaenia boesemani; assembly: GCF_017639745.1. Lineage (NCBI taxonomy): Eukaryota > Metazoa > Chordata > Actinopteri > Atheriniformes > Melanotaeniidae > Melanotaenia > Melanotaenia boesemani. The sequence goes on from NC_055693.1 coordinate 22,483,275, forward strand.
ATAGCCATAACCATTGGCGACATTTATAATACGCCGAGGATTATCAGCGATGCTTACAGTACCTGTAAGGATTTAGCTCCTCTCCTTGACACAGTAGTATAATGTGAAATTGCAGAATCGATCTTCTTTGCCACTTATGCTATAAAGCAAGTTGATGTAAAGCCAGCCAAGAAGCGATGAATACAGTAGCTGCGCTGACAGTTCATCGCCACTGCGCAGGCTAGCTCTCAGCTACAGTTATGCTAGGAGATTATGCTATTGGTGCCTTCAGGTACGTCTCGTAAACTTAGAATTCATATGATCTTCACTGTAAATTCCAAAACCAAACGCTTGTGCGTTGTATAAATATCTCAATTGTCATCAAAACATTAAAAAAAACTACCTGATGATATACCTTACCAATTTCTCTTGACAAAGACAATAACAACACAAAAACAACAAAAGTTCTTTCGTGCTGCTTTCGCTTGAACTCGGAGTACAAACACATACAAATTGACGCCCAGCTTTATGCTGAAAGAACAATGAGCATGGTTGACCACCGAAAAGTCCTTTTGTTTTTTATGGCAGCATGAACACTGACAACAACTTATTTGGGAGCAAGGCGAATAAATGTTAGAGTAATTACAATTTTGAAACATGGGACTAGTACCACAGCAGCTGTAGCTTTGACAGGGATTGTAAGTACTGACATTTGTTTCCGTACGGACGGATTTTTGGTCGGACACTATCTAAAGCATTCAAATGTATGTTTTGCAAATATGTCAGGATTATCGGAAAAAGAGCGGCTTGGATTGAAAAAGATATTGGGCTTTATGACTACAGGCGACTTGATATCACTTAGTAACACAGTGACAAATAAAATGATAGTTGTGGAAAACGTTGCAGGTAAGCTTTCAGTTTGTACGAGACAGCAAGAAGAGGTAAGCTAAGACTGCACACCAACATTATGTCAGACTGAATGTTTTCATTCATAAAGTATTAGTTACATATTACAATAAAAATAGTTAATTATGTCATTTTTCATTAGCAAACAGATTATATACAAAAAGAAAGAGAAAAAGGAATTTATGGTATTAATTCATGTATAGTACAGTAGTTCATTTGTCTTCCACTTCATATTCTGTCAATGCAGAGGCCGTGGAAACGATTCTCTCATTTTCTAAAAATGCTGAAGAGCTCCTTAGAAGAAAAAAAGTTCAACGTGACCTAATATTCAAGTACTTGGCTAAAGAAGGGGTGACGATGTCCCCTAACAGCGAGAAACACCAGCTGATTAAGAGGACACTGGAGCTCTGGTCGTCAGCGAAGGTAGGAGACAGAAAGTCACGTGCGCTTAACCTGTTACCATTACGTAATAACGAGGAAAATGATTATTTTGTTTTTAATTTACTCTTTAATATTTTATATGTACAACATGGCAGTGTTTGACAGTAATCTGTCACTCTTTTAAGGCGAATGACAATGTACCACAACAGCCTACAGCATCCAATTCAAGAGATATCAAGGAAGGATTTGATCCACTAGTCCTGGGTCAACAGTTCTGCCAGTGGTTCTTTCAGCTCTTAAACAGTCAGAACCCTTCTCTGGGCCAGCAGCCTCAAGAATGGGGACCACAGCATTTTTGGCCAGATGTGAGACTACAACTTGCCGCCAGGTGAGAATACCAAAACATCAGGAGCAAAATATAATTTAATTAACCTGTTAGTTTGTGTTCGTAATAGTTCTTGATTTTGAGCAAGAGTTTCATTTTTACAGATTGGTCTGAGAATAAAGTCACCCCATGCAAACTCAAATGTAATGCTTCTTTCTCAGAGCTGCCATTGAACAAACAGATGAGCTTCTGGGTGCTGAAATGGTCAGTCTTCGCCTCTTGGCTCTAACTAGTGCAGAGCGTCTCTTCTTCTGTCCCAACCTGGAGCCTCATGGCCTCAAGGCCCTGGCCTCCCCCCATGGCCTGGTATTGGTGGGTGTGGCCGGGACTATCCACAGAGATTCTGCCTGTCTTGGCATCTTTGAGCAAATATTTGGCCTTATCCGTTCACCGCTGGACAAGAACAGCTGGAAGATAAAGTTTATCAACCTGAAGATCAAAGGACAGGATCCTCTGGCTGGGATGGAGGGGACAGCACCTGCTCTAAGCTACACCTCCAGTGAATTGCAGCGTCTTTGCAGTTCATGACAAGCAAAGCACAGGCATTTTCTTTCATACTATTTATTGTTGCTTTACTGATTGAACATGCTTTCTTTTACATTTCATTTATCTAAATGGCCTAAAAGCATTACAGTGGCAACATTACATTTCATCTGACAACCTTTTAGGCACAAGTCCACCTGTCTTATTGTCTCTTAAACAGTCATATTATGGTATATGGGTGAGAAAGCACTACTGAATTTCAGCTTACATGCTGGATCATTTGTGCAACTTGGCTGCATGGCAAAATTAAAAATAGGTTCCTCTGGGTTTTTCTCAGGTTTTTACAAAATTACATTTATGTTGCTTCTTGTCCTGGAAACTTTTCAGGAATGCCTTAAATTTACTGCAAAGTATTTTGTACTTTGGCAGCCTGTGCCTTATACAAGATGGGATATGGATATGCGTTTGTAAATATGTAATATAAGGAAAGATGTGTACATTTTACTGTAATTTCAAGTAGGTATTGCAAATTATAAACCAAATACTGCCCTTGTCTGACAATAAAGTCAAATAAAAAAGTTTTAATATAGTTAACGTGTCCTGTGCTTTTTCAAGGTGATTAAAAGTTATCCAAAATTGTTAATTGTTAGGAGGTGTATTTTTAGTACTCTCACAAACAGACAAACCAGAGTGAGTTTACTTGTGATAAGGTCTGTGGTGTGTATCATATATAGGCACATGTTTATTAAAATATCTAAAATGATATTCTATCTGGCACTGCAGTTTTAAGCCATATGTTTCTTTACTCGTGTACTCTTCATAAAATGAGACAATTATATTTTCTCATAAATGACACAGTCACTAATGACTGTTTTCTCTGCTTTCCTATCTAAGTCATGAAACCAGTAATACACAAGAGGATGACAAAATGGGGATTAATAAAGCATACTTAAGAAAATTTTTTAAAAAGTAATTAAGATGAGTAAACTGAGCATGACTGCTTAAAATCCAAATCTAAAAACCTCTGCACCCTCAGTTAAAATCAACAAATGTGACATTTTATCACTTTGTCTGTTCATCATAGCTTTTAAGTACTGCCCTGATTCTTCCTGACATTCAGTGTGCACATAACAAATTACGTTCCATCTTTTTTAAATCTTTGGTGCCCTGAGGTTTGGCTGGGAATTTTTTGGGGTGTTTGAACAGCAGTTTTTACTTTTGATGATTACTAAATTAATACAATAGCCTAAAAATGGAGAAGCTGTATTTATTTTATAATCTCATGTAGCTTAGAAAATACTTAAGAATATTTTATGAGAGTAGTTGTTTCTCGAATTTTGTAGAACTGGCATTTATGTAAATAAATATGAGGACAGAAAGGTGAGTGTTAGCAGGCAGCAGGTAACATTGTATTTAATTCCTCAGGGCTTTTTTTCCTTCCCTCGTTTAAATGAGCAACTTTGGTAATGAAATAGTATTTTATATCTTCATAGATGGGCTGCACAGTGGTGTGGTGGTTAGAAACCCAGCCTCACAGCAAGAAGGTTGCTGGTTCGAGCCTCAGCTTGGGGGAGGTTCGAACTTGGGGGGTGGTGACCTTTCTGTGTGCAGTTTGCATATTCTCCCTGTGTATGCATGGGTTCTTTGGCTTCCTCCCACTGTCCGTGTTAGGTTAATTGGCCACTCTAAATTCTCCCTTGGGCCCTGTAATTCTCAATAAAACAAAAAATGTTGCTTGAAATGGCTACAGTTTGTTCAGGTGAGACATATTTTACAGATGAATGGCCATCTACTTCCTTGCATCTACTCCACAACCCTTTAAGGTGGAATTAAGCTTCAGAATAGTGGTTTTTGCCTGCCAAAACCTTTCTTTATAATTACTGTCATATTTCCTCATTGTGCTACTCTTTAACTTTAGATATTTTCATGTTGGATATGTTTATGTGTTATTCTTGTGGTGTTTGTTGTTTAATGCATAACAAACTCCTGAAATATTTATGATCAGCTACTGATATGTTAAAACAATTATTCTGAGACCAAATTCCACTTTAAAAGAATAAGAGGTGGGTGTAAGGTACTACTTTGCCAGTAATGTGCACAGTATAACTCTTGATTGATGTCAGATCACTTTAATGTAGATTCAGCATTTTATTAACAAGAAATATACTCTAATAATTCAAATAAGTCATGAACATCAGTGGATATTAAACTTTGTAAATCAACACACAAATCATATACTTACAGGACTTTAAATACTTTCAATAAACAAGCATCAGACAAACACATGAACCTTAAACAGTGAAGCAGCAACATGCCTGCATATCGTTTCATTTCTGATTACAGCACGTCTTCATCTGCAGTGTTAATAAATCCGTTAAAGCACTTGCAAAATCATACTTTCTTTGTTAATTTAGACATATTGTCACTTGACTTGTAGTTTAGTGTATTAAATTGCATTTGTTTGTTTTGTATTTTTATAACCTAATTTGATATTGTTTTGAACAAAAACAATATCAAACATTATCAGATGTTGCTATTTAAAATTAAAATGTTACCTAAAGTTCACTGTTGCTCTGTAACTGTTTTTTTTTTTTTTTTTTTGTATATATTGCCCTTTACTAAATTAAATGATTGCTAAATGAATAATTTAAATTAATTAGCCTGACTAAGTTTCACATGTCCTTATAACATTATTACCTTTAATTTCTAAAATTCACATTTAAACTGTAGGTCATCTTATGCCCTGCCAAGCACAATGGCAAAAAGTTGTTTGCCTATAGTGTGTATGCATCAGATCCACTGCACCTCCGCTCACCGGAAAAAAGTTCAGGCTCAGGATTTTTTTTTTACTTTAAGCCCTGTGTACAGAGAATGAATGAATCTTAATAGAAGAACTTGTTACGAGTAGCAGCTGCCCTACATAAAATAAAACAGTTGGCAAAATACCAAATACACTGTAGTCTATCTTTGTGTGGTTCCCATTTAAACTGTCTTAAAAGTTTGGGGTTTATATACTTTAAATTTCTCTTTTATCTTCATATGCTAATGTTAAACATTAATTTTCCTCTTTGTGAAATGTGTTTCTTGTGCCTTTGTTAGCATCGGGGAGGTCTGTAAGTGACTTTATCATTTTTGAGGAACAAAGATTTTTCTCCTGGCTTTTGTATACTGACAAAGCAGTGTTGATTTAATAACATACCAGAGGAGCTAAAATGTTTCAGCACTATTAATTTATGTCATGTACTAAATAAACTTTGGGCAACATAATGTGACAGAAATGAACTGTTATCCTTTAGTTCTCAGCAGTTATCTATAAGTTTGGCATCACAGTATGACCTTTTATATTTTGACATAAAATTGAAGTTGTGGGAAAAAAGTCCAACATACTGTGCTTTTTAAGTGTATGTTTGTTTTTTGTGTGCTCGCTTTATTCTGGGCACTGTGTAATTTGGCTAAACATTTCCATGATGGCTGTAGAACTAATTTAGACTGAAACATAAAGAGGATTATTTTGATTTCCTTAACTTTGTCACACAGCTTCCAGATGTCCAGTCCAATAGATACAATAGATACTAGCTGTTAATAATATATTTAATATTTTTATATCTTTTTGTGTGTGTGTGTGTGTGTGGGGTGGGGTGGTGAGTTCGTATTTATTTACTACATCAGTGAGGTTAAGATCAGGTTCGAAAGATTTATTCATGGTCTGAAATCTGAATCAGTGGGTCTAAGTCTTTAAAACCAAAATGAGCATTTTTAGTATTAACAGGGCTGATACATGATATATTTTCCATTTATTTTACCATTTCTGTGCCCTATAGGTTGTCTTGACTGCAGATGCCATAGGCTGACAACCTGGCACACCATGCTGGAACTGCTTGGTCAGAAATCTGAGATCAAAATATTCGTTCACCAGCTGTGGTTGGGAAGAAAAGCTCTGATGTGTCAGTCATGATGCTTTTTTTTAATATTGGCCAGAGTACCATGTGACAGATATATTTGTGACTTTTTTTTTTTTTTTTTTTTTGCGAGGCAGGGTTAATGCAGTAGGTAATACCTGAGAACAACACAGGACATTCAGACTCGTCTCCTCTGCAGAAAAAATAAGAGGAAGGTCAGGATGAGCATGATGTTCCATTTACACCTAATATTAAAATTTTCTTTTCCTCTCTCAGTGGTGCCTACAAATTGCTCTGATCCCAGAATGCTAATGGCTGACTTGTAAATATGAATGGTTTGATCCAGTTCACACTAAAATTTTAGGTGTAAATAGGACATCCCAGCCTCATCGTCATCAATATAGACTCAGGTTACAGGAGCACAACAGCAAATTATAGTCCTATATAATGACTAAACTTTAGTATTCATCTGGTGTCACCAGCTCCGGCTATGGCTCTGAGATGACTCTTTGTTGATGCAGGGGACCTGATTTTTCATTGAGTCATCGTACAGAAAGCATGCAGGGTCTGATGGGGTACACAGTATTCCAGTATGGCTCTGTGGCTTTTGTGGGAAATGTTACATGTGGGAAATTATTCTTGGCAGCCTTTTTCAAAGGTCCCTGGAATAGTTAATATCTGTGACTATATGGGTCGGAGCCGCATGGCCCTTTGTGCTTTACAGTCCCATAGTTGTGGTGAGGAGAAACCACTGTAGCCATTGATCTCAGTCTGTTCACCTCTAAGAAAGAATAACAAGCTGCTTGCCTTCTGTCTTTATGGCACTTGGCTTCTCTGGGTTTTAATAGGCGGTTTGGGCACGGGCAACGTTCTGACGCACGGGTTCAAAAATACCGCTGCAGTGGCGTCTGGTGATGGTTTTGTCTCCAGAGGGCTTTTCTTTTTCGTCATCTTTTTTCTTTCCCTTCCTCTAATAGGGAAGTGTGTTTCTCATAAAGAAACATGCTAAAAACTTTGACTCATGGTTCTTTGAAATAGCTTGTGGGTGGTGAACCATGGAAAGTGCAGCTTTAATTTTAAATCCATACTTTCCACTTTTAGCTTGGATTTTGAATGATTGGATGTTGGTTGGGCCCCAAGAAAATGCCTCATTAGTGATCAAATATGACTTTATTAAACACTTAGTGCTGACAGTCTGATGGCTTTATACATCTACTGAGTCTAAAGAGGGTTCTTTTGAGATCACTGGATCAGTCATTTAAACACAAATTCATCTTGATGGTATTTTAAGTCAGTAGAAAAGATTAAGTGATGGCTTTTCCATGAACCTCTTCTATTAAGAATACATATTTACTAAATGATGTATTTACTTAATAATATTAAAACTGCTACATATATTATTGTTAATATTTTTTAATACTTTCATTCTTTTACAATCTGATCTGGAATAACCTAAACAGAAAAATATTTACATTTCTGTAATAAGTCAATATGATTAGACCCTTTACCAACATGAAGCCAGAAGAGGGCAGACACGCTACACCAGAGAGAAGAAAATCTTTGATCCCGGTTTGTGAAAAGAAGAATAAGAAGAAAAGAATCCTCTTAACACTATTTAAGAAACTCATCAGTTAAGAACAAAGTGAGCAATATGACATTGGCAGGCAATTTATATCTGACCATATTCAGGAGAAAAAACAAAAAAAATTCATGCTTGAATCACCCTCCATTAAAGTAATGGGGTTCTAAAAGCAAGACACATTTAACTGTTGGCTTTTGTAAGCAAAAGAGCAATATTTCACAACTTCCTGCAGTGTCAGTAATTTATCTGTACTGGCGAAGGTGTCAGAGGCAGCTTTAGCCCAATAATATTGATAGTCTGTGTTACATGACTGCCATAGAACTGGATTTATGGGAGGAAAGCAGATCCATCAATAGGCTATGATGTCTCCCCTGCCGACAAAACACGTTAGAGGAGAATTCAATCAAACTTTGACACAGTTGTTTTGCCATTTCACTCGACTTGCCCTCTAACCTGGCGGTGTTTCATAAGCTTGTACACCCTGAAACTCAGAAACAGGGTTAACAATCTACAGTTCTCCAACCCAACACTTTATCTGTGTCTAAGGAGCTTCAATATTGTTTGGGTTATGGAGCTGAGAGACTGCTGGACTTTATTGCAAAGGTTTTATTTGCACTGTTCCACTGCTCTGCCTCCACAAAAGCCAGGAAGTCATGCAATTAAAGTAAGGTTTAATAAAACAATATACTTTATTGCATCATACTGTAGTATGAAGATTCCAAAAATCTCCATTAAGGGTCAAGATTGCAATAGCATTTGCATTTTGTTTGCATTACAAAAAGATCAAAGGAGTTCTGCAACATTGTAGTTTCTGTAGTCATATTTGTTTGACCATTACAACCTTTTGTCATTTGTTGGGAGTGTGCATGAGCATCTATCATCAGTGTGCATCACAGATTTTTTTGCCCTGTAGCATCTATTTTCATTACAGTCCCCAAAGTCAGCAGTGACATCATTACTCCATTTTAACACAAATTGTTTTGGACCGATGAGGCAGCCGCCACCATTCATCTCAGCTTCTCTCCTGGCCTGGCAGTGTATCCTTACACATGCATCATTATCTCATGTAAACATCGGAAATGCAAGGCCGTCGGGCGAACGAACACCACTCAAAGCAACAAAGCAGGCCTGAGTGAAAAGATCCTGGGTGGTGACACTCTCATTTAGTGTCAATGAAAGAAAATAACAAGCAGTTGTTTTTGAGGGCGTTTGGTTCTTGTGTGTTTATTCATTATGGAGCAGAAACTGTAAGGATGCTTGATGAAATGCATTCGCTCATGGATGTTTCAATCGGAAAACCCAGAGTCAACAATAGGGGTTATAAAAATGTCCGTCACATTGAGATGTACTTGAGTTGAGTTTGCACACAGTTCCCTCCCTCTTCCCTTCATTATCTCTTTATTTTCCTCTATCTCTCTCTTTCACACATAGTAGCTCCACTGTGAAGCTTTGCAATGAGTCCCCTTTGTATGCAGCGCAGGGGCCCCCTTGAGTTCCGTCCCTTGGCTCTCAAACTAAACAGCAAAGATGGTGTTATCTGAATGCTGCCAGGATGTTGTCAGCTTGCATTGGGCCAGGCTGACCAAGTGGTTGGTTGGTAGATGCACGTCCGTGCCAGGCTCCCATCGCCTTCCCTCCATGGACATCTGCTGTGTGTGGAAAAGCTGTGGGGTTTGTCTGCGGTTGCATCTTAATCCTCCATCTCTTCAGCTCCAGCCATGCCTGGCCGAGCAAACCACCAGCTCTGCTCACTTTGCTTGTATTAATTGCCCTTGCATGGCTTCCTGTTTGCTTCTGATTACACTCATTAATTTCAATTCCCCTGGAAGCCACCAGCACAGTAGCTGCCTTTATGTGTACACGTGCAGATATATGGTCTAATTCCCACTAACATGTGTTTTTGTAAAAAGTGGCAAGGGACGGGTTCATTTTAACCTGCAAATAAAGGAATGAGGGAAAGCCTGGGATTGGCAGGTTGATCAGCAGCTTATAAAATGGGTTGGAATGCAGGGGCAGCCTCTTTTGCCTGACCAGCTGCTGTGATGTTGAGCACAATTGTTGACAGTTTCTTGGATGGATGTAAAAGTATATTCCATTAATCTCCATCTCTTTTATTAATTTCCTTCCCAAAATATGTCAGGTTTAATTATTTTGTTTTATTCCCATTATACCAGGGATACTCAAACCTGGTCCTTGAAGGCTGGTGTCCTGCAGGTTTTAGAAGTTTCCCTGCTGCAACATGCCTGCTAATTACCCACTGATTTGAGCCAGGTGTGTTGCAGCAGTCATAACATTATGATATCCAGTTTTATGCTTAGTAGATCACCTTTTTACTGACAAGAATGCTTTGACCAGTCAGGACATCAGGAGGAAGACTGGAATGAGGATGCTCATAAAAAAAATTACATACATTTTTTTGCATGTTTTACTAAAACAACTGTGTGAACAACTATGTATAAAATGTGCTTTTCTATTGAGCTAAAAATCATCCACAAATTTTCTCCATTTCAGAATTGTTCTGTAATGGAAAAAGAAAATTTATGCAAAGACACTTGTAGTTTTAAATGAAAACCACCAAATCTGATCTGTATTGAATCAGATTGGAACAGGATGACTGGTAAAGTGAAAATAGCCAAATAAACATTTATGTGAATGTCAGGATGCGAGTTTCTCCAGCAGAAAATTGCAATGTAACAAGATGAGCAGTGTTACTTATCTTACCTGTCGGTGGTTTTAATGTTGTGGCTAATCATTGTGGTAACTGAAAACTTGGACGATCAAACATGCAGCCATCACTTATCGGAGTTCCAGCACTGCACGAACACATATCTAAATAAATGCATCGGTGCAATGTAAATATGAACTGAAATATGTAAGATATCATTTATAATGTAAGGAATCTAAATCTGTGTGTTTGTTTTAATGTTTCTTGACTCTGCATCTAATCCCCTTTAGAGCTGGTAAATGTTTTGCTTGGAATCTGCAAAAGTGTAATTTCAAGCTGTAAATGGTTTGGATGTATATTTTTTTATAGTGAGATAAAAAGTTTCCGCTGTTATTTTTAGCCTTTATTTGACCAGGTTAGTCCTGCTGAGATCAAAGATGTGATTTTCAAGGGAGACCTGGCCAAGAAGGCGGCAGCATAGTTACATTAAAACATAAACAACATACAAAATTTACAATATTAAAACTTGCTCGCACAAAACACATGCACACAGACACAGTAGACTGGAATTATCTTCTTGATCTTCTACTTAGCACTTGTATAAAAACACTATAATATCACAAAGCAAGCACTGTACTCAATTGTAATTTATTTTTTTCTATTTGCTTCCCTGTCATTTAAAAGTATCTATTGAAAGCAATTTCTAGAATCAAATTCTTGGAGGAAATTAAGGAAATCCAATAGAAATCAAAGCAACTTTTACCACTGAAGATGACTAAAAGATTTTTCTGATCAGATGATGTATTTGAGTGATGTTTAATCCCTGGTTTCATGTGAAAAATATACAGGGATCACATTCAAAGGTACACCTTAACAACCACATCACTCTGTGTTGTCAGTGACTGTCATTAGCAGCTGTGATTTGTGGCTGGTTTTCATCTTATTATTTTTCTAACTTCGCCTACATTCTCAGTGTTAGGCAGAGGACAAAAGAGCAAGTCGCTCTCAACTCGCTCTCACCTGCTGGTCATTAGTCAGTGTCTTCATCCCAGCAGGTGTGCCACATCTGGTAAATTCCCCAACATCTGGGCTGGTAGGGTGGGCTTGTAAGTGCCACATATTGGATTAAAAGTGTTAGGAAAAAAAAAAAATCACCTCATTAAAGTTTTTAACTCATGTGCAAACGCTTTTCATTCAGTACTTAAATGTAGTGTAATCAGAAAAATGACACTGTAGCTTTTATCCGCAAGTTGGTAGATAAATAAACATGAAACTTTGTGTTTATATAAAATATGTACATTTGGCAGTTTAAATGTTCAAATGCTTCTAGGATGTTTCAACCAAGCCACAACAAAGTTGATTCTAACACTCAGGTTTTCAGAAAATAAGCGTTTTAATGGACTGAAAACATTCTAAAGAATGTAGCCATGAGCACGAAGCACAGCACCATTAAGAGTAATGAAATCTCTTTTAAGCCTCACTTTATTGCCACAGCTTCCAAGGTGTTGCTGATCAAGCTAATTTGGACACTGAAACACATGCACCACCCAAATACTTATGGCAGGTTACAAGGGTGTGATGTTCTTCCAGGATAACCGTTTCAAAATGCGTGTCTGCACGGAGCTTGTCCAGAGTGTATTTAATACACAGGACTATTATCAGCTTGTTATTTGTCTTGTAAAAAGAGAGTGATGTACCAAGTATGACTACCTTTCAGCAGCCCCTAAGTGTATCTATAAGGAGCAGTAAAACTTTCCCATAATTCCAAGTTGTGTGGCCTCATGCCTTCTGTCACCTTTTCACCTCAGAACCTGGGGCTTTTTCTGGGAAAGTGGGGCTTCTGGATTGACTCATCAGACAGCTGTACCTTAAAGGGCCTCATGGGGGCATCACCATGAGGAATGTTGGCCTGGGCTGTGATTTGACAGCCAGGCACAAATAAAACCCTCTGAAGCTTGACAACTTCCTTGCTGAGCCCACGTAACCCAATTAGCGAAGCAGTCCTCAGTTGGAGAAAATGAAAACATTCCGGTCGCGATTTCCCAAGACGGTAGTATTAGTTTATTAAACCCATTTCTTGTTTCACCCCCTTCCTGAGATTTCGTGGGACTGATTTTAATGGTTCACCAAGGAGTGACTTAACAACTCAATGTCATGCCAGTGGGATGCATATATGCTGTGGTCCTGGCTGTGTGGAATCCTGCAGACAAGTGAGAGTGCTTTACATTCATACCTGCTGCGATCTTTCTAAAGGACACTCAGATAATGAGTACAGATTGCATCAGCTCTGTGGGTGCTTATAGTCGTCATTACCCAGTGCGCAGTATGGACCATGGGGCTGGATATGCTGGAGGGTGAAGGCAAAAGTGAAGAGAATCAGTGCTTTAGAAGGTCATATTGATTGATAAAGCACCCTGTGGATTGTGCTGTGGCTTGCTCAGTCCCCAAAGCGTGTTTGTTATGGGATACTAGACAGCTGCCTGAAGGCCCTGAACAACGTAGACAGGCAGAGAAAGACAGTGAAATCAATGGCTGTCTCACAAAGGGCTCTTGTAAGTTCTTCCCAATCATCTAAAGTGGCTCTCTTGGCACCTCTATTTGCAACTACCTTCGTTGGAAAAAAAGCTTGATTCATTACAGACCCTTCAGCGTCAGAGTGTTCTTTCATTTGCACTTCTATTCTGAAGTAACATTCACTGACTGAAAAAAAAGGTCCTTTAAAGGTGTAAGCATTCTTGCATTATAAACCAACTTGCACACATGCAAGAATTACCACAAATTCCATCCTGTGAAAGATGAGGATGATGAGAAATGCATGAGAGGAAGACTACATTTGCCTGTTGAGACCGGGCCCTGGTGTTTTCTCATTCCCTCGTGGGCTTCTGACAGAGCCAGATAGGCCTCTTCACTGCTGACAGCCAAATGTCCTCATCCATCCTCATCCAAGAGGCCCGCAGGCGTCATCAACCCCCTTCTAAATTTCCCCCGATGAAACCCCAAAGCAGAAATCTCTTGCCCCAAGCCCCGCAAAGTGATAGAGCTGAGAGTATCCCTGCTGAGCCTCTGTCAATATGTCATCATCGTCATAGCTGCCAGTTGGCAGCATAGTAACCCACTGCAGATGTGTCAGCAAAACATTCTCCATTGTATTACTATTTCTTTCCACTGAATACCCCACAGCAGTATACTATCTTTTCTACATTCACACTGTGGGTCATAACTCAAACAGCCCATGATGTGCTCCCCATTCTTGTGGTAGAGAGGCATTTGTGATGATGAACAGACTCATCGGGGAGTGTTTGTTTAGTTTAAGAAGGGGAACTCATCGCCGGGTACAGCTATATGAGCAGATGTAAGCACTTCTTGTCCAACCTGGCTGTGCTGACAAAACAATTTTAGCCAGTTTGGACAGTAAACTGACCATTTCAGAGGATTTTACGCCTTTAGTACAAATGTAGCTTATGAATTATTTAGTTTTATTTATGTGTGTGGAGCCACAAAGGGGAAAATGTGAGGCTTTGACTATAAAGAAATGTTTTATAAGTTTCCTTTTTGCCAAAGAAAATATAGTCTTATAAAAACCTTTAGGAAAAGCCTATATAAACGAGCAGTTACAGAAGCATATGTTTCCAAAAAGCAAAGTAGCGTTCCTTTTAACAATGTTATGACTTTGCTCTCTGTACAATAACTTGCTCTCTTAAAAGATACTATCCAAGCTACTGCAATTTCCTGTACCAGTGCAAAACAGTAACATTCATGCAGAATTCCACAATATATATGTTTTATTTAATCCTGAAAGTGATCTGTAAATATGAAACACTTTGCTAAAAGCCAGGAAATGATTAAAAAAAATTGTGGACATTTAGAAATGGGAAATTTGGCCTCATCATGGATAGGGAAAAGGGGGACCAATAAAAAGAGGTGAGCACTGACTTCTGTAAAGGATGCAACCTTCTGCCTTTTTAAAAGGAATTTTAAATATGCCCTTATAGTGAAGAAACAATTTACACTTTAAGAAAGAGAACTGAACGAATCATTTGTTGCCTTGACCTACCTTAAGCTAAAGTCATGAACAGCTAGAGGGGAACACTCAGACGTCAGAATAGCACCAGTAAAGGCAGAAGTGATGATCATGACTGGCTTACATACAACCGAATTTATAAAATTTGAAGATATTTTGTTTACTTCCCATGGGATGCAGATAAAGAGAGCTGCCTTCAGGCTTGCAGACCAATGAGAAGCTTTAGAAACACACTGAACATGTGCAGTCATGTTTGACACCGACTTTTGGTCCTGTCTCGTGTTACTTGTTGAAAACTCCTCAAACCTAACATGGCACCACAACACTAGGTTGACAGAGTTGGAGGGTGCTTGTGTGGTAACGTGTGACCTCTGACAGAGGAATGTTTTTCAAAGCTGGCTCATCCATCTTCATTTGCTCCTGGTAGTTATTGTGCTTTACAACATTAATTCAAACAGCTTGAGGTGTTTGGATAGCTCGCTCCAGTCAAACTAAACACACCCTAGCTGTCCGAAATGACATCCATCAGTCAAACTTTGTTTCAAAAAGGGATCGTGTTAACTTATGTTATCACTTGCTTGGATGGAACTTTCTGGGATCACATTCTTCATAAAATGTGGGAAGACAGGCTTTTTCTTCGTGAAGAAACACTCTAGTGCTTCATATTTTTCATTTAAATGTCAAATCAGGCAATTATATTTAAGTAAAAATAGAATGTAAACCTTGCTTAATTTAAGTTTTCTTTCTGTCTCCCTTCCATTAAATCTGTTACAATTTCTTCTTTCACATTTACATACAACTGTACTAACCTTTAGTCCCAGTTTCATTTTAATGTAGCTAGATCAAGTAAAACATATGATCTAAACTTGGTCTGCATTTCCAAGGACAGCTGCAAACAATAATGAGGATCCAAATCAGCTTTGTACAGCATCAGCCAATGGCAAGCTTCTCAAGGACACTGATTGACATTTTATACACTGTTTATGTCTAAGTGGTATGGATGGCACTCAATTTAACAGCAGTCTTTTAAACAGCATGCTGCTAATGCCTGGTGCTTTCAAAGAGCTCTTATGAAACACCAAAAGCCAGAAGAAAAGCAGGGGGACATAAAAAAGGTCAGAATTAAAAGATGTGCCAAGACAATTTAAGATACCGGTTTGTTCCGGGCACACAGGATTTTGACAGTGAAGCATACTTGTTATTTGACTTTGTAAGTCAGAGTTATAATGAAACTGTACTTAAGTAATTGAAATGATTTATTTTACAGCTTCTTAACCAAAACATTCAAAGTCTAAAAGGGGACTTTGTCCTCCTCTGACTCTTCAATTAGGTCTAGGATATGGCATCTATTCCCAGCCATGTTTTATTAATCCAGCTGCATTTCCCAAATCTAGGCCAGTTACACAGAGGCCAGACTATCCCCTCTTTTGTACAGATGCCGTTATTGTATTTTTAAAGTTTTTATTTTCTATGCTCTGGTTAAATGCACTCAACTGAGCTTAACTGTTGCAATGAGAACTGTCTCTGGGTGAGAAGGGAAAACAAAGAAAGTACCTCAGGTAAAATTTGTCATTGAATATGTTTTTTGTCTGAATTCACATTAACAGCACTAATGTGAATAATGTTCTGAGACTTTCACTGTTTTTGTGTCCAAAACAAGAGTGAAAATCTGCTTAATCCATAAGACTCTTTGTTGTCCTCCCCGGAGCCATCTCCTTTATAAATGCCACTTACAGTAGTCTAGACGTTTGACCACACAAGGCGACACTGTTTGCCTCCAGTCTTAGACACTGCCATATGTGTGCCGCTTAGTTTGTGTATCCAAGCTACTTACACACACAAAAAAAGAAAAAGAGATTCATGTGGCACACATGTGCACCACGTGGATGTGACAGAAAGAGAGTAAGTGTGAGACACTATTATCCCCCCCCTCTCCCATGGGTACAAGAAATTTGTGGCAAACGTGTCACCCGGCCTGGCTACTGCTTTAATTAAAGCCCTAATGATAGGCTTTCAACTGGGAAGCAACTTATCATCACACATAATCGCTCGGCGCTAGTTAGCGCTGGCAGAATTGCAACCATCTGCTCCGCTAGCAACACATTCTGAACATTCTTTATATAGCAGACGTAGTGAACATACAGTATTTATATTGTATGTTCATCTAATGTTCTACAGCTAAAAATAATGTAGATGAATAACTAGAAATCCTTGATTATAATTTAGCTCACATTAACGCTGGGGGATTGTTGTTGAGGTGGTGCCAGCTACTGGTTGTTCATTTCCAATCTATCTTATTGTTATTTATCACCTATCCAAGGTTAGCACAATGTCATCATTTGAGAATGACAAACAACTTCAACTCAGGCTGCAGTTGCTACAGCACAGTGTTTAATGGATTTATTTGATGGAAAAACAGAAAACTAAACTGAAAAGGAAGAAAAAAAAATTCATAAAAGACATAGTAAGATTTAAGTTAGCATAAAAAGAAGTGAAACTTCTTATGAGTAATGTCTGTAAAACTGCATATTTGATGAATTTTTCAAAGTGATCAAGATCATAAATTCCTGAGGATTTACTTTAAACCCACATAACATGCTGTAGATGCAGAATATGTTTGATCTACAGCATGAGAGAAATACTAATGTTATTTAAGAATCTTTACTCATCACAGGGGAATTACATAAATTTCTTTAAAAAAACATTTACAAAGCAGGTTTAAGGAATTTATTGTTTTAATGTTTGATTTATACATACGTTTTATGTTTTGCATGTTTGATTTGTTAGCCTAAACTAACTAAGCAGCAACCGGCTGTTTTCACACTTTCATTATGGTGTTCCACTTTGTGCACACACAGCAATAAGATTTATTTCCAACGAATCAATCTGAGGTCAAATAAGGAGCACTTAAGGATTATTTACTAGCTCTGAGACACAGTCATAATCTAGCTGACAGAAAAAGCTGCAGCCTTAGAGCTGATGTAATTCTTCTCAATGTCGGGTGCCTCAAATGCTTTGCTGATAGAAAAGGTTTTGGCACAGGAAAGTGATGAGAGCAGCTCGCTGCCACTCATGTAAATCCTGGCGCTGTTTATTAAGGTTTACTGATCAAAGGAAGGAAAGAGAGTAGGAGGGTTGTGTTGGAAGACATGAAATAAAGGAAAAGTTGCAAAGCTGAGTCAATGTGGGAGTGATAGCTGCTGATGGGTTAATAGCTTAAGCTTATGAGTGGCAGTTTTAACGTGGGGGTCTAATGGTCCATACTGAGTTGAGAAGATTATAATGTTTTGGTTTTTTAATGCTAGGTCAGTTGTTATGGCCTTTTGGATATGAATAAGAAAGTGTTATTTGTGCTCAGCACCTGTGAGGTTGTGGTGAGAGCTTTTTTTTATATTGCTTATTATTTTATTGTATTTTGTCTCCTTAAGTTTATCCTGTGGGACAGCATCCTCCTTCCTTTCTGTTTTTCTCCTCCTGCCCCCAACTGAAAGTGAAGAGGGTGACTCAAAAAGAGGTACACTGTCTGCAGTGCTTGACAACCTCTCCCTATGGGGCTCTTTAATCATCCATGCTTCATTAACTGACTATCTGTTATCATTGTGCATCTCTCTTTTGAAGGGGATGAGAGAGGTGGGAAGCAGTGGTAATAATCAATTTTCCTGCAACACAACAGTGGCATTTTTTTTAATCAAACAGAGGGCATTAATATCCAAAACAGCAAACTTCTATTCAAAGCAGGTCAGTGGGTCCCAGTACTGTGAAAATTACTTGTCGGCCCTATTCATTGTGATATTGTAAATATCACATTTCCAGGTTTTCTTGAATACTACTGTAAATAGTTACACAATGATGAACAAATCACACAGATCTCTATAGTGAGAGATGTGACAGTTTGGAAGATGTAAGAATAATTAATAATAAAAGAGGTAAACTATTTTACTTGTGATTTCATCTAACCTTATGGACACTTATACCAAACTGAGTAGTGTTTTGAATTGCACAAGCTGAAGGTTGATACAGGAAACTTCATGCTTTATGTTGCCTGTCATCTCTCTGTTCAGTGTCAAGTGACAAATCAGCTACACCAATAGTAAGTGGCAACAGGGAAATGCCTTTTAATGTTATTTCATCAACAAGTAACAAAGATTACAAAAGAAGCTTAGAGAGGCAAGCTTACTGAATGCTATCTTCTCCATGATACTGTGGCGGCTCATTGCTATTAGAGCTGCTACTATTGCTTCTTAATGCTAAATGGGAAAATCCTGTGTGTTCAAAACCACTGAAAAATGATCTGCATTAAAAACTAATGCAACAGGATCCTGACCAGGAATGTGACAAGTTAAGAATGTGAATTGGTTGTTGCTTCATTGACAAACAATGATTAGTGCAGGGACCACTTGGACCATGGAGGTATAGCTTTGTACTAAATTGAGCATTGAAATGTTGGTCCCTACCTGCAGAGGCAAAGCCATCACACAATGAGTGGTGGTTTTGAAGATTAAGAACATGAAGTTAACTGATTGTGATTATATGTTTTCAGTTTGTGCTCAAACTGACTTAATGTCCTTACAGTGAGAGCCAACCATTTACAGATTCCAGCCAAATGAAAGTGTATGTCAATACACACGTTGACAATAACAGCTTTTTTGGTCCAGCTTTTAAGGCTAAATGCTCAGCATATAAAAGCTGAAACCCAGCTCTCTGTCAAAGTGTTGGTATTGTTAGACTTCTACAATTTCTCTTCTAGCAGTTTAAGTATAAAGTGCATCTACATTGGGTCTTTTAAATTTTGGAAGGCTAGACTTATGTAAGCTGTGGGTCTTTTAAACCAATGTGGGACCATTACTTTTCAATTTATTTATCTATCAGTTTTTTCCAAAATAACTCAGTTTGTTTGGGATTGACCAAGACTGGCCCCTGGATTAGATGTTAATGTTAAAAATCATTGTTTAAAACCCAGTAAACAAACTTGTCTTTTTTTAACTAAAACTTGGTTATAGTTTGCCAGTGAGGCAAAATGGGACAGTGATATAATTTTTTTAGACCAGGATAGTGATTTAGGTTTTGGTGTTATTAATGGGATATGTTAGTCACATCTCTAATAGTTTGTTAGTAAGACACCATTCTGGTTCTTTCTCCTGCTGCATTCAGGAGTCTCAGAACCTTGGTGCTTTCTGGTGAACCTGCCCTTGTTCACACCAATTTAACAAAGTGGAGGGACTTTACTCTGCAGAAGTAAACATAGACAGCTTGGGGATTTGTCATTAAAGTTTCAAGCCATAAGGGTCCATTATAATCTATGTTTTGCCAAAATAAAAAATACAACCAAATGAATTTCGTAGGATCCCAACACAGCTTTGATAAATCTAGCCTGCCAAAATTTAAATGGGTTTTAAGACAACACAGCAACACAACAACATTCAGGTATGCAAAAAGAATAATTCCAGTGTTGGATTGACCAAAGTTTATTTGAACTTTATTTTCAATGGGTATCCATCTGCAGAAGACCCTGGAGAAGCAGGAGGTACTCGGTTGGCTTCTTCTTCAGTTGTGGCTGATGTCCAATAACTGGAAAGATGGGCATATAACAGCACGTCTAGCTCCACTTTTGCCCAAGTATATTTTACTGTTGCAGTAGGTCCTCTAAACTTTTCGAAGTTCATTGTTTATTTGGTCTATTTTTTTTTTTTGTTTGTTTGTTTGTTTTTTACAATTATCCACACTGTGACCAATAAGAAATATGAAAAGGTTTTTAGGATAACAACTTGATGTTTGTTTTGTCATATGCATGTTCTATTCAAGTGTACCAGACAGTAAACCACTGTGTACTGCAACACATCAGACTACACAACTGGTAGAGTTTTCTGGTGTTCCTATCGTCACTCAATTTGGTTTTATTATTTCTTGAGGCCATTGCTGTCTCCGTTGGCCAACTCCAGATTACCAAGTCCCTGTTCTGTTCCAACCACTTCTTCAAAACATCTTCCATTTCTGATTCTAGTGCTTATCATTAAGGCCTGTTACGTATGGTCATCTATGCATTTAACGCATTTTACTATCCCTAATTTACTTTTATTTATTATTTGAAAACATGTCTATGCCTTTCACGCTTACAACTTTGATGTTCTCTGGCCATTTACAACTAAATAGCTCAGATGATTCAAACGTGTGCTGTTTATGAGCCATGACAGACATTACAACCATTGGACTTCATGGCTGGTTCTTAGCCAATGTATCATGACAGGCAATTGACTCTGTGTGATCTCTCGTGTTTCTCTTACTAAACTGTGCAGATACAATCTAAGCTGGGGTGCAGATGTGAGGCTGGGAAATGATGGCAGCTTCCTGAAGTTGAATTGTGCCCCGGAGAGACGGAAGTGTAGTTTATTTTATCAGATGAAAAGATCAGAGGAGACGGATAATTCAGTTATCACATCTTTGGTGATTAGAGGGACAGGATGCAGTTTACTGATAAGGATCTGTCTTCTTCTTGGAGACTCTTGTCCCCCATTAAGTAACTGAAAAGAAAATAAAGTGACTTCTTTTTGCTGTCCCTACCTTTTTATTTTGCTTTGGTTAATCATATTTTATTTTTTGTCATCTTACTTTTTCGCTTACTTATTACGGGATCAGTGATTTTGCAAGGTGTGTTATGCGGTCCTTTTCTGTTTATTGGGTGTCATTTAATCTAGCCTGACTTTTCTTGAGTTGTTGCTTTTATATCATCTGATTTTCTCTTGATTTCACTGCTTTTTTTCAACTCATATTTGTGATAGCAATTTGTCCAAGAACTTTTGGAGAGTGAAAATCAGAAGTAAATTAGATCACATCTTGATACATTTTGTTTTTATTAACATAGTATTGATTTATTGTACAGGGAAATATACAAAATATGCTAAATAAAGATAAAACCCTTTACACGTTTTCTAAAAATCTGTGCCACGTCAGTGATGTTTTTTTCCTCATGGCATCTATTTTTTTATCCCCCTCTTGTTGAATGTTGTGGTGTTTTATATCAGCCCATTCTCATTTCAATGGTGTCAGATGCTGGTGTTTTGCCAGGAATAAAAACCAAAAAGAACCATTTAAGTTGTGAATAGATGTTTATATTAAGTGTTCACAGAAAACACAACATGCTGAAAAGTGAGCTCACTAATATAGTTAATCAAAAGTGCCTCTTTTGACAGCTGCTCAATTTGAAATATCACAGGGAGTAAATGGGACAATGAGGAGAAGCCACAAAGCTTTTAAATGAAAAGCCTCAGGCAATAGGCTGCAGTTATGCTGGCTTGACACCTGTTGCATGGTGTGTGTGCTGCATTTGCATTGCTGAACTGCTGCATGTGTAATCACGCCACTGACCTGTGATATGGAGCAAGAACCACCTGCACAGTCTTTTTTTTACTTTGGTAATGCCCATAACGCCAGATTTTTTTTGTGAAATTCATTGTTGTATTGAACATGGAAGACCAGAGAAGTAATAAGTTTTAATCAGTTAATAACCACATAACGTTTTAACTGTGTTCAAGGAGAAAAAGAGAAGGACAGAATAACTGACATTCAATTAATTAAACTTTGGCAGATTTACACACTTTGATACTCCCTAAAAGGCTAATTCAGGCTCCATCTTGCATCATGTCTCTTCTCTAAACACATTATTAAAAAGATCAGATTAGTTTGAATATTGCTGCATAAATGCAGACTTGGTCTGGAAGAATTTTATATCGCCGACTGAACCGACTGAGTCCCCAATCGTACAGTGTCTATTGGACTATCCTGGCGTGAATGCCCCTAAAAGCCAGTCCTATATTGACTGTTTTATCTCTTCCTCTTTTACTACCTCTCTTTCTTTTCCTTGCTTCGTCCAATGAGGGCAGTGTCTATATCCAGTTGCTGGCATCTGATGTAATGCCATATAGCAAAACACAACTGTCACGTGATGCTCTGGGCTGGAACACAAAGTTTGTTATTATAAGTGTTGCTTTAGTACCAAGCAACTGTTAAAATAAAAAGAAAATCATCTTATAACAAGTGACATACAGAAATGTTGGCCTGACATAAAAATGAACCAGTATCCAGTTTAATTACTGCAGTCAGTCTACTGGCAAATATAAATAACAGATGGCAGGGGCCAATAATTTCCAGGTGTGTCCTGGTTGTGTTGTAGTGACTTTGCACCAAACTTGATTTTTAGCACTCACATAGCAAAAGAAACAACAACAACAAACAAAAAACTTTGTAATGGTTTAACAGGTTAAAAAAGTTTTTAAGACTTTTGGTATTAGGTAGCATTTGGCACCCTTTTACGGTGGCCTTGAAGTGTCACAGCAATGCAAAAGCCACAACATGAATAGAAAATCCACATTAGCCACAACACAAAAGCTGCAGCAGAAGTCTAAGCCCGGAATTTACACCGCATGAAGTGGGCAACAGTGAAAGTTACGCCACAGGAAATGAGCAGCGAAGGAAGTTACTACATCTAACAGTTTACACATAGCACTTTACATATCACAATTAACATTTATAATAGTGCATAAACATTATTTACCATTAGATGCGGTCAATTGTGTAGTGTTGCAGCTAATTGTGAAGTGTTGCGGCTAATTGTGGAGTGTTGTGATTAATTGTGGAGTGTT
Source organism: Melanotaenia boesemani (assembly GCF_017639745.1). Lineage (NCBI taxonomy): Eukaryota > Metazoa > Chordata > Actinopteri > Atheriniformes > Melanotaeniidae > Melanotaenia > Melanotaenia boesemani. Next base: position 22,506,212 of record NC_055693.1, read on the forward strand.
GGGTTTTTGTATTCGTGTTGTGGCTTTTGTATTGCTGTGACACTTAAGGGCCACCATAATCATTGAGTTAATGATCAGGTTTTCTTTTAACCAGAATTGCTTACTCCTGAGTGAAAACAAAAAAACAAAAAACTAAATAGCCTGCAGGTTTAACACTGTTTGAGTTGTAGCTGAGATTCACATATAATGCTTGTTATGTGCATTCTCTAAACTGTAAACAAGGCAGCTTGAGTAGAAGTTATTATGCTCCACACACAATGCACAAACCATGTAGTTGGTAAAGTCAGTCTTACAGAAATCATGATAATGTACATTCTCGTAGAGAGACAAAAAAGGAGGCAATGCAATAGATGCTGGTGGTCTTATTGCCATTTAAAACATTGCAGTATCTTCTTCTTTCTTTCTGGCTGCACATCAGCTATACTGCTCAACATTTGCCCCGCAGTTTCTGGTGGTACTGCTCTTATTGCTGCGCTAGGAGACAGATCTGCAAGAGTCCTGGAAATGAACCAAGTTAGAAAAATAAAGGACACAGAAAACAGACTGAATGTTTTGCGTCCATCTTTAGCGTAGAGCATATATTGGCCTTTAAATCTTTCAACAAAGTAACCACTATCTTTAATTGTTCCATTACTTTTTGCTGACTCCTGTGTTTTCTGTGTAGATAATATAAGATCAGGGCTGTTGCAGAATGATAGAATCATTGTCCATCAGTTCTTGCCCAACTTAACATTTTTTTTCTTCTTCTCCCAGATTTTTGTCATAGTGACCATCAGTTATTGCAAGGGATTCTATCTAAACAAGGACTTGAATCTTAAAGATGGCCTTTTAAATAAATTAATAAATTTTAAACCTAAATGAAATATTTAGAAAAACGGACAGGCTTTTTCAATGTTAGTTTGGTTTCAGGGCTTTCTTCCACAACATCGAAAAATTAAACACATAAAATGGTAGCAGAAACTGTGAGACCTTAATAGAGACAGGGTTAAACTAACATCTAATCAAATACACACACACACACACACACACACACACACACACACACACACACACACACACACACACACACTTTTTTATTGTATAATCACTTGATGAGCAATCCATATTCTGCCATGAAACCCCTAATATAAATCACTTACTATTGTCAAAGCCACCTTGGGGCCAAATGGGAGAAACTTCGCTCTTATGCAAATCAGTAATTAACCCTCTCCTCTGTTTCTCTCTGTTTGCACATGCATACACACAAACGGAGGGGTCAACATAGTCTTTCTATTCATTTGCCTTAGTTCTTTTTTTCAGCCTTTTTACAGCACATGCTTTTCATTTTGTCATATTAGCCCTGCCACTGTTCATCATATGCTACTAAATTGCTGCTGAGGGAAGATGGCAGTGTACATCTGTGGCATTTCTGTGTCTTGGGCTTTGTGCGTATTAGCATGAAGTGATTTGGATATTACAATGGTATATCATAAAATTGCATTTGCTGTAAGCAGATAAAAGTGAGTTGGAAATTGTATTTAATTTCAAGCTCTGTTGGATCTAGCTGTATTATGTTAAGGCTGATGAATGATATGTATACAGCACGTCCTATTTTGTTCAATCTGTAAATAAAATAGCTTTTATCAGTTTGTTGTTTTACATATTAAAAAACAATCTTTTCCTGGTTTGAGAGCATATACTCGAGATTAGGTTAAAATAAAACATCATTAAGACAGAAAAAAAATATTGAGAAATAATTCTGCACTGTGATAGTTGGAACATCAGTGAAGTTAGTACATTAGTGTGCTTGTTAAATGCATGTTCTATGCATTCTATACATTTAATACTGTATGCTCTCTAACATGTATAATATGCTTTAATCTTTGTCTTGTTGACTATAGTCTTTGTCAGTTTGTCAGTTGTGATTGTTTTTTTTTTTATTCCATCCATCCATCCATCCATCCATCCATCCATCCATCCATCCATCCATCCATCCATCATCCATCCATCCATCTATTTTCTATACTGCTTATTCCAATACAGGGCAAGCTAGAGCATGTCGAGAGGCGGGATGAGTCACCAGTCAATTGCAAGCTCTTCTACTACTGTTTTACCCAAGTCAGTTCCATTTTATACCATTTAGTTTTAGATGATGCAAGTCAGTTCCAGGTGTTGCACTTCAGTTTCAATTGATTCAATTCAGTTCTGTTTGATGTAATTTAGTTCCATTTGATTAAATTAAGTCCTGATTAGAGTTGAACAGTTCTGGCAAGATAAAATTGGACTCACCTCGACGTACAGCTTGGGCTCTCGAACCACTGTCCTTGAGAAGGGCTGAACCCTATTCCATTCTGGAGTTGCTCCTGGTGAGAGGCACTGAGCAGGTGTTGGCATACTCTTTGCCCCCCGACTTGGTACCTGTACCTTGGGGTTTACCCCGGTAGACAAGAGAGTAGCCTCCATCTGCCTTCGAGTGGTGAAATGGGTCCTGACTGTTGGTGGTGCTTATGCACCAAACAATAGTTCAGAGTACCCACCCTTTTTGGAGTCCTTGGATAAGCTATTGGAGAGCACTCCTTCAGGGGACTCCTCGTTTTAAATATATATATGTATAAATAATTAAATATATATATATATATACTACTGTTCAAAAGTTTGGGGTCACTTTGGCATGGGATTCAATAGGGAAGTGACTCCAAACTTTTGAACGGTAGTGTATATCCATTTTCTGCCGCTTTTCCGGAGTTGGGTCATGGGGACAGCTGCCCAAGCAGGGAAACCCAGACTTCCCTCTCCCCGGCCACATATACCAGCTCATCCGGGGGATCCCGAGGCGTTCCCAACCCAACCCAGAGATGTAGTCCATCCAGCGTGTCCTGGGTCTTCCCCGGGGCCTCCTTCCGGTGGGACGTGCCCTGAACACCTCACCACGGAGGCGTCCAGGAGGCATCCTGACCATATGCCCGAGCCACCTCATCTGGCTCCTCTCAATGTGGAGGAGCAGCAACTCTACTCTGAGCCCCTCCTGGATCACCAAGCTTCTCACCCTATCTCTAAAAGGGAAAGCCTAGCAATACTGTGGAGAAAACTAATTTTGGCAGCTTGTATTCGCGATCTTGTTCTTTCGGTTAATACCCAGAGCTCGTGACCATAGGTGAGGTTAGGAATGTAGATCGACCAGTAAATCGAGAGCTTTGCCTTTTGGCTCAGCTCCTTCTTCATCACGAGTCCCCATCACTGCAGACGCCGCACCAATCTGCCTGTTGATCTCCCGCTCCATCCTTCCCTCACTCGTGAACAAGACCCTGAGATACATGAACTTCTCCACTTTGGGAAGGACCTCATTCCCAACCTGGTAAAAGCAGTCCACCCTTTTCTGGCTGAGGACCATAGTCTCGCATTTGGAGGTGCTAATTCTCATCCCAGCCGCTTCACACTTGGCTGCGAACCACTCCAGTGAGAGCTGCAGATCGCAGCCTGTTGAAGCCAACAGAACCACATCATCTGCAAAGAGCAGAGACCCAATCCTGGGGCCACCAAACCGGATCCCCTCAATCCTCGACTGCGCCTAGAAATTCTGTCCATAAAAGTTATGAACAGAATCGGTGACAAAGGCAGCCTTGGCAGAGTCCAACCCTCACTGGAAATGATTCTGATGCAGGCCAAGATCAAGCTCTGACACCAGTCGTACAGGGACCAAACAGCTCGTACAAGGGGTCTGGCACTCCATACTCCCGGAGTACCCCCCACAGAAGTCCCCGGGGGACACGGTAGACAATAGAGGCACGGAACACAGCCCACTCGGACATTGTAGTTGTAATTGTGATTTTATACATACAGTAACAAATTGGCAAACTCTATAAGCTTCAAGACTGCAGCTCATAAACCAATGAGGGATATCATGATAGCTTCTTCCATTGTTTATCGTATTGAAAACAAAGTTCCTAATTAATTAATTACTTCATCCATTCATCAATTCATAAAGAGAGTGCTTCACAGCATTTTCTCAGAAGTTCAAAATATGCCTTACGTTTTGACAAAACAGAGCTCCTCTGGTAAGTTTGGTCAGTGGTTGCTTCCACATCTCTGTGTATTTTAAACCACAAAACACTGTGAGACAACGATTGGTCCACCCAAAGGACCAGATTCTAAAACATCAAAAATGCAGGCTGGTGTATGCAGTGAAATGCACAAAGGAGAGCAAAGATCTCAACATTGACGAGACTAAACAGCTACTCAGCAAATGCATGTCTTAACACAGGAGGGAGAATTCTTCAGGCCAAGCCTCAGCAGTCTACACCCACCTTAAAAAGAGCAACAGTTTAAAGGATCAAGATGTCCGCATCCTGGACAGAGAGGATGGCTATTTTGAGAGAGGCGTCAAGGAGGCCATCTATGTGAAAGTAGTGTGACCCTCTGAATAGAGGGGGACTGAGACCTCATCTCTCCTCATCATACAATCATACATTTTTACATTTTTAAGCTTATTTATTTATTTAATTTTTTTTAAAACCCCTTAAATTTGATTTAGAAACATTTAACCTTTGTTGAAAAAAATCAGAAGAATAGACAATTGCTTAGAAAGATTATTTGAGCAATCAAAAGTTGCTAAAATCATTTGTTATATATGTAGTTGTATTTTGCCTATCACAGTACAATCCTATAAAAATGCAAAAATTATGTAAATATACAATACACACAGTAGACTACAATGGTTCTTTAGATCCCACAGAAGTTTTGTTAAGTTTAAACTAGCCTGCTGTAACCTTGGTATATGGTGGAAAATACACGTTTGGCCATTTCTTCTGTGCATAACTACTTAGAAGGTAAAAAAAGTGGTTTTGTTTATAAGAAAATGTAAAATTAAGTTGTGCTCTCCATTAAAAGACCTTTATAGAATAGAATAGAATATAATAGAAATACTTTATTAATCCCTTTGGAGAGTCCTCAGGGAAATTTGGGAGTATATAGTTATAGTGTTGTTTTAAGAGTATTTGATGTTTTCACTTTTTTCAGGCTATAACATCTCTGACACATATTTAACCAATGAAGAGTGAAGCGTATGTGTGTAAAATGGTGCCGGCTGGGCAGGTTTAAAAACTGTCTATTTTTAGTACATGGTTATTCACGTTTAAGCTTCATTTCATGTTGACTTAATTCTAAACATACTGGAGTTTAGTATGACTCAACAACTCAAAAACTATGCCAGTGCAAATTTAATAAGTACAGATAAAAAATAAATAAAAAAATAAAAACCTTATTCCAGGGAGCATTATGGTTTCCACAAAATATTTTTTGTATATGCAAATCATCTGCATACGTATGCAATTAGAAAGAGATAATGGTTGGCCTGCAGCTCAGTCCAACCTGCCAGCCTCTGCTATCTACTGTATGTTTGTATGCTTTGATGTTTCCATATTTCCAACCAGTTCCAAGAAGCCAAAACATACATTTCTTATTGTGATCACTGCTTACATTTAAACTAATGGAAAGTAAAAAACTGTGTCCACTCAAGGGGTTGACTGTGACAGCTGGTGAGTTAGTAGGGCAGGGGAGTGGAAGGGATGTTAGTAGCAAATTCAACATTTTTTGGAGACTGTAATTAGCTGGAGCTGCAACAGTGCACACCTGCGTGTCAACTGCGCATATTTGGCCTGTGCTGGCTCACTAAGTAAGCATTTGCATGCAAACTATTGAAATTTGATCCACTTCACATGTTTCCATAACTTGAAAAATTAAAGAGGGGCTGGTTTTCTCATGCCTTTCAGCTGGCAGTTTGATTCAGATTTTATTATCTGTGCTGTGTTCTATAATAAGCAGGAACTGTCCTGTCCGATTAAGTACGCTTGGCGGCGCTCTCCACCGCCCCCTATTTGCTCCACCCCCACCAACCCCATCTGACTCCTAGTTGAAAGGAGGAGAAAGAAGGTCCCAACAATCTCCACTGTCTGTCTCCCTCTTTTTATCTTTGTGTGCTTGGGCAGTGAGCAGCAAGGGAGTTGCCCCTCAGGATTAACTCATTATTTACCTTTGTGCTCTTTTTTTCCCCCCCTGTGCTTATCTAGCATTTTTACTTTTTTCATTGGCAAAGTATTAGAAAAAAAATTATATATGGTTCACTAACAATAAAAAAAAAGACCTAAAATATTTGGATGCTAATATTTCAATGTAAAAGAAAAAAAACATACAAAAAAAACAAAAAAAAAACAAACAAAAAAAACAAAAAAAACAAACAAACAAAAAAAGGTTTAAATATTTACTGTTTTTTATAGGATAGAAACAACATTAATTAATATTAACTATTAAAGCAAATAATCCAAATGTAAAACTACAGTGAACATCAGCACATAAGATAATGTTATTTATCCTTTTGTTCACATTCCGTTTTATTAGACCTCTGTTGAATGAAAAATATACAAGTTAAAAATACAAAAATAAAGTAAATAAATTTTCCTCGATGTGCAATTTAAATATAACTGTAATGTTTTTTCAATAAAAAAAAAATATGGAAACCTCATAAAGCTCCTGTTGTTAGACACTAAAAAAGTACCGATAATGTGTAATACTGAGTCTAGCATTACTTCACAGTCATATTTTTATCTGCGAGGATTTTCTGGAAAATTTAAAGCGATGACAGGAGTATTTGTTATCCTTTTTTTAAGTACAGAAATATTGTACCTAATCTAGACAGCAGATGTTTTTTTTTTTGGCTCTAGGTCATGATCCAGAGTACGGAAGTCTCCCCACCATGACTGTCTTTATATGTGTTTTAAAGTAGAGAAATGCTAGATTAACAGTACACAAATTTGTAAATGAATATATTAACTTAAGAAAATATGATTATGAACAGCAGATGCCTTTATAAAAAATAAACTGGAACAAGTCTTGAAAACTATCAAGTTGATGATTAATCAAATATAAAAAGGTGTGAATTAGCTCTATTAGTCAACTGATGGGAATATGTTGTGTGCAATCATATTTTTATTAGCTTAGTTTGTAATGTTTTAATAAACTTTTCTTTTTTCTTGCGTTGGTGAATGGGCCTAATGCTCTACTTACACATTCCCAAATATGATCTGTCTTGAATTTATCTTTTTGTTTATCTGATCCTTATAAAGTATGATGTGATTAGAAAATATTGACGAGGTCTAGAGCTGTGTCTGCCAGTGTTTTTTTTTTTTTTTTTCTTTTTTCTTTTTTTAATAAGACTAAAACAGTGTTTGTATACTTCTTCGCTCTGCAGCGTGAGGGTGTTTTGCTTAAGGTGTCCAGACAGACTGTGGTTATTGTGAAGAATATACATCAGTCTCTATATCTTCTTTTCTGTAGACTATTCACAGCAACTCTTGGGCAAATTCTTACAGGGCCAAAATTAATGTAAAAACAGGCAAAATATGTCCTCCAAAACGGAGCAAGAAAGTGGTTACCTTCCGAGCAGTTTGTTTATATAATTTTTTCACGGCACCAGAAAATTGACCCAGCAATCTTTTCCAGTAAATAGGACAAGCGCTGCATATGCTGTCTGCACATTTTGTCGTTTTCTGGGAGGGTGGGTTATGCAAGCCCTCTTTCACTGCTAATTCCATCAAAGCTTTGGGAACAGTTCTAATTGGGCGTCTCTATTTTTGGTTGTCTTCCAGCCCTGTTTTGCAGCCTTTGAGAAAAGGCAGCGCAGCGAATGTAAAGCTGTGTGATAACAGGGCCATTCGCCACAGTACTGAGTTTGACCCTGCAACCAGCCTCCATGACGGATGTGAGATGATTCCTAGCCCTCCAGCTCAGCACGACACACTCAACACAACTCAAATACACTCTCCAAATCTCTCGTTTTTCCGTCTTACCCGTCTTACTCTTCCTCTATCCTGCTTCTTCGGTCTCTGTTACTCCAGTGAATGACTCCATGCTGTATACTTTCTATTTAAAGCTGCTGCCATAACCACCTACTGCTGCTTTAAGAAGTGGTGACTCACCTAAACAGATCAACCCAGTGGACTGTGTGTGTGAGTGAGGGAATGTTATATCATCTCTGCTTTGGGACTACTTTTCTGGGGCCTCTTTGGTTTGGTGACAACTACAGCTGCTTTTAAACGATAACCGTTGTCTTCAACTGGTATCTGCAGGATCTCAAGCCTGATGCAAATACACCCATTTTAATCTGTGCACTTACAACTTATGTGTTATTCTGTTGCATCATGGGGAGTTCTTGCTTTTGAGAGGAGCAGAAAACACAACATTTTTAATCAATATAATTGTGGGTGTTGTGGTTGTGTGTCTGGAAGGACGAAGCATGCTGCAAATTAGAAAGAAACGGGACTATTATATATGGCGTGTTCTGTATGTGTGGTAGAAGCTTGCAGGCAGCATGGCAGAGCAGTTTTCACTGCCACAGATTTGAGTCTTCCCTTCACTTTGCTGCATTATTAAATAAACCCTGAATAATTCACTGCCTTTCGTATCTAACAAATATTTTTGCAATTTGCACCAACAAATAGGTGCTGGTTAGAAAAACTGATAAATGTCACTTAGTGGAAGATTAAACTGTTGGGAGTTGCTCATGTTTGTGTGGATCTTGCTTACGGTGTGCAGCACGTTTTATTGTGGGTGAATTTCTTTTTGCTGCTGAATGTCATTAGTTATGCCCTAATGCCCTCTCTAACATAATATGTATTATAGGTGTCAGCACTGTATTGTTTTTGTGTGAATTTATGTGATTAAAAGTGCGGATGCATGTGTTCTGTTATGGTACTGAGTATTCTGTATCATATTTCTATGTGATGTTTGTGTGATTCATTTATTGCTCTACATTTATCTGCTCTTTTGTACAATACTGTTGCATAAAGTGTTTGTTTTATTTGGACATGAGGCAAACATATTTTGACGTAAGCTGGCCAGCTGCTGCGATGAATTATCTCATCACACTAGCAATCCTGACGGTAGATTGCAACAATATGTTACTGTGCAAACTCTGCGTGGGGAAGATTTTCAGACTCTGCCTGAGAAATGATAGGCGACATCTAAATCCCAGAGATGACGCTGCAATGTCATGGCGGGCAAGGACCGACTTGTGTGCCGACTTGTTAGTCATGCTTTGATGCACAGTTTAAAGAGGACTCCAGGAAGACCATCCAATGCGCATGCGCATACCAGTCGCACGTGAAAAAGCCATACTTTTTGCACATTTGCACAAAAGAACACACAGTCCAGAGAGTGTATAAAAGGAAAGTGGCGGCATCATTTTTGCAGTCTGACATGAAACAGTGGTTAAGTGTGTCAGGTGATTTAAGAGCAGACTTTTTTCTTCCTATGTAAGGGGAGATTACAATATTAAACATAAAATAGTATTTTGTATTTTACAAATACAAATTACAATGGTAACCCAGATTTTAAAATTTGTAGTATTGTATGCTATGACATAATATGATAGATTCAATTACTGCTTTGCTCATGAAAATGTTTATGTACATTCTTTACTTATTAAGTTTAACCAAATTTCTGTTTTTCATAAATTTTGTGTTGTTTTTTATAATCAAAATAAATTCAGCCTTTTAAATGGACATAATTAAAGATAATGAAAAATAAATTAAATAAATCAAAGAAACAACTGGTAAACAGTTTTCAAGTATGAATAGTATATTATTTCACTCTGAGCATTTTACACACACAAAAAAAAAACATTTTAATACATTAATTTAATGACATAACTAATCTAGTTTTATTGAGTCGAAAGTACAGAAATTAGAATGAGATTTATATTTTATAAGGGTGTTAGTTTTCTGCTTCATTATTGCTCTATTGCTGGCTAATAAATAGATACAGACAGACAGACAAATAAATAAATAAATAAATAAAATTTGTTATAAATAAGTAAATTTGTTATAGGTTACACAACCTTATGACAATTTTCTAAGGTCTACCTACAGTACACAATGTATTTTTCTTTAACCGGACACCAATAAATCACCCTCCTACTAAAACAGTACAAAAAGCACAAAACCTCTACAGCACCAGTGTACCAACTCTTTTTTACTTTGATTAATTTTGGACAGGTTTATATTGTTTTGACTGGATTTAAAATCACTTATATATCGTTGTAAACTGATTTATTTTTGCTAAGTATTTCCTGTATGGGAAATTCTGTTTATTATCATCATGAATTTTATTTATTAAATCAATGGAATCTATAGTATTCATTAACTTTGACTTCTTTTTCCCAAGCATGAATCAATGTTTAAAAGATTATTAGGAAGAAAAAAATAGAATTGAAAGCATCTAACATGCTTTTTTCTAGTCCGGTCTATACTGGAATTATACTGGTCCATTTATTAGAAAGGTGCTGGCTCATTATTTAGTGGGAGTGAAGTAACTCCCGCAAGCACTCTGCAGCTGTCCCTGCTCTGTCTTCACATGCAATAAAGTTTTTTGCCTCATGTGGGGGATCTCTCCTTCTTTTTGAAGCAGACTTTTTTGGTCCATAATTTATACATTTACCTTACTTGCTTCTGCGTGCGTTGGCCTCGTGCATTTTTTAAAGGCCGGGTATTGAGGGATTTTCTGTCATGCTCTCTTGCTTTGTTCTGATCACGCAAGCTGCTGCTATCCCACATGCAGGAATACTGGCAAAAACAGAGATCCAACTTATGCCACCAAGATGAGACAGATACACATGCACATACATGCTGGAGCAGCGTCTTGCTAATGAACAGCAAACACTCAGAGAAAGGGGAAGGCCCACTCCCTTCGGTGAAGACTCTGGGACAGGCTGTCTTGTTCCATTGCGTGAGGGTTTTTTCACACAACCACACTCCAAACTAAGCCACCCCTTCACTTGTGTGCCTCAGCAAGCAACGGGGTGTTGAATCTTCCTCTCACACCCATGCATGCGGAAGTAGTCTACCTCTTGTGCTCCCCGAAGAGAACACATGGCAGTCAAAAATAGAGAAAGAGGGAGAGCCCGAGATGAACAGATTAAGCAAAGCAAGAGATAGTTCCTGGATAAAGTTCTCAAATTCTGTAAGTCATAATCCTACCTCACACATCATACCTCACAGTGAAGAAAAAAAAAGCAAAAAACATACATTTTACAGACATTTATTAAAACTCAATACAAAACCAATTCTAAATCTGGCACTGAATATTGTAAACAAGGAAGCTACTTTTGTCTTGGGTCAAGTTTGAGTTGACTTTATTAGTTAATTAGTTTATTAGTTAAGTCTGTCGTTATTCACTTTATTAAATCACATAGTTGATCATTATTTCTTATGAAAATAAACATATATTTTCATTTACAAACAAATTTTAAAATAACTTACACTTTTTTTTCTCTCTACAAATAGCTGCTGTAACCTGAACCAATTGGTATTAAAATAGTTATCAATATGTCATTTTGTTTTCAACTACTGCAACAGGTATATATACAAAAAAAAACAAAACAAAACTTAAATTAATATAATGTGAAAGACAATTACTCAGCATATATTTCTGTTCCCCTCAGATGTTAATAGGTTAGGTAAGAAAACTTAGAGCCCATAAGCCTCTTCAACTACATATTAATATTAAAGATATCCAAGATATTATACTACACAGAAAAACTGGTTATATGGTACTTGTTCTTAATGTATTTGTTAATTTCTTTTTTGACAGAAAAAAAAGTAAAATCCCCTCCTCAAAAATTTGAAATTTTTAAATGACATCGCAAAGATTTTATATAACGTTTTGACATCTAATAATAAATTTCCTAACCTCCATTTACAGAGTCTCTCCTGAAATGGCTCCTCATAGTAAGTCCGCTTCACATCAAACACATGCGCACATGACATTTATATAATAAGCAAATGTACATTCAATTGGATCAATTTTCAAAATTAAAATATATTTTAATCCCCCCCCCCCCCCCCCCCCCGTCCTTTTTATTTATTGGCTTTACAAATAACTATTTTAATGATGTGCTTATTAATTTTCTTGTTTTAATGTTTCTTGCTTTCAGTTGTTAAAATGAAACAAATAAATAAATAAACATCCCTAAATATTTGTTACCATTAGTATTATTGAACATATATTCAGTTACACACAGATCTAAAACAAACTTCATATTTTTAATAATGTTTTTTTTTTTAATCCTGTTGTTTTCTCATCTGTATTGTTGCAAATGAAGCTGCTAGAAAAGTGCTTGAAATTCTAACCCCCCCCCCCAAAAAAAAATATATCAACTAAAATTATTCAGTGGGTATGGAACCATTTTTTTTTTCACTTTTGAAGTTATTCTTCTGAACAGAAACATTAATTAAACTTTTCTTACTGTAAAAAGAAAATCCCTGACGGACAAATGCCAACTCCTCATCGCTTGGTCTTTCTCTCTCTCCATGTGCTGTCATTTAGATTGTCTCCCTAACATGTAAATTTAGGTCAGGCTTCACTCTCCTCTCTAGGCTACAACAGGAAAATGTGGAAATGGATCGTTTCACACTAGTTAATCTTATTGGGGGAAGAGAGGGAGGGAGAGGCAGAAACAACAGGGTCTAATGTGGAGAACAAAGATGAGAAGTGGAGGAAAAGTACTAAGAAGAGCGTAAGTGCGAGCAAGAGAACAGAACTAGACAGAAGATTGGGGTAAAGTTGAGAAGAGTAAAGTACAGATGATGAGACACAGGACAAGATGGATGGAAGACAAGGGGAAGACAGGGGAAGAGCAGACGAAAAAAACTACAAAGAAAAGAGGTAAAGGAGAGGAGGGGAGGGTGGAAAAAGAAGAAGACATGAGAATGGAAGAGGAAGAAGACAAGAGTATGCCCCTCACGTCTCATCTCTCTGCTTTTTGCCAGCTTCACAGCTCCCAGTGTTGGCAGCTTGCATACTAACAGACAGGCCATATGGCTTCATTATAAGACACACACAAACACAACCTCCTACACACACTATGCATCGGAACATACCAGTGAAAACAAACCCAGAACCACACACACTTAAACATCCATGCATACACGCAAACACAACAAACTCACAGGTGCACTCACTTGCACTTGGGGAAGAAGAGGTGTGTGACGGATTGAATGAAGGGAGTGAAGAGGAGGAAGTAATGGCACACTGAGTTTTTCTACCTCCGGGGGCTCCGAGGGAGAGCAGAGCTGGCCCAATTACCGAAGCTTGCACGGACACACACTCACACAGATGCACATCACGCACACCTTTTCTCAATCTGGGAAAACTGGGAAAACATCATTGTTATCATCAGATACGAGGAAAGCAAATATTTGCAATAAAGAAGAACAAATCACAGCAAGTCTTTCAGCATGAAACACACAGACTTCAAGGGGGCACCGAGGAGGGAAAAGCCTTACAGCTGTGGAAGCGCTTTGGAGGAAAGGACTGCCTGGATAGGTTGCAGTTACCGCTGTGTAAGCCGCTTGACACACATTACAGTCATTAGTATCATGATCCAGGGAATGGATGTTCCTGATCACGAGTCTCCAGAGTTTGGGACTGGTGCTCGGTTGGACACCTCTGTGGGGGTTCCTAAAGGTATTCTTGGAGTGTTCTCTGTGGAGTATCCGTGTTAGAGTCAGGATAACTGTATTGTAAGACAAGCATATATTCATTTGCCCATTTGAGATGCCCCCGTGCTGGCAGTTGCAGTGCTTGAGGGCTATTTTAGCATTGTTGACATTTAACTCAACTAAAAACACACACACAAACACACAGAGTTAAAGACGGCAATATTAACAACAAAAAAAAAGTTTAATACCCCTCAATAAAGAGTTACACACTTGACTGCTGGGGCTCATTTATGGCCATTGCTGTAGAAAGTAGTTCAACTGTTATTATATATAACAATCATGTAATATATTTATGTATGAAAATGCGAGAAAAAAAAAAAAGGGAACAAAGGAAGTTGGGAGGAAAGAAAAATAGTCACCTCATTTCACCGGAGCAACCTCTGCTGGACTAAAGGAAATTAAACAATTTATTTAATGTAATTTTATTCAAATATTGCTGTAAAAGCTATGACATTTTTATGACTATGACTGTTTGTTATTTTCACAACAAAAAATTGATTTTATTTTTACCAGTGTGTTTCATGCACATTATTTTGTCAATGATGGTAATTTTGTTCATAAAGAAAAGGAAGGAAAAATATGTTTTGCCTGCTAGTAAAAATTAAAGACTGTACTACTCTTTAATTATTAATATTATTATTTTTTTTTATTAATTAACATTTTTTTCCTACAATAAATCTGAACACGCTGTCTTGGATAGCATTTTCTTTACCCATATTTATAGTCAGTTTGAAAATCGATCAACCAAACTGGTCACAGTTAGATGTCATGTCTCCGCATGAAATTTTCCACAGCTCCTTTCAAGCCTTAGAGCCTACAGAGATTATTTAATGTCAAAAGTGTGTGACACTGCAAATGTTAAGTTGGTCTTTACGCTCTATTTTCCTCTCTCTGACTTTTACAGCCTTTTGTGTGGAAAGATCATTGAAACAAATGCTGTTCCTTAGTCTGCTTTTCATATTCTTTGTTCCAAATGACACACTTTTAATGACCTGTAGTAAATTACGTTTTAATAACTGTTTCATTGGAGCAAAATGGTTTACTACTGTTGTCTGTTATTGCTCTTTTGTAATCAGCATAATATTTTGGAATTAGCAGGAAAACCAAGGAATTTAATAGGTTTAACAGAGTCCTGCAGAGCAGCAAGCGGACATTTTTATCAGATGATGTGGTAAGTATGGATTTTTCTATGGTCTCCTATTACAGTATTCAACGGCTTATTGAATTCAACTGAGCATGTAATCCTGGAATAGCTGACTCCTCTTTATTTCAAATCACTTTGTAATTCACTTGACATTATTAGATACCAAGACACATGTTATTCTGATATAATGACTAATTTAAATGGGTTGAAAACACGTCACTGAGAAATTTGATGGCATTGCATTGAATTTGCTCACTGATCCTGTCTGAGAATGTAATAATCCATAATGCAATGAGGCTGCATTAAGTTCATTGATGTTTGGGTGAGAATATATTGAGGAGACACACAAAAACACATAACACTACTCATCTCTTTGATTGGGGTTGTTTTTCCTAATGTACAAAATTGTTTGCCAGAAAAGAAATGGCATCTAGATTTATGTTTCCTCGGCCACCGCGACCCATCCTTTAAAAAAAGTAGCCATTTGAACAGCTTTCAACCAAAAACGGTACAAACTGAACACTCAGTTTAATTGCTATCTGTGACAATGGTGGACGCTTTAGAGACCCTTTGTTTCTATTGTTCAAGTTAATTCATCTAGGCCAAGTTATAAGAACAGTTGTAGTGAAGCTGATGAAAAGAGAATGGAGCCCTGCAGTCTCAATCACCACGGGACAAGTGCTCTCATGGTTCGGATTGGGGGAGGGACGTTCCTGTTGCCAGGATACTGGCCGGATCCAGTCTGGAGGTCCCGCTGTTATATTGGACAACACGCTTGACCCTGTGGCAACCCCAAATTGGCCCCTGACCTGAGTAGTCACACCTAATCAATGCAGCCAATGCACATGCTGACTCAGGGAAAGGTCGGTGCTGCCTACCTGCTGGCAGAGACGCGGAGCACTGAGCAGCACCGTGGATCAGTATCATACAAAGTGACATCTGCAACCATTTAAAATCGCATTTAGTGTAATCACTCTTTGATATGCTGTCATGAATGTGACGTGTGGCATCTGAAAAATTTTAAGCGGTTTTCCACTTTGTTAAGGATTTTGGAACAAGCAAAACAAATCGGTAAATGTATCTGTACACATGTTCACTTCATTCATTCCAGTTTACACGTGTTTATAATCCTACTCATTACATATGTTTTGCATAATCTAACAGATATGAATGCTAATTCATAAAAGGAGGAGACTTAAAATGTATTAAAATTGCATTTGCTAATGACATGACTATCAATTTATCCATTTTAATTACAACCTTTCAACCCAAGAAACAAAATTATTCAGTAAACACAAATAGCACTGGACAGCCCAGAACTGCATTAGGTCCACAAGACATACAATACTCTATCTTAAACTTATAGCAAAAGATTTTAAAGTTTTTCTCATACTTTGAAAGAACTTAATGTTTTTGTGAGTGTTATTTGTGTATTTACAGTTGGTTATGTTCCGAAAGTCGTCTCATAATGTATGTTGGGTGTGGCAAGACTTTTAAAGCTCTGCCTCTGGATCTGGCCTGTCACCAGTCTGTCGACAAATACAAACCCCTACGCTAATCCCAAGGATTTCTTCATTCTGCGGCCTGACTTGAGAAGAAATATGACGACACGCCCAGCGATTTCTCAGATTGCTTTAGAGTGGCCAGCTGTCTCAGACAGTTTAGTGTCACAGAACAGACAGGCTGAGCTTTGCAACCTGACACACATTTCTAAAAAAACAATATAAAAACAAAGTTACAAGTCACTACAAGAGTTTCTGACAAATAGTTTTTGGTGAAATGACTGTTTCCTAAATCCTCCTCTGGAGCTGCATGAGACTTTTCCTGATTAATGTAGGTGAATTTTTAAACAGTTTATTATTACATTTTGAATCAAAGTTCAAAAGAGTAACTTAACTTGCAGACTATAAAAAAATAAGCCTTAAAACTGTGACTTCTGATTAAAAGTTACCTGGAAATGTGTTCCTGCAAAGTAGATGGAAGTCTTTGCTTTTGTTCAAGAAAGTGGAAGTAGTGGAAGAGCACTGCTGTTTTTTTCTTTTCTTTTCTTTCTTTTATATATATATATATATATATATATATATATATATATAAGTCCCTTTTATAGATTCTTTTGCAGAAACCCCATTCCTTTTTAAAAATAAAAAATGAAAGGCTTACTGATTCTTTGTGGTTTCACTTCTTCTCTATTGATCACAAAATGTGCACATGGGGCTATAAAGATGCATTTAGAAATTTAATATAATTATTTACTGTAATGTATAGCTTTCTGGCAAAGTAGAGAACTTTTTTTTTTATTTTTTTGTAGTTTTACACTGATTACAGAGGTGCTCTGGTCCAGGACCGGAAAGTTCTTAGTTACCCTTGCTGAAAAAACAAACGACAGAATAAGAGCAGGGTATCTGGCAGGAATCAAATAAGGTTGGGAGAACACAACTTATGCCAAAGGCAATATATCAACTTTACAGGAATTAGAAATTTTAAAAGCCTGGTCAACATCCAGCTCAGTCACATTTTACCAGTTTATTACAAAAGTAGCTCGGTAAAAATGATGGGTAAACCTTTCTATTTGCAACCTCAAAGAAGTTGCAAAATTGAAATTTAATGTAAAACATTTTTACTTTTCTTAAGATGTTGTGGGACATCTTTAACTGTGGTGTACCTCAGTTTATGTGTTATATTGCCGCCTGTTTACAGCATCATTTTGTCGTGTGTATTAGACACTTACATCATAGTTTCTGGTTCCCATCTATGCTTAAATGTAAATACTAAAGGAATTAAAACAAACACTACAGGGAACAACTGGACATTGCAGAATAATAAAGAAATAAACTGCGTGTTTTCTTTACAGAACAATGCAAAAAACGGAAATTTGCAAAAACACAACGTTCTTATGAACTAAATAGTAAAAGCAAAAACATGTCCAACTTGATATTATAACTCGTCATCAATTCAGAGAATATTATCAGATTTAAATGCTGGTTATAATTATTTACTTGATACAAATACTTGTTTCTCCTTCTCACTCTCACACACACAGACGACATGCATTGAGATTGAGCTAATGTCAACTGAAAAAGCTTTGCTTCACCGTCTGATAAAAGTTTGTGAAGAAATTGATGCGTGTAATTTCTCTTTGATAAAGAAATGTCTTTTTGTTCTTTGTTTAATCGCCTTTTACTGTAAGCAAATTACAAACCCTACTGTGGATATTCTCTGCTTTAGCAAAACTATTATTGTGACTGGATTCCTCTCCAAGATATAATTTATCAGCATAAATCAGCCACCCTATCTTAATGATTAGAAGGTTTGTCTTGGCCACTGATGCTGCACAGCCCACCCACCTTGCCAGCTAACCAATCTATCCACCTGACCACAGCACCTCTCTTCCTATAAATCTCTGCTTCTGCCTGCTGGCTCTTTTTACTATGCGTGTCTCTTTGTGCAGTTTTGTTCACGTATATTTGCAAGCAAGCAACTTTGTGTGTGTATTTGTGTGTGTTTGTGTGTATCACCCAGTCCGCTATGTCCGTATTTAAGCATTTCTTTCTCCGAGACGGATAGTGGGTTTTCTGATCCGGGGCGTGGCGAGCCCATCCATCACTGCAGCAGTCCGGTTTTCCAGTGATTTAGGACTTACTGAAGTGGCCCTGCTGGCCACTGTACTCTGACCACAGCCACTTCATCACCCACCCACCCACACACCCACCTCCAAGTCTTAATATCACTGCACAGCCAAGAGCCCAGCTCTCATCTGTCTTTCTTTTTATAGGTTTCATAGTTTATAAGTCATAATGTAATGAGCTGGAAAAAACAAAGATTTAAGATAATAATAAGAAACAATGATAATAAAGTGTTGCAAGTAGAATAAGTTTTAATGACAAGTATACTACAAAATCACAAGTCTTTGGACAGCTGTGTGTGGTGTATACATTATGGAGCACCCAGCAAGCAACGATAGCATAACTTTGATTTTAATATGGAAAAATATTGCAATACTTGAGAGAAAATAGTATTTTAAAACTTCTTCTAATCATGATATAATTGGACATAATACTTTTATTTCTAATTTAAAGTTTGAGTGAATATACTCACATCTTCTCTAAGTGCTAAAGTTGAGTTTTTTTCAAGTTATATCAGTGTACGGAGAGAACAGTCAAATCATCCTCGGCTCTAATTTTTTTTTTATATATTTGGAGTGCTGGCTGTCCATTTGCACAAAGCGGATTTTGCATCAGCCAGCTTAGAAGTGAGCATTGCTTTGAAGTGCTCTAATCCTTCCTCTACCTTCAGACAACCCTTCCCGATCCACAGCAGTCACAGTGCCAGCTAACTGCACAGACAGGAAGGTCCATACCAGTCACCTCAAATATACATACCCACATTAAAGTATGCATGTGCTTAGGCTACAAGTACATATGTATAGCTAAAGTATAGTATTTAAAAATAAATGTGATAACACATAACCAGGTAAATAGAATTACGATTAAATGGTGTTTGCTCATAGTAAGATGCTGTTTGTGAAAAAGATTAAATAAATAGAAATTATACATGTTAGTTTTAAATTATCTAGGAAAACATAATGGAATGTAACCTCTTACAGGAAAACTATTTTGTCAAAAGAATTACATACTGTATGATAGGGTAGGGTATATTGAGCTGTGGAAATATTGTATATTGTATGCAACATCCGTTAAATTGAGAATAATGTGCAGTTGTCTTAATTTAAATTTATGTCCTTTTTCAGAGAACCACAATCCTCAACAAAGAACCACTGAAGCATAAATTTACACAAGCACTTACAGGGCAAACTTCCTCAAATACATACGCATCCACATGTGGGCAGTCAGAACTTTCACATCTGATCCAGCCGAAGGCCTCAAAATCACTTTCGGTCTCAGTCTTGTGCTGCACTGAGGAGGCAGAGCTGTCAGGGTGGGTGGCATTACCAAGATGACAGCCTGCTGCAGACTGCTGCTCTTTATTTGCCAGACAGAGATCAGCAATTTTCAATTTCCTCTTTCCCGCACGCTCAAGCCCACACACTTCCAAGACACCCTTCAACAACAAAGGCCGAGTTCTTCAACAGAGGATAATGACTAGCATTTGGGACGAACAGTGCAGTATCCAATCACAGATGGTGTTGTTGGTGGGTAATCTGTTCATACGACTTGAGTTTTAACCAATCCTCTGCCAGATGGGGTCACTAAAGTGTCACCAACAGCACCCCTATTGGCTGGGGTTGTCTATGGAGTAATGGCGCTGAGAGCAGAGCCGTGGATAACATCAATAAAACAAGAGGCTGAAACTGTGTGTCTATGTTCTGGTCGATATATTTCAATTCAGCTGTTCAGCAATATTTTAGACTACTGCATAATCCACATTCCTTCTTTGTTTTGTTTGCCTGACATTTTATATGTGTGTGTGTGTTATTGTGCATGTGTTCGCTCATTACCTACTCTGGTGCCGGAACCAGACCGTGTATGTTGGCTGCCTCTCTTTCGGCTCTCTGTGCACCAGTTTTCCTTTCTCAAAGGAATCTCAAGCTTTCAAGGCTCTTTTTGTGAACTGCTCATCAAAGCCTGTGCAAATGCTATACTGCTGGTTTTGAAGTGAATATCCCATTTTTTTTTTTTTTTTACTTTGGAATAAATATTATGGTTATGGCTCTTTAATTCTCTCATTTTTTTTTCTTTTTTTCAATTATACTTTCCACATGATTTATTGAACATTAGACCGTTGAATATCTGTAGATAATTGATTTAAATTGACTGTTACAATTCCATAAGTGGCATTCATCTTTATGCCTTTGAATTTTTCTCCTCTGTTTTTTAAGACATTTCGTGGAAATATATGGAAACTTTAAAGAAAAAACAAAAGAAAAAAAAAAACAGACTGATCCTCAATGAACAGAACATTTGCTGTATCTCCTTTAGGAGTTTAACTCATAAAATACTGAATACAATCAAAGGTGCTGCATCTTCTTTTTTTTTG
Source organism: Melanotaenia boesemani (assembly GCF_017639745.1). Classification (NCBI taxonomy): domain Eukaryota; kingdom Metazoa; phylum Chordata; class Actinopteri; order Atheriniformes; family Melanotaeniidae; genus Melanotaenia; species Melanotaenia boesemani. Next base: position 22,526,879 of record NC_055693.1, read on the forward strand.
TCATGGAAAACTTTAGAAAGAAACATTATGATATATTAGCATTTTTTAGGGGTCTGTTTTGAATTTTTACTATTGGACTAATGTGATCATGATTTTCTTAAAATCCAACTGACTTATTATAAATTATTACAAAGCATTTTGCTATATTTTAATACACTTTTATTCTTTTTGACAAACTGTTTCCAATTATATTTGTTGAAAAAAAATATTGTAGTTACAAAGAGAAACCCATGCCCACTTTCTGTCTCCATTTTCCTTTGGAATGCAGTCCCAGCATTCATCCCCAGAGGAGGGTTGGTCAATATGGTTGAGTTTTTACTTGTTTGTTTGCTTCTCTGAAGATCTGGCCAGGCAACCAGTGGAAAATTGGAAAGTGAAAATTTGGGGCGTTAAAAAGAAAAACACTGGCAGGATGACAAGGAATGATGGAACTAGCTTATCCCCATAGCAGAAAAGAAGTAAGATGACACTTCCCCTTCTACTGAAACGATGAAGACCGCTTTGTCATTCCCCTAATTGGATGTGATTACATTATAACTGGGAGGGAATGATTCTACTTGCTGGTGGGGGTGAAACTGGGTGCTTGTTCTGTCACGAACGACCTTTTATTAAATTAGTTTTCTTTGAGTAAAAATTGGCATAGACATGGTCTCTTAGACATCAAAAAGCATCATGTCATTATTGGACACAATTGAGGCAACGAGTGGGATAATTTGCTGCTCACAAACAAAGACCACAACGAAGAATTTACTCATGCTTACCTAAAATTAAACAACATCCACACACACTCATTAACTTGGTGACTAAGCTTAGAGGAAGGCCAACTGTTTCGTGCTCTGCCTGGACCAAGATACTTGCTACACAATACATAACAGCAGCACCAAAGCTAAAGCCAGTATTTAAAAAAAATGTAAAATTACTTAATGTTTGCAGAATTATATGTTTGTGAGCAATCTCTGATATTTTCTGACCATAAATGTCATAGAGGTAGTCTTTGTTGTTAATCGAGTATATGCTAACATAAAACTCAATGCCTTTGGCTCACCTTTCCTACAATCAAAATGGATTAATAAAAAAATGGCAAAAGATAAATGATGAAGCCAGTAATTTCTGCTTAGTTATTCCTGAGGGTATACAACTGTGGTTGGACAGGAAATAAATAAGGAATGGAATAAATAAATAAAGAAGGCAATAAGATTAATGTTTTTCTTAAGCAGTTGTCTATGAAGGCTGTATTTTTATTTTAATGTGCTAGTCTCAGCTGAACCAATTAATTGATAAATAAAAAAAGAAAGAAAAAAAAAAAAGCTGTGTCTAGACCGTTTGTGAGGCTATCAGGACATAATGACTGGATATAGAAATAGTTACAACTTGTTTTTTAAGAATAGAAGTTTGCAGGATTTTTATAAACTGTCTTGAGAAATATTTGCATATTTAATGTGGCAAAATGTTTGTAATTGCATGGTAGAGTTCTATAGATTACCATACCCACTTTTGACTCCTGTTAATTGCCTGTTATTTGGTTTAAAAATTTATTAGTGTATTTTAAGTCATGAAAAGCCATGAATTAGTGAAAGATGCTCTTGCCTTAAATGGCTATTATTGTTCAAAAGAATGATTTCCCTAACCTTACTTGGTTACAGTGGACCTGAAGAAGCCTCTCACTGAGTGCACTTTGTTTTTACAATGTGTGGGGTGTTCAGAATAATCCATTTTGCACAATCAGTTCCAGGGGCTTCAGAGTTGTCCCCGATACAGTCAGCTTTCATAACAGGTTTGTTCGGTTTCTGTTAGTCTTTGACTCTGACGCTTTTACCACAACAGAGGGCTGTAAAGCTGATTCGACTCCCTATTGCTGACTTATAAAAGATCTTGATGATACTGAATGATTTAAAGACCTTTAAAAAAAAATTTTCTGTCCTTTCTTGTAGACAAACTCTGTGGTGCATTTTCAGTTTAGTTTGTAGTCCAGTGCTTTGGCTCTCCCAGTTCTTAGTGCTCAAAATCATATAATTGTTTCCAAATTATCCCACAGTGATTGACCAGTTCCCTGTACTCAACATCTTGCCCAATATTGATTGATGCACCCCAATGACAGTAATCTGAGTACTGTATATCCACAGATGACATGACTCAGTTTTACTGAAAAGCATATAAAGTAGGAAAAGAACAGTGGTGAGAATACAGTTCCTTGTGGTGCTCCTGAATTGCTAACTAAATCAAATCAAAACCATCTGTATGAATTTCACTCTGTGTTATAATCCAGACTCTATGTGTAGGCAATATTATGTCCTTGTTGGTGTAGGACATTTACTATAATCTAATGTGGAGGTAAGGCTAAATCTGTTGTCTACACTTGAGTTAAAATTTTAAATGCTCTACCTCTTGAACAAGTAGAATAGAAAAAGTGTAAAGAAGCAACAATCTGGGTGTCTATCTATATAATGAAGTCAAGTAATATTGAATCAACTTCATTGATATACAGTAATATACTTAAAACAACGAAAGTTGACCAAAACACTGCAAAAAGTAAAACTGCAACAATAACTGCAAATATATAATACACTGAAACAAATAAATATGAATTGTAGAAAACATTAATATTGTGTTTTCAAATGTTGAAAAACTAAATTAAAAGCTTGAGCTAACTTCTGCTAATGACTTGGCTAACACCCCGAGCTGATGGAGATTTTTCAGTTACACAAGTCATAAAATGATTGCTCAAATTTACAATTTCAGTTGAGAGGACAATTGAGGACAATTTAAAAACCTCATTGTAGTGATAATAAGGATAAGGAGACTTATTGTTCGTCCAGGTTCTCCCAGAGCCCAAGATTTATAAGTTTAGCCTTGTAGACAACTACTGTCTAAAATTGAGGAGGTGGCAGATTCAAATATTATCCTGAAGCAAAAGGGTTTCTTGGATAAAACAAGCCTCTCTTCTCTTTTATTTCCTTTTAACTATAATTTTTATTACAGTTTTCATACATGGATATTTTCACATTTTGCTCCAAATCCATATTCACAAGACTGTCAAACTCAAGGTGTTATGACCAAAATGTAAAACCAACAGAATATAAGAAATACAAAAATAAAACAAACAAAGCAAAACCAAAAATACAAAGCAAAACAGCTTTGTTGTGGCTGTCCGATATATAGTACATGGATATGTACTCATTTAAACTGTTTCTTTGGTGTCATATAAAGTCCATTTTCTCCCACCTCTGATAACATAGGTCATTTTTTTCCAGCGTAGAGATTTCAGTAGTAACGTTCAGCCATTCTTTATAGATGGTGGATCCAATCTAAGTCAGTTTTCTTGTTATAGCTTTCTTGCCAGAAATCAATAAAATCTTGGTCAAATACAAGTCATTACTCACAACCCCATTTTTAATGTTGCAAAAGTACATAGTTTTAAAACTATTTGGTATTTGATACACCAGGGTTTTGCTGATAATTGAGTTGACATTTATCCAAAAATCTTGCAGTTTCAGACACTCCCAAAACACATGTATATGATGTGCTTCCCTATTCCCTCATACCCTCCAACACTAGAGATTTGCTTTCCTTTGTTTGCTTTTTATTTCAGATGTAATAAAGACTGATAAGATTAAGATGTTTCCATCAAAACACTCTTCACATTCTGGAGTTAGTTGTTGTGTTCTGGGTTTCCAACAAAGCTGCCAATTCTTCACTGAAAATATCGTTTTTTATTTCTCTCTCCTGTTAATCTTTTATATATTTGGTTGATGATGTATTTTCTCTTAAGTTTTATATCATACTGACATTTCCTTGAAACGTAGCCCTTTGTATGTTTTAAGTACACAGTCAAGCAGGCCATACGATGTAGGAGAATTTCAGAAAATAATCTCTCATTTGTAGGTATCAGAATAAATCTGTTTTGTCCAAAAGATATTGATATTTTAATTCTTGGAAACTTGTCAGACTACCATCCTTTATTATAGTGCTATAGTGCTTCCTTTTTGTTCCTAATTCCTCAAACCTAAATAATACTTGTTTGGTATAAATTTAGAATCATAAGCAAACCAACTCAGCATCCTAACTTCCTCCTCTAAATTGCTTTGTTTCATTTTATCAAACCACATATCCAGGCTACTAGATGTTATGGGATCCTCTCTTTTAGCTGTTGGTTACAGATTGTACATCAGTTTTTTCAGTGGTTTATTTTAACTGCAGACAACTGCTCACATCCGCAAGCTGTATATCACACATCTCCCAGATTTATTATAGGTGACAGTTTAGATCATTGTGTCCTCTGTTATGAGATTGGGTGGCCATCACTTACCACTTGAAGAAAAAAAGGCTGTTTTATTTTTCCTTTTATTTTTGTTTTTTATTTTTGATGTCTACTTTAATGAACTACCATATATTTTTAACACCTTTTGATGCTGCTTATCATGGCTCCATTACCTTAAATATAATGTTATATATATATATATATATAAAAAAAAAAATAGAAAGCCTATATAATCCTCATAGTACCTTGAGGATTACCTTTAGGATTATCTTAAATAAAAGCTTTGGTGGATCCATATTTTACTGTGTCATATATATGTTTTTCTTCTTTTTATAATTAAAGGGTTTTGCAATGCATTTGTTCAATTTTGATTTTAAACTTTTTATACAGCTTAATCACTGAATAATGCAGTTTGTTCCACATGTGAGGAACCTACTAACTGAACGCTGCCTCTCCATGTTTAGTTCTGAGGAACAGAAAGTAGATTTGACCCTGATGACCTGAGGCATCTGCTTGGTTCATAATGAACCATAAGATCCTGAATGTATTTTGGTCCTAAATCTTTGAGTGCTTTGTAAACTAACAGCAGGATTTAGAAGTTAATTCTTTCACAAACAGGAAGCCAGTGTAAAGATCTGAGGACTGGAGTTATATGGGTTACTTTCTTGGTCTTAGTGCGGACTAGAACAGCAGCATTCTGGACTAACTGCAGCTTTCTGATGGACTAGGGAGACCTGTTAAGACAGTGTTACACTAATCTAGTCCAGGGATTCCCAAACTTTTCCATGCCAAAGCCCCCCCAAACAGCCTTAGCTTCTGGCCGGGTACCCCCAAACCCACAGACAATGCTACAAAATATGTAAAGAAAGCTCAACTTTTAGAATATATTTTCTTGCTTTTATTCACTATTCAATAATTATTACATTTGTTTAGCATAAGAAAATTATTAACTAAAATCACTTCATCTCTATATATTTCAGCTAAATAATAAACTTTTCAACAAACTGTTAACAGATATGAACAGAACAAGAAATCAAACCTCTCTCGTATGTGTGTGTGTCTGGATTACAATAGTGAGACACTTGAGTCTCCAGACAGAGGATGCATCTCGTCTCGTCTGCTCCTTTGGTCTACTTGTTGTCAAAAACCTGTCCATTTTGCACTAGCTTCCTAAACGCTGTAGTAGCAGAGCAGCCTGATAACCGTCAGGTCTACACAGACTTGTCCAGTCTACTGAAGATAAATACATGGGCATGTTTTTCTAAACCCTGCTGAGACATCAGTTCTTTAATCCTTGATATGTTCTTTAAGTGATAAAAGGCTGACTTTACCACTGTCTTAACTGCTAAAATTCAGGCCTGAGACAGTGACTGCTCCTGGATTTCCGGTTGGTGAATTTTAAGCTGGTTGAAGCAGAGTGCTGATTTTTAATTTTCTTTGTTTGGCTTCAAAAATGGGGGGGGGGGGGACAGAACAAGAAAGAACATTAACCCCAAATGTCTTTGTTTTAATTGTAAAAAAATATTGTTTACATTTTTCAGAACCAAAAATCCTGATAAAGCTTTCTCGTTTAAGGTACGATAATGCATCACTGGCTTATGTGCCAGAGCTTAGCCTCGGACAGCCCTGGGCCAATTTAACCCTTGGTTAGGAGTAAAGTAATAAATAAATAATAAATAAATCTTTACTTGTATAGCCCTTTTAAAAAACCAGGTTTACAAAGTACTAAACAGCACGCAGCAAAGTAAGGTAATGAAATCAACAATGAAGAGATACATGCACGAGTACATTTTGAAAATAAATAAAGTAAATAAAAATGTTATAAAAAAGACAGTCGATAAAACTGTATTTTAAGAAGTGACTTAAAAGATGATACTGATGGTGCCAGCCTTATCTCCTCCGGCAGGTCGTTCTAGAGTCGAGGGGCTCGGATTGAAAAAGCTCGGTCACCTCTGGTCTTGAGTTTCGACCCTGGCACAGCTAAAAGGGACCTGCCTGAGGATCTAAGGCTGCGGGGAGGCTCATAGGGCGTCAGTAAATCTGTAATGTAGCCGGGTGCCAGACCTAAACGAGCTTTAAAAGTAATCAGTAAAACTTTAAAATCAATTCTAAAACATACAGGGAGCCAGTGCAGCGAGGCTAAAACAGGGTAATATGTTGTCTTCTGCTAAAACCAGTGAGAAGCCTAGCTGCTGCGTTTTGAACAAGTTGGAGGAGAGAGAGGGATTTATTGTAAAGACTGGAGAGGAGGGAGTTGTAGTAGTCGAGTCTGGAGAAAATGAGTGCATTGATAACTTTTTCTAAATCGGGCCGGGAGAGGACAGGCTTGATTTTACTGATGGTGCGGACCTAGAATAGAACCTTGCGGTACACCACAGGCAATGGGGGCAGAGGAGGATGTAAAATTACCTATGGTGACCGCAAAGGTTCTATCCAAAAGATAAGAGTAAAACCAATCAGGTGCAGTGTCTGTGATGCCAACCCAGGTTTTAAGACGATCGATTAAAATAGCATGATCAACGGTATCAAATGCAGCACTCAAATCTAAAAGAATTAAAATGATGCTCTCTCCTCTATCAGAGGCTAAAAGAAGGTCATTAGAGACTTTGAGGAGAGCTGTTTCAGTGCTGTGTAGTGCTTTAAAACCAGACTGAAATTTCTCAAAGATGTCATTTCCATTTATAAAACCTAAAATCTGATTAGAAACAAAGTACATCCTATTTACATTGTAACTATTGCCTACAAGACTACTACCTTTATGATTCACTAAACCACCAAGTCATATTCTTTTCTAAGACAATTATAGGTCTTTTTCATCAATTTGAACAAATACCCCACTGAGGACAGTCTTCTTTATAATGTTACTTGGCAACATTTACTTGTCAGGTGTCAACATTCCTGAGTGGATGATTAAGAGCTACAGCTTTCAATCAACCTTTCGTCTGCCAGTTAGAAGATTGGTAGTTTTACCCCAAGCTTCCTCATGTTGACATTTCCTTAACCAGAACAGTGAACCTCCCGTTGCCTCTGATGCATTCATGGGTTTGTGTACGATAGAGGAAAAAGCTCTATTGCCTGAAAGACTCTATAACTAAAGGGTGCTGTGTGTGTACATGTGTTTGAGAATGAATGTGGCTTGTAGTCTAAAAGGGCACTGAGTGGTCAGCAAGACTGAAAAAGTGCTATATAAATGCAGTCCATTTACCATGGGCTCATGACACCACAAACATAAAAGTTATAAGCAGTAAGACATCGGAGTGTGAAGCTTTGGGAAAATACTGCTGGACTCCAAAATGACTCAAAAAAGTAAACAAAATTTATTTTAATTGTGAAAATGTTATTGTAAGCTCAAGGAAACTATATTAATTTCACTAAAACAAACTGGCTCCATTAACTCTTCCTGGGCGATCTATCAGTACACAAAGGTCTTAAATGTCCAAATAGTGGAGGAAGGCACCATCACTTACAACCACAGTTAAACTGTCATCATAAACCCTCGGCTTCTTTCCTAATAAATAAAAGAAAGTGTCTGATGCATGTGTTAGAGGCAATTTTCTCATCTGTTGTAATAGATAAAAAGAGGATGATAGAGAGGAAGTGAAAGTATCAGGTGAGCAATTAAACTGAAGCACCCTCCTGTCATCTTTGGCTCATCTCCTTTCGTTCCTCTTTCTCCTCTTCTTCCTCCTCCTATATGTTGCTCAGCATTCATTAGGCTCGACTCCCCCAAACACTGTTTTATCTACAGGAAACTTTACTGTCTTGAACTCCTGATCACCCTGATAAACCACCAGGCTAATTAAACAGAGACTCACACAATGTGTTCCTGCATGTGTATATGCATATTTATGTGCATATATGTGTGTGTGCAATCCAAGAAGTGTGTCTCTTTATCTCCTTTCCAGTCCCCCTCTATCTCTCTCCTTGTCTGTCGGGCTCAAGGAAATGATGCTGAATGCTGAAAATATGGCACACGCTGAAAGCAGCATTGAAATCTTGACAGTGGCTGGGATTAGCTAGGTAACAAGGAGGACAGCTTTGGAAAAACAAGCCAGTGAGGTGAACTTGAGGACAGGGAGGCGGAGGAGAAAGATGCTGGATCTTTGGCGTATAGATATAAATGGGACAACTTTCAGCTCTAAGTTTTATAATTATCTCTAAAACTAACTCCTTTTTGCAAAGCCTCACTTTGAAGATTTTCTCTCTTTTAATGATTGTCATGATTTTTTTCCCCCCAACATCCTCTCACCACAGACTTTAGTTGGAATGGTCAGAAGTTTTGCATGGCCTTTTTGTCGACCATCATTATATTTAACTAAAGACACCAAAGTAACTTGTAGAATAAATAAATAAATAATACTGCTGAAGAACTGGGGCTGCCTATAATGTTCTCCTTTTTTCTCATGTTTCTAATCAGCTCACATGTGCTGTAATGAAAGCAAACACAAACGTGAACATGTCTTCTCTCTCTTGTTATCGCCTTCAAACTGCAGTTGACAAAGTCGTAATCCTCTCTCCTATGAGTTCTCCTTGGCTTGATGAACATGTGCTGAACTCGCTCTGTGGGCTCCTCTATGGTCTGTAGAGAAGATGAGGTGGAGGGAAAAATATGAGTAGGAGTAAGACTGAGACAGTGAGTGAGGGGGGGGGAATGAAAAACTGTGTCAATTAAGTAGCTTTCCAAGAAAGGCGCATTGCCTGGCACTGATGCCCGTACAGTCCGTTCAATCAGTGTCATGATGGACGTGTGGTTCCTTAGCTGGACTAAAAAACATGAAAAGGAAATAAGAGGTTACACCATATGCCGACCTGCCTGTGTGAATTGCATATGCAAAGCTTAATGTTTTATGTATGAGATGTTATGCAACCTCTGAGTCAAGGCTTTACAGTTGGGCTGCATTTCTATTCAGACTGCATAGGCATATTTTTCCATCTCATATTTTAAGCTTTACATTGACATTGGCTGATATTTACTCTATTGTGGCGTTTACAACAGAGACGTGAGCTTAAGTGGCATGAAAGAAGGGCAATCCAAAACTCTACTGGCACATACTTACAGAGTTTTTTTTATCACCCTCTCAGGCTGAAATTCACAGCATTTAAGTGTGCACTGTGTAAATATCGGATTCTTTAGAAGAATAATAAATGTAATTTATTGATTTTCTGAAAAAAGTGAATTTATTTGCATATCGGCTCAAGAGAAACCTTTAATATTTTTCTTTTGAGACTGCCTGCCCTTTTCTTATACAATAACATACCATTTCCTTTGCAATATTTATCTTTTATTTTAATCATATAATTCTGCATTTATCAAGCTACTCTGGTGTCTTTTTTTAAAATAGATTTTAAGAAAAAATATGATTTATTTTGTTCCCGTTTTGAGTCAGAAAAATCTAAATATAGTTCCGTGCTCTTAGAGTTGCACACGGTTTTCAACAAGTAATTGGAAACTCAATTCTTTTTACTAACATGAGTTTGTATGAGTCGCTCACCAAAGAGAAACAGGTTTATGAGTCAGTTGAGTAACTGAGTCAGTCACCCAGTGAACAGAAATCCATATGGGGCCAGAAGCTCCACCTGTTCCCAGTTCCCACTGATTCATAGCTAAAACCACTGAAATTAAACCACTACTGATAGTATCTGTGAGACATATGTAACACATATAGCAAACAATTGCCTTCTACAGAGTCGCTCAGCGTATGGGAGCAGCAGACTTTCAGCTCAGGTGAGGTAGCAACTCTCCCAGCGGTAAGAGTTGTGGGTGAGCTGCTGCTGATGGGCTGAAAGTGAGCAAGTGAGGGATTTGTTTGTTCAAAGCAAGGAGAAAAATAGTAAGGAGAGCTGAAACAAGAACCCAGAGCTGTTGCTTTTCCTAATACAGCATTTAATTTTATTTATTTATACAAATGCAGCAGAATAGCTGTTGCACAGTTGTGACATGTCTGGTGTCTTATTTGCAGTTAGCTAGCTAGCAGTAGCAGGGACAGGTCAGTGAATTAGTTAATAGAGATGAGGAATGAGTCAGTATAATGATTGAGATGATTTGATCAGGACTTGAACACCACTGCGTCAACCAGATAATTTCCTTTTCTGTCTAATACATCACATACTCTTAATTTAAAACTTCAGGCTTGTGGCAGACATTTTTTTACTGCTGCTTTCTATCATTTTATTGTGGTTACCTTAATGCAATAAAAGCTAAGTGGATGCTTGAAGGCATCAGAAAATAATTCTTTAAGCTTAGGCATAAAGAATGACTACAACAGAAAGTAAACATCATGGCTTGCCTTTAAACTAATACTGATGGTTTTATCTGAGGAGGCAAGCAATGCTAAATGAGTGCATGTGCACACAATTAACCGAAACAGCACTTTTTTTTGTGGTTCTTTCACTTTTCTGAAAAAAATACTTAACACAAATATCTGGTATATCAGGTCTCATCTCAAGAAACCATTACCAGTAAAAGCCACAAGTTGTCATCATAACAATGTAAACCTTAGGTTACATTAAAAACCAAAATCAGCTATTGGACCCAGTGTTTCAATCTAAAAATGAATAAGAAAAGAAATGCATTAACCTGCTGCAATATAACAGAGATGGGAGAAATATTCTTAGTGGCAGCTGCAGTGGACTGACATATTTTGCTGCTTAAGTATGTTTTCACTTATTTTAGACTAAATGACATTTTCTCAGCTGGGACATTTGCTACATTTAACACCGATTTCTCAAGTTTGACCATTTTACGAAGTTTCTTTATTAAAAAACACATTAAAGACAAAAGAATGAATGTGGAATTGCACTTTCTTTTATACAGTACCAGTCAAAAGACACACTCTTTCTAATTAAATCTAATGGGAAAGTGTGTCCAAACTTTTGACTGATTGCGTATGTCCACACCACAAAGCAGGTTGTTTGTGCACCTGTCATCATATAAGTATACAACTAGCTTTAGCATGTTACACTAACATGGTCACAAGACTTGTATCCTGACTTGTAAAAATTTAGGGTGAAGCTAGTCTCAGGTTATTTTTTTATTTGACAATTTCAGATTTATAGAATTTTCCCTGACAACAACAACAACAAAACAAAAAATTCACTGAATGCTGATTGGTTATCGAAGCACCAGTGAACTACAAATTTTTCTCCATGAGGTGCCCCTAATAAAAGTTAAATCATCTAGTATCCTACCTGTAATCAGAGCTCTCTCCAGCCAGTGAAATTCAGGCTGATGTTAACTCTTATCTTATCTCTTGCTTTGTCCTTTCTCGCTTTGTCTTCCCATCTTTCTCTGATAATGTCCTCTTTTCCTGATGAGTCAGCCACAGCATGCATTCAAAATGGCTAGTGTTGATGTCCAGTTGCTTGCATGTGATGTGGTGTGTAAAAAAAAACCCAAAAAACTCAGTGCTGTTTCTCAGGCTCAGGAAATTGGTGAGCAACAGCGGCTCCACAAATGTACATAATTAATATCACTGTGCCATCAAAACAAGTCCAAAATTATTAAGAGATTATTTTCCAGGTTAGAAAATTACATAGTGTTGCTTTCATAGTTTTCTTAAAAGAGACAAAATTGTTTTTTAGGTTTACCTTAGGAGCTAATTAGATATCATAGAGTAGTTATCAACTGTACAAAGACATCTGGCAACACCTGTGTAAAAATAAATAAAAAAATAAACAGAGTCAAAGTAAACTTAAATGATATTTCATGCACTCTTTATTTTTTATGCTTAATTTTATGTATTCTTTTTTTATATTTTTTGGTCAGAAATTCCTGAGGTGACATTGCCTTCTTTGCCCAGAATCTTATATTCATTGTTGCAACCATACACTTTACTATCAGTACTACCTTTATAATTGCTTCTCCATTTTCAGGAATGGCCATTATGGACTCTGGCTACACATGGGGGAGTAACTCAAATGATGCAAGTAAAGAAGCATTCCCTCAGATATGGTCAAGACTGATTCAAACAACCACTCTAAAATGTAAATTGTGAACCATTTCTTTAAATATGGTGATAGAGAGAAGTCGAGAAATGATCAGATACAGACCTTTTTATTTATAATATCACAAAGGTGTCGCATTATGGTGTTTTAGAAGCAAGTTCAGATATACTGGTACTGACAGACTGAGTATATGGTGGTATTAGAGATGGTGTGCAGCAAACACTGATATATCTTCTCAATGGGGATGAACGTAAGTAATGCTTGATCTCGCCATGATGCCAGTAGTTAAGCTTGCTCACTGATGTCCCAAAGCTCGGGGTGTCATACCAAGATTTCTAAACAGCTGTTGGTGATAGCTGACATTTTGAAATATATTTACAAATCTAACACAATTGAATCCAACAACTGGTTTAGAAATTTAAGGCTTATCAAATCGTCATGCAAACCAGTGACACATTATAAAGGGTTCACACTGACTGACATAGTCCTTAATACAGTGCAATTAATCAAACTACATTACATTTTTCAGACTAATGGAGGGTGACAGTGACAGGTATATCCAATTTTTGAGTAAAAATCAGCTTTTGCCCCCATTTATCAGTTTAACCTTGGTTGTCAGAGATGTGTCTGCTCTTTGCGCTGTCACATTACTGTCTTGTCAGAGAGAGGTCCACAGAGAGAGCACAGACAAGCCCTCTGAACTCCACCACTCACTGGTTCAAACCCTGACACATCAAGAACACACACATGTGCACACACACTTGACTGACAAAGTTGGCTGCTGGAATACTGACCAGTGGATGACCATGGAAAATGATACACAAGGTCACTTGCTTTTTATTAGTCTTGGCACACCTTGTGACACCTTTAGCTCCAGGTCAAGGCATTATCATATCTCATAACTGGATTACATGGCTATTAAAAAAAACTTGGCTTATCTTTTAAACTGATGAAACATCTAATGATTATGTGCAAGAGCACAATTAACCAGTTTGGGGTGGAAAGGTGATATTTAAAAAATCATGGAATTATTTAATTTTATTATGATGTTTTTCACATATTTTTTTCAATCATTTTGGCTATTATAGTGTTGGAAATTTCAGATGCACAAATGATGCACAAAGAAGGCGGGGCAAGATCAAATCACAGATAATTTCCAAAAAACAACAACAATGAGGTCCCTGTAGACCGGGGAAGAAAATTGGATGATTCCAGAGTAGACATTAAAATGAGGATGGTGTTGGCTTACAAGAGATGCATTAGGGGACAGGACAGATGTAGGGAGGCGTTGCTGTGAGGTAACAACAACATAATCGACTCAGGAACATTGAACGCTCCCCTGTTACCGTGTCCTCTTATCCTTGTGGCTCAGCAGCAGCCTTTGTTATTTCTACAATAGTGTCGTTGTCCTGGCATGTCATCCTTTCACGGCCATTGTTTCTCACCTCAGCTCAGCCATGAGGGAGGATGTCCCTGTGGAAAAGACGTGACCTCTCGTAACGTTTGTTTGTCATTGAATCATTCTCCCTCTTTTCTTTGTTTCAATCCTTTCTTCACTTTAATATGAAGCCAAAACACCTCCTGTAACAAACCATGTAAATGAACTTGACACTGGAATATACAATCAAACGCCACCCAAATACAGGACTGCATTTTGACCTTTCATTTGTGTGTTAAGTCGTTTCTTTCCTCAGTCTCCCTTTCTTTTTGACTGACCCTCCTTTGGTGTTGCCTTCTTGCATAATTCTTCTCACTCACATCACCCATTAGTGATATCTCTGAGTCAAGGGACCAGACACATTCACGCACACACATACACATACATGCTCACACTCATTACAGAGTAGCAGCTGGAGTCTAAGGGGGTATTAATCCTATTTCTGCTTGTTAATGGGATTATGTCTTTTAATTAAAGGCAAGTGGAGAGCAATTATGAGCAGTGAGAGGATGTGAAACAGTTCACCATCATGCCATCGTGTCAGTATTCAAGGTGTACTAATGCAGGTGGACTTGGATTTCATGTTGCTTCAGCATTTTTCTTACATTACAAATATATATATATAGACCTTGTCTCTTTAAAGTTCAAGTAGCGTTTCACTAAAATACAGCTGCAAGACGCAGAAGTCAAGTCAAGGCTTGATTTGTTATTTTGATATCTTTTGTATTTGTACAGTATGTTTTACTGTGCAGGCGGTTATATCTCTTCCAGTGTCCCGCTTGAGGAATGCCACTCAATAAACTGAGTAGGTGTGTGAAGAAATTAAATTACCTCTCAGGGGAGGCAGCATCACATTTTCGCTTCTATTTTGCTGGTTTGTGGTGACAAACCTCAGTAAAGAGATATGCAGACAGAGGCCGACTGGGGATAGAAGAGCAGCTGTGAAGACAGGTGAGTGGCTCAGGTGATGTGCCGAGGTGAGTAGTCCGTGGAGACAGCCAGTGGGTCGGTGAGAGTAGGTGGGTGAGTCTGAATGAATAGGAAAAGGATAAAGGATGACAGGAATTACACAGTGGGTTTCGATACAGGCAGGGAGGGATGAGAGATTGGAGCAGCTGATGTCCTGGTGATTTTGCCCAGTTTCAGTTGTTTTGCTCTAGTTTATATCAAGTGCATTTTAAAAAAGAATAAACTGGTTTCTTTACATGCATCTGTTATTTATATACCAGACAAGCAGATATTATAAGGCATTATTACATGTGTATGTAATTGCAAAACTGAACTTTTGATCAAGTACAACATTACAAATGTTCCTTCCTCCCCCCCTTGGCATTTAATTGTGAACATTGTTCATTGTTCATTATTTCTTCTTTCATCCTGTGGCCGAAGAAATAAGGCACCACTCTCTGAAGTATTCTACTCTTAGAGACTCCATGAGGGCTGAAGCATATGCTGAGAGAAGGACATTTTAGAACATTTCAGATCACAATTATTAACACCAGTATTACATCATACATCCAGTGGCTCCTTTTAAGAGATACCCCAGTCAGTACCCCGGTAGTTCCATATAACAGCTCTGTTACTAAATGTGTTTATTCAATGATGTGTTAAAAATGGAGGTCAGATTGAATTACACACAAATAATTTCTAATTACTTTCCCTCCAAAGTTATATAAACAGACGTGTGGCATATACAATACATTCTATGATATAAGTACCTGATGATGGATAAAAAGGTCTGGCACTGAGAGTGGTGAAGTTCAGATGATTAAGTGGAAGGTTCAACCTTTTACTCTGGGTCAATGTGCACCACAACAGTGAATCAGCACCTCCAGAATCTGGCTATGCCACCCATATCCCTGCAAACATAACACATGTAAATGCATTTTTAATGTATTCACTGTAAACATAGTCAGTAAGCTATTGACATACTTCATAGTTATAAAGATAGGGTGCCTTTTTATATCATAAGTTTTACAAAAAGCATAGCTATCCCCGGCTAATGTTAGCTAACATTGCTGCATTATTGGCCTGGATGTTACAAGCTAGCTAACTGCTTTTTAACAAGCTTTATGTGTTTACATTGCTTCTTATCTCTGAATCAATGTGTTTACTAAGTTGCTGACGAGCAAATGTTAGAAAGCAAGACTTAAGGTGCTCAGTTGACATTTGTGTAGACCTGAGTCTCCCCCCCGGCTAATGGGAGCAGCCACTGACGCCACTTTCGTGCACCACTTGGGAGAGGTCAAAGTGAATTATGAATTCTTTTTTTGTGTGTGTGTGTGTGGGTGAGGGCATGAAAATTAAAAAAAGCAATCTCATCTTTGTTTTCTTTTTAGTTGTGTCATAAAATGAGTTGTCTTGAAGGGGGAAATAAAAATTCAATTTGAATGGGCTATTATTAGTTTTATTTATTATTTAAATAACGCATCTATGGCCTTGGCAGGAAAAAGCCTTTCTGCGAATGCATTTTAATTTTCAAATTTGAAATTTCAGATTGAATTTTGGTAGATATTTGCTGGGGCATTTTTTGGAAATTAAATCTTAAAGTTAAATTACAAAATGAGAAATCTTAAAAAAGATAAAAATGCAGTTTGGATGATTTATTATTCATTTTATTTATGAGTCAAAAAATGCAGCTATGTTCTAAAAATGAAAAAAAAAAAAAAAACATTTCTGTTAATCTATTCTAATTTGAATTATGGTACAGATTTGGTTCCATAGTTTCCACCTCTGTGTGGTGGCTCTTGAAGCACTAACTCCAGCCTCAGTTCACTCCTTGTGAAGCTCCCCCACATTTTTGAATGGCATTTTCCTGACAACTCTCTTCAGGCTGCGGTCATCCCTACTGGTTGTGAACCTTTTTCTTCAACTTTTTATTGCTGTGCTTTGATACAGTACTTTGACAGTATCCAACTTCTTTTGCAATTACCTTTTATGGTGTTCCCTCCTTGTGGAGGATGTCAGGTCAGCAACCTTCCCCGTGACTGAGAATTCTACTGAAATAGACTGAGAGCATTTAAATGCTCAGGAGTCCGTTTCTGATGTTTTGGATGAATTTGCTGACCAGAGTGTGGCACTTAGAGCCTAAAACACCTGAACCTTTTCACACTATTCTAATTTTCTGAGATTTTTATTTTTTATAAGCTGCAAGCCATAATCATCAAAATAATAACAAATAAATTATTTAAATATCTCGCTTTGCATCTATTGAGTCTACATTATTAGTTACCTTTTTAAGCTGAGTTACTGAATTAAATTAAATTATTAAAATTTTTTGAGTTTCAGTTGTATATTTTTAAGTAACATTTGCTTTCTTTCTGCTCCAAGGTACATGGAAATTTGTTCATAAAGAAATATTTACATCATGTATAGGTATGTCTTCCAACTATGAGCTTAAAAATATGTATATATATGATCTGTATGTGTAAATATGCAGTATTCAGAGTTCACATTAAAAAATGAGCAAGTACCATTTTTTCCACTGTCATTTACACTGCTGCTATTTGACATAATTATTAGAAGATTTATATTTACCTTAATTAAGGGTATGAGCTCATTGTGGGAATAGTGGCTAAACCCATCCAGTGAAGTGTACTTGTCAGATAAAGGCAAAGGAGGACAGTTTATACCTTACAAACTTGTGTGGGTATAAACGATCAGTCTTGATATACCGAGTGTCTTTTGGAACATTTTTGGATCATGCTGGGATACGTTTCCAGATCACGCTGGTCTGAATTTGTGGGGTACATGCAATGTATTCACATTATAACTCAGTGAGAAATAGCTGAGCATATCTTTTTTCTCTGTCCATGCATTTGTATTTGTGTTGGTCCTTTTGTTTTGCAATGAGCATCAACATATATTCAGGAGAAAGCTTGGTTAAATAAGGCACTTGGTAAGATGTTTGACATCAAGGGTATCAGCTTCATCAAATACTTTCTTCAATTTAAAGTTTTAGTTCTTATTGAGTTAAAGTTAAATTGACATGTATCGTGTCATTTTAGCCAGTCTTTAAACTTAATTATGTTTCAGCAACAGACCTTGACAATGATGTGCAAGAGGCAGGAAGAATAAGGAAAAGCACTAATCTCTGTAGTAAACATTGCATAGTGACCATGTCTCTCTTGTTACACTTCATCAAATGGAAATTTAAAAAAAATTGCCACTGTGGAGCTGGATTCATTTGCCCTTTGCTGTTTTTCACAACTCAATTATTTCATAAGCAATTTTAAAACTGGTTACTATGTTTTGTTTCACTGGATTAATCTGTAAACTAGTAATAAGTCTGTGCTCAAAACCCCATATCAGATAAATGCAAGTGTTTGAGAACAAAAATGCTTCCCCTTCAGCTTTGTGTGTATTAGAGTGAGCTCTCACAGCCAGAACACACCCACACCAGACTACGTGTGTCAAAACAGATGCTCATAATGTTTTTTTTTTTTTTTTTTTTCTTTTACTGCTTTAAAAGTACAGAGCGACATACTGAATGTCTATAAAACTGACAAGGAGATATAAATTATTGAGGATAAGAAATATCATTAGCTATGCTACCTTCAGTCCTATAATTGCATACCTTTAAAAATATTGTTCTTCAGGTAAGGTTCCTCTGCACATGTCCACACAGAATTTCTGTAGGTACACCCCACAGAAAAGAAGATGGGAGTGGATTCAAGTGACTCTGGCCCTTTTAAACCCAAATATTACTGTATGAGCAAAGAGTTAAAGAGATGCTCGATAAAAAGTTGTTGTACAGTAACTCAGTGATATTTTGACCAAAGTATATCACAAACATTTTACTAAGTCTTGAGGAAATTGGGTCAATCTGTGAAAGAAAGTTATGTCTTCTTAATGTATCCTTCTTCTTTGAAAGTAAGGCTGCTAAATCTAATTGTACAATATACCATCTCAGATGCACATATAAGTTCTGTATAAACATCTGAGTGGTAAATATAGACAGTAGCATTTCTAAACTGAGAGTAGATGTATAAAGAGATACTCATGTGAACCAAGGGTTTTCTGTTTTTATTAGATCTCCTGGCAAACTCCTCTCATTACCTGTAGTTGCAGACATGATGCTGTCTTTATCCCTCTCTGTCTCTTTTTCTCCTGACAACAGGGGAGCATTTTGTTCCAATTAGTCTCAGTAGACAAACTTCCAGCAACCACTCTTCCAGCCCCAGGATGATTAAATGCAACACACCTTCCACCCCTCCTCCTACAGATGAACATACAACCATGCTTCAGGCAGAGAGCGATAGAAGACGCCTAGAATAGGGAGCATAGGCACAATAAGAGTACTTTAATGTGAAGGATGAAAAGAAACAAGGGCAGCAGGTACTGAGAGAATGAATCAAAGGTAAAGTTATCGAGACAACAAAACAAAGACAAAAAGGAAATAAAAGCTCCTTTTGGAAATGCACTCTATTTATCTATTGTCAGATTAATGTGTCAGCCATGTCTGAATGAGCAGCCTGTTTTTTTTTCCATGAAAAAAAGTCTTTGCAGAATTGGGCTTATCATAATTTTGGGTCTACTTTCAACTAAGGACAGATCAAAATAACATGCAGTCACAATGGACATGCTCAAACAGCAGAATTGGATTTAAAGGTTCCTTTTTGGTGCAGTACAGAAGCACTATTTTCATATGACTTTGTTTAAACTAGGTACACACACACACGCAAAAACTAGGGTAAACCACAAACACAATAACACTGTGTCCGCTGCAGTTTTCACCCTTTAGTTTGACAAGGTGTTGATTAATTTGACACACAATTCATTTAAACTTGGCATGACACTATGCAACTATTATCGTATTGCATTTTTACAGGAAAAGCCGTTTGTGTCGATCACACTTCGCAGTAAATGTTTTCATATAATACTCTATAAACATTTTTATTGTCACTACAGAGTGAATGCTCTTTAGAAGAGAAACTAAATTACATAGTAGGAGGGTCTGTGTCTTTTCCACAACCTTAACACCAAGTGTAGGGCCACCTGACATCTCATAGATTCCTTGAGCTGTTCTGTTCTAATGGCCTTCACCTCATGAGTTTACTGACAAAATACGTATTTATTTGTATTTTGTAAATACCTTTTATTTGTCTTATTCATCAAACTTGAAAATAGTACTGGAGTTTTGTGTTTTCTTCCACATGTAGTTTTATTATCATTTTTATTTCACACAAGTCATCCGTGAAAGATTTCCGCAGTTTCTCTTAGTTTGTTTTTAATGTTAAAAACGTGAAAGCACGTTTCCACTTCCAAACCAATTTTCTTATTAATATGACCTCCGCTCAAGCTGACACACTGAAACAGCTCATTGTAGTCCAGTCATCATTTCTATTCCACCTGTGCTTTTCCTGGTCAAGCATTGATGCCCACAGTGCACTAATCTAAAAATGAGTAGGATTGGAGCTTTGGTCAGCATTAGGAAATACTTATCTATGACTTGTTTCATTTTTCTCCACCTATTGAAAAGCTTCAATATCATTAATCTCTGTATTTCAAGATTAACCTCTTAGCTTAGCAAACTCAACCCCCTCCTCAAACTCCAAAGCTTTATCTTTTCCACCCGCACCTCCCCATCTGTCTTAATCTCATTACTGAAGTCAATGGCCAACCTGCTTGGTCCACACCGATAAACAAGACTATTACCCTACAGTGACCCCTAGAACTGTTTACGTTGTTAACAACATTCAGGACCTTAAACACCCTAATTTCTCATGCTATAGACCACAATATATCCACCTACAGTCGTGTACAACTAAAGGTTCACCCTTCAGTTCTGAAGTTTTATGTATCATAAGAAAATATTAACCTTATGGTCTTACAACCTTTGTTGAAAAGCAATGCATGACATTTTACATCATGTCATTATTTTACTAAAACTAAGCTAAAATGCAGAAGCAGTATGTAAAGAATTAAGTATAACCTCACTGTTTCCATAAAGATTAAATGGTAAGCACAGCCAGATGCTGCTAATCAGTGTGACCACCTCTTTATAAGTGGAAGTTTTGGTAGTTTGCTGCTCTTGACCATTCAACTGTGTATCAACCCAAAAATAAAAAAAATATCATGAATAATCTCAGAGAAGCAGCGGTGAAATTTTTATGGCAACATACTGTATCTTAAATTTCCTTTTGTGGAAATCCCTTTTTACAAAATTTGTTCATGTCTTTTCTTTTTTATTGGTGAATACCAATATCTCTGACAGTTAAGGACATGTCAGTTGGCTCTACTTTGCATAGGTAAGTGGCCAGAAATCCCATAAAAGGTCATGAGACTGATGCGCCTGTGCAGAGAGAGTCATAGGTAACACTGAAACAAGGAAAAATAGCTAACATAATGCCAAAACAATAAATAAAAATAAATTATTAAAACAAAGACATGCATAGATATTTGGTTATCATTATGTTTAAAGTGATCAACTTGGTATTAAATGACCATATGGTGAGATTCAAATTATATAAGAGCATCCTCATAGTATAGTCGCTAAAGAACAAACTGGTGCACACTCTAAGAAAAGTCTGTAAAAACAGGGCGAAAGGTACCATAAAATCATTTTCCTGTTCATTTTTAACTTCTCAATGTAGTTAACCTGTATTTCTTTATTTGCATATTGCATCTTGGTATTAAAAACCCTTCTTAAACTAAAATAATTGGCTCTGGAGTCATCAGAGATTATTTTTTTCCTCTCAAAGTTAAACAATGAAGTTTGACACTATCCAGATTCACAGATCCATAGTGGCAAGTGTGCAAAGGCTCATGGGAAATCCATATTTAGCAGAAATTTAACCTTTTGTAATTGTAACCTTTTAAAATTGTGTTATGTGCTTTACTGCCTGTGTTATGTTTACATTTAGAAGTTATTGGGATTTTCGGTTCAGTTTTAATGTTAAAGTTGGCAAAACAGAAAGTGACACCCAACACCACCACTTCCTCTAACCTAAGTGTTTCACTGGAAGCAAAATTATACCGGATTAAAACTTATCACTGATCTAACATAAACTTAATTCAGTCACTTGTTACCAATATGAACATACACTACCGTTCAAAAGTTTGGGGTCACTTTGCCATGGGATTCAATAGGGAAGTGACCCCAAACTTTTGAACGGTAGTGTATGTTTTAATTTGGTCAATGTTATGTCCCCAGTCTAGGGAAGAAGAGACGCAACACATGAGTGGACGTTTAACCATTTATTGCCTTGGATATCAAATATCTCATACTCAGCGACATGGGTGTTGGGAGTAGCAGAACTGCTGAAAACAACAAACATAACACAAACAAAAGGAGGTCCCCCCCACAACAACCAAACGGGGGATTAACTTAGTCTCAGTTGCTTTACGCAAGTCAAACAAAACAAAACGCAGCAGTTCCAATAAACTAATAATGGGTCTTCTAAACCCCAACAACACCAACTACTCTAGCCCAACACTTAACAGTCGCTAACCCAAAATCTGTCCCACTCCGGTAACAATACAAAAAACTAAAGAAGCAGCTTCTAAAGCTGAATGTATAAAACAAAACACACGAGAGGCTACACCACCAGCAACCAACACTATTCTACTCTCTACAAACGAAATCGCCTCTATGTCACACAACCAAAGGAAACAGAAGACAGTTCTCGCTCAGCCGCTTCTTCTCTTCCTTCCTACACCTGCGCTACCCTCCCAACGGAAGAATGTTGCAGGCCTTTAGTTCCGGGCGGCGAGCAGGGTGCAGCATGATTGGTCAGGGCTTATCCAATCTCAGGGGAGGAGACGAAGGTGTAGCTTGGGCGAACTCACACTTTGCTAAATTTAGCGTTAACGTAGCCTTCGCTAGGCGATCGAATACTTCTCGAAGAGCCTTCACATGCTCATCCCAAGTGTTTGTAAATACCACTAGGTCATCTAAATATACGGAACAAAAAGGCAAATCCCCCAGAACGCGGTGCATGAGTCTTTGAAAAGTAGCGGGGGCGTTGCACATACCAAATGCCATAACGGTGTATTGGAGGAATTTATCCGGAGTTACAAAAGCAGATATGTCTGACGCACGTTTTGTTAAAGGAACTTGCCAGTATCCCTTTAACAAGTCTAATTTTGTCATAAACTTGGCGGCACCTATTTTGTCCACACAGTCCTCTACTCTAGGCAACGGAAAGGAATCAGGGACTGTGATTGCATTAACTTTCCGATAATCTGTTATGAATCTAGGTGTTCCGTCTGGTTTTGCTTCTATTATA
The DNA here is from genome assembly GCF_017639745.1 of Melanotaenia boesemani. Classification (NCBI taxonomy): domain Eukaryota; kingdom Metazoa; phylum Chordata; class Actinopteri; order Atheriniformes; family Melanotaeniidae; genus Melanotaenia; species Melanotaenia boesemani. The sequence goes on from NC_055693.1 coordinate 22,549,749, forward strand.
CAAGGAGAGCTCCACGGACTCCAACTAGGTTCGGCTAACCCATGTTGTAGCAAATAATCTGTTTCTTGTTGCATAAGTGTTCGTTTTATCGGTGATGCTCTATACGGGTGTTGTTTTATGGGTTTGTCCTCCCGAACAACAATGTCGTGCACTATTTCAGTTGTTCGCGAGGGAATATCCCCAAATAAGCACTTGTATTCTTGAACTAAATTTAACAGATCAGTTTGCTGGTCTGTTGTCAGGTGAGACAGAATATTCGGTAACTTTACTAACATTTCCGAGTTGGCAAAGCGGGCGGTTAGACCGGCTCCCTTGGGAGACCTCAACCCGTCCACTTCTTCCCCACTGTCATCCGTTGTCAGAACAGCAGCGCACTGAACCGCTGGTTCCACATCTCTGGACTTGTATAGCTTCAGTAGGTTTATGTGACACACACGAGACTTTCGCCGTTTTTGAGGAGTTTCAATGACATAGTTGTTTTCTCCTACCCGACCTATTACTTCAAAAGGTCCTTCGTAGCGCGTTGACAGTGCTGACCCAGATGTGGGCAGCAGAAGAAGAACCTGGTCGCCCTCTTGGAACTCACGGGGTACCGCGAACGTGTCGTATTGTCGCTTCATCCTACTTTGTACTGAGGACAAAAAATGTTTAGCTACAGTGTTTGCATGCTTTAATCGAGTTCGAAATTTTTTCACATACTCACGAACGGTGTAGGTTTTCTCAGGGGGACAGAGGAATCTCTCTTTTAGAGCAAGAAGCGGTCCTCGCGGCTTATGTCCAAACACGAGATCAGCCGGGCTGTATCCCAGCGACTCCTGGGGTGCGTCCCTAGCTGCAAACAGCATGAAAGGAAGACCCTCATCCCAGTCTTTTCCACTTTCAAGACAAAACTTTCGGAGCATGCTTTTTAGCGTTTGATGCCACCGTTCTAAAGCACCCTGTGATTGAGGATGATACGCGCTTGACGTAACATGCTGGACTCCTAATGTTAGACACACGGATTTAAACAACCTGGACTGGAAATTCGTGCCCTGATCAGATTGAATAACCTTTGGTAACCCAAAGGTAGAAAAAAACCTAGTTAGTACTTTTACAACTGATTTAGCTGTTATTTTCCGCAGAGGAACAGCCTCAGGATAACGCGTTGCGGCGCACATTATTGTGAGAACGAATTGATTTCCAGACTTTGTTCGTGGAAGAGGACCAACACAATCTATCAGAATCTTGTCGAACGGCTGATCTACTACAGGAATGGGTTTTAAAGGGGCTGGATGTATCACCTGATTTGGTTTTCCTGTTAACTGACAGACGTGGCAACTATTGCAAAACTGCGCAACGTCACGGCGCATTCCAGGCCAGAAGAAATTTGTTAACACTAACTGATAGGTTTTCCTTATGCCAAGGTGCCCTGCCCACTGGCTTTCGTGAGCTAACGAAATTACTTTTTTCCGGTACTGAGAGGGCACTACAATTTGCGTTACCACATTCTCACTTTCTGCACCACCACCTTGGGAAGACCACATGCGTAACAACACTCCGTTTTCTAAACGGTATGCAGGGAGTGAACCAGTATCAGCTGTTTTGTTCTCCAAAACCTCATAATATTTCTCTAACGAAGGGTCAGTTTTCTGCGCTTCGATTAATTGTTCACAAGATATTGGAAGGAGTGTATCATATGGGCTGTGAAACAGAGTTTCTGATTCTGGGAGAGTGGCAACCTGAACGGGTGGATCAGGGAATTTTCCTTCTGTAATTATTTTTCCAACCATCAAATCTGACAGATTGAGTTCAGAATTCCTACGAGCTTGAGCTCGCGTCATAACACACGCAGGAAACAACTGAGTTAACTCAGGGGAAACAGGTGAAACTTCAGCGCTAGGAACGTCCAAAACTTCCAACTGTGGAAATACACGCCCCCCTGCAACATCATTTCCCAACAGCATGGTAATCCCCTTCATAGGTAACTCAGGACACACAGCTACCGGAAAAGTACCACTGACCAACTCCGTCTTAAGATGTACCCAATGCACTGGACGAGGCGCATATCCCATTTCTACTCCTCGTATTATCACACTATACCCACAGGTTGAGCTATCAGAAAAAGGTAGAGAACTTGCTAATATGAGGGACTGAGAACCTCCTGTGTCTCTTAAGACTCGAATAGACTTTTCATCTTCCTCTTTTCCCGTTAAGGAAACCACACCGTTAAACACAAACGGAGCAAAACATGAATCAGGAGAGAGGGCCCCTTTCTCTGGGCTACCCCCACCGTTAGTCTGGGTCTGCACCAGACCTATGCCTTTTTGTGATACTATTTTCCTTTTCTGTTTCTCCTTCAACTTCCTACAGTCACCGATAAGATGTCCTGGTTCGCGGCAGTAGTAACACTCACGCCACTCACTGTTAGATGCGCCTTGCTTAGTCTGTGGATGGGAGTGGGCGGGGTTAACTCTGTGATTAAACCTGTGTGAGGGAGGCTTGCCCTCACAGGCAGGGTGTAATAGTTTATGGGTTAGAGCATACTCATCCGCCAGTAAAGCGGCTGAAGAGAGAGTCTCTACTTTCTGTTCGTTTAAGTACAGTACTATACTTTCAGGCACACATCTCTTAAACTCCTCTAATAACATTAATTCCCGAATAGCATCGAAATCCTTCGCACGTGACGAAGCACACCACCTATCAAACAGCTGGCTTTTCTCACGAGCGAATTCAACATACGTGTGACCGGCTGTACATCTTCGCTGACGAAACCTCTGGCGATACGCTTCAGGGACCAACTCATATGCTGTCAAAACAGCAGCTTTTACCATCCTGTAATTTAAACTGTCCTGTAACGGTAAAGCGGCTATCGCCTCCTGGGCCTTCCCAGTGAGCTTGCATTGTAGCAACAACGGCCAGACATCATACGGCCATTTCAAGGCTCCAGCAATGCGTTCAAACGCTGCAAAATACGAGTCCACCTCCGTCTCCCTGAAACTGGGCACCAAAGGGATACACCTCGATATTTCAAAGGCAGTCGGCACTTCCGAATCAGTCGGTGTGACAACCGGCGGAGGAGATGTCTGTGCCACCGGCAGCGCCTGAGCTTCCAACTCCAGTCTGCGCAACTTGATAATTTTGTCAGCCTCGATTTCCATTTTCCTGAGCTCAAACTCCATCTCCGCCTGGCGAGCTTGAGCCTTTTCAGGGGCCTCGAGCTCCAATCGAGCCAGGCGAACTTTCAGTCGGGACCCCACCAAGGCATCCGAACTGACCGGGGACGGCGGGTCAAAACGCGGAAGAGTGACAGGGGTTCCTGCCCTCCTCTCTGTCCCGTTGTCCTCGTCAACCGACTCCGTGCTGGGAGTGCGAGGTAGAGGATTCTCCTCTCCTTCAACGGGGTCGCTCCTTGACAGAGCGCCATCACTCCGCTCCTCCGTGGCCACAAGCGCCACCTTTAACACTCCAACCTCCTCCAACCGTGCAACCAACAACGCCTTGATCTGTGCTTTGGTGGCCTGTTTCGGGACAGTCAGAGAGTAGTGACCGGCGATAGTCAACAAATCCGCCTTGCGGCAGAAGCCAAGCTCCGCACTGGAGGGCGCCAAAAGGAAGCGTTCTAACTCAAACGGTGTAGCCATCTTGCGCAGAACCTAACCCGACGTTATGTCCACTCCACAACCCGCAACAAGATAAACTCCGGGACGAGCCCCCACTGTGTGTGTTCTCTCTTTTGTTCAATTTGGTATCATTCTGTGAATATAACAGGGCATTTACCATGAAGGTACAGATTTGTCCTTTAACAGACATGCCCATGAATGCATGCAATGGTGAAATGTCCTGATAATCTTCTGCCAGGAGATTTTCTGTGTTTTTACTATAGACTGTAAAGAATAGAATAGAATAGAAATACTTTATTAATCCCTTTGGAGAGTCCTCAGGGAAATTTGAGAAAAGATGGACAAAGACTCCATGATGTCACCCTTAGGTTTCTGAAGAGCTGAATTCTCTTTGAAGAGCTCTTTGGGCGATTCCTGCGTCGCCATCTTGGCAGCATCACGAGTGTCGTCATTCCTGGAAAATCCAAAAATGGGCAAAGAGGTGGAGCTGAGACGGGGACTGTGAAGGTGGGTGTGGATGATTGACACCCATCAAACTCCAAGCTGCCTGTAGCTAAGAGCTAACTGAGCTAACCTGGAGCTAACAGTAGCTAACCAGCTAACAGAGTTAGGCGGGCTAAAGCTAAGACGCGCTGTTAGCCCTCTAAAAACCGTAGTTGAGCTGCACTCTCCCTTCTTACCGCAGATATTGGATACCTGTCAATCAAAAGGACATGCCACCTAATTATGCCGAATTTCAAGATTAAGTAACATCCAAACGGATGAGTTAGAAAAAATTCACCCCCTTCACACTTGTCATGAAGGTAAACTTGACCTATTAATCCTAAAATGGATTTTTGTACCAGGCTTTAAACATGTTTATTTCTGCTGTAAAGCTGGCCTTTTTAACATGGGAGTCTATGGAGATTTGCTCTGTTTTGGAACCCTAGCAGATGAAGAGAGAACTGCAATTTTTTGCACTTTTTCATAGGCTTCATATTTTACCGCCAGAGGTTGCCGTTTGGTTTTTACAAACATTTTTTCCTAGAGTGCACTGTAGAATAAGTTTTCATCTATTTTTACATACCATACTTTCTATAATTTGTAAAGCGTATTATCACAGACACAGCGTCCAGACACACCCACTAATATTTCAAGATGCAGTGTGCCAATGCAGTGCATCTGTTGAAATTCAACCTCCAGTTGAGTCTGTAGGTTGGTCAGTGGTGTTGCTAACCAGTAGGTAGGTAAGGGCATAACCTCCATCTCCCGATAAAACTAATCAGTATAATAAATAAGATCAATAGTTGTATGTTTTAATTATTAAATGAATGGACAGTACTTATATAGCACTTTTCTAGTTATTTTACTCACTCAAAGCATTTTTACATTGCAAATCACATTCAGACTGATACAGCACTTCCTAAGAGTTATTTATAAAGGGTTTTTTTTTTTTTTTTTTTTTTTTTGCAATCATACACTGATGAGCAAATTGAAGGCAGTGTGGGGTTGGATATTTATGGAGTGATATTAAGACAACAGAACTGGCGAGGGTTGATGTGCATGAACTATATGGTGGTGATGGTGTTAGGAAAACCAGATATAGAATTAAATCCGGTCTTGACTGCGACTTGTTCTTGAATAAATTAAATGAAAGAAAAATTGTTTAATTTTCCTGAGGGAAGTTAAGGACATGATCTGCGATAACAAATTGCTTTGAAAATGATCAAAAAGAGTTTTAAAAACCTGACAATAATCATTCTCATAATGTTATTATTGTATGTCAATGAACTGCAAATTAAAAGAGAGCACAAACGCTGATTTTGTTTAAACATCTTGCAATCAAATGTTCTTAAGACTATTTAGTAACTGTTGAATTTGTTCTTACCTATGAACAAATCCAAAATTTTCATGAACACCAGTCTGACTTAAGTAAAATTTTGTTCATATGCACGACTGGTCAATGAGGCCCAATGGTTCTCAGCAAACCATCATAAAGGGTCAAAAAGAAAAAACTACAACAGCTCAGTGAAATGTCCACAATTCAGTATGGTTAAAATGTCATACCAGGACCTTAAGTGAGCTATATATTTACCACCATACCGATACAGTGTTTTTTGCTGTGTCAAAACCAAATCATACCCACCGATTTTTTTTTCTTTTTTTTGTAGCAATAATTTCCTGTCACCTAATATTCTTAATATTATTCTTCCAGCACTGCAATTCCAGGAATTTATTTTTATGTTAATGTTTTGCTTTTCACAACTAAACACAAAAAACAAACAAAAAAAGGAAAGAAATAAAAAATAGATGAAAATTTGACTCAAAAAAGTCACAAGTCACATCATATTATTTTAATTGCACATTATTTTAATTTTTTTTAGACTGCACTTTAAAAAGAAAGTTACACTTACAGTTCTCACTGACTAAAGCCCAGAAGAAAGGGGGGAAACTGACACTGGCATCCAGCATTAGGTGATGTGTTTTTCTGTTTTTGAGATGAGATTATTATTTGGTTTCATTGCCAACTAATGGTGGTGAGAAACATAAAACCATTATGATGGAAAGTGAAACTTAGTTTTTTTTTGTTGAACACTTTGTGTCTGTTAAACCACATGATATATATGTAATAAGACAGATATTCTGCTTCAAAATCTGGCTCTTTGGCAGAAAAAATATTTTGATCTTATCAATGGTATGCTGAGTCACAGTATATTGGCACTTGTGGAACTAATCAAAAACTGTCTGTAATGTCAGATTAGTTGACCAGCAACAAAGAGTCAAGGTGAAGGGGTTGGTTAAAAAACGAAAGGAGTTTAAACAATTTAATGAACCCACTTATTCAGAGATTCTTTTCTCCATTTCTGTGTTTTTCTGAGTCACAATGATATATCTGAAAGTCAAAGACATGTTTCAACCCAAAATGTGAAGCTTTTCAGCATGAAGTCATGTAGTCTCACCTTTTGAGGTCAGCAGCAAAAGTTATATGCATGTAAGATGATACAGTTTTACAGAAAGAAACCATGTTTTTATTTAATAAAAAGCAGACTACCAATAATGCATCAGGGCTTATAGTTAAAATGAATCAACAGAATAAAAGAGTATTTCTGATGGCGCCACTGTTCATTCAGCTCCATCATATGTTTAACTTTGCCCACGCAAGGGGTTATGGTGAGAGAATTTTAAAACTCAAGTCCTCACACGAAATGTAAAGGAAACTGTGTGTGTGTTCATGTGTGTGTGTGTGGTGACGCACTTTTCAGCTCTGAGGATTACATGTACTACCCAGAGCTCAATAGGGATCTTTAGGGATAAAAATACCACATGCCATTAAGAAAGTATGAGCTAATTAACTCAGTCCCCTCCCAAACCATCCACACATTTTATGACCTTTCACACATCCTGCTGACCTGCACCAGTATGGGCATTTAATATTAAGCGTACTACCTCTTTATAACACTATTGCATCACATTCTGATGGGTCTGCATCTCTGTTGGACTCTGCAAAAGTACCTCATGCTTATCGTGCTTGGGCCCCCTTTCAAGCATGAACTACAATTACAGTTGCACCAAACTGCAAAGACTAATGGGAAATGCATAAGTGACAGAAATTTACCCTTATATAAGTCTTACCTTATTAACCCTATAAGCACAAAGTCACAAAACTGCGACAAGCACCAGCCATGTCCCCAGAAAGAGCACTTAAACCTGTTACCACTTTCCACCGCTAGATGGCCGACATATGAATCTTAAATGTAACGCAATTGCTATGTGAGGGTAGGCGAGCGGAGCATAAGGGAGGGTGCAGGGGTTTAGTCAAAGTTTGTGAGCAAAATGCATTTAAAACACACCATACAGAGCCTATAAGGAAGCGGCCATAGTCGGTGATGCAGAGTAGATTACAGAGAAAGCACACAACATATTGAAATGCTTTTTCACTGTTGATGTAGTACTTTCTCAGCCATCTCTGAATCTGAAGGAGAAAATTGGCCTCCCGAGGATGACGATTGGTCATCTAGCAACAGTGAAAGTGATGCTTCTGTTGGAAATCATGGTGCATCCGTCCACAATAATAACGTACCCAAAGCATCACATGTGGGAGATGACAGCTCTGAGGCTTTTAAGTGGTTTTTCTGTGAATGCCATCGTTGAAAAGAGGAGTGTCATATTGTTTTTTCTTCATGATGTCAAGGCTATATGCATTGACTTGCACAGTTCTTGGCTGCTTTGAATAGTGGAAAACTTAAATCATGGAAAAAAAAGTGAATGTGAGCACAAACACTATTAAGATAGGGGCAGCAGTGTTGCTGACAGTTAATGTCTATTTTGAGAGATATTTTAAAATGTAGCATTTTTTTGTTGTTATTCTGACAACATTGATACCAGAAAATAAAATCTTTCATTAGTAAAACAAACCGATCATGTAGGCTGTCCTGCAGCCTAAAAAGAACAAAAGCTATGTCAAAAATCTTTGCAAAAGTTTGAAGTCATATGTTTTCCAACTTTTGATAAATTATTGTAACCAGTTTTTGGTTTTATATTCTAGAGGGGAATATTTGTTATTAAAAGCAGCTTCAGATGAAACATAGTTTACAGTAATGCACTTATGTCTAACTGATATGAAAAACAGAATAGCTTTGAGGACTCAAGACAACATATCCCGATCATTAACTAATGTCTAGCGTTGTCGGTCCAGTTATCCATGCCGCTGTCAGTCTTAGCAGATGGAAGCAGATACAAGGTTACTAGAAATTGCCACTGCAGTAATGGCAGCACTACAAGATGGTACATCTTACAAAACAGCTGCTAGATTTGTCTATAGCTAATTAACCCAATTAAATCCATGTCATAGGGTATATAATATGTATTTCCGAGTCTGTGTCAATAATTATGTGCACACCTACCAACACACAGACACCCTTCCCTCCTCACTCCACCAAAATCAAATAAAACCAAAAAAAATGCAGAGGTTTGTACACTCTTGTGGGGACATGACCCACACTGGGAACTGATGAATAGAGAGATGAAAGGAATTAAACACATTCAAAATTAAGCTATATTTAGAATTTGGGCTAATGTTGTTCAGACTGCGTGTAAACAGTCATGTGTATTGAAGTTTTTATATAATTTGTGGCAAAGTTAGATGAAACTTTTTATTTTCCCCTTTAAGAAAGCCTGATATTGGTTGATATAATGAGGGCTGTGTGTATGTGGATGTGACATCAAACACTATTCCCAATTCATACAGTAGTAGAAATCAATTCCCAGCACACTGCAACAAACACCTAATAGCAAAGTGATGCTACCTGAATTTTCTTACTTTTGTTACCACAAGCTCAAGAAAATTCACACGAAACCTCCAGCTTGATGTCTTCATTTGGGAAAAATAGTCTTCCACACAGCCCTCAACTGAGCTTTCATGTCTTTCTCACATTTGTGTATCTGTCTCTTTTGGTTTTCTAACATAGTTTACTGTCACATTGAGAACTGTTTTTTCCATTTTACAGAGTGTACAAATAGCAGGATAAAGTCAAAACAAGTCATACTCATACAATAGGTTGGAGTTGCAAGCACTCTTTCGCATCAATAGATGTGCACAGGCATAATTTCTTTCCAAAAGAAAACAAACAAAAAAAAATAAACATTAAAGGCAAGCATACCATGATGTAAACAGCATCACAAGAGGCATCAATCTCTGCACAAATCTTCTTTATAAGTGGCATTGATATTCCAAGACCAACAACTCTGACTTTAAAAAACAGAAAGTGTGATACGTATGCCAGTGACTTTGAGAATTCTCACATATTCATGCAGACAGATATACCCTAAACCCTCAGCATATTTTCAATCCTTTACACAAACCGGCAGGCACACGTTGTGGAAACACATGCTGAGCAGCCTGGTAGAACCATGGTATCCACATCCATGAGATATCCAGGCTCTCGTTCTGCTTACTGCCCAATCTGGCAGCGTACTCACCATCAGTCCTGCCATCTGCTGGGCTCTCAGCAGCTTGTTTAGAGGTTAATAGCTTCATGATCCCCCTATCAGTCCTGCCCATCTTCAAATGGCTAATTCTTCCTCTCTGGCAATGACTAGCGAGCCCTGTGGTGCAGCATCCTCCACCCCCTTTTCAGCATCATCAGGGCTATCATCAGGACAGCAATCCCAGCTTGTTACCGGACATGTGATATCACACCAGAATAGATTTTACAAAGTGTGCAGCCACAACAAAATGACACATCTGGAGCCGTTAGAGATAGATCAGTATCCCATTCTCAGAGGCATCGAGGTTCATAAGAGGCTCTATCCTTAACAACAAACAGATCACACTTATAAAGCTGCTAAATAATGACATTTCTTCAGTTAACAGTTCAAAAGAAACATTTTAACAAGTATAGATGCATACATCAGATCTTTTATAGATCAAGTTGATGTGAAAGATGAGCTCTCAGTTACCAGAGTGAGGTGCATGTGGCTGATGAACAGTTCTCAAATGACTTCACATATGTGGAAAGTAATCTGTCCTTGTGCAGAATGCATGATTAGTTTGTGTCCATAGGCTGCAGGCGGCATAGTCTCATTCGTGGGACAAGCTGTCCACTGCTGCACTTGATTCCTATATGATGTAGATGCTCAGTGAGGTAGCTGTAGGGTTTTTTAGAAGAGTGCAGACGCAGTGAATCTTAAGAGATCAACTTGTGTCAGGACTGCAGGGACCCTTCAGCTCACTAGAGGAGTCTGACAGTTTGACTTCGACTGAACCTTATCCATAACTGACTGATTTTCTTAGAAAAATCTCCAACTGCCTCTCAAATTAAGTTTAAGGGAATTTTTCAATGTGACTTCTGCATGACCCCCATGAATTTGCATATTACATAGCTGAGAACTGAATATTAAGCGCTTGAGCGAATTACTGTCTCTCGGTTGAAATTCCCTATGCAGCTTGAGGTTGCGAGCAAACGGGCGGGCGGGCATTTAAAACCCTTTTGAAGATAATGTGATTTTTTTCATTTGGGTGATAAGGATGTGTCATGGAACATTTCATTATTTTGGACACTAAGCATTATTTTTTTTTTACCCCCCCTTCATAGCTTACTGAAAGGAACAAAAATTAATCCAGCATCATATTATTGCTGTTTCAGATGAGGAAAAATGGGTGGGGGAGTTATTCACTCTGATTGCTGTTAGATTGTCTGCGGGGACCTGCTCTGATTCTGACGATGCTGGCAGACGTCAAAGCTTTTAGGCTTGGGGCCATTAGATGACATGCTTTCACACCAGCAGTGCTGCATTTGCTAGTATCTGAGAAGTTGATGCACACTTGTGTGAAAAACACTCATCCCACACAGTAGTTTGCAATGATTTGATTACCAGTGATCTGGATTTTAGATGCCTTGTTCCTATTTTATAAATATTGCATGTTTCAAATCTCAGATGTTGGCCACATGTTTGTTTGAAATCATCAGCCTTCACCTTTTCTGCGAAATAACTCCTTTTTTTAGTTAGACTGTGCAGAATTTGGTGTCTGGTTTCAGATGATTGCTCCAGTCCATGCATATGCATTATATAAACATGAAAAGGTCTGATAGCTCTAAGGGAAACTATGATCTCTCAACACATTCTAATTAAAGATTCCCCTCTCCATTTTGGCTAAAAAATATGACTGTATTCCACATTTTGATTTGCAATTTGCTTTCCAGTGGATTGACTGTTTTGATGATTTGCCATTATAACTCATAAACACTGATATCATAGTGCACATTTCAAGGGAGGCTATTCCCTTTTTCATCTCCTCCTGTATAGTGGGATTTTCTCTGCAGTGATATTCATTGAACGGCATAGGAGCTATCTTTGGACTGAATATAGCGGGTGCTACTGGGCACAGATGAATGGCTGAATAAGGACATTGATAGTTCCCAGTACCCATTGCCCATCCCCACCTTTTTGTAAGTGCATGGAAACACTAAAGTAGATTCATGGGCTTTCTTTCCCCATAGTTTGGCTGACAGTGTGCCAGTGCCTGGCACAACTCGAGGACTGTGATTGGCTGAGAGCAGACAGACACACTGATGAGCAATGTGAGAAACAGAGGGTGCAAATAATCAGGGAGGATAAGTGTTATAGTAAATAGTATGTGTTTGTTTGTGTGTGTGTGTGGTGGGGGGTGTCAGGACCTGTTTTGTTTTTCATACAGTTTCACTGACTAACCATGTATCAGTGAAAGAAATGAAGGGAATCTACACACTGCATGCAGCTGATTTAGATTATTACTGAATTCATTAGAAATGCGTGACATATTTTCAAGAAAACTCTTGTGTTTCTTCAAAAAGCAACAAAATGGACTTTTAAGAATAATAAGCGTAAAATGCCAACCTTGTGACATGGTGAAAATTTATTGATTCAAAACTATGTTACATAATAAGAAGATACCAGAGAAAGGAACATAAACCAAATAATTTTTGCAAGTTTTCTTTTCAGTGCAGATAATGAAGAAGTGATCAGAATGTAATAATGTCTGTCTGTCAGCGCATTCAAGATTTTATCATTGTTAGCCTTTCCATGATCATAGGTTAATACTCTCTTAACAAAATACACACGGTTAAACTCATCCAATATGTTCCTTGAGATCACCAGTTATCTTAAAGCTCTCCAAAATATTTAGACAGCATTGGGTTGGAAATTGCTGCATTGCAAGTTAATACCTAACAAATGTGGGTTGCAGGTTCGCCATGCAGGGCAATTGTTTAAATGTCTCAGTGAGCTGGGATCAGTGTGATTGTTGGAGTCCTGTCCAAACAGCAGGATAAGAGGCAAACAGTGACCTCTCACAGGCTGATCATTCTTACCACATGGAGCATGTTTGTACAGACTTGCCATGACTTCGACCCAGGAATGCATGTCCGATTCTTTAGCATCTCCACATCCTTTTCTACCTCTTTACAGCCATGTGATGTGAACCAGATCCTTAAAATGAAGAGTAAGATTCTGTAGGTATAGTAGACCAAAAGGAGTGAAAAAAAGCCTCAATGACGTACTGATTAATTATAGTGTATCACAACCAGAAAATGATGATGAATGCCCCCATTAACTTGGGATGATCTGCATGCTGGTTTGTTTTTGCAGGGGGTTACTGAACTGTGATTCAAGGTCACGATTTTCCCCTAACGGGTTAAGAAGACAGCTATTGGCAAAACAAATGACAGGGAAAGACTGAGCAGCTAAATTTTGTTATTTATGTTGGGTTTGAAAAAAGTCCAGTCAGCACTGCTGAATGTTGCTGCCTCAGATTTCTAGAAACCATGGATACAGTCACACATAAGATATATTGAGGCAGAAGGTCTTGCCATCTATGTGGCTTGTGCACTCATAAGATTTAATATCACATCAATCAATAATTTTTTTATTTTGTTATTTTATTTTATTTATTTATTTTTTTTACTGTCAAGAGTTTACATGAACTACATTAAAACAGCAACATTTTCTTTGGGCTACCAGACTGATTTCAAATTAAGTAATGTTATTTATTTATTTCCCTCAGTACTCATATCCATAGGAGTCTGTCATGGCTTGGTGCAGGGAAGTTTATTTAGGCAAACTTTTGTATTTATGAAAAATGCTGCATTGGCTTCATCGGCTTGTTCACTCAGTAGTGTTAAGTAGAATGTATACCAAATAATAAATAAGTTGAATAATAAGTCTTGTCACGTGTGACTGTGGCACTGACCTTATTCACCCACTTAATCACTCCAAGTCAGGCACTCCTTCAGTGCCTGACTTTAAGTGACTGCTATGTTCTCTTGCATGTGTCAACCTCCTGAATGTTGAGAATCAGCTTGAATTCAAGACAGAAGAGGTTGATGGTTGAGTGTCAGATTGACTCAAAGGCTGCAGTGTAGCCTTGTACCATACTGTAGCTTTTCCATAGCTTAATGTGCAGCTTCCAGAAACAAAACTATCCATAGATCCAGGCTGCAACAACTGTCACTGCTCTGAATAATTTGCAGCATTTACACAGCATACTGCTTTGGTCAAATGTAGAGCCCATATGAAACCAAAAATGGATATTGTTACAGGCTCTGATTGAAGGTTTACTCAGAACCCTGTCAACACATTGCTTGGAGCAGCAACAAATCTATTCCAACACCAGCTTGCCTTCAGAGGATCTGACTATGGACTGACAGTCAAACCATTTCACAAAGATAAATCAATAAAACAGTCGCTCCGTTGTTATCAGACACTGATTTACGTTTACTTTTGTACATCCAGAAACTTTGAGGTCTTTCTTTTTTTGCTGTTAGTTAAAAAAAAAGGAGATTTTTCTTTCATTTTAGCGTCTGTGTATCACAGAAAATGTCTGAATAATTCACAAGCTAATCAGCTAAAACTGTAAAGGTTTGTCACTAGCAGTTGTCATTTTAATAGATTAGCTAAATTTAGCATTGAGTCAAAAGCAAATTGATCTAAAATTTGGAAATAAACAATGCCCATCCTGGCTCATTATACTCCGTGAGAGGTCCTTGCAGACTAGATCTCAGAAGAGCTGTTGGGCCCCATCATGGGAAAGCAGCAAAGGTCAGAGGTCTAACTCACCTTGAAACATCCAAATAAAGACCTCCTGTTGCCAGGGTATCAGCTTCACACTACTCATTACTATGGTTATGGAATGTCTCAGTTTATTATGAATAATATGCACTTCATGTGAGTTGTGAGGCTCATATTTGACAGGAACCTCTGAATACTAATGTGGTTTGTTTACATAAATGCAGCATGTTTTACTCTACTGATTGACCTGAATTGTTTTTTCTCCTGCAAAGACCAACTTTCTCCTCAAAGGCCATTCAGATTTTCCTCTTATCGTTCTCAGAACTAAGGTTTTGGCAAATCTTTGGCAATTGGTTATGGATCACAAAGGTTAGTCTACAGGTCTAAGCTGTAGTCGGGTTTAAGAGAATGTATCTGCTTCTGCTCTCCATTTTTGCATGTGTGTTACATGATATGGGTGAACAATCCTCATAACCTGATGGCTTGAGGGCATACCATGTGGGGGGCATGGTTTCTTTAAAGGGATAGTTTGGTGTCTTTGAAGTAAGGTTGTATGTGGTGCTTATCCATAGTTATTGTTTTACCTGCAGTACATCACATCCAGCTGGTTTCAGTTCAGAGAGGCAGACAGGTGTACTGACATTAAAGCTAAATAATGTATTGCTGAGAATGTGTTGAACAGCAATACATTTGTTTTAGCTACCTGAAAAATGAAAAAAGTAAATACAGAAATAGATCAAAATAAATGAATAGATAGATAAATATAATTTTTGCAGGGCATTATTTTGCTGTCAGTCTTTTCCAACACTGTTTGTGTGAAATTTTCTGGTCTTCTGCTGCTTTCATTTTGGTATTATGAAGGGTTAAATTTAGATCCAACACCAAACTCACACAGTAACACCAACAAACGCCACAATCAAAATGGTGGAACACCAGCAATCCCCTTATTTAAAGAAGAGAATGAACTGTATTTATTTATTTATTTATTTATTTATTTATTTATTTATTTTTGTTTAGATTTAAAAAAAAAACTGCTGGCACTAAAAAAGGCATGTTTTCATTTGCAGAAACATTAATTTCATTATGGGTATGCAATTTTCGATCAGAGGCCTGGATAGTATATGCAGAGCTCAATGTGTTAATGTGGTAAAATACATGTTTTGGCTTTAAGTTGACATTATAAAGTACAGAGTAAAGTTACTTTTATCCTCATACTGACGAAAGAATGGAGGGGCTGGGTTCAGGTGTGTCAAGATCCATTAAAAATATTTAATATTTTCCTATAAAAGAAAGTAGAATGAAATAGCAGAGACTGTTTGAAATAAAATGTATGAGATGTGTATTTCTATATTTTTCTTCTTTGTGTGTGTGTGTGTGTGTGTGTGTATAACACTCAAAGAGGTGAGTGCTGATTTGATCATTCCTGAGTTAAGGTCACCTATTGTTTTCCTGTTAGCAGTGACTATTGCCCGAGAGGTCCTTCTATAAGAGACCTCTGCTTTCCTTTGAGATCTGTCTGTCTCAATGCAATCAATAATCCAATCTCAGTCCTCTTGTGGGGGAAGAGTGCATAAGTGCTTGTGTCTGTGAGTGTGTAACTATACACCACCAACAGAAGCTACCAATTGGGGGAAATGCTCCTGTCTGACCTCCAACAGGCATCATTTTCCTTCTCCTCTGTCTGCTGGCTTTGTCAGCCCAGCATACATGTCTCCATTTCGCCCCTCTGATCTTTGTTTTCTTCCCCCTAACTTTGCTTTCATCTTTTCACCTGTCTTCATGCATCAGCGTGTCAATCTGTCTATCACTCAGCTGCAGTCAGTAATAAATTGGTGTGCTCTCTGGAAAGTCTTTCTTCACATTCAGTGCTGATTACAGTCAGTGTATCTGTCATCTTGAGTGTATGTCATGCTGATCGATGGAGTGTGTATTTGCGTGCAAGTGTGTGTGTAACATCACTGGAGCCAACCTTGCTAAATTTTTGGTTGCTGGATATAAAAAGGTCAGATTGGCTTGGTCCTGATCAATGGCTATAGAGTCTACAATCTATCCCTTTATTACCGCAAGGCACAAGGACACGTATACATAAACACACACCTTACATTACAGGCAGCTAAATCGAAACGCAATGATCAGACACTAAACAATGGAAGTGGAACTGGAGATGACAGGTCACTTCTGTCAAATCTGCAAACCTTTGGGACTATATTTTCGGTAAGGGTGGAGGGACATCACTGGTTT
Organism: Melanotaenia boesemani; assembly: GCF_017639745.1. Classification (NCBI taxonomy): domain Eukaryota; kingdom Metazoa; phylum Chordata; class Actinopteri; order Atheriniformes; family Melanotaeniidae; genus Melanotaenia; species Melanotaenia boesemani. Next base: position 22,566,113 of record NC_055693.1, read on the forward strand.
CCATAGTGAGATCAAAGACTTATACTCATGTACGGACTGTCATTATGATTTAAAATTTGTCTTTCAGTGGGGGGTTGTGGACTTGAACACCTGCCTCTTTTGTCCGTGTGCATTTTATTTATCTGCACACAGAAAAGGATTTTAATTGGTCACCAATCAGATGCTTCATGGGAGGAGAACAGGAATAGATCACCCTTGTTGCCTCTGAGAACCTTAGACACTGTTTTATGCTTGGGTGCATCTGAGTGTCTATAGCTTAGATTGCAGCTGGGTTTTGAAAAACCTTTTAATTAATAGATTCATTACCTTCCAATCTCCCAATGCCCTTTCCTCTGTGTTGTCTCAGCCTCCAGAGAGAGGCTTAGTGATGCTCATCTGCAGTGAGAAATCACATCCCTGGAAATAAGACCCTGAGGTGACCCTTGTGTTTTCCAGATGGGCCGAAGACATGCATTGGAAAGCAGATGCAGATGCAGTCTGGATTTTGAGGCCTTAACAAAAAGAAGAGTGTATAGTCTCTCTTCTTCTAACAACTATAAAATGGAAATGCCTAATTGCCTCATTTCAATTGATTCTATCAGATCCCACTATTGTGAATCAGTATACAATATATGTGGTTTTATTTGCTTTATAAAAGAGAAACAAAGAAAAATGTAATAATGTAAGAAGCTGTGTGGGACAGACAGTAACCTGACTTTGATTCAGATAGGCACCCCCAACATTTCAAGCATCATTCAGCATGGAAAACATCCAGAAGGCATCCTGACAGGTTACATAAGCCAAGTGACATTGAGTCATAAATGCACCGTGGCTGTACTAAGCTCTTTCCAGACTTGTGAACATCTTTCTTCCCCTACCCTCAACCTCATGATGGTAAGCTTAGATACCCTACAACCCTAATTTCATTCTCCAGCTTACTGTTCGCTGTGCACAAAAGACGATAATATAGAATTTTATTACCTCCATTATGGTATAGAGTCTCTGACTCTTATCTCAGTCTGTTCACAATCAGACAGACTCACATCATTTGTCAAGTTCAAGGATACCAACCACTGAGGTTGTTCAAATTGTACGCCCTCAAGTCCTTGGCTTTGTAACAGTTTTCACTGTTAACCTCAGATAAAATGAAGGATTGCTCACCAGAGGCTGCCTTAGCAACATTTTCAATGTCATGAAGGTTACTCTATTTTTACCTGTTTACAACACCAATGTAGCTTATGTTGCACATCTAACTTGCTAAATGGGACACTATGTTTACAGTTTCAACAGTAAAATTTCTTTCAGAACATAAATTACCTGTTGAGGAAGTTATGAGTGCAAACTGCTGAGCCTTACTGTAGCCTGTGCCTACAGGTGCACAGACTAAGTGCAACATATTGCCAGCAAAAGCTGTATAAAGTAAGTAGGACATTTAAAATTTCTCAATGGAAACATTTTATCCTGGGATATGAGTTGAGAATTTACTGCCTAGTCAGTTTTAAGTAGAACACAGCCTAACACGGCACAGACTTGATAACTGATTAGTCTATTGGCTGTTAAAGAAAATATTCAGTTAAACATAGAAACTGGTTATAAACCAAAGGCAGCCCCTCTTTTAAAAAACTGCACACAGAGCCTGAAAAAGAAAGACAAAGTCAGTCATTATGATATTATTTCTATTTGTTGTATTTGGTTAAGAACAGTTTGAAAAATTGATATATATAATAGCACTTAGACTTTAAAACAGACAGAAAGACTTTAGCAGTCACAGCACTGCATGTTTTGTCACCTTGGGAATTTTTAATAAGTAGGAATATGAACAAAAACAAACTGAGAGGCAATGATCTTTAAAAAAAAACAAGCTAAATGACAGAACCAAATAATTCTTCTGGGAAGTATTTTATGCACATTTGTATGACAGTTTATGAATCATAAATTATGCATTATGCATAAAACCTCAATTGTTCCTTATCCTAATGACCAAGACTGCAGAGTTTCATTAGCGCTGAGTTAGTTGACCATCTTGTGCAGTTTGTTTGGCTCGTTCCATCACCCTGGGCCATTCAGCTTTCATCTTGTGCTCTTCATTATTGCCTGGTTTTAATCAGACCAGTGTGACCTCAAATAATGATCTGTCTCACATATAAGGGGTGGGGGAATGCAGAGGGAATTAAGTTGGAGCAAACGTTGGAGCTTTATGTTTTTTTTTTTGTTTTTTTTTGTTTTTTTTGTTTTTTTAAAAGCTAGAAGACAGACGATCAGTTTAATATTTGTAACATATGCTACAAGCTGTACACTGTGTACAGTAAAAATATCTGGGACTATTTTCATGTTTTTTTTTTTTTTTAAGTAATCTGGCTTTATTACAATTTGGACCTTACATATGTGGATTTGGAAAGAAGTCATTCTTGTGAAAACTGTTGTGTCCCTACAGTCCAAACTTTATCCAACTATGTCCAAATTCTCCTTTTTCAATCCATGATGTAGCCCATCACACTGCACTGCAGTACCGCATATTACAAACTTGGAGACTTAGCAAAGCACAAGCAACAACTTTTTAAAGGTAGCTTAACAATGAAAATGCATTATTTAATAAATGATAAAAAGAATAACATTTATGTCACAAAGTAACTACTGTTAATTCTAAAAATAATACTACTTTATCTCCCTGGTTCCAAATTGAACCATTATGTAAAATTAACATCAAGATGTAGCAAAAATGGCTTAAATGAAGTAAATGGGGCCATAAAGTCTTAAGGTAAGTATTTGCTTGGGTTCTGAAGTGTACCACAGGCATATCACAGGCACAATGTTTCAAGTGGCGACATCGCCTGTAAGAGAACAGGAAATGGCTTAGTGTTTTTTATTATGTTCTCTACCAACAAGGTGACTTTACTTACCTTTAAAATTCTAAACATAAGAGTAAGTACAATGAGACCAATGCCTGTTGGTCTTATTGTTTGCATATCCAAACTCAGTAATGCTGTTATATGGGCTGCCAGCAATACAGCCGGCCTGTTTTAGATATATTGTGGAATGAGGTACTTGGTATGGTCTGCAGGCGATGCATTAAATAACCAATCCGATTTAGACCTCAGTTTATCGATACTTCATTTCTAAGGATTATTGTGGTGCAGCAGCAATTTTAGCTCTAAGCAAGTGTGATTTCTTCTACTGTTTTTTACTTGTGGATTGTTGAAAACATCAGTTAATGCCTTTTTTTATATCAAAGATATGTCTAAGAAAAACGGCTCTGCTCTTTATCAATCACATACAGTACACAGTTTTTTCTGTCGTTTTTTTTTTATTTTTTATTTCTGACACATTATCTTCCACAAAATCAGGTATATTGTGTTTTAAACCCATAATTGTGGAAATGTTGTGGTAAGAACTGGTAGTTCAACAGTGCTTTTATACACACATTTGTACACAGTTTTACGTCCTTCCCACCAATGAATGGGATTAATTGTACAGCTTGTTTAGCCCACCCACATTTCACCAATGCTGTGAACTGTGCAGCAGCTTTTCCAAAAAGCTCTATAGAGTGATTCATGCTCCCACCTGTCATTGTGACATCTTTAATGGCCCCATCCTTTGTGAGAGTTATAGATGGGAGGAATAAATAGAGGGTAAGAAATGTAGAAACAGGAATGTTTTCTTTAGTTCTTTGTATCTCCATCCCCATATACATTGTAGGGAGTGAGGCAAGGGCTGGGCTGACATGATTCACATTCAAGGATTGACATTGAATGCAAATTGTTACCGAGAACTTCTTATATGTAAGTGTGTTTGTGTGTGTGTGTGTGTGCCTGAAACAAACTTTATTATATTAACTAAAAGAACAAAGAAAGAAAGAAAGAAAGAATTTGACTGACATGGGGTTGTGGAGAGTTGGGTCAGAAGCTGGACGTTTCTTCTTCTTTGCTTTACAATCATCTTTTCATTTTTGCAACATCCTGCTTACAAACCCTCACAATGCAGTAAACCTGTCGTGTGTGCTAGCTGGCCTATGTTTTTGCTCAAGTATGTTTTTTATTTTTTTATTTTTTTTAAATTATAGGCTGTAAAAATAAACTTGCAAGCTTGACACTGCACAGTTTCCATGCAGTACAAAAATAGGTCTATAAAACTACTTACTACTACAAACTTGACGTTAACTGAAGTTAAACTTACAAATTTAACAGCACAGTTCACCCAGATGTGGTTACAAATCCAAAACTGTCTTTAGGTACAGCTTGTTGAATGATATTATTCAATAATGAGCTGTATAGAGGGGCATGGGCAGGTCCAGTTAGGGTACATTTGTGTGGAAACCATTAAGTGGCTATATTTTACTACAAATGTGAAATAAGTTACTTGAATAACACCAACTAATAATAACACCAACCATATCATGTAAATAAATTTAGTTTCCTTTGATATGAACAACTGCTTAATGAATATTCTACTTTAGATACTTTATCTAATTCAATCATCAAGTTATATCGTGTTTAAGTATGTTAAGATAAAAAAATAATACATTTATCATGGTTGGTTAAGAGAAAGATTAAAAATTTTTTTTTTAAAGATACAGAAGTGAAGGATTTTGTCCCAGGCTGCACATATGCAGCTCTTTCATCATAGCCATAAATAAAAAAATTGTACAACTGACTTACTAAGACTGAGCGTTATATACAAAGCTGAGGTCACAAAGAAATGTAGGATGCAAGTATCTCGTTTATTTTACAAAGGACAGTTTCCTATACTAAAGAAGATAAATAAAGGAAGCAGTAAAGCATCTTCTCATAGTACTGAAAGAATACAAACAACTTTTATTGTGGCCTTTAGGTAGATATTCCTAGTTCATTTCAATCAATTAGGATCCTTCCCAAGCAAAATAGACCATTTAACCAAATCATATGGTTATTAACAGAACATGCCAAGGTAAAGAAAATGTAAAGTTTCACATCAAAGATAATTCTACACTGCTCCATAAGTCATTATAAACATTATATTGTATTTCTATTGTTAGATCCTTATAAAATGTTTGAAAGATTTATTTAACATTGCAGCCTGTATTTATGGGCACATTAAGTCTTTCTCAGAATTGTTGTTGTAGCTCTTTATAGAAATTAACTTATTAAGAATTTATGCTTGAATGGCTGCATTAGAGAAATGTTTTCCTAAGTTTTCCTGCAAATCTTTACTTGGAGAACATTTGTAGAGGGTTAACTTAATCCAGGTGTTTTTGTCCAGCACCACAGATGGAATAAGCTCATTTCCATCAACAAAGCTTTTTAATCTTTAGCAGTTCTTAAATATTATGAAATGATGTAATAAAAGAAATCCCCACAATTATATGTCAGTATAGTTTCTCTGTCATCCAGTCCATAATAAACATAGCTGAACACAAGCCAACAAAATTACATCAAGAGAGGAACTTTGGTTGCTTTATTTTCAAGCATATAGGTTTCCCAAAGTAATGAAAACCTACCAACATTCACTGAATCAATTAATTCACCTTTTTGCAGGACTATGATAGAAGACTGAGGTTATAGAGAAATGTAAAGTGCTAAGAGAGGCTGAGAGAAAAGGTTGCATTACTTCCCTATAGAAACATCCCTCTCCTTTTATATGTTCCTCAAGTGCAGCTTGACGTGAGGGAATATTCATTATTTGGTGCTGACAAGAGCACCAAAGGGTGAAAAACATCTACTTTGTCCTTGTGGGCAGGTGTGTTTTTGCTTGCGTTGGCCATAACCTACTGAGTGTGTGAGCTGTGTGAGATAGCTGACTGGAAAGCAAGACACAGCAAGCTGGGAGGGGAAGACTGAAGTGGTAATTTATGCCTGTTGCTTTGAACTGCTCTCATAAACACTGAATGTATTTTGTAAGAGAATAAGGGAGTCACATTTTGTGTGGATTCCTGAAATACTGTGGAAAAAAAAATATGTATCAATTAGTTTAAAGTGACAAAATTTTCCATTGAACAACAAGGAACTTGTTCAATTTGTACACACTGAACATATTTACTATATGACCAATCGTCAGGAACAGGAAACATATTATTAGAATTTTCAGTATATTCGGATTTTTATATGCAACAAAACAAGAAAGCTTCGGCCTAATGTTTTTAGAGTTGCATTTAAATGGGTATGGGATACCATGTCCTAGCACAAAGCAAACAGGATTTTCTACAATCTTTCACAGTTTTTTTTTTTTTTTTGTTTTTTTTTCTTTGTGTGTGTGTGTGTGTGTGTAGTGAGAGAGACTCTACTCAATATTGTGAGGTTTAGGTTCCCACTGTGGTCATCCAGATTGCCAGTTACCACAGCCTTTTGTACGACATGGTAGATAAATCCTGTTTGCAAGCACACATGCACTCACACATGCACACACATACACAAAAGCACTGTGTGAGCCAGGAGATGTGGGCTAGCGGGTTTAGCTTAACCATGGTGAACTCAAGTTTGTCCAAAACAAATGAAGGCCATGTAGGGATGAGGCTTGATCAGACTTACATATTCCATTGGTGTAACATCAGGGATTATATTTTACCCTTCTTAGACTGTGGAAGGTTGAGGGTTTCTCTTTTTAGCGACAGCAACTAAATAACATTAGTTTTGTACTTTTTAGACCCTTTCACACTGCTTTTTCAAGTTAAATGTCAACAATCAATTTACTTTCTATGATCACACACTGTCTTTAAACTCAGTGCCTCACACCACTGTTGGCTTATTTGGAAATTTGGATTGATTTATTTTTGAGTCAAAAGCTCCTCATATCAATAAGGCAATTAGCAGGCTACTCTATTGTTGGAGCAAACAAAGATCCTCCTCATTTTAATTTAATGAGGCAAGTCTGGTGCAGTTTGCAGTTGGGTTGGAATTTAATAATGGTTTCCACTCAGCCTCACTCTGTGGAAAAAAAACAGACTGGTGTTGTTATAGTGTTAGGTAGCATCTGAGAATATTACGGGGAAAACAGGCCCAGACAGACTTATTAGGAGATGTCCACCCAGGGTAAGATATTACAGTCATGACAATGCTGCATAAAACGCAGGCAGTCAGGGTAACATTTCACTAGAACAATGAATGTTCTGTATTGAAGGGAGAATGTTAACAGTATGTTATTTTTTCATGCAACTCCATAGCCCTGACATGTTTTGACTGATTCAGTTGTTCCAGTAAAGATTGCTAACCATGTTTCCTCAAACAGCAATGACACAAAAGCATAGTTCGCTTAATACAGAACAGATAACTCTATTCTCACCAGAATCACATGCTCCTACAAAGCTAACACAGGTGAAAATCAGTGAAAGGGTTTTCTGAAATTACTTTAGTCTTTCCTCTGTTGCAACATCCTCAGTTTGAGAAATAGATTTTAGTGAATATGGCTGAATGTTTGTGATCATTGCCATGCAGCAGAATGAATGTGGGACTTATTATCAGGCACCTCCCTGATGGCATTACGTGGTCGCTGGGAAAAAAATTAAACCCGAATCCAACTTTCCATCCACACTGCTTTCTTCAAAATGTTGTCATTTGCATAGAAGTAAGATGTGAATGGTTACCAAACTATTGTTCATTATGGTCTCATAGATGCTCATTCAAGCAAACAAATGTTGAGGCTTAAAGGGTGGATTACCAGCAGACTTTTCTGTGCTCTTCTGGTCCGTCTTCACAAAAAAAAGCAGCCAGTTTGCATTCTAGCTGAGAGGAGTAGTATTGTTGCTCTAATAGAGCATTAGATTGGGGTTAAGCGCTTGAATAGGGAGTGTCCACTCGCTCAGGCCTGGGGCTACGCATACACAGCCACATTAGCATAACTGCTGGACACCAGAGCACAGCAGAAGGTACTGAGTATTCTTCTTTCCAGTTCACCTAATTCTCTTTGATTGAGCTGGGGGAACTGCTCCTGAACTCCTTGAATAGCCCAGGGATTGGTGAAAGAGGATGGACGGATCTCTTGGCAAACTGATTAGAGAGTATATAAAGCTGCCCTGATGGATGACAGCAGCACCAGTTGGATTGTACCTATCTGCAATAAATGAACAAATGAACTGGATGGAAAACAAGTATAGAAAGCAAATTGATAGAATTAACAATTAAGAGAGCAAGTACATTTTTGCATCTCATACGGTATCTTTCCCAAACACTCCTTATATCACAGTGTATTGTAAATAAATGACTGGTTCACAGATTTTTATTTTTTATTTTATTTTATGATTTTAACAAAATGGACAGAGAATTTGCTAAATAATATAAAATGTATGTTTGCATGCTTAATCTACTACAGTTACACAATATTAAAGGCTGGTTTATCACAGCAATAAATAGTGGTTTGGATGATTCTCCAGCCAGAACTGCAGAAAAAGAAGGCACAATGTGATGATGCCATACAGAGAACCAGTCACCTCAAAACAAACCATGACTATATCAAAACTTTGGAACCACTAATACTACAACTGTGTGCTTTTGAAAGAGTTCTGGTAATTCATGACTTTTTATGGAAACATTTCCACTGCTACATTTACTTGATTTTCCAAAAGGATTGGGCTGTTTTTTTTTTATTATTTATTTGTTATGGTTTATTGTTTTTCAGCTTGTGCATACAAGTATCTGGATGAAAACGCCACCACGAAGACAACTTACACATTCAGCAGAGCACATTAGATGAATGCAGCACGACCCTTCTTTCCCTCTATAATGGGCTCCATTTTGGTTTTAATGAAAGAGGAGAAAAACACAACATTGCTTATAGGTCTCAGATGGGACTCTGGAGAGTCCAGCATAAATTTTGATGGACAATAGCAAAAACAAAAGAGAGATATATTTTGCACCCACGACATTTAAGCAGATGGAGGAATAAAAGTGCCAAAGACTGACATGACTGGAAGGAGAGAAAATATATTTAAGAAGCTAGTTGGTACTTAAGACTAGTTAAAATTGTACAGTTTGTTTTCGGTTACATGTAATAGGTAAGAATGAGAGGGGGAGCAAAAAAGTCTCCATATATGATATGTAGCCTTCTCAAATCTTTGCTGAGTTTGCTCCGAGGCTCTTATGATCATGAGTTTTCTTTGATGATGAATAAAGGAGGTGTTAGCTGTGAAGTGGGATTGGTTTAACACCTCACCATGGTGCCCCATTTTTGCAGTGTGCTAACCTAAATGGGTCCTGTAGCCAGGCCCAGTGGCCTCTACACAGCTCCTGTGAGGGTTTCCTGAACCCAGACAAGTGTTTCCCCTCCCACCCAGCGCCTTTGCTTCACTGCCTTTGCTTTGGACTCCCATTCAGCGTGTTTACCATGCCACCAGGGCTATTCAAACTCCAGGTCTGCAGGTCTTCCAGAGCCTTAGAGAGGCACTGAACTCTCCCTAACCTACTAATCAGACCTCTCCTCCCTGTCAGCCCCTGAACATAAAGCCCCATCTTGACCACCATTTTGTAGGTCAGCCACTGTGGGCTTTGTGCAGGCCTTAGCACCACCAAAGAAAGATCCACCTCCTATTGATGCATCTTGAGCAGATCCCCGAGCCCCAGAGACACCTCCCCCGGCAGACGGAGGCATCCAAAGACATTCCGTTTATTAAGCTGTCACTGCACATCTAAATCTGTTCCCTGTTGCACTGGTACAGGCCTTTCTAGAGAGAGAGTGAGAGAAAGCCTTTGTGTGGCACCAAGGTATTCAGAGAGCTAAAAAAAAAAAAAAAATCACACACACTAAAACTAATACACACACCGGTGAAATGAGATGCAAATCCGGCGATTCACTTGGCAGTAAGTGTGCTTTTCTTTGTGTGTATATATGTGTGCATTTTGCATGTGTTGTAGATGTGTGTTTGTGTGTGCCTAATTCCTGTAGCATGGTCTTAATCTGCGCTGGCATAGTAGTGGCTGTACAGTTGAGCAGGCGTAACACAGTTGTTGGTAGGAGGGCATTGTGTGACGGTGGCAGGGAGAGAAATTACTTAAGGAGCCAAGACAACGTCTTTGGTTAAACCAGGCTACAGTGAGGGGAGGCATGCACAAGGACACCTGCAGTGTAGAGGATGAGCAATACAGGATGACAGAGAAGTGAAAAAAAGAGGGGTTGAGAAAGGGTAAAGGCTGAGCTGGATCCTGGTTAGGACTTCCAGGTTCTTTCTCTTCATTAGACAATCAGCACTCATAGACTGGATTTGCATGGCTAATTGGGGTTTAAGGCTGTTATTTGTGTGAAAAAGGTTCAGATGAAACTGACCCATGGATGTCAGTGTCCCAGTGTCTACAAAGTAAGTTACAATATTTTAATGACCCATAAGAAGATGTACAGCCCTTATTGCCACAATAGGTACTAGTCTTCGAGGCCATACAGCGCTTCTTGTGAATCTCATGTTTACATGTACATGGCTAAGAAAAAGATGGGCTTTGCAACCGAAAACATAAAACCGAATCCCAATATTAAATGTGTGATGTGTATATTTAATAATAATAATTAAAAAAGCAATCAAACATACAAACAAACATCAATAATAACTAAAGAAATAGCATTGTTGAAAAATATGTGAAAGATGGCTCCAAATTTTATGTGGAAATTTTTTTTACATTTTACAATTAGCTCGTAGCAGCCTACATCTTGTAATACCACTCTTTATCTCATAGATTATAGTCAGGGTAGGGTCCAATCAGTTCTTGGTTATAAGAAGAAAGAAGCAGTACTGCTGAGACATAACACTGATCATTTTTTTATGAATCACTGTGTAGGACTGGGAGTTAATTGACATGCTTTTTATTTCAGAGCAGAATTAACAGAGTGTGAGTTTAGCCAAGTACCTCTGTTTATCTGCCTCTGCTTCTTCATTTTTTAATTTTTATTTAACTTTTATTTCTTATTTAACTTTCTCAAGTACCAATCAGGAGAAAAACACTAATACTTTCAAGAGAGTATTATTACAGTCTTTCCTATCCTTTATTAATCAATACAAATGTACAAATATTAATGAATAGATTGTTCTATGTCAAGTATTTCAATGATTGTTATATATTATGACACATTTTTTACTTCTTTTCTACAGGTAATAACAACAGCAGTGGCTGTCTGTGCTTTCATTTATGTGTTACCAAGTATATATCAGGCCAAAGAAATGAATGGTTCAAATGGTAAATACTAGTATTGATAGAGGAAATTAATATTAGGCACTTCATTAAAGTCTTTCATTGTTCATTGTCATTTCCCAGGTTCAGGGAAGGACATGCACAAAGAGAGAACACCTGAAACAGGTAAAAAAAAAAAAGGAGCCAGTAATGTAGTTTAAATATTTTTCCACTAAGATGTGAAGTTTCCACAAGTCTCTGTAGAGTGTATTGAAGCTTATGAGTAGCCCAAGCAGCCTGTTTGGGCTCCAATACAATCCCTTCAACCCACAAGCTTTTTTTTTTTTTTTTTTTTTTTTTTTCGTGCAGACAGGGAAGTTCCTGTTTGACTATAACAAAAACATTTCAGGCTTGGGTGTTTTAGCATCTTTAATGGGGGGGAGGGGGTTGTGTAAATGTTGAAATATGACCTAATTAACAAGTGCAGCAGATTTTGTTATTATTTCACCCTGGATTAATCTTCTTGAAACTGGAGCTAAGAGTACTGTATACGTTCCCATTGTGTGGCTCTGTGAAATGGGTTACACATGTACACCCTCAACCCACCGCTGCCCTCTCATGTTGCCAGTCTTTTCCTTTATTAGCTTCCACTCGTCTCAGGTGACTATCTATCTGATGCACATACAGTTGGTCACGGTTGGTTACCGGTTAAACAAACAGTATTTCCTTTCTTCCTTGAATATGTCAGTTAAGTCTGGTAATAATTTAAGTTGAGAAGCTTGAGACTTAATAATGAGCCTGTGTAAGAATTATGCATATTTCCCATGAAAATGGGTATAATTGCGCCATGTTTAAAGTGCTGTTAAAGAAAACTGACAGTAGGGATCAGGTTGTGGTGCAGTGGCCTCCCTTATGAATCAGAGTGGTTAAATGCCATTTTAAATGTAAAGTGTGATTATCTATAAATTTGGAAATGAATTTGCTATGTTTCCTTTATGCATTCAGGGCTTTTCTTCCTCACCGTAGCTAGTGATTAGTAGTAAGTTGATACAGCTGAGTATGTTTCATCAGAAATATTGCTTAAGGGGTGAGCCTATGAGCAGAATTCTAACATAAGAAAAGTGATTAAACAGGAACTAACTTAAAAGCCCTGTCTAAAAAACAATTTATTAACAAAAAATATGCTAAATAATTACTGAAAGAGTTAAAAACAGAGGAAATAAAGACATTTGTTTGCACTTTTTTGTAAGCTTATATGAAAGTACACAGTATTTAGAGAAACAATAATTGTAATGGCCATTTGTTTGGCCTTTTAGAAGATGTATTGCTGCTATGAATCACAATAACAAGGCTAATATATTGAAAGTGCAAAAGAAATAGGCAAACAGTCCTGAGTTGCGCATACCAGACACATTAAAGCCTGGAAGACCTCCAGAGAAATCGTTCAATTACACAGAGTGAATACCATTGTGCTTCAAGGGAAAAATGGATAAGTTAGAGAATGGGCTGTCAAAGAAGTAAACTATACTATGGATTTAATTAGAGTAACACGTCTGGGAGCTTATAGTTGCTTTAAGTGGGCTGCGTTGTAACAGACAGTTGGATGGCAAATCAATGATTTGACCAGAGGGTTTGTAGGAAAGTTGTGAGAGATGGAGGAAGATGGAAGAACAAAGAGAAAGCCTAAGTCAGGGGGATTGATTTATAGGACAACAAGTACACAAAATCATAGCAATAAATGCTCAAATCAAAAAAAGATAAAAGCTAATGAGCTGCACAGTGGTGTAGTGGTTAGCAAGAAGGTCGCTGGTGCGAGCCCCGGCTAGGGAGGGGTTTGAACAGCGGCCTCTCTGTGTGGAGTTTGCATGTTCTCCCCGTAAATGTGTGGGATTCCTCTGGGTACTCGCACTTCCTTCCACCGTCTAATACATGCATGTTAGGTTAACTGGTCACTTTAAATTCTCCCTAGGAGTGCGTGTGAGCGGTCGTTTGTCTGTTGGTCCTGCAATGGACTTGCGCACTGTCTGGGGTGTACCCTGCCTCTCAAATGCTGAGATAGGCTCCAGCTTCCACAAGACCCTAAACTGGAATAAGTATAGAAGATCTTATAGAAAATTATTAAAAAATTAACAAAAGTTAATCCCAAAAATAACTTCAATATTTTGCCAAGAAGGAATAGTTGGTTGAACTGGAATTTTTACTTTTTGGCTTAACTCTGAAAAAAAAGGTGGCTTTTTCAGTTCCCGAAAAAATGCTCTTTAGTTAGTCCCACCTTTTGTGTTTGTTGAGTTAAAATAGTCAACTTTATCATGTAAAAGGTATGTATGCATGTTACTAATATAATACTGAGTAATCTTGTAACACAGTTTTTTTTATAGGTAATTTGACTTCATTTTCAGTTTAAATATCAAACAAACCTGTAGGGATGTAAAATTTTCTTTTGTTTCTTTAATACCAAATTAACTAATTTGTGTTTTAGTACAAGCTTTAAATACATTGGATCTAAGCTAATGTAACTATAGTGTTCACATTATCCATATATACATTTTCTACATATCTTTAATATGACCGTTTTTGTTTTGTTTTGTTTTTTTTTTCCTTTTTCAACCCCCTTTGCATTATTATTATTGCACCTGATTTGTTCCATGACCTCAACACAGTCAGTGCCAAGCTGTGTACATAGTATTCTGTTACATTGAAAAAAAAGCGTCTCTCACATGGGAGCTGGTTCCATCATTCACGTAAATGGAGTGAACCAGTTTGGTTACCACAAATAGCACACTGTTTTTGAAGCTTTTGCTGATTCAAGTAATAACTCTGAATACCTGACCAGGATGCTTATTGTTCAGACTTGCAGTCTAGCTGGGATTTTATTGAGGACTCCTTATTTAGTCACTTGATTTGGACATAAATAGAACTAATGCATGTGTCTGCTGTAGCCAATTTGTAACTGTGGCATGGTGGCATCATCCACAAGCTCTCAAATCAGGCAAGAAATCTCAACAGGTCATTCACTGAAATAATCTGTGTGGTCACAAATGATGTCACAGTGCTTCTGATAATATTGCTTTAGAGTCCCACCCTAAACAATATAGATAAATATAGAAGTTCACAAAAATAAGGCATACATACTCAGACTTAACACGGCACTTGCATCCCCGGCAATGAGCCCAAGTTTGAATTAAATCAGACTACTAGTTGTCAAGATAGCTATAGGTAGAAATATCCTCAGTTGCCATTGAATGTGTCTCAGTGTTCTCATGGAAACAAGCACAAAATATCAGTAGAAATAAAAAGGGAGGATGCAAATTCATCAAAATGATCTTAAACACGACACATCAAGGCTTATGTGGGTACTGCTGATTTAGAAGAATACAATAGGGGATGTCAGTGGGGGAAAATGTGAGTCAATGCCTGTGTTAGTGTGTGTCAGAGAACAAGGAGGGAAAAGGTCGCAATCTGTCAGTTTTCATGGATGTGGGAAGATATATTTAAGGCTTATGTCCTACTTAGAGCCAAATTTTGACATAATCCAATAACTTAGCTTATCTTCCAAGGTCTCATGAGATCTTTTCAAGATACTATGCCCTGGTCTTTCAGACAATCTACTTGCATCCCAGTCAGGTCTTTACAGCATCTACTCTGTAAAAAAGCAGTCTGTCGTTGGACTGTGTAGTGCTTTCTGCCACACATGTGGTTCTCATTTCACAGATTAACATAAAAGAGGGTGTGTAACAGTTCTTGCAGTCAAAACCCTGCCTGGGGCAAGAGGAGGAGAGGCCACAGCTGGATTACCTCATTTAGGATCTTTTAGAAGACTGTTTACCTTGCAAAGTGTGCATCTCAATGAGGTATGGCAGTGACAGCAAGCATAACAGGGTCAGTGGTATTAACAAACAATCCTCTGGAGTAGATGATTTTTTTGGTACAAGTAAAAACATATTGGACTGGGAGTCACTGGATAACTCATGATACGATGGCATGACAATATTTAATCCACATTGTGAAATAGACTCTACATTTCAAAACAGTCATGTTTTATCAAAGTATCTTTAAATAGAGAAAATGAAATGTAAACCTTGTATATAAGATCAGTTCACTCTTTTCCTTAAAAGGATCCATTAGGTCACAGTTCTTGAAGTTCCAACGCTATCACATGATCTTTATCACCAGATGGAATTTGCTTGACTGTATGTAAATATTTTTGTATTTGTCTAAAGTGAAAATAACCCCAGAAAATATTAAGAAAAATGTTGTATGTTGTAGTTTCTGTGGCATGGCTGTCTGCTAACTGAATGAGTTACTTTTATAACTTTTGCCCTCTGCCACCAAATAAGAAGGTAAAATGACAAAGTTGTGAGAGAAGCAGTTTGGCTTGGTGTCTGGAGGGATGGCACAGACAATTCATCTTAACTAATTCATTTGAAGTATTTTATGTACAACTTTAATATAAACATAACTCTTAGCCATTAGATGAACAGTTATAGAACAAAAAAAGAATACTATAAAAATGTACACAAACAAAATGTTGTATTAATGCAATTAATCCTGAATTGTTTCTTGTATATAGCCACAAATTCAATGGCTAAATGGGAACTGCATTCACAGATGAGACCCATTTTCCTGCTATTTCCCTCTGGATGCCCTGCTGACCTGTAAAAGGAGCTACGGCTTGCACGGTACATGTTCATGTCTATACATATCTAATGTACGTCTGTGTAAATGATTTAAAACAAAGCAGACATTTACAGACACAAGGTGGACTGAGAAACAGCAGATCTTTGACCACTACTGGAATTTGATTGCCATAATAATGCTTGACAACCCAGACAGTAGGAAAATAAAATGCCATTTAAAGTTCCAGAAAACCACAAATGAATCCACTTTCTACAATGTACACTTTTCTTTTTCTTGTTGTTGTTCCTTAGTGTGTTTTTTTTTTTTTTTTTTTGTAAAGTACAAAGGACAGTGTCTCAAATATAGTATGTATGTGAGCATTTATTTAAGTATTTCCTTTTGAGCAGGGGCAGCAAAATGGGCTCTCGTCTTTTGGCCCAGACCAGCCCACAAATCGTTTTGCTCCCTAAAATCTGAATATTAATCATTTAACTCCTTAAAACCCTTGAAACAATGCAGTGAATTAGCAGGAATCAGAGAGTTTAGACACATTAAATGCTTCTAGTATTGAAATTAGTTAATAAAATAAACACCTATACTCCAGCACAGTGATCACACATTGTGTTTAATGGAGAAAGAAAGAAGGAGGAGATATGAGAAGTTGTTTCCGGACAACATGCAAAAACAATGTTTCTGTGTCTGCTGCTGTTCTTCTCTTCTGGAGATGTTATCTTAACCAGTTTACCTAAAGATTGAATCTTTTTAAAATATAATGATACAGTCGTGTCTGGACTAATGTGTAAGTTACATTTAAAAAAAGGTTTATAAAGTCTTTGATTTGTGTATAATAATATAATATAATATAATATAATATAATATAATATAATATAATATAATATAATATAGGGGGTCACCAGATCATTGTAAAAAAAAAAAATGCTTAAAATTTTAAGTAGGCTGGCCCAGTGGAAGTTGGGCTGCCCATCTAATGTCAAGTTTTATGGACCAGTCAGATCAATAAATAAACTGTGTCAGCCCAAAAATCACATTGGACCACTGGGAAAATGCCCAGTATGCCAGATGGCCAGTTCGTCCCTGGTTATGGTGCACATGTACAAACAACTTTGATGGGAGATCAGTTTTATTAACCAACAACCAACAAATAAATCCTTAAGTTTAGGGTGGTGGGTGGCTCTATCACATGTTTTAAGCTAATGAACCTGCTTTAGATTAAAAAAGGAAACTGTTCTCTTTTTTATTCTCTGTTCTATTCTGTATTTCTATTTTCATTAGTTTCACATTTGAAACAAATGAAAATAATGAAAAGAAAATATTTATTTTAATATTTGTTCATTTATTTTGTTAACCAAATATTTTTAAAACTAAAATACTTAGTTAAGGCCAGGATATGAAACACCCCATTGGGTTCAAGAAAAATACTTGGCTTTGGGCTAAATACCAGCACATCCCTGCAATAAGCCATGCAGACATTATACTTGAAAAAAAAAACAGATATAAACCACCCACTGCATACATTTTTTATTTTTCTTTGTTAGAAGCAAACTGCTGCTTTTTGGTCTTGAGTTTAACATTCATGTTGACCATTCTGGCCTCAGAAATGACCAAATTTCTACAAGAGGCTGAAGCTTGAAGGTAAATCCTGTGAGTTAGTTAAACAAATCACTTGTGTTTTGTATCAAGAAAACCGAGTTAAAGTGTTTTCAGAAGAGCCACACACATTAATTCAAAGAATAGAATCTAGAAAATATTTTTTCAGAAAATTCAATCATCTCTAAAGATTCTTATTCTTGTTGCAAACCTTTCACCACTGTCACATAATTTCCCCAGTAGCACCATTAACCTTTCATTTAAGGTGAAAAAGGCCACATGTGAAGGAGCCCTTTGCCAGAGAAAAATGAATATAAATCTACACAGTTTGATTAAATCATAATGCAGCAGGTAATGAATCTCCACCTTCACTATTTCATTACTCACCACAGTCATGATATCCAACCCTAAATATAGCCTCATTATAAATTCCATTTCTACTCATTAGACTCAGGAAAAAAAAAGAAAAAAAAGAAATCCCCATCTCTGAACATCAGGTGTATATTTCATTTTAGTGTTCATACATGAGCTGGACCACCTCCCTGTTCCTTTTCATCTCCAGCCCACTCCATCTCCTTGAGTTATAGCCGCCATTCACATCCACCAGCAAGATAAAAGGGGCTTTGCAACTGGAATTGGAAATAGATGAGAGAACCAGGGTGAAGCATTTAGATGGCTCAATTATTTTGATGATTGGTCTCAGGAAATGTTTCACAATGACACTCATTTAGTCCCAGCAGTCCTCTGCAGAGGTTTAGTGACTGCAAGCTGTAATGTTATCCTCATCCTCTCAACACAATATTTCTGAAATCACTAGAGCTTCATCGGTCCATATCATTTGAACACTTCCCATCATTTGGTCAGATTTTGGTGGTTTATTTAAATCATCTTCAGGTGACCGTTTTTACGCTGACTGAACACATCCAATTAAGAAAGGTAAATCTGTAATTTGGAGGGTGCATAATGAACTTGACCCTTAAGGTGGGGCAGATGATGTCCTAATCAGAGCAGATGAGCTAATCTATTTCGACAGAGGAGTCAAAGGTCACAGATGAAGCTGCGATACTACACAGGCTTAATGAATAACAATAGATGGATTAACTGAAAGCCAATCCCTGACAGAAAAGAGATTTGCCCAATAATGCCCCACAGATTTGCACAGTGAGAATGAAAGTTATTGTGTCCTGCAGACTGGGGGGGGGAAAAAAAAAAACATCTTATTTTAGGTTTTTGTCTCAACGTGTTCACATAACTGAAAGGTCCACTCATGAACTGGTTCTCACAGTTAACTTTTTGAATCAATAAATAAGCTAATATTAATCTAATTACACACAATATTATTAGGTTGATATAGTCATGATAGACATGCTGGAGAAAAATAAATATTTCAAACAATAGCAGGGTACTATGCTTCATGCATTTTGTTATTAAATAGTGCTTTGTATTGTGTGTAAGCCTATGTGTGTGTGCTTTTGTCAAAAATAACTCACTCCTTTTGCTGAACAGAGTAAAGCACATTTGATTAATTTCAGAGTTGATGGAGCATTCTGTGTATCTATGTGTGTGTGTATTTGATAGAGATCCTCTCTTGGGGGGTGTCCTCAACAAACCTTTGCAAGGTCATTGTGGGGGGAGAACACACACTCCGGTTTGACCCCTCAGGGACAGGCCTGTGAGATGGAGATATCAAGAGAGGGTAAGATAATAGAATAACAATATAAGTGTTGTGTATGTTATGTGCTTGTGCACCTGCTTGGAACAAAGAAATGTGAATCTCTCTGTTTGTGTTTACACACAAACAGCGAGTAAAGAAGCCATTTGGGTTCTGGTGTGTTTGCTTTGTTAGCTTGTGTATGCAGTATGGTCACACCATCTTTTAAAGCTATGTAGTTGGCTAGTGGCTAGGTGGATGTGCAGCAGATAATTGTGTTTGCATATCTAACTCCACACATGCAGGGGGAAATCCTTTTGTCCACAAATCAAATATTACTTTCTGTTTAACCTGCGGTTTATATACTACAGATAATTGGAGATAACTGTATGTCAGTGTTGCTTCCACCACCTGGTCCTGCAATTATCTATTTAATTTCAGATGTCAGTATGTGTTTTCCATCTTTGACAAAAAGAGAACAAGAAAAAATTAAATCGAATTAAATACAATTTTATGAATTTAATTTAAAAAACAACAACACCATTAAAATTGCTGTCAGTTGTTGCAGTGTTTGAGCTTAAGTCTTAAAAATTTTAGATAAAATACAGAAGAAAATGGTTATTTGGAATTCCTCTTCAGTTTGTCCTTCTACTGATGCATGTCTGTATAGCTGACAAGGTAACCCTAATAAGTCAAAAATAAATGTTGCATTTTCCTAAGCAGCTCCCTTAGAGCACCTTAAGAGATTTTCAGGGCTTCAATTCATGTCTGAAAATTGTTAAATAATGCCCTTTTCAAAAGGAAGCACTTAGTGCTCCCAGAAGCTATGAAATGAAATGACCCTTTTAGATTCTGATAGTAAAAAAATGGCAAATTGCTGTTGTGTAAGTTTGTAAAACTGTGCATTGTGTCCCACTGCAAAGAATTTTACCCTCTAATAACAGCAAGATTCTGACAGCTGAAATATTATTTTATTCTTTTATTTTACATTGCACCAACTGAAATTTATTTAACAGTATATTGTATTTTACATTAGTATATGATGATGGAATACAAGTTAGTTTTACATAAATTTACAGTATCTGCCAACATGTAACTATTTACTTATAAAGGGTAATAAATCTAACTTCACATTTGATCTTGTAGAATCAAAATTTCTTTATATACTAAAGAAGTGAATGTAGTTTGTCATGTACAAGTACTTTGAGTGGTCAACAAGACTACAAAACCTCTGCAGTCTTTTAATCATTTGTACAGGGGTTGATGTTTTATTCCCTGAAATAAACACCAGTGGAATATTTAGTTCCATCCAGCCATGGTGTATTGCTAGTGATAAGTTGAATAAGGTTATATTGTGAATACAGAGCCGATGGAATGAATCAGCTCTCCCACAGGTGTAGGCTGTGCCTGTTTGATGGTGCATGACTTATGAGAAATGGAGTAAAACTGTCAAAGAATTCTGTTGCCTTTAAATTCCTCAAGTTGCTTTGGAAACACAGAAGGAAGACTTAGGACAATGCCAAACCCCCCCCAGGTTTGTAAAGTTCAATGTGGGCCTCATGACCCAAACCTTAATTGTCTCAACTGTATTGTTGTTAGAGAGCAGCGGAGCCTTAAGCCATGATGTTGCACAGTAGAAGTTTGCAACATCTGAACTTTATAACAGTAACTGTGTAGTACAGCCAGTGTGTTTGCACTGTCTTTTTTTATGAAATCAAACAAGTATCTTCTATAAACACAAGCCCCTGGCAACAATATGTTATGGCTCAAGACTTTATAAAACTCTGGTAGGGCTAATCCAAGAATAAAATATCATCCTGAACACAAGAATTTGGCACAAAATCTTGGGGAAACTACTATAACTGAACGCATCCCTTCACAAGGATGAGTGACCAAGCAGATGCCTGTGCTGGCAAACTGTTCCGGGTCTTTTCATTTGCTATAACTGAAAGCATGTTGGGACACACAAAAGGCTTCATGACCAAAAAGAACAGAAAAGCAGATTTCCATTGACCAGTTAGAGATTGACACTTTTCTTTTCAAACTTTCCTTTTGTTATGGGCTCAGCTCACTTGGGACCCTTGGTGGTTTCTAAAAAAAAAGTGCAGAATGGCCTACTATCAATACAAAATCAAATAGAAGTGGAGACAGAATGGAATGTATGGACTGTATGTTTCATACTGAGACATCAGTCCTGTTCATTTTCCCTACATCTATCTCACTGCATGGCTGTATTTGTCACACATGAGGTTTAATATTCAGTCTGGCACTCTTACAGTTATTCCTTTGTTTGAGAAAAGCATGCTTTAGGGTACAGTTATTCAGAACACGACACTGACCATTTTGAAACACTTAGTTATGCACAATGACTGCTTTTTCAGTTTTTACTGAATGTTAGAAGGAGGTGGAAAAAAGAAAATAGAAAAGAAAAAAACTTCCACTGCTTGTATGCCAAAGAAAGTGGTGGAAGTATCTGATTTCAACAGAATTCAACAGAAGGAGAGCAGAAGCTGGAGAGAATTTGTAAACAGTTGAAATTGAATATGGGTTCCTCTTCACTGACCAGCATTTCTCTCTCATGCTCCCCACTTGCCCTTTAGCCACAGATCCACAGTTAAGCATAAATGCTGGACTAATGCTGGTCTAATTGCTGCACTGGAGCCTTGAATCATCTCTTAGACAGTTTTTCAGAAAACTCAATCGTGTGGACAGGCAGAGTGAACTAATTATCTGCATGCTGTTTTCCCAGCCAAAGCTAGTAATTTAGCAGCAATTGACCTCCTGCAGTTTACCGGCAAATGAAAACATGTAGGCCAGTCTGCTAACGAAGGCACTGAAGACCCCAGGGTTGGTCCCTGCATTGCTCTGCACAATGGACACAGAGCCCCTCACTTCACTTCCAATTTACTTCTTCACCACCTCCAGGGGAGACATCATCGTCCTCACACTGTGTAATCACTTAACATGGCTGCAGCAGATGAATGGCCTGTAGAGAGAACAACTCAATTCTGTGATTGTCGGCAAAACAGGATGTAGTCTCTTAAAAGATTGTTCACTGATGGCATGTGGCCTTGGTCGGTTTTGCTGGTCAGCGCCTTAACTAACTTACTAAAGATATTATTATTATTACTTTATTAAATACTTTTTACAGTTAAGATATAATGGTGTACAAATGTAGTTTCTGTAAAATGTATTTTACTGCAAGCCTTGGGAATGGCGTGCTAGGAAAGCCTCTGACAGCATTTTCAGCTGAGCGGGACTCAGCTCAAGTGAAACTAAGACTGATAGGGATTTTTTATCTGCTTGTAAACAAGTGTGCAACACTGTTCACAGCCACAAAGCAACAAAGTTGTAAACAAAAAGAAAAAAAAAAAAGACAGTCTTACCTACACACGCTTATGTTTTCTCTTTCCTTTTTGTATTTTTGCAATATGTAGCTTTTATATTGTTTTGGCATATTCCTCATCAGGTCTGTTCTCACTCTTGACAGCGTTTTAAGAAGTCATTTTATGAAGGGAAAATTAAAAAAAAAAGTATATTGTCATACCACTCACAGCACAGTGGGGAGATATTATTAAATGGACTATTTTTAATCAAACCACAGTCTTTTACAAACTCTATCAAGTCATTTTAATGCTAATACCTAAAAAATCTAACTTGACACTGAGTAAAAGTATAGTTATAACACTGCCCATTATTAATAGCATTTTATTTTTGTTTGGCATAAGCAAAGTGCCTTTAAGTGAGGAATAAATTGAGGTTAAATCATATGGGATCTATCGGCTACTTATCCCAGGCGACACTTCAATATATGGACCTGGAATCAAACCACTAAAACCATGGACCCACAGCCACTTAGCATCTTAAAAACAAGTAATCATGACCCAATATTAAATGATACAGTCTGTGTTTTCTTCCTTGAAGTGTTGTTTCCATATTCCAGTGCCAAACACTAAGCTCATTTGCTCCAAATCAGTAAAAGGGTTGCTTTAAATTCACTTCCAATTTTGCTTGTATTGCAAGATTATCATATTCTGGCCATTTTTTTCCATATTGTTGCCATGTGGTTTCTGTTAAGTGATAATGCACCTAAAATACTTACATTAGCTTCAGTTAATGTGTGTCATCCCAAAGTACAAAAAAACCTCAGTGATTTTTTTAGGGCATATCCAGCCTGTCTGAAATACTCTTTGTTTATTTTGAAGGCATAATTAAATGCTGGTTAAATGTCAACCAGTCGGTTAATACTTTTATCTGAATGCTTCTGTGTCTTAATACATTCACCTTGTTGCATTCTTAGGCATATTTTATTTAGCTTAATTTATTTGTCATTTATATTTTTTGGAATACTGTTCTGTTATCCTTCTTTTAATGTACTATCAAGGCTGGTTGTGGGTGGAGCTTAAGCTATGATGTCACTGAAGGATGTATTCAAGGATCCTAACTTTTATTCTAACTACATGACACATGGGAGTGACAATCAGTTCTTCTCAGTTTGCCAGATCATTTGATATATTTTTTAGTGTCTTATATAGACACTCTATATCTCTCGCAAAGTTTCTCTTTAATTTATTTTTATTTTTTTACCATAAATGATGCACCCTAAGAGCTGCTAAGGAACTCCAAGATAAGTTTATGTTTTGACAACTTTTTTTAAATTTGGAATTAACTGCTCTGGTATAAAAACCCTGATAGTTATTTAAGACTATATGTCGCAAATTATCATTGCTTTCTTACCCAGGAATTCTCTACAATTCCATGATTTCTCATACTTTTGCCACATTTTCTCATTTTTTCAATATTCTTTTATTTCATGATGATGTAGCATTTCTATTTTATATTTCATGTTTAACTTTAATATGACTGCAAGGCTGCTATCCTGTTCTGCTGTGAGGTCATTGCCCATTCTGAACACATTCCCAGATAAGACTCATGTATGCGCAATAGCAAACCAGCCCTTTCCCTATTTCGTACTCTGCATGCATACAGAAAATCTAGATGATTCCTTCACCCTTGATTCTCTTTGCCTTTTTGATCTCCAAAATCAATCATTACTTGCTCAATTTGAACCAGTTTCATTAATATACTATTTGTCATAGGTAAGCAAATTGGATTTATATAATGAATATTATGCTGATTAATATTTTTAATTAAATTTGGTTACCTAGTAGAATCAAATACAAAAAGAAATGTGCCAAAATTTGTTTTCTTGCTTTTTTTTTTTTTTTTTTTTTGTGCAAAGAGCTATTAAAAATGCGTATTTAATGTTTTATCCTTTAATAAAGAGAAACACACCATCATAAGTTAAATCCAATTCTCCAAGGTTGACTCATTTTAATACACAAACATGGTTTATCTTAAATATTGTTGTTTTATTTTGAGTTGGTTTTGTTAAAATGATCATGTTATGGCACAGGAGAAAAAAACAAATGCCAAAGTAGCTATTTTAGAAAGATAGGGGAAACCTCAAGTGGACCAAAAAAAAAAAAAAAATCTAAATAAAACTGATAACTCTTAGCCATGTGTTAGTTTTCCTGTACATGGACACAATTTCACAATTTCAGTATTAGCATACATTTTTTTAAGTTAAGATAAATCTCAGCATTTTTCAGTTTATCGGTTATTTTCTTTAAATTTTTCTGTTTTATTTATTTTTTTCTGCAATTTTAGATGTTTCCGTAGCAGAGAACCAGAACATATTTAATGCAATAAACTTGCGGAGTGCACTGTTAAATGTTACATGAATACCCTGATTCTGTTGATTCATTCCCCATTTCAGTTAAAATGAGTTCTTATATCTCCACAAAAATAATCTTTTGGTTTTTAATTATGATGTTTGTGAGACAGACAGACAAAAACAAAGAGCTAAAGTTAATTTCTCTTTGGTGGCTCCTTAGGTAAACATTACTGCCTTATTAAGAGTGAGTAAATGCACCACTGTGATGTGTAAATGTGATTGTGTATATGTGTGTGCAAGTGTGTGCATGAGAGTTAACCACAGCGATAGAGTTAATGGTTCAGTTACTGTGACTATATTTTATTACTGGTAGTTTGTGATGCCAGTAACTGACTGAGGCACAGCACATCTGTTGTCAACATGTGTGGAACAACAGTTTTAAAAAAGGCTAAATGAATCTTTAAATTAGGAAAAAAAATCCCTCAGTGTCATTTACACTGCAGCAATTCTCTGCTTCAGATCTCAGGATTTCTTTAAAATGGCCTTATGAGACCTGCTAGTAAAATGTTGTATTCTTCAGCCTATGAATAAATTATGAACATCAAATTAAAACCTCTGAGACTTTAAAGCTTTAGTTGCTATTGTGAAATAGTGACTTCAGTATTTTTATTGAATGATAATGTTGTTTCTTAAAAATTGTTGATACAACATTGTTGTCATTCCTGGCAAAAAAGGTCACATGGTGCATGTTTTCTTCTGGTTATACTGTAATTAAATCAGATACTTCCTGCCTTATGTTATGAAACACTTAACTGTTGTGTTGGATTAAATTAATTTGGTCATATGTTGTTTTCAATTGGTCCACACTATTGTTAACTGTGCAGTTCGCTAAAGTGGATTATGAAAGAGTAATGTTAAAGCAAACGTTTGTGTAATGTGTATGACTCATATTTTTCTAAGATGTTTGGGTTGAAGTTTTCCCCAGAGGACTTGGCATTGTTTAAAGATTCTGTAATATAAGAATTGTTTGAATTGACATAAAAAAAAAAAATAATAGGCAAAGTTCTATTGAATGTTATTGAATATAGTTTTGCACAATTAGATTAAAAAATCCACCCAAAAATACTGATGACTACAATATGACTTCAACATCAGAGGGAAAGAAGCTGTATTTCCCTCTGCCTTTGTTGTTATTTTTTTTTTGCCCTGGATATTTAAAGCCAACAGCTCTGGATGACTGTTTTCTGAGAAATATTTTGCATGTTTCTGTCATCAATATCAGCTGATATTCATAATTCTATGCCTGAAAACTGATTTGAAAACTAAAATGAGGAACAAAACATGCAATGATTCTACAATAATTAAGACATATGAAGTAAATCCACTGAAAATTCATTCTTAAAAAATGTTATGGTTTCATTCTAGCATTGAACTAGCGTCCACTGACCTGTTACCTTGGTTACCGCGCCCCTACCCACACAGGCCTGCACAACTTCACAGAGAGACATTGAAAATGCCTTCGAATAAGGAAATGTGTAAATAAAAATATTAAGGCTTGGCACATTAACACTTTATGTCTTAATGCATTAATTAACTGCATTAATTTTGTACCACGCGTTAACATATAACTTCTTAATTTTTTTTCAAATTTCTTGTGATGTGAACAGCTTGAAGCAGGTGATGGTTACAAAAGTTAATTGGAGGTTTAGTAAACCTTGGTCATTTGATGAAACCTACAGGTTTGGAATATGTGAGATGTGTGCTTTCAATAGAAGAGCGTTTGTCCATGATCGTGCTGTCAGGTGGACATGGGGAGGCATAACTTCTGTTTACATATGTTTTGGACTTTGCGTACCAGGTCTTTTTTTTTGCCTTAACCGTGTTTGGTGGTCAAAGAAATGCTTTTACTGAGCTGTTAGCTGAGTTTCTGGACTTCTGTGGATACCACACATGTTATAGTTACATTTACAGACCTGACTACACCCGTCTTGTCTGTTAGCAACATAACTCAAAAAAAATAGTGGATGGATTTTGATGAAATTTTCAGAAAATATTAGAAATTGAATAAGAAGTTCTTAGATTTTGAGGATCCTCCGGCTGTATCCAGGAGTGTGTTTAAAGGATTTTTTACAGGTGCAGGGCTGGCTCAAACATCTGAAACATCAGTGAACTTTGTCACATCCATGTCTTGCGGCAGAAAAACCAAAAAGGCTGGTAAAGCGTAACTTCAATGGATTTTCATTGTTGATCATCATAGATTTTTCTTTGATTTACATAGTTTCCTTTAAATATGCCAAAAAGTTGTCTTGTGGGTACTTTTCATAAACATAGTGGTTCCACAGACAGCAAGAGATTGTTCTTCGAACTACCAAAAAGACACAAAATCCCAGAAAGAAGTGGCCATCAAGCATGTTAACACTCATGGTACACCTTGGAGTTCTTCGAAATATTTGACAGTTTGTTCAGATTATTTAGTGACTGGTGAGTAAAACATTTATTATAAAATTACTGTTTAAAACTTATGGCTGTTTTTGTATAGATGTCAAAAATACTATGAAATGGCTAGTTACAGTAACAATAACAAATATCTGTTGGTGGTTTTTGTGAAATTCTCAATGTTTCGAGCAGCTCCTTCACAATGTGACTGTAAATAGACATAGAAGCATTCGTTCAGTCCTACTGCCACTAACTTCATCTCATATCTTTTTCTATCCTTGACCTTAAGGGTATCAATATAGCTGTATGGCATTATGGATATTTTTCTATCAAAAACCAATAGAGAAAACTTAAATCTTTGAGAACAAGTTGCACACTTCAACATGGTTCTTCACAGTCAACATGGGAGACTGGTTTGATGTGTGGTTTGGTATCAATGGCAAGCTGTTCATGGTCACATGACTACTGACATAGGTTTGCTCCTGCCCATGGGGAGATAGGAATAATTTTGCCTTCAGAGCTTTTAACTCAAAAATGAACACCCATAATCATTTGCAATCAATCAATCAGTCAATAAATTAATAAATAATAATGGCTTAGTGGAAGTCTGTGCTCTCTGAGTGCTTCCAGTTATCTAAAGCAGTTTTTATGCTTCAGTGTTGCGTCAACAAAGCTGATGACATTAATGTGTTCTCTACACTGCAGGATAAGTTTCGTTTTATTTGCATTTTGCCAGAATGACCTTCTATCAACAAAAACTACAACTGTCATGTGCATATCTGGTTACAAAGGTTTTTTTTAAACCTTTATTTAACCAGGAAAGTCCCACTGAGATTAAAAACCTCTTTTGCAAGGCAGTTCTGGCCAAGAGGCAGAAAAAAGTATGAATTACAACCAAAGTATCAATTACAACAATTAACAATTAAAATTACTTAAAAGCTAAGAAAAACAGTTACAAGTTAAAGAGGCTGTTTTTTTAAGTGCTCTCAGTCTGGATTTAAAGTCATTCAGTGAAATAATTTCTGTTAATTTCAGTCCTTTTGCATCATGTTCCATGTGGAAGAAGCAGAGACGATAAAGGTCCTTCTTCCCAGTTCAGTATGGGCAAATGGTACAGAGAGCAACAAATGATTATTTTATCGCAAACCAAATAAATTAACTTATATTACAAATATAGAAGGGCAGTAGTCCAAAGAAGGCCAAACCACTCAAGAATACAGTTCACAGTGATGGGTCAGGGCTCTACAATATGTAATGAACCTCAAAGAGCATACAGTGAAGAAAAACTCAATGAAACTGCATCCATGAGAGTGAAAACACAAGGGAAAAAAAAACAAACAAACAAATGACAGATATGAGACAGATACGTCTCAGTAGGAGAACTTGTTGCTGGAAATAAGAATTGGTTATTTCATCTGATAAACTGAATTAATGGCATTGGTACAGGTAATAATACATTTTAAAACAGCATGTCTTTTTTAAGAGGCATTTTAATTTTGTCAATCTAAAGTCCAGATAGGATATTCAAATTATCTTTAACTGATTATTTACAGAAAGCATCCTAAGTCAATATCCACTGTTTAAACATGTCAGGTCACCTTTGCACTGAGGGCAAAATGAAAATCAGTCTGCATCTGCACTAGCTGCAGCCAAAACACCAAGTAAATATGTCCTACTTTAACGTCAGTGAAACATTGTTCAGTATTTCCTATGAAAGTCATTGTTCATCATCCGCTGCTCAAGGTAAACATTTGCACATTGAACTGAGAGTTAACAGTGAAGCAGATTGTATACAGTATGACATCCCACTACCATAATCAGGATGTAGTTGCATCCTTGTCAACCAGCGGAAATACTCATTATGTTTTCTCAGACCCTGTTGTGTAGACCTGCCATTCTGGATTAGTTTTGATTGGTTTCATTTGTTCCTGTGTTTTGACATCAATCATAGCACTTCCTTTACCGGATCTCTGCTGCTGTACAGCTGGCTGTATTTTTTTGTGTCAGTGTATGGATGTGAGCTTGGCTCACTTTACAGGTTTGCTGTAAATCTATAGGTGTCAGGGAGAAACAAAACAGCATAAAAGGCTGTGAGGTGTGAAGGTGGGATTCTGGGTGTTTGTTGGAAAAAGCTGCCTGAAATTTGGACTCTTCTTCTGGCATTCTGCCTGTGTGTTTGGATGATTTGTTTTCTTTTCTTTTTTTTCTTTTTTAGCCATAATTGTAATTTGCTAAAACATCTGGCAGGCTTTTCCCTTTGAATATCAACAGTAGCATTTGGACATATATATTAGTTCAGATTCCAATTTGATATCATAATGACTAACTAAAATAGAGATGCATAATATTATTGGCACACTATCTGTGTGTGCGCGGGGGGGTGGGGGGCAATGGTATCAGTTATCAGTCAAATGAATTATAAAATATCGGCATATCAGATCTCGGCCAAAAGTCCAATATCGTACATCACTTATTTGGATATGGTCACTGTAGACTCACTAATTACGCTAACATGTATGATAAATGGATATTATGCATTGCTGTCATCCTAAAATTAAAAATTGTAGTAACATCCAAATAAGGACATGCAAATCTGCTTTAAAATAGACCCTTGTTGATCAAATTGCAAACTGTATGTTAGTAGTAATTGTGCATTTATTGGAACTGAATAACCCAGTGTTTGCAAGAGGCCAGTGGAATGAAGCAAAGACTGCACATTCCAAGTGTTTGACCATCATGCTTGCTGTTATTTTGGTGTAGGGAAAGCTGTATTGCTCTTCCCTGGATAATTCCTGATATGATTAATTACAGTAATAAGAAGTGAAATAATCTGTCTGGAAGAGTTTAGCTTTTTTCCTCTGTAATTTGAGAGAAAGTGACTGAGGTGTGTTAGGTTGCAACTTCTGGCACAACAGAAGAAGGCAACCTTCCATGAAAGCCTCTGGGATGATAAGGTGAAGGTGTTGGCAGAGAGAGAAGAAAGGGAGGAAGAGTGTGTTGAAGTGAGATGTCTGACATGCGGCTGAGTTCTTCGACCTGGCATGTCTTCGAACGGCCTTGGCTCTGACGAAAAGAAGTCAGAGAGGGAGGGTGGAAAGGGAGACAGGATACACCATGTGTGGAAAAAGAGGATGGTATTAGCTTGCTTTTTTTAATCCGATGGGTCAGTTGAGGACTTTTCTTAGTTTGTGAAGTTACAATGGTGTTCTCTCAGAAAGAGCTTTCTTCCCCTGTTGACTACAGACGGATGAGAGGGGAAAAAGATGGGAAGACAGTCCAAGTCTGGGTTGGTTGGCAAATTGAGCATAAACTAAATGGTGCCTGCACATCCTGGCAGACAGAATGGCACCTCAATCCACATTCAATCAATCTTCCATAGAAAGTCCACCTCACTACCAGACTTAACAGCCTCTTTTTGTGCATTTATCCAGTTAATTGAGTCTTCCTGCTTTTATCCACCTATCTAACTGTTCACTAATACACCAAAGTGGACAAAACTTTGTACTGTGATTACACAAGTAAGAGCCCTTATAAGACAGACATTGCTTTTTGTCTATCTCGTAGTAACTGAATCTGTCAGTGTAGGGTTTGAATAAACACTTTTCCATAACATTTCACAATGCCAAAAAGAACCTTACTTAAATTAATTGTTTCAGTTAATGACAAGCAAATAATTAATACTCACATCACTTTCACAATAATGAACAGGCATGCAAAGAAGTGGCAGGTTAATCTGGCTTCTGGTCAGCTGTTTAGAATCAGTACCACCACTGTCCAAACTTTCCTCATCCATGCTTTTCTCTGATTTAATTAGCTCCAGCAAAGTGTTTTTCACAGGCTCTGAGCCAAAAAATGAGTTGAGCTGGCTGCAACTTCTATTCTGTTTCTGCTCTTTGTCTGATTATAAACCTATTGGCCATAACATTTTGACCACCTGCCTGATATTGAGTAGGTCTTCCTCATGCTGCCAAAAGAACTCTGACAGCTCAGAACATGGATAAAGGTCATCTGATCGTCCTGGAATGTTTGGTACCGCAGTGTTGATAATGAATCCTTTGGCCTGTGCTTTGTGATGTGCGGGTCTTGTGGATTGGGCTAGTGTCCCACAAATGACATCAGATCCCATCAAATAAGATCTGGGGACTTTGGTTTCTCGATGAACATCTCTGACTCTTTGTTCGGTTTTTGAGTCCGTCCTAAGCAGCTTTTCCAGGTCCCACCACTGTCCTGTTTGAGGCAGGCTGCTGGACTGCTGATGCCAAACTAAATGAATAAAAAATAAATAAATAAATAAATAAAAATAAAAAATCAGTCAACCAAGACACTGAAGATAATTTCTGTCTACTTGTGAACATTTAATAAAGTTTATCATAAATCAACCAATAATTTTCTATAGGTTTTTGTAGCATTTCAAAGAAAGATTATAACATGTCACTGTTATACTTACATTACTGGAGTGTTGTATATTATGTGTCTAAAACCTTTACACATCTAATTAAGATGTACAAATTTGCAATGTAAACATCAATAATAAACAAGCTATGTTAAATCGCACAGAGGACAATTCCATTAATGAAGTTGTTTCAGCTATTATTGGTCTGTTGGGTTTAAGTAGAAATGGTCAGAAGTCAATATCAAGTTAAGAAACATATGTAAACATTCAAAACTCAAAGATGTATTTTTGAAGTCTCAAACCAATTCTAATGAGTGAAGCTGTAAGTGCTTTTTATGTGTGAATGCAATCCATGGTGAGACTCTTCAGTAAACTGACCTAATCACTTAAAAAAAAAGTACTGATAGTTATTTGGATTATCTCACAAACTTTGACAAAAAAAAGCACTTTTAGCTTAAGATAAGCTTCAATTATTGGTAGAGGGACTTATAATTAGTGTATAGCAGTTCAGTTATCACTGAGATGGGAGTTTGTTATCTGGATGCAAAGCATGGATGCCTTTACGCCAAGCATATATGTCAGCGTAAACCTTTGGGTTAAATATAAAGTCATGAAGACTTTTAAATGAAGTAAATGAATGTTTGCAAACATTTTCAGTAAAAATATATCATATTCATATATATATATATATGGTCATTTTCATTGGAAATGTTCACCATGTTATTAATGCATTTTCTTTGTTCACAGAAAAAAACAAAAATTTGCTGGTACAGATGGTAACTTTCAACATTGAATTAATTACTGGTGGATTATAAATTAATACATGATAAATATTACATTGCTATTTGGCTTTAACATTCAAAATTAGATTTAATTCACAACAAATCTTAGAACCATGCTTCTCACCCGAACCCTAAACTTTAGATGTGACAGCTCCTTTACTGAGCAGGTAACTAATTACCCATAGAATCGTACAAAGCCATATCCTTTAATTGGGCACAGTTGGTGTAATTTTCATGTTTGTTTTTGGCTCTAAATTAAAACATTTCAGCAGTCAGTTGTGCAAGATGCTTTTTGAGATGAGTGCAGGCTCCATAATTTGAATCACAGTGTATTGAAATCTTGCATATATCAGAATGGATCAAACAGCCAATCCCTGCAAGTAGTTCAGATATGCAGTGATAATTAATTTATGCATTCATCTGAATGAAATGAAACTCAAAAATACCTCCTCATAAGCTGCAAGCTCTCGTGAGTGTGGATGGGAAAGTTGCAAGATGATTCTTTTCATGGAAATGTTCGTAGCACCATGAGAGGTTAGTGCCAAAATTATTCTTGGTGAAGAATTCCTGTGATGAGATTCAGAAACAGCTGGCTGCTCAGAGTAATTTTCTGGGCTGTTGTCTTCTCGATAGTTTCTGCACTTTTCACACATCCAGTCAGCGTGCACACACAGATAAAAGGCAGAAAAGGGGCACATCAGAGTCAAGGTGAAGTTCATCGCTAATATCTCTCTATTACTGAAACAAGCTCAGTGGTTTAGTCTGTAGCTATCTTAGCAATTACAGCAGTTTCCCACGGGCTCCAGCAAAGAGCCTGTTAGCTAATATGCTAATGAAGACAAATGGAGGTAATCCCTCTGTTCTCAGGATGTCTTTGTAGCAGAAAAAGTGAGCTGGTGGGACTTAGAAGGAGAGATGGTGACAGCTAAAGACATTGAAAGGGTAATAAAAGTTTATCCAAATGTCTAGTTTTTAGTAGTTTTCACAACTAAGACAGATAAAAGGCAGACATAAGAGTATGAGGAGACAGTTTCCAGCCCACTCCTGCTTGTTTGTAAAAACATGTAAATCCCTCCCAAGGGTACATTAAAAGTGTCTTAAACAAGACAGGAAGAGCATCAGACGCTCTTCACATGAAAGGCAGCCCATATGACAGCTGATGAGGGTTTTACCATTCAGTGTTTTGGTTGGATGTGGTACAAACACACAGCCCATCACACTGCTGTTTGTGGATGATGTGTGTGTCATAAAGCGAAGCAGCATAATGACACAGGGCCCATTACACATGGTATTTAGAGATTAGACTAACACAGTGGTTTTGTGGTCAGAGCTGTGTGATTGTAACCATGTGTTCCAGAGGATGTTCAGACTTAGACTGCGCTGACAAATAATGAGCTAATGGATGCCAACATACCTGTTCCATGATGGAGTGCCATGTGGATTTTATAGGAACAGGGTTGGTAATGATGAGCAATGACCAAGTGCCCTTGCCTCCTTTGGATCTGTTATTCTCATGTGTTTCTGTGTGTGTTCATAAATTGAGACAAACAAACTAATGGATTCCTGGAATGGAAAATGAAGTGTTCGTGTGTCTTCAAGTGCTTAAGCTGGTTGTATCAGGTGTTATTGTAACCATTAATAAAGCTAGAAGAACACACTGAGTGTGGGAAAATAACAGAATGTCTTATTTTTCATACATGGCAATTTTTGTCTACGCGTGCAAATTTACTTGATGAGCAGGCAGTTCGAACATTGCCAGTAATGTATAATCATTAACATGACAACCTGTTATTATGAGTTGATGTGATTATTTTCAACTGAACAAATAGGATCATTTCCAGTACAAGAGGCGTGGAATTGTTCACTTGCTCACATCAGCAGCTCTGTATCACTGTGCTCAAATGTTTTACAAGTGAGTTCTCTGACAGAGTTTGGCTTGCTTACCCGAGAACAACTACAGTTTCTATAAAGTGTTTTAATGATCCATAAGCTCCTTGTAAATATGTGTTTATTACTGCACTCAAAGCAGCATCCAATACGTAAAATGTATGGGTTCAAAACTTTAATACAATAGTGTAGAAAAAGGCAATAAATGTAAAGTAGCTCATATTGCAGTTGTTTGATGATTTAAGAAAGTTTGCTTCTTCCCTTTCAAGACTTATTACATATCAAGGAAAGCATTTCTTAAGACTACTTTAAGGTTTAAAGTAGTTCAATTTCCCAGTGGTTGAAAGGTCCAACTCCCAATGCGACTAATGAATAACTGCATTGTAGGAAATGTTTAGCTGTGTTTCCACTGGGCTTGTAATTTTCATAATTTGCATAGCAGCACACTCAAAGCGTGTTGCCACAAACAAAACAACATTCCTAAGAGACTTCCACCATGGATTTATCCCGGACACTCATGAAGTTTCAACACAAGGTCTTACTAATGTGTTTGGGATTAAATTTGTAGCTGTGCACCACACCCATAGCCTTGGTTTTCAGTAGGTTGCCAAAAGGCTCAAAGCTCCACAGGCAAGAAAGACTAGGAGCAGATGATGGAAACACAGAAATCCACACAGGAGTAGTTTACATTGTAAGACAAAGACATTACTATTAAGGATTTTGTTTTACAACCAGTTCTGTTGCACTTTGACTTAAAACTGGTCACCCTAAAAGTACCACTTGTTTTACATCATCCATCTGAGTCCACATTAATCTTATTGCTGTTCTGTGTCCAGAAAATGCTTCTCTGTCAAAATTGTGAACATTTTTCCTTCACAAATAAATCATCCATTTACTCTTAATGAAAATGTTCTGTCTGAAAGGCTGTAATTTAATGAGCAGGTGTTGAAACAATTACAGTATATTAATGTTATGTTATTAGTATGTAGTTGAGACTTCTCTGTGTCACTCATGGCTCCAGCTGCCTATTTTTCTTAAAAACTTGTGGTTTTGGTACATTTAACAACAGGAAAAAATTAATGAAAGAGAAACCCCTAATTTTTCTTTTAGATTTGGCAAGGAGCAGGCTAGAAGTGTGTGTGTGTGTGTGAGTGAGTGTAAGGAAATTTATGCTTCCTGACCTCACAGCGTCTTCCATCTTGTCTCGTCCTCCTTTCCTGCTGCACCAGGAGTAAACACAGAAGTCTGTCTCTTTGTTTTTGTGGATGTGAATAGCGACTGATTGTGTTCGCCCGCTGTGTATGTGTGCATTGCATTTATGAATGTATGACATGTTAATAAACATGTGTGCGCATCTGTGCATGCCAACAAGAATCCACATGAAGAAGTGCAGCGGCGGTCTAGACAGCACAGATGCACCCAATGAGAGTCCGCGCTCTACAAAGCCATTGGCCAATTAGCTGCTATTGTGGAAGCTGTGTCATGCTGACACGCACTCACACATGGTCACACAACTTCAGGGCCTTTACTCCATCATCTGTATAATTAAGATGCTTTTCTCCTGAATATTTTAGCTAAATGTCTCTGCAACAGCGCAGCAACAGACCTGACTATCTTCCCGATGAATAATGCTGCTCTGAGCTAAACCATTAAAAAGCACACCGGCATTATTATAGTAACTTATATGCTTTTAAAGCTGTGACATTGATCTGTTCTTAATGTTTTCACCATTATTTGTATATTATAGCTTATATTGGTAAGATATCACATACTGTCTCTTTTGCCAATAAAAATACATTTTTATGAAATAGAAAATAACAAAAATTGAAATTAGATTGGAAGTCCGGAGCGTTCCTGCCAAAGTCTTATTTGGCAGACATTGTTCGGAAACCTGTGTGTGTGTGTGTGTGTGTGTGTGTGTGTGTGTGCATGGCTGGGCAGAGTGAGTGACTTTGATCCTATAGCAGATGGAGGAGGAACAGTATCCAACACAATACTGGCAGAAGGAATGGCAGAGGGGGTGAGATGGAAATTAAGAGACTGTCCTTCAAAGATTGATGAGAGTTGATTTTATTACATATTTTTGTATGAGGGCAAGACTCCCAGAGAACACAATGCCTCCATTTCACTTTTGCTAATTATCTCAGGCAGCACTTGGCTATGACTGTTATGTTGCAACACCATGAAATTACCTTATAATTACAGTAAAACTGGTGGTCTAGTCATTTGTCTCCTACAATAGTTTCCCCTCAGTTAAAATTATAATTTTTTTACATTTCAAGATCCAGATTACATCTTATTTCAGCTTTAGTAGAGATGGAGACAATACACGCTAATAACTATATTAACAATCAGGGTTGTACAGATTAGTTATGGATTTACATTCTTTTTTTTAAATATATATTTTAAAAATTTTTATATATATTTTAAAAAATTATTAAAATGATCATCAGGGTGGTTTAAATGATGGGCAGAAAACTTCTCATGTGAGTGGGGCTGATTGTGTGTGTGTTTGTTAAAGAGAAAATACAGAGTTCGTGTCAGCTTATTTCATTTTTTGCAAGTCTCCTTTTGACAAAACCTCAGTGCCATGAAGGAGACCAAATGTTGTCTCCTGCCTCTAATTACCAGCCTTTATGGTTTAGCCATGTTTGGTTTGGTTTCCCCAGTAAATGAACCCTTATGTCAGACTGTTTTGTTTCAAGCAATTCTCTGTTTATGGGTTTTGCTGACTTCTTATATTCCCAGGTATGATGGTGTTTTCTGTATATTCTGTTAGAAGAAAAATGACTTACAATCTGCCACTCTGTTCTCTTTCACTGGTACATGTGGAGTAACATTTAGCTGATTCATGATGGTTTTCTTTTTTCAAGAAAATGACCCTTGTGCAATGAAGGAAGTTATGTGTAATGAACTGGTTGGCTCGCAACAGCAACACAAGTCTGTTTTAATCAATTTACTTTTGGAAAAATGACAACGTTCTGTGTGAGATTATGTCATTCTCCCTTTCATCCCAGAAAAAACAGCTCTGAGCTGTTGAAGTTTGACACAGGACCACCAGGGGTGTCTTGGAGTGTCACTTACACAGGGGCTTTTGAGGCTTGTAGGTTGCAGGATGGTCAATAGTTTTGGCCCTGTATGGTACTCCTCAAGACACTCTTGGGCAGTTGTTGAGGTGCGGTGTGGCACTGTGGTACGTTTTCTTGTCATTGGGAAAGTGACTGGTCTGCAACAATGTTCAGACAGGGGGAAGGGAGGGATCTTTATTCATTTAGGATGCTATTGCTTTATTATCATGGTTGGTTGATGCATATGCACCAACATAAAAGTGTAAAAATATTCTGAAGTTACTAAAACTGCAATTAAGATTATAATTAGGAGATATCTTCAATACTCATCTTTCTGTTTAGTTTATATTCGTTCTGAACTTTCTTAATGCTTCCTGTCAACATCGGTGCAGTAAAAGTAATTAATGTGTTTTTTCATCCATTCATTTAGGGAAAAAAGAGCATCCCTAAATTCGGTTGCAACCAAATGTAACTGGGACACTGTAATGATTGTAAATGAAAGTGACGGCCCACCCTTGGTGGCACCAAAAATAAATTCCAACTTCTGAAACAAAGAGAAACAAATCTACACTATGAAGTTAACTTGGTACTTTTATAGAGTGCAACACAAAATGTACTGAAGTAATTACATGTGTAAACTATCTTTTATTTGTTCTATTATGAAGCAGGCTAGTATTTCATGTCTTGATATAAAAGTTCTTGGTAAATGGCCAGTTCATTTGAGCATAAACAAAGCACACATGTTCTGAAACTTAAAAAGTCCCTTCTTTTATCTTTTTTCTTCCTCTTCCAATCTGCACCTGATCAGAAATTAGGCAAATCCCCAAAACTGGCGGGAAGTATCGAGTTTCTATCGAAGATAAACCATTTCTTTTTTTTCCAGGAATAATATGCAATCATTCGGGTTCTGCTGGAAATTTTCTACTTTCAATACTGTAAAGAGAGAGTTTACTGTATTGCTGCTAGTTTCATTTTAACAGATTTTTGTTCTGTCTTGTATTTGTTTTGTCAGGTAACTGCAATACTGCGGTTATATTAACCACTGAATCCATAGATCTGCCCATAAAACAAGCCATGTGAAACATTGTTAAAGACCACAACTTATTGTTTTTCTAGCTTTTATCAAAGGGGACAGTCTGTCCTTTCAACAACTGGCAATTATCATATTTTCTATCATATCTTTTTCCTATTTACATGAAAAAATAATCCCATAACCCCCAGATACTCCCTGCAAGCTTTACACTTTGATCCCTGCCAACTCCTCTCCCACAGTACTAAAACAATATGATGTAGATTTGGAAAGAGAAGGCTTGTGGAAGGAGGCCCCGCTCTGTCTCACCCTGTTATGGCTGGTCAGTCAGTACTATCACAACCATCTCTCAGTGGGTGAGAAGGAGGATTTGCCTCATGAACCATAACCTAATTAATCATTGGTGCAAATACAGGAAACTCTGGGGCACTCTTTTTTTTTTTCTTTCTTTCTTCCTGTAAACAGTTCCACACATTCACATTCCTCATGACATAAGAATGGAGGCTTATTACATGATTTTTAAACCAACTTGTTTCACCAATTAGCAAAGACACATCCCTCTAAAATAGACAAATATTTTGTTAATTGTACTTTAATGGGAACAACCTCCATTCCTTTTTTTTATTTTAAATTCTCATGTAGTCCTTCCAGAAAATAAGAGGACGGCAGAATGGGTGAAGAATTGTGGTGCTGGCAAATGTATGAAAGCGTCCGTGGTATGATGTTTGGTGTGGGGGGGATTGTGTTACACGCCAGCAGCCCGCTGGCTTCTCCTCCCTCTCTGCACTGCGAGTATGGAGGAATGTGCCGCCTGAGAACCGCAGGGAGGAAGAGGGTACTGACAGCGAGCAGTAAACACAGTCAGCCTATGTGTTTGTTTGTTTGTGCGTTACTGTGTAAGAGCGCCAGGTCTTGGCAACTTCAAAGCTGCTCCTAAACAACATCTGTTCCATGAGTTTGGAGCGCTATTCAGCCTTGTCAGAACACACCATGACTTCAAATTGCGGCCGTAAATCAATATTTTCCTCCTTCTCATACTAGATTGTTCCACTGGCAAGAGATCAAGATGGACAAACTCTCACTGAGAAGAGAAGAAAAATGTTGGAGTGGATAGAGATGGGAGGGACCCATCGCATTCTTCCAATTCACCACGATCAGAAACAGATTTTCAGCAATTAGTCGGAACTTGCTTACAGGTTTATCAGCTAAAAGCACCATGACAGGGCTTCTCAGACAACCAACACATAATAATTCCAACTTATTATGTTTGACTGTCAGTATAAGTCTCTTTAAATGTCATATTGTAATCATAATAACTCCTAGTTCATGTCAAGAACGCTTGAGATCAGTCTGAGTTCCTCACACTCTTTCTTTACCGCATGAACAAATATATTTAGCCAATTTTGTTTCTTTACAAATGTATGATTGAAATGAGAAAGTTCTCAACAGAATTAAATCCTGTAAATTTCAAGCCATCCTTTGAATTGATTGTTCACTGTGGGGCATCTAATATTAATCTTTCTCAGTGTGTAGTAAGTGAATTAGTGGGATGTATAAGATGATGTATGACAGTGGCTGGCGTGTCTAAAACCTGCTGTAAATCCACATGCCATACAGTCACTTAATAACGTAGCTAGAAACCTGGCATCATTCTTCTCCGTATCCAACGACGACCTAGGACTCGTGAATCTCTTACAGTCGGTGCTCTTAGCCAACTGGTGAATTATTTGTTAGAAAAGATTTACTCGAAGTCTTAACTCATTTTAAAGGGTTTTTCTTAACACACAACCCTTCACAAGCTGTACTGAAAATAACAAATGATAACTTCCTAAAAGAAAGAAAATATATATTTGCTGTTTTTAAAATGCATCAGTGTGTTGATAACAATGCATACAGACATGTTCCATTATGCTGCAATTTGCATAATCTTGTACAAATCAAATTTAGCTAATTTTTCTACGTTGAATGTTTCATTTAATCATTCATTTAATTGTTCCAGTTGCAGCCTAACATTAGCATTAGTTAAACCAGGCATCTAACCTAAAAACTATTTATTTTTTTTGTAATTTGCCTTATTTTATGCAACACCGGTCTTGGAATATTTGAATTTTCCATCTCCTACTTATGATTACATAAATGAACTGCTAGAAGTATTTAAATTCTAGAGCAGTGTCCTCCAAGTCCAAACGGATCTGTATTGTTGGACTCAGTGTGCACTGTGTCCTTTAACTTGCCCCATACATCACATGCCTTCCAAACCGTCAACCTCCAACCCCCCTACCACAACAGCTGGTGTCTCAGCGAGGGCCCTGACGTTACACTGCCACCCCGGCCATTCAGTATACATCGAGCATTGTGGTGTTGGGGGCCCCTAATGGCTTGCTCAGAAAAATGCCCACAGTTAAAATGAATACAAGCACATCACATGCCTTTCAGCACAACGATAAATAAAACTTTGTCCTTCAATAGGTGATTAGTGTAACATGGAATTTAGGCATAAACATTTTTTTTCTTTTCTCAAAAGTCTTTGGTAGATTAATGTAAACTATCCATCTTGCAAAAAGTTCCAGTTTAAACAAAAGCTTGGTTGACTTCAGTTTGCGTGTTGCACATGGCAAAACAGCCACATTAATATGAACAAAACATAAATGTTTGTGTGCATGAATTTGTTCCTCCTATGTGGATTTCCCTCTCAACTTATTGCTTCAATGATATTCGTTTTCCATGCGGCCTCTCTGAAATAGGATTAAAAACATGTTGTTTCAATATTTATCTGTAAAGTTGGAGGGCATAACCGGGTGGTCTATAGAGCCAACATTAAAAACCAATAAAAAAGATGGAAGCAATGATTTATAAGCAGCCAACGCTGGATTCTCTTTCGGTTTAAAGCCTTAAATCAGTAAATGGGTCAAATAAATTGCACTTTGTTACTTTGTTATGGGACTAACGTTTTCAGAAAGACATTAGCTTTGAACCAAAAATGTGGCTGAATTATTGAAACAAAGACAGCGAATATTGCATTGCCTTACCATTGATCCAAATGTTTCCCTGCTCTTCATTTTACCAATTCGCGGAACTATTGACTCAGACTGTAAATTACAGTGAAATCCCTACAACTGCAATTTAGTTAAAAAAATGACCTCGTGTGGTACAAGTTGCAGGGTGACCTGTGATGAACTCGAGCGCCGCTTTTTGGCTGTCAGACTCTGTAGGACCCAGCGGAAAACTGCTCTAACCGGAGGGAGACGGCGCAAGAGAGAGGGGAAAGCTGAGTGGAGAGAAGACGTTCCCAGACCAGTCAGTGGCTTCATGGAGTTATGTACCTCTGATCCGCCGCCATGGATTGCAATCCGCGATCACTTCTTTTCATTTTACATCTTTTAATGACCTGCGTTATTCCCGCCTTTCCCATCATTTACCCCCCTAATGAAGGTAAGCGAACTCTCAGGCTGCGGACATTTGTGTTTATGTGTGTGCGCTCGCTTTTATGCCTGTATGTCCATGTGTGTATGAGTGTATGAGTGCGCTACGGCACTCGTCGCCGCATG
The DNA here is from genome assembly GCF_017639745.1 of Melanotaenia boesemani. Classification (NCBI taxonomy): domain Eukaryota; kingdom Metazoa; phylum Chordata; class Actinopteri; order Atheriniformes; family Melanotaeniidae; genus Melanotaenia; species Melanotaenia boesemani. Next base: position 22,607,846 of record NC_055693.1, read on the forward strand.
TCGTGCGCTCGCCGCCGACTTTACTGTTCAAATTACTGTGATAGCAATAAGAAGACGATCCGAAGCGCACGAAGGTGAAAATGTGGCAGCACAGAGACGCGAGAGCAGATCGCTGGCACACATAAATAGATATTCAACTTGAAGACAGATCCCCAAAGAGCAGACATGGTAGCCTAATTTCGGACAGTTTCGCTAATAAGGATTCATAGTTAATTAAATCTGAACAATTTAACTAAGTAATGCCAAAGCAGCTTTTAAAGCGCCTCTGGGGAGTTATTACGGAGACGAGTGGGAACTGTTTGTATAAAGGGTTTGCATCTAGTTATCTGTTACACCCTAGAACCGTTTATTTTGGGTAGACGCCCCAGTTACTGAGTGACTTCGACCAACTCGGTTGAAAGGCAATATACAGGGGATGTCGCAGAGTGCGTAAAAACGCGTACGGCTGTTGATGGTTTTGACCCGAAGAAAAATATAGGCTAATGCGGAGATGTTGATCTGGTGATCTTAAGAAGTTGTTGAGCTGTCGACTTATAAGTGTGGTCTCAAATCATACAACTTTAAATACAGCCTCAGTAATTATGGTACACGTTTCAGAAACTTCTAACGTGGTTATTTTCCTTTCTATTAAAACACGGGATAAGGGTCCAGCTTCGGCGCCGCCACTTCTTCAAACAGGGCTTTAAACTGGATAAAAAAGAAATAAATCTGATGATAAAATCGTTCATTATAGGGAGAAGTTATACTAGGTTTGAAAGTTACAAAAATATCACGTTTTCGCTAACACCTTTGAAACTTAAAGCGTGTTAGGGTTACAGCGTTTTGTTGCAGGGGACAACGAAGACGAAATGAAGACGCGTGCTGAAGATGCGCACGCCTGTAACCCTTAACTCTCCGAGAGAGACAGAAAAACTTCATTGAAGTGGAGGATAATGTGGAGCTCAAAATAAAAATGTGGAGTTCCAAACTTAAAAATAAATACAATATAGCCTACGCTCCATGTATCAACTCTCAACACAGACCAGCAAAAAATCATAGTATAAAGCAGCCTATTAAACCCGAAAAACAAAAATGTTATTGAACTTGTTTTACTGCGTCTTTATTAGCCATGCTGTTATATAAAAGAGTAGACGTGCACACAACTAATAATATATTCCTAATCATCCTGCCACAAATTTAAGAAACGATGAGTGTGTTGCAGTTTGGAAAGTTTAAGGCAGACACGATAAAAGACCGGTTGTTAACTGAGATTGCATTTGAGTTGAATGTTTGAGAGAAACAACCCAATAAAAAACAAACAAAAAAAAAAAAAAAAAAAAACGACTGAAACTTGGTGCTTTTTTTTTGTCTCTGAAGCTTGATTTGCTCCTGAGCTTGGAGATGTGTTTGGCACACACATGAGTTGCAAGGTTTCAGTTTTTTTTTTTTTTTTTTTTTTTTCCAAGGCAAAATGTTAGTGGAATTTGTATTGAATTTATAATTTACTATTAGTTTTGCTAAAATGATAATAAAATACATAAATAAAATAATTAATTGTTCTCTTTTTGTGCATAAACATTGCACAAGCAAATAGCTCCTGTAGTTTGGCAATATGGTGCAAGAGAGCATTAGATTTAATTTATGGTGCTTGACCTGACGACGTGAGTCGGGAAAATGTGCTGCGTGACTAAACGGAGTAAAAACTGACCCGAGTCACGCAGGCCTGCTGCAAATCGAGGCTCTCAGTGCAAATGTGAAACTTTATTAAACAGCTAACGGGCATGCGTTCAATACTTTACCGAAGTATAAGGCAGATAAGATGCAAATGATGGCTGAACACTGAAAAGGAGACAATACCATTCAAACTATGAGGCAGAATAACGAAAAATAAATAAATAAATAAAAAAAGTGGGAGAAATAAAAGTGAAGTGTTTCAGTGCTCATATTGGAACACTATTTGCATGTGTGTGGGAGTTAGAGAAAAGACACTAACACACACAGACAAAGGGAAAGATGAATCCACTGAGGAGCTTTTTTCAAGTGTTAAAATATAGAAGAAATTAGACGTCAGACATTTACCGCTCATAAATCTACCAGAGAGCGTCAGCATCGAGCTGCTCCGTCTCTATAAGTTATTTTATAGAAATCCATGCAGGCTTCTGCACCACAAGTTCGGTGTGGATCAACAAGAGGACAAAACACAGTTTGAAGTGCGCAGAGCTTCCGTCGCGATTCACTGGAAGCACTGTTGATGCAAATGAATGGTTGGATTTGGCTTCAGTCCAACAAGAAGAAACTTATTTATTATACTCTGGTTTTCATGTAACTGTTGCATATACAGTGTAATGTCGGCGTTACAATGCAGGCAAAAACAACATGAGGTCACTGAAGCTATCAGTGTCGCAAGCACAGGACAGGAGTGCACAAGAACTTTAAGGGCTTTTTTTGCGACTTTCTCAAGGAAAAGACATTGTTTTGATAGATTTTTAAAAAACAGTTTCCCGTGGTGGTTTGCAAACGATATTGGGGAAAAAAGTTGTGTAGAACTAACATGCACACAATATTCTCCCATTCTATCCCTTCTCTTCACTCGAGTTTCTTTTTGGTACTCATACTAACTTTTTAAAATGTATTTATAACACTGGTCAGCGATTAATTGATTGATTCATTTATTTGTTCCTTCATTCCGCAGGCTGCTGGTAATCAAGTGTACCCAACGCGCAGTACATATGACCTAGATTAGCTATAATTAAAAAAGAAGATAAAAATATATAAGGATTTTGGATTGTCACTTCGTTGTCAGATCACATGTAACTGTGACGCTTTTTACATGTAGTTAGTGCAATAGAGCACAATTACAAACCAAATGAGGTTTTCACACGCTAACCTCCCTTTAATAGGACAGTAGCAAACTTATTTCCCTTCCCCTTCCAGACAGAAAATCAGACAGTTAGCTTATTGTTTCTCGTTCCATGTTCCTGATCGAATCCATGATTTTTTTTTTAATCAAATTTGTTGCCTTCATTGGGTCGTTATGCTCTTGTCCAAAGTTCTGGATAAAGTTAAAGTACGCAGAGAGAACAATATCATTTGGTGTCGCGGATTCATTTTTACTTTGGCACGAAAATATAAGTGCGTTTCCTCCCACTTCAGTGGAGAAGAACATCTTGAGTTCTGCGATTTTCCTTTTAGGTGGTAAAACGTAGGCCCGCTGCGGGACTCCAGTAGGCCTCGGGTATTTTTAGCAGAGATTGTCGGCCCGGAGAGCAGCAGTCCCGCTGGGGAGGATGATCGTCTGTGAGCTATCGTACCTTTCAGAGGTGCTGGAAATGTGCGTGCACATCAAATTATCTCAGTTTCTTTACTCCTATATGCACATGAACGTGCTGACCAGACACTGAGGACCAGATGAAGACTGGTATATGTATATATATATATATATATATATATATATATATATATATATATATATATATATATATATATGTATATAAAGAAAGAAAGAAAGAAAGAAAGAAAGAAAGAAGAATGGGGGCAGAGGGGCTGGGCAAGCAGCAGCAACATCAGACAGAGCGACTCTGCTCTTGAATTATTCATAATGGGAGGTGAACACTTCACCCTTTAACACAGACACAAGTCGCCTTGCTATGCCTGCACTGCGGCCTGCCAACTGTCAACATGCACAGTACCAGGCTGCCAACACAAAGACCCATCCACCTTTTTAGACAGGCTATTCTATTCTATTCTATTCTATTCTATTCTCAGTGACTGATTAGGTCCTGTGTTGTTGTTTCGCAGCATCACTAACTGACAGTTTTGTTGTTTCCCACTCATCCAATATCTTGATTCTGTCTGTGACTGTTATTCCACATTCATCACCTGTGAGTTGGTTAGTGGAAGCAAGACATCAAGGAAATGTGCATGTTGGACAGTCACACAGCTGTAAATTCTAATAACACACACATCAAAATAAGTACCCTCCAACCCGTTGCTCGGGTGTTCAGCATTCACCGAGTGACACTAGACATATGATTATACAGCATGTATAATCATCATATATCTAGTATCACTGACAACATTCATACGTCAGGTTCATTTTACGTGTGTGGGTTTTAAATGGTGGTCTCGGTTTGCTCTTATATTGATTCACCTGTTTCTACCTCTGGTCGTTTGCTCCCTCTCAGACAGGCTGGCTGAGTTTGCTATTAATACTCCCGTTTAGAGGCACTCCCTGATGGGGCAGGGGCTATATGCTTGGCTGACGCTAGCTTGCTAACTGACTCTGTGTGTGTGTGAGATAGAGAGAGTGAAGACTGTCAGAAAATGTTTGCATATGCTCTCATTTTGTGCTCGCTTGAATGCTCACGTGCAGGGATAGGCACATTTTTTGGTAAGCATCTAAAAGGATATGCATACCGCAGATGTGGCTGTGTGCCGAAACATGCGAGTGATGTTTTATTTATTTATTTATTTTCTAATTTGAGCATGTGATATGCACTTGTGTACACCTTCCCATATCCAGTGTCTCTGTATTTCATTATGTTTACTCCCATTGTTTCTTGGATGCAGATGAGTCTTCTGACAGGATGTTGTGTTTATGTCTGTGTGCTTGTGTAGGTGCTGAGTTTTCCAGCCAAATGCAGCTGGAGGGGCCTCTTTCCTTCTGCGATAGGAGAGCTGTCTAATTTTCCTCTCTCAAATTCCTTCGCTCAGCTCAATTTGAGTGGTGGGCTCGGCTCGTTGAGAAATGCAAATTGGAGGCAATGGGCCTGGATGCTGAGCTGCTATTATCTGACATGAACAGATAGCTTCATTAGACTCTAATAGCAATGCGTCTACTGCCACTCAACTGTCTGGGTTCTGTAGCTTGGATAAAGCTCAGGTGATTCTCAATTTAGTAGGTTTGTAAACCTAGAATTACACAAGTGCCCATTTGTGTCTTTGACAGTTTTTTTGACTCTTTTTATGCCGCATTAACTATTATTTCCTATATATAGATGAGAAAATTTATTGTTTCCATCCCAAAATTTAATTTATTATGAAGTAATTGTGGCTCAATCACTTTGCTCTGTAGTTAGGGAACCTAAATGTTGGCTTACTGAAAAAGGTTTCCATGCCTCAGCAGTCCTTCATGACCCGCAATTATTTTCTTTGACTTGCAATGTGTACACGCTGGCTTACAAAGCTTTGAACTGGAGAATGCAAGTATTCCTCATATTTTCACAATGAGTGGACTTGCAGCTGTAGGGCCTAACAGAGCTGCTGCTTCACTTTTCTGAGTATATGTGCACTCGCTTGGCCACACATCTATAAGTGTGCACTTCTGAGTGTGTGTGTGCATCGATGTGGTGCTCTCAGCAGGACAAAGTGAAATGAGATGAATCAGTTTTCTTAGAACAGTGAAACTTTTCTCTGTCCTCTAGCTTTACATGTAGGTCACATAATGTGCATGTGTGTAATTACAGCATGTGAATCTGTGTTGTTTTTTTTTTAAGTCTTTTTGCTTAGAGACGAAATTATTTAGAAATATTGAACACATGCCCACTTAGTACCATCACATCACAGCAACAAGCTCCATGCTGTCTAAAAGCATGCATGTTAGGTTAATTAGGGATGCTAAATTGACCATATGAGTGTGAACATACATGGCTGTTTGTCTTTTTTGTCTCTGTTTTTACCCATTGATTAACTTCTGACGGATTTGAGGTATACCCCTTTTATTGTCCTCTGTCAGGGTTTTTGAAGAGGGTAAAGTGTGCACAGAAAATGAACAAATGCATACCCATGATCATAAAATGACAAAAAAAAATAAGAATTCTGGACCAGAACATCAAACCCATTTATCAAATTTGTCGGGGTTTTAGGTCAGTTTTTTAAATGAGATTGCAGAAAATGATGACAGGATGTTAGCATCGAACCTGCAGTAGACAGCAGTCAGTGCACGCTCAAATGAATTAGGGAAGATTTGCGATGTGCTTGCTAAACTAAGTGCTGCACAGACCAGGAAAAACGGAATAGTGAATTTTTTTTCCATTTAATTCAACTCAAACCTTGATATTTCCATGGATGAAAGTGCGCTTTATATTGAGTGTTTTTCTGTGTGTTGCAACATAGAGAAAATAATTTGACAAAGTAAATCGCAGTTTGATGCCCAAGTGAAGTGTTGGAACAATCCACACTTTATTTTTGCTCGTATTTCTGTAAAACTTTTGAGGTTTGAGATGTTTTAGATGGTTGAGGCTTGGCCTTTCTTAAATTCTCTCTGCTTCACCTAATTGAGAGCTTGCTGAATGCTGCTTATTGCAGGTAGGTAGTGCAACGACTCATAACCAAATCACCTAAGCTCACATAAAAAAAGCAATAAATAAATAAATAAATAAATAAATAAATACACACACACACACACACACACACACACACACACACACATATATATATATATATATATATATATATATATATATATATATATATATATATATAATTAATTTTTGCACTACAGAGATTTATTTGCATTTTCACTTTTAACCTGCACTTATAAACACATATTTTCCTCACTTTCATGTTCAAGAAATAAAAATAGTTTTTGATACAGAAAATATTAAGACCATGAGTTCTGCTAACTTATGTGGATGATTTCATTTTGCCAGCTTAAAATGAAAGCATTACTCAAAAGTCACATTTAAACATCCAGTGTTTGTGTTACTAGACAGAAGCTAATGTCAATCTACTTTTATCTCGACATTTTATCTGCTGAGGTGGGGCATCCGTGGATCACAAAGCTGCCTTCACATTCCTTATTCAATGTGTCATGACCCATTCTGACAGTTGTGTTTAACGGCACTCATTCACTCTGCAGCCGTGTGTATACACTAAAAATAAAAAAAAAGGCTCCAGTTCATTTTCAGAGCTTCAAGAAGATGCTGTATGGTATGTCAGAGTCACTTTGGTCAACATATCCATCAGTGTACAAGTCACCTGGCTTTTTGTACTGGAATAGAATCCTGTCACCAGTTTGTCAATAACTAGAAGTGTGTTGTGCTGTCCTATGAACATGGCTAGGACTCTAACTTAATGAAGTTCACAGTAGAAAACATGTTTTTGCAAAGTCTCAGCTTGCATCACAATGATACTGAGCTCCTTGTCTTATTTATCCTCTGTCATATTTCCTCTTTCTTTTGCTCTAAGTCTAAAAAGAAGAAGAAAAAAAATCCTGGCAGTACACACACACAAAGAACTGTATTTCCATTCATTATAAATGGATTTATATTTTGGTTTGAGTGTGACCAATTGAATTTTTGACCACTTTTGAAACTGATGATTGCATTTTAATTTAGATTTGAAGCAGTTTTGCCTTACCTTGTTACAATCCAATCACTATGGATGAGTCAGGTAGAGCAGGCTCAATTGGGTCAAAGGCACGTGCCTTTGAAAATAAAAATATTTTGAGGTTTTTCAAATACTGGTTTTACTTTGGTTGCCCTTTTCTGCAAGAAAAGACATCCTATTTTTCAGTGTTAGCATGTGTGTGCCGTTTCCCTTTCACACAAGACATTAAACTCGCTAACACCCACTAACATTTGGCTTTCATCTTCAGTGGGATAGGGACCATTCATTAAAGTCAAAAGATAAAGTAGTCATGGGTATTTATTGGCTTCAGCTGTGTCGTGATGGAAACAAGACACCTAGGTGGACATTCTAATATTCGCTTAGTGCTGCTGTTGGAGCTGCAATGGTGAGCACATTCCTGACAGAAGTTTTAAAACCATATTACCAAACAAAGCATTTAACGCTGAAGCTTCGAAACTGTCAGGAGTATCAACCTGAAGATAAAGAGACATCAAATGAATACATTTAACCAGCTTGTACAGCTGCTTCGCAGTCGGGTTATAGACAGAAAACGCCTTTTCTCTGAAAATCAGCTTACTAGAGACTGTGGTCCAACCACAGTCTGTAGGACAGCTGAATGCCATCCATTCATGCGGTAGTAATCTGTAGCTTTTTAGCCTATGTTGTTTGAGATGTAGATGTGGTATGACTTCACTGAGAGTATCACTGTTTCTGGTAATAGGAAAGGAATCAGTTAACTTTTTCTTGCAGGTGGCTCCGTGTTTTAAAATCCTGCACATACATGCTACTTTGGTGTAAAAACAGATTGTGAAGCTCTTGGTAAAGAGACAACATTCTGACTCAAAGGGTGTTTTAAGGGCAAGTCTGAGACTTGGGATTAGTGTTAGGATTAGATTTATTGTAGGGTTAAGAAGAAGGTGTGGTTGGGCTCTTAGTTGGTAGTTAGGGGATAGGGGAAAACATTTTGCCATTGACTATTCTCACAAAGATGGCCATATAAATGCGGGTGTGTCGGTATGTGTGAGTGTGTGTGTGTGTGGCAGCTGTGCAAACAAAGTCATGATCAGCACAAGAGGTTGGGGACTGTTCCTGTGGGATTTAATAAAGGCTAATTGGGGCTAACTAGAACTAGACACTCAAATGTTGTCTTTGTTTTGTCCTCTCTCCTCCTCACCACAGTTAACCTGTTAGACTCTAAAGCAAGCCAAGGGGAGTTGGGATGGATTTCCTACCCATCGCATGGGGTGAGTATCTTCCATCTCTAAACCTTCATCATGTCTGAATATGTTTAGTTTTATGAGACATATAGACTAACATCAAATGGATGTGGGTTTCAGCCATGAAATCAGGATTTTGAGACTCAAGTGGTTCTCACTTTATCATGTTGAACTACTGAGTCAAGTGCAGATTAACCTACTTTTTTGTGTTTAGATGTTTTAGTCCATTTTTCGTCTTACAGGTTAAGTATTCAGAGCGTGCCATATGGTCAAGATGCTTAAGAGAAACTGTACTGCATTCATAATATGTTTGTGCATTTGAGTCCTGTGTGTTTAAAGACAGATTAAGACATTAAAGGATTTTTGGTTGTAGGCTCAAAATCATCCACATAAGACTATTGAAAAACTTACACCCTTTGCACACAGTATCACATCGGCTCTCATACAGTGACATTTTGCTGCTGTTGCATGTGAACAGTACATTTTGTTAACATTTCACTCAAGCCATAAACAATATGTACTAACTCATTCTGTACGTCAGATGAAACACCACAGGCCATGTCACATGTCTTCTGGAAGGTTATCTATACAGCAAAATACACATTAAGGTGTTTATTTTACTGAAGATTGTTTAGTGAACATGCAGATCAAAGCATCTTCTAATAGAAAACTTCACATAAAGACTTCAAGAGAAAGTAATTAGAAAAATTGTACAAATCTAATTAATTATTTGGAGATATTTCATGGTTTATACAAAAAATTATGATTTTTAGTTATTTATTTTTTTGTCCACTTCAATAATAATTTAATAATTTCTTTAAAAGTAATCTTAAGCTTTAAGCATAAACATTTTACTTTAATTATGTTAGCAGCATTTTGTTTTTTATGAATCTAGCAACTCTGGTATGACATAATAAGAATTTTTATATTAATAGAATAGAATAGAATATAATGGAAAATAATTAAACATTTATGTAAAATTATGTACATAACACATATTAAGCTGCATAAAGAATGCACATTTGCATATGCATACATAAAAGTACAAAAAAAGTAATAAATAAAAAAATGTCTTAATGTAAGTTATCATCTATGATGTATTTTTATGCAGATTTATTAAAGGTAACCTCATTCACTATTGCTGTTTGACCGGAATACACATTGTGTGTAAGCTCATAAATGGATTTTTAAAAACAGGAAACAATAATTAGTCATTTCTTTTTTTGAAGAAATGACTAAAACCAGTCAATATGTTGCAGCAACGTTTCACATCTTGGTTACAAAATTTAAAAAAAAAATTGTTAAAAATGACTGCAGCCTCATCTATCAGTCTCCTTTTGCTACCAAAACCTCTGGTGGGCTCTTGTTCAGTGTTTATTTGTCTAACTAGTTAGACTTCTGTGCCTCAGGGCTGGCCCACACTCTCTTTCTCTCTCTCGAACACACACACACAAATTCTCACACACACACTATGCTGTTTTTCCTTTATTAAGTGTTAGAATTACTCCTTGGCAGTGGCTTAAGGTAATCCAGTCATTTGTTCCATGGAGCTGCCAAACCTCGTTTCCCTCGGCCGTATATAGCGCCGGCTCCATCAGAACACACTGACTTTCTTCATGAGGCTGAACCACGATGAAGAAAGAAAGGCTCGAAGAAAAAAAAAACTTCAGGCATTTTAAAATGTATTTAGTCAAAAGACGATCAGGCTACCCACCAATCGCGTGACAAATGGAAGGATGAGATTGATGGGCTGACTGAAGTTCTTCACGTGTGAGCAACCAGGAAAATGTGCACCGATACTACGTACTTGATCCAGCACCGGAGGTTGGAATGTGCAGCAGAGGTTATGCAGTTTGCGTATTGATGTCTGTGTTACTTCAACTTTTTTTTACTTTGAACTATAATTTGGATGAAAAGTATGTGATTATCCAGTTCATAAAAATGCTGCAGGGATGGGATCCAATGTCATTCCTGAGAGCAAGGGAAGGAATGGGAGAAGGATCAAAAAGATGAACTGAAAGGCTAAAGAGAGAGAGAGAGTGGAAGAAAGCAAGGGAAGATGAGAGAGGGGACGACAGGAAAGAGTGAGGGAGACACATACACAAAGAGATATTGCTGATGATCAAGTCCTCAAGGTGAATCATCTGTAATTACTCACGTCATCCACTGACTGCGCTCCGATAAGCAGCGTGCCCTGGGAGACCGCCGCTCACAAATGATTTCTCATAATGTGGCAGTGGCACTGAGCCCTTTCTGTTTCTTCCAAACACACACACCAACACACACATACAGACAAACACTCCTTCACATTGATGGAGAGGCCGTGGCTATCGGCCTACCGAGACACAACGTGCTCCGGTCAGAACAAATTAAGAGCTTAGCCTCCCCAGGATGTTCACTCCGGAGCCGCCGAATGGACTGATGGGTGTGCGCCTGTGTGTTTGAGTGCGTGTGATCCAGATATACTGTTATCTGTCTGGGAGGCAGGCTGATTGCTTTGCAGTGTCCAGGGGGCTTAGCCCATCACTAAAGACTGTTAAAGATTACATTCTCGCATGCTTTGAAAGCATTCTTCAGCAACAAACCAACACCCCAGACACCGGCTGTGCATGCAGAATAGAATTAATGGGTACATACAAAGTGAAGTCAGTTCTTTATAGTGACAGGGGATGAAACATTGCTGTCTCTGCCAGGAACTTTTCTTATTACCAGAATCTTTTGAGTCTTGATTTTTACTTCTGAAAACCAAACTCTAAATGTTGGAAGGATTTCTTAAAGTTCTTGAATGAGAAATAGTTCATGGCAGTTCGCTACAAAATATATAATTTGTCATTATGACATGAAATCAGCAATTGTTGTCACACATGTACTGTAGCTGTACATACTCTACAAAAATCTTCAGTTTCCATATCGTACTGTGTGCATCATGTCCTGCTTCCTGAGAGCTCTATCCAGGTGCCTTCTCAGTGTATTTTTAGACCTGAGATTGCGTCTCTGAACTTTTGCATCATGTTGAAAAAGCTCGACATTTGTAGAAAAAGAGCCAGCACTAGCATCATGTGGATTTCTCTTTTTCTGACAAGAATGAGAAGAAATATTTAACCAATACATATTCCAACCAGGTCGGGGGGAGTCAACTACAGACATCTCCTAGGGGTCCAAAGGATTTGATGGCAATAATGTGTAGGCTATTGTTTTGTGCATATTAGTGTCTATGAGACATAACTATTGGCACATTCTCACCAGCCCCTAGTTCGTTCGTTTGCCCAGAAAGTCTGGTTCATTTGGGGAATTGTGAATGTACAAATGAACTTTGATGTAGATCAAAGAAGCAAACTGATCTGTTCACAAACATAGGTCTCGGTCTGTTTCAAGTGAATCAAATGCAGGAAGCAGACTACAAAGCAAAGAAGATTGTGGGTTTAACGCAGTGCATTGTGGGTAAAGACAACCACAACATATGTGTATGTAGAGTGAAAGGCAGCTGTGGCTGGAAGAAATGGCTAGTGGTCAGATGTGAAAGAAGTTGTGTTGACCAAGTTCTGATAGAAAGATGATCAACCCAAGACCGCTAGGATTTGATGCAACTCCATGTTTTGTTCTTATGTGGTGGAAACAGAAGTTGTCCTGCATTAACCAGTAGATGAACGGGTTTCCTTCTTCATTGTTTGTCTAGTGTTATCCTTTAATAATTATTGATACAGCAAGGATTGGAATATGTTGGTTGGTTTTTTGAGAAGATGCAGTGTGAAAGCAAACTCAGTCCCCAGTCGTACCCCAACTAGTGGACTATGTATTGATCTACCATATAACATCCGAATCAATACTTAGCATTGAGTCTAACTACTCTAACTTTTTTTGAGTTGGAGGAGACTAGAAAAATGACAAAATGACATTTAAGTAACCAGATCCGCTAACATTGTGTCGTTATGTAGAGCAATATTGCAGGTGAACAAGGTCATATAGAAACATGTTATTAAATCAGGTCATGTAGTGAGAACATGGATGGACATTTAATGTATGAATCATAAGTCAAAATGAGATAGAAATCTATGGTTTCATCAATTTTTATATGCAAAATTTGGATCCATGTAAACATCTTTCGTTTTTGCTAGCTTTCCTTTTTTTTCTTCCTGTCTTTCTTTCACTGGCTTCAGAGCACAGACTGCTGTTTCTCCTTCTGGAGCTACACAGGGGCTTTTAAAGCCTGTCTTCCACTGCGTCCACACCACAAGTGAAATCAGCGTGGCCATCATAAACTGCTGCCCCTCTCCCCACAGAGAGAGTTGAGGGAAAAGCCCATCCATAAATGGGGATTAGCAGGGAAACACCAGGGACCAGAAATGAAGAGGAAGAGAAGAATGTGTAAACTGTCATAATTGCTTTCTTCCTGGTCAGATAAAAGAATTATGCTAGCGCGTTCAAATTCATCCTGAAATGCACCTCTTCATTTTGGAAACGTACCCCAATTGTATATTAAAGCCCCAATAAACTTAAAACGTTGATCGCGTTTACAGCAACCTCCAGTAACTGATTTTTGTGTTTATTAGAGTAAAACATAAAACATGGATTAACCATAAAAACTTCAGAACTCTCCACAGACTGGGGGAAAATGAAGGAGAATGCATTAAGATTTTCCTTTGGCAAGCCCAGCTCATGAAGTGTCCTCTAACTATCATGCTTCAGTGGATGTGCCTGTTACACTGCTGACATATGTGGATGCTAAAATGTAAGATGCTTCTGCATTTGCTGTGGCTGATCTAGTTTTTAAACCCCTACTTTGCTGAATCTTCTATGTAATGGGTAGTTGGTTATATTCTCTATTATTATGGATTCAGGAGAATCAATTTTGTCAGATCAAAATATCCATCTGTGGTGTTTAAATAATTTAATGAATAAGTAAATAAATAAATAAATGAACATTCAGACTGATCGGCCTCTACAGGTAGATAAAAGTGGGTTTTAGAAGTGATGACAGTCAGCAACAAAGGCTCATTTTTATTTGGAACGTGTTATTTGTTTTAACCCTTACATACTACCCTAACTGCTATTCTTTTGCCCTGAAATTGAATTACTTTCTCTAAAGTGACCCAAAAAACACACAAAAAATTTCATAATTGTTTATTTTTTTATAGACACAGATTTTTGGACATTGAGGCTGTTTCGGGTCACATTTGACCCATATCTGCTTAGATGACGTTTACTTGTGCTAGTGTGGGTCACATCAAGGAAATGATGGTTTAGGGAACTTGAAACTGAAACTCTACAGGTCATGTTTCTGAGTATTTTTTTTTTTTTTTTTTTTTTTGGAACTGTGGTGGCAGAGTTCAACGGGAACTCCCACAAAAACTGTATGTGTGCACACAGAAACAGACCGGCTGGTGTTTCAAGAAGCATTGTGGTTATTTGGGAATAGTAAAATAGTGAAAGAGCTTAGGAGTGATCACATATGGTGCACTAAGGGAACAGACTCTTGGTCTGATCTTCCAAGACGAGGAGGTTGATGGTGATTTGGAAGAGAAAGTTTCAGAGTAAGAAGACAAGGAAGAAAACTGATTTTAACCCCTCTGATGAAGATGACTGATGGTGAGGAGAAAAAATGTAAAAAAAAAAAAAAAAACAACAAAAAAAAAAACTTTTGGTCTTCACACAAGAACTCAATACATGAGAAGGAAATGTAACTTATGTTCATAGTTCATAATAAGCATTTTATTATTTGTTTTGTCTTCTACGTGATAAATGTTGATGGCGTTCAGCTCAACTGGTTGAACAGCCAGTTAATTTTGTTGCTGTCGGGCACAAACCTCCTATGTCCAAAGCTCGTGATTTTCTTTTTCCTTCATAAATCAGTACTATTGGTCACCCTTTATGTCTGTCTGTAGTTTTACAAATATTTAACCAAAGATATATGATGTAAAACACAATACCAAGTTTGATGACATTATGTCCATTATTACAAGAACCATACTGTCACGGAGGGTGTGAGGATCCAAGGAAAAGGGAGCACCAGAAAGAGCTAACAGAGGTTTTATTGTGACCGATTGGTGGACGGAGATGGGAACGCTGGAAGTCCAGGTCAGGTTCTTGTGAGGAGAAAACACACAGTGGTTAATGTCAGGCTATGAGACAGAGACAAGACTGAGATCGCAACTGGTTACCACAGATTGTAGTATAATCCAGCGAAGACTGAAGGTCTGCTTGGAGTTCTTATACGTGCGAGGATAATCAGTCTGAAGACTTCCAGCTACGCCGTAGTGATTGCAGGGATGCTTCAAAGTCCAAATAAGGTCAGCAGGAAGTGTGAGCCATGACACATACAGTTTTATTAATTATTTGAAAAATAACAGTTTTGGACATAGGAGGTTTGACAGCAGAGGTTACAGCTCTTCCAGAAAGTGGCCTTTTGCATGTCTAACCATCTCTCTGACCCCCTTTTATGTCCACTAACTGTATAATAGAGGCCACTATAGCAGAAAAAATCTTTAAAAAAAGATACTTATGATTTCTTATGATATAGCTAGTAAGACAGTGTTCAATGCTTGCAATTTTGAAATGTGGTTATATTGTAAATTCTAACTTCCAGAAAGTTCACACCACTTTTAAATTAAATAAAATATATCTAAGTTATTATGACTCTTATGTTTTATGTCAAACAGAATATGATACTGAATAGTAAAAGATGTTTCTTTAAAAAATGAGTGTTATAAAACCTAAAAAGTAAACTCTCCCTGGTCTCTGAAACATTTATTAAGGATAAATCATGCATTTTTAAACAAAAGCTCTTTAGACATTCTAAACAGATCTGTAGTTTAACGTTTGATATAAACACCTGCTATGAAGTCCGAGTCAAAATTGACCCTGACTAAACTACGAAGGTACAAAATATGAACAGTATGTAAGGGTTAAACTGATTGGTATTAGTTTGCATGTGACTTTATCAGAAATATATTTTTGTCAGTTCTCCGCTATTCATATGTCTGTACTATCTGCCCTTTATGAAATGTTTTCAATAGGGACTTCCCAGAACCAAACTCTCACGCATGTCTGGTGAAGTTATCTGAACTAGTGACATCACATGCAACATCGTAAATCAGTCAGTCAAGCTTGGATTGTGCCTTTGATGAAGCCGCATGGATGACTCATGCTCTCCTCCAACCCTAACCCACAGTAAGACCACCCTTCATCCAGAAATCCCCAAACTCAACAGAAAAGTGCCCTGTGATGCTCAAAGTATGGGTGTCAAGAACAGACAGCTGATTCTGGATCTATTTATTATAGGTTGTATGGTTATTTTTAAGGATTTGAAATACAGAGCAGTAAAAGAATTATTGGTAAACTCTGCAAAGAGGACGATCGATCTTCCTTCCTAAAACTCAATCAGTCTCAGTTACATCTAAGTGCATTGTCACCCTACACCGGTCCATACACTGGTCCATTGACTATCATTGACCTGAACATCTTTGAAGTCAGTGAAGTAGTGTGCTGACTCGATGACTCCGAGACGTGCCTGTTGCCATAGTTATGTCTTGAGCAGCTCAAGTTACCACACTTCATTTTACTGTCCCTTTAGCTGCCTCACCTACAGCACAGATCAGAGAAAGCAAGGGCAGTTCACATCAACCTGTGCCCCAGCTGTGACCATTAAGGGTCAGGGTCAGAGGTCACAAGGACTGGTATAGGGTCACAGTGTTGTTGTATATCAATTAGAGCACAAGGGGAAGGAGATTACACACCACTAGAGAAAAACAAGGGGATTGATGCTCATTTTAGACCTTTATTTGTCTTGGTTGACACACGGTTCCACACATTCCCTGTCCAAGGTGGCATATGCAGGAGTGAGAAATAGCAGCATAGTGGGAATGCTGGCTGAGCATAAAAAATGACAAAAAAAAAAAAAAAAAAGCAGACAAACTGAATCTAAGTTAAGGGCATGCTTGTTCTGTAATCTTCTGTCAGTGAGCAGCTTTTATTTTCTTTGGTTAATGAAAATACATTTTGGTACATCTGCATGAAAATGCAGATTGCGTCCTGGAATGCATCTGGATCTGGAAAGTAACATTAAAACTGTCTCTGTTTACGTCCTCCCCTCCTTTTTGTCTGATGGACAAAGAGACTGGCCTTTATTCCCTAACTGACATCATTTTCAAGGAGATGTAATATTTGGAGACAGTGATGATGAGGAGGAGGAAGAGGATGAATTATCTCTTTTATTTACTTTGGCAGAAACTTTTCTAGAGTTATCTTCAGTGGAAAAGGATATGACATACAAAACAGGCATGGTAAACCCTTTTTGCAGTTGGTTTTTGGTATTCAAACTTGTGCAAAGATGACTTACAGTACAAGCTGACAGAACTCACTCACAGCTGCTTTAGTTTAAGCCCAGTTTATATCATACGGATGGACGTGGAAGTACACAAAGTTGCAAGACAATAACACTGTAGCTCACACAGAAATCTGCATGTAGAGACACACAACGTGCAACATGCTTATATAGTTGGAGAAAAAAACTGTTTTTTTTTCTACTGAACACATTTTCATACCAAACCCAACTGTGCAGCTGAGAATATCTGAGACTGCACCTGTAAAGAAAATAAAATAATAAATGTTCCTGAATTAAACTTGGCACCTAAACCCTTTGAAATAGTCACCATATGCAGCAATACGTTTCTCCCATCGCTACGAGCTCCCTGAACTCCTGACCAACTGCAGGTGCTTATCAATCACTCGCCCTGGATCTTCCAGACTGGATCAAAACAGTAATCCTTCATCTTGAAATTCATCATCAGGAAGACGAAGACAGTACAGGAAGCCAAATCTGCCGAATAAGGCTGACGAGGGGTGGAGCACTAGTGCTCTTAAAGCAACTTTAGCAGCACTCTGTGAGTGTGCTGGATGGCATGTCGCTTCTGCCATTTTGCACCAAGTACCTACAGTCAGACCCCTCTGGCTGCTACACAATAACATATGTTATAATGATGTCTTGTAATTTGTAACTTGCTTCATTAATTATTTTCTCTAGTACTTTTTTACTTGTGTTTTTCTGAGATTTATTGAGTATTTTTCCATTTCACTTGGTGTTGACATGTCTAGCATTTCCTCAACTAATCAATTAAAGACTGCTATTTGGTCTTGAGGTTGTATCTGTAGACCTGATATCAAAATCAATGCTTTCTCTCTGAACAAGCTGTCCACGTTAAAATCGCAAAACTGCAGCAACATTTGTCATAATGAGACATCCAGCGAATGTTCCAAGAAGCACAGGAGGCAGCAGCACAAGGTGACTACTTCTGAAGTGGAAGGCAGCCAAATTTGAATCATGAATGGAGTGAATGGCTTTTATTAAAACATTAAATCTTAACTATTCCAGCTATGACAAAAAAATAAAAAAAAAAAAAAACTTTCTCCTTATTATCCTCAACTCATCAAACACACTGTCAACAGAATCACTAATCGCAGCAGCAGATCTTGTCCTCCCTTTGCTTTCTGTTGTGTTGAACTCTGTCAGCAAGCTTTTTTTTGTGTGTGTCATCACGTCATTTTTTACTCCTATTTAAGGAGAGAAGCTTTAAAACTTTTGAGTGCAGTCAGGTGAAATGTTAACTTTAACTTCACCTCTCTGTATTTAGCCTTACTGAAATTCTCCCATCATGTCCCTGTTAATGTCAGGACTACGGGGAGTCATGACTGCTATCTGATGAATGAAGTGATGCTAAAAAAAACATGACAGTGGAGACTAAACACTGAAGGAATCTCTCCTGCTAAGTTTTTTTTTTTCACTTTATCTTCTGCTCTTCCTCTAACATCTTTTTTTTCAGCTCTGTTTCTTTTATTTCCTGTATTTCTCACGCTCTCAGGAGTGTTTCGTTAACTTTGCCATGAGATGAAAAGAAAATGGCCATCCTTCAGTCTGAGAGCGCTTTCAACACCACACACTCATGTTGTGCACCCTCAAACACACACACAGGCACACAATTCCTTCTGAGCTCGTATTATTGTCTGAGATAAATTTGCCTGCTGTGTTAGCTTTTGACGAGAATTTAAACACTTAACATAAGCATTATGTGAATGTTTATATTTTTATGTTTTTATGTGAAAGATATTTTAGTTTCCAGTTACAAAATATCTTCTACATAGTCCTCTGCCTTTGAAGAAAACATTCAGCACACATTCAATCAGATGGACAAATCATCCATTTACACCTTAATGCCCATCCTGCCATTTTAACCACTATGAGCCCGCTGTTTCAGGTGTTTGTCCATTCATCACCGCTGTGATTCAGTGTTGATTTGCCTGGACAGCAAAGCCGAAGCGCATGATCAATGAGTCTTCCCACTGTGCTGAAATCAAAAGGAATGACCCCGCTCTCTTTTTCTCCTCTCCCCTCTCTTTGCTTTCTCCCAGTGGAGGGAAAATGTAAGATAGACACGAACGTTCCTGGTATACACTCACATCTGTCTATACGTCGTAGCTTTTTCTGTTCCATAGTGGATTCAGCACGTTTCCTTTTAGTAGAAGTAGTACTGTGATGCAAATAACCAAGACTGCAGCTTGAAAGTCCTCACTTTTAGAGAAAAAATGTTAGTAAAAGGGTGGAAAAGAACACTACGAGATTTTGTTAATATTTAACATTAATTAAGCAGCTTCTAGACGATTTAGTGCGATTGAAAAAGGAGATCACACTTCATGGGTTTGTCTCTGAGATATTTTCACAGCATCCTAATCGAAAAAAATTGGCTAAGTCAGCAAGTTTGCTTTTAATTAATATGAGTCATTTTCACAAGATCTGGTAGTGTGATGTTTCACCCTTAAGTGTTTATTAGATGCTTAGTTTTCAACAAGACTGAATCTGGATCTAAATAATTTATTTCTAAATGCTTACAGGGTGGAGATAACTTTATCTTTTTCTTCTATCCTCCCCTCCTTTCCACTTATTCCTCCTTCTCCAATTCCCAATTCCTACTTTCCCATCTCTTTTAATTTTCTATGAATCTTTGTTCAATTTCTCTTCTCTTTACTTATGTCCTCATTCAATTTTCCATCTTTACTTCATAATTTTCCACTTTCTTCACTCCATCTTTCCTTTTAACTGTTCTTCCATCTCATCTATACTTCTTTATATCTGCTTCTGTTTTTCCAACTGGTTCTATGCCCCTCTGGTCTGTTGTTCCTTCTTGTCTCCCTCCGTTTCTCCTTTCGACCTCTCCTTGTCTTCATCTTTTCCAGTGGGAGGAGATCAGTGGAGTGGATGAGCACTACACTCCCATCAGGACCTTCCAGGTCTGCAATGTGATGGAGTACAGCCAGAACAACTGGCTTCGCACCAACTGGATCCCTCGTCGATCAGCCCAGAAGATCTACGTGGAGCTGAAGTTCACCTTGAGAGACTGCAACTCTATCCCGTTGGTCCTCGGGACCTGCAAAGAGACCTTTAACCTCCTCTACCTGGAGACAGAAGATGATGAGGGGAGCCATTTCAGAGAGCATCAGTTCCTCAAGATTGACACCATTGCCGCTGATGAGAGCTTTACTCAAACAGACCTTGGAGATCGCATCCTCAAGCTTAATACTGAGGTGCGAGAGGTGGGTCCCATGTCTAAGAAGGGCTTCTACCTTGCATTCCAGGATGTGGGTGCCTGTGTAGCTTTGGTTTCAGTGAGGGTTTACTTCAAAAAGTGCCCATACACTGTGAGGAACCTGGCCTCCTTTCCTGATACAGTGCCGATGGACTCCCAGTCTCTGGTGGAGGTCAAAGGCTCATGTGTCAATCACTCCAAAGAAGAGGAACCTCCACGAATGTACTGTAGCACTGAAGGGGAGTGGCTTGTGCCTATTGGGAAGTGTCTCTGTAACCCAGGATACGAGGAGAGAAGCAGCACCTGCCAAAGTAAGAAAGAATTTTTTTTTCCTACGTTAGGTTTGTCATCCATTATTTCAGCTTGTTGTCTCAGTTTCTTTTATGTTTTATGTCTATTCTCCAACTATGTGTTTTGGAACATGTGGCCTAAACAAATCAAAAGTTTTTACAAGCTATAAAAGTACGCCATTGGATGTGAAGACTCCCACACGTCATATGTGTCAGCTCTGGAGCTTTAATGTCAAATGTCCAGTCTTTGTGCGCATGTGTGTTTTTGTGTGCATTCTGTAAGATCTTCAAACAAGCCAACAAAAAAAAAATCCCACGGTGTCTGTGGATCAGAGTTTTCCAGGTCCTTCAGTGACAGGGTGCAGCATACAGTGATTCAGAAGTAATCTTCTATTTGACACATCATTAGCTTTGGGATGATCTTAACCAGAGTTGCAAAGACGGGTCTGATAAGGCAGAAGAAAGGAGTGGGCCGACGTGGTTGGTGAATAATGAAATAGTTGTGGTGATGGATGTGGGTGCTGGTGAAAGAGTAGGTTGTTATTTGAGATGGTTGCAAAAGCCTTTGCCTTTCATTTTCTAATCATTATAACTGCTCTTTTTGCTTGTTACATAATCATCACATATGTTTTGAAGGGATCTGGTTTTGTTGTTTAGGGTTAGTTTTGGGATAGTATGAAAGTAGCACAATTTTCTAAGAAACACCACTGCACCTTTTTTTTTTATTTATTTTGGTTGGAAAATTAGTTTTTATCTTTTAATTGTCCTTGTATAATTCTCTCATCATTTTAACAAAACAAACATTAAGTAAATGAGACCCAGTGGGAAGTTTTATTATCTTCTTTGAGATCAAATGACCAGTGGGGTCAAAGGTTAAATATCAATATCAATAGTTGAGTCTTTCATTTGAGAATCTAAAGCAACATCTACTGTAAGTCTGGTTAAAAGGCACAGCTCATTTTGAATTTTATCTTCACTTTTTAAACTCCTTTTTTGTACCTGTTTACAAATGTTTTTAATGAACAATTTTTGAAATGTGTCTTTATTGCCAAGTATTTCTTCAATCAGTCAATCAAACTTTATTTATAAATCACTTTTTGTACAAAGAAATTGCATTACAGAGTGCTTTACACAACAAAAATCGTGTCTCTAGGAGTCCCCCAAGACCACAAACCACCAAGTCACACCCACACACACTTACATGACATACACCACGCATAAATATAAGCACAGGCAGTTGCAAAGTAATGTCTTTTACCAGCGATGTCCTAACCCTTACCACTTGCATTGGGGAAAATAAAACACTAGAAATCTTCATTTATACGGCCAGTGCGTGACTCAGCTCACTTTTTTTTCACACACACAAAAATTAAAATATAATTATCAACCTAAACATTTTCTCTACTTTTGTAAACTTGAAGGAAAATAAAAATTTGTTATTTAAAGGTTAGATAATTCTGTGTGGGGCAGAAGGCTGAGACATTTTGTTAATGTCTCTCTTGGTCCACCAGGAAGAAAATCCAGAAGCCAATAATGTTAAGCCTGAGTTCATAACATTGTTCAAGACTAAAGAAACAAGGGACAAAAATATGATATAATATAATTACCAATAGTTGATTTGTATGATAAATAGTTTCTTTATTTGTTTGTTATTTTTCCATGTTTTTTAATGTCAGGGTATTCAGAGTTTAATTTGTAATTCTTGTCAATATAAAGAAAAGTAAAAGGAAAATTAATTAAATACAATTTTAATCAGTTGAGACATAAAAATTGTCATTTCACATTTTTTTTTACTCAATTTCCTTTTGTAAACAGTGGTTGAAACTTTACGTTGAAAAGCTTTACACTGAGTTTCAGTGTGTCTGAGAAAGTTTTTATCTTCAAAGGAAACAACCTTGTGTCGCAACTCTGCTGCAGTATTTTCTCTATAATCTGGATTTATTTGAATGTGTTGATTAGTGTGATAGATATTTGCTGACTTTAAGCTTTACTTGCTTTTGTTTTTGCTGTTTTCTGTGAGAAAGAGTCAAACAGCAGTGACAGATCAAACTGAAGCTCCAGCTGTGAGTGTCACAAGGCCTCACATTCACTTTGTTGTTGATGGTGGCTGTGGTCCACACAGCTCTACATGTTTCCCTTTGTTTTTGGTTTCAAACAAACTTCCCCTCAACTTAAGAAGCCATACACAGCATATTTTTAACAGCAGTCACCCCTGCATTGCAGCTTTCCCACTGTGGCTTTAAAGTTAAAACAGTGGTAAAGTTTAAATGAAAGAAGATCTGATTCCCAGCTATTGCAGTTTGTCCCAAATGGTCCCTTGTTCATCAGCTCTTTCCTCTCTAGAGGCGTGCCCAGTGTTAATTAAAGATCAAAGGCATTTTACCGGGTCAAGCCCCTGCTGTCAGGGCCAGGGGAGGCTCTTTTTCTGGAGCTGTGGACTCCAGACGAGTCTGTCTCACTGTCCAGATGCAAGGACACTTTTAGTCCGAGCTGTGAGATGAAAGTCCTATGTCCAAAATGTAAACATATACAAAAATACAGATTAGAATGAGAATTAAATTTTCCTCTCACATTTGAAAGTATCATATGTCTGCATTGTTAACTACAACTGAAAATTAACAAAAATAAATAAATAATTTATAACATTTTTATTTAACATTTAACTTCTTGTCTTTCTACTTTTTTTTACTCTAAATTTGAGCTAGATGAAGGTTTAAATAAAACAGCGGTACAACGTCATGCAGACTAAGGGCAGACCCTTGTCCTCCCCTCCACTACTCTGTTCACTTCCTGCCTCGCTGAGAATTGTGTGAATGTTTGGATGTATTTGACAATCTCTTATTAGTTTCAGAGTGGTCTAATGGACTCTAATAAGGTCTTATGTTACCATAGAGTGGGACAGCTGCACCAACAGGCCCCCACAACCCCCCATGTGCAGCCGTCAAGGGCCCCATCATGCAGTTTGCTCTCCAGGCCCTCTGTGTTAACAGATAGATGGTTAAATGGGGTAAGGTCACCCATACGTACAGATAGCGGGAGAAGATGAAAACATATTTACAGTCAGCTAAAGCTGATAGAAACAGTAACTGTTGCTCAAGTATTCACATGTCACACACTTTGAAGCAAACACAAACTGAGACCTAAAACTTTTGTTTTTATTTGGATTCGGATCATTTGATCCCATATGTTGTTGATTTATGGTGAAATGGGCTGTTGATGAGCAGCAAACTATATATATATATATATATATATATATATATATATATATAAAATCATAAGTCACTTATAATGAAATACAGTTATGTTAGAAAAACTCTGAGAAACATTTCTCTACTTTGCTGTTTAACTAAAATGAACTCGACTTCTTGCACTTTAAAGAGACTCTGTTCTGAGTATGAGTGTGTGAGTCTGTAAGAGTGTGTGAGCAGTTGTCTTTGTTTATACAATCTCCAAAGTGTGTTCAAGGGCTTTAATAGAATTCATTTTAGTATTAGACTATCATTGTCTTGCTGGGCTGTAAATGTGTCTATGTGTGTGTGTATGTGTGTGTGTGTGTTTGTGTGAATGGGCAGCGATACTGGAGAAAGTGATGATGTTTTTTCAGTGGCGTCTTCAAAGGAGCACATGAATTCTCTTTGGCTTAGGCAATGGGACGGCTTGTGTGAGCTGCACTTATGTGAATGCGTGCCGTCTTTTTTCTGTGTGTGTGACTGATGGCTACACTGTATTGTAGAATGATACAGAGTATTTTCTTGTGAAGGTATGGTGGTCTTTTTCATCCTTATCAGAACAGGGAATGTAATCGTGTTTTTTTTTATCAGGGACAAACTCTGGGAGTCGACATGGGTTTTTTAGGACTCTACGGCGTGTATGCTAGCGTCAGTCATCATCTGGATTACTGTATGTTTTGTGAGCAGCCTTCGGCTTTTCCACACCGAATGTGAGGCCAGATCTAATCTCACTAAGTCAGTCTTTCATCTGTCATTACAACAGACTGGAGCAGGTGAACCAGCTCCTATCTACCATCAGTGTGAAATTCCTGCAACCCTAATTTGATCCTAAAACAGCAAATGGATGCCTATGTGTGTGTGTGTGTGTGTGTGAAGGAGAAGGTTTTGTGTGTGTGTTGCAAGTGCAAGCAGCTGTTCTGTTATAGGTTGAGGAAAGAACCAGGTTTACATTCTTGCTGGATTTATCAAGACACACAATCCTGAAACTTGCCAGCCCCACAAAGCTAATTACAATTATAGTGCAGAATAAATCTTTTTACACAAGCATGGTGTCAGACAGGCCCGAGTCAGAGTGGCTATGCTTGCACGTATCACTTAATTTTTCTTTTACTTTTTTTTTTTTTTTTGGTCAAAAGTGCGGGGAAATTGGAAACTTGGCAAAATTCTATATTTTCAGTTTTCAGACTTTTACTCCATATAGCATATTCTCCTTTAGAGGCTAAAAAAGGTAACATTTATGGTATATTTTAGTTTTTTTATGGTGTATTTATTTGGCATCATCTTTCTACTTGACGTGCATGAAATTTATCTACATCCACTCACACGTAAACACACTCTAAAAATGTATAACAAAAACTGACACTCAGACTTTTATTGTTTAATGCAGTTTGTTATTCATAGCTGTAGTTTTTTAACAGTTTTTTTCACTGTGGCAAAATGATGATCTGATTTCTGCTCTTTGTGCAAATTGAGCCACATTTTCATGGATAAAAACCTAATTTGAAATTGAATATTAAATTTTAGAAAATTAGTAACAGACAAAAATGATTGTCTGATGGGTAAATTTTTGCAATGATATCTAAAACTTCAAAACTTCTCCCTTGCTCATGATGAAATCCAAAAGTTAATTCTAAAAAATTGAACATGGATTGCTTTTCCAGATTCATCAATAATATAAATTCTGAAATTATTTCCCGTTGATTCCTGCATCAGTCTCCCAAATATAAGTGCCTTTTCGTTCTTTCTTTGTCCCTCTCCCTCCCCCTCTGCTCATCCTCATGGCTGATTGTCTTGGCTGCTGGTTCAAAGCTCTTCGTTCATCTCATGTCAAATGTTTTATATCACTCTTCACTCTCTAGCTTAAGTGATTTAGCTGCTGCCCTCACGCACGGAATTGCTCGGCTTTCAAGCAGACAGTCTCACGTTATAGATCTTCCGTTGACCCTGTCACACAAGCCTCCATCAGCTTGACCAATGAAATACTTCAACTTAGCCTGAACTGATTTAGCTCTTACTTTAGTTTTTGACAATAAGAAAATCTCTGTTCAATACTGCTTTCATTTACAATAAATTGAATGATTCTTTTTAATGTTATTGAGGTTGTGCGTTTGTCTCCATAGAACTTGGTCAGACCACACCAGAGCCATTAAATGCTCTATTTGTGATAAAAATGTCTCGTGAGTTAGTTTTTGAGTCTCTCCGGGGTGATCATAAATACTTTACTGCCTTTTTTTTCAGTGTTCTACTCCATGCACTTTTTTGGGATACTTGAAGTCAAGCATTATATTGTGCGTTAGCTTTTCTCTGAGTAGAATTAAAGATATACATATCCTGTAAAATATAATTGAGAAGGCCTCAAAAGATTTTTTTTTTCTTTTTTTTTTTTTTTGCCCATTGTAATCAATTAATAGAATAAAAAAATCACTGCAGATATCCTACATGTATGCTAACAATTTTCCTATGGTTTTCTTCACCCATATTGTTTTTTGTTCTAGGACTTTTTTTTTCAATATATCTTTTTTTCTGCCAGACTGTTGAGGTTGAGTGCTGTAAATCCATGGAGCTGTTGGCTCTTCTCTTGTCCCTTGGAAGGACTCTGTTTGTTTTTGTTGGCCATTATATAACCACCCAGCTCTCACAAAAACATGTCATATCTACACACACTCACAAATACTTTAAAATCCTCGTGCACACACAACAGTGAGGTTCTCTGTCTGTCTGTCCCCCATGGATTGCAGTGATTGCAATAACTATTTCTAGTCCAGCACTGAACTAATGTACTTCATATCATCGCTTTGTCTCTGTAGTCAAACATGTTTGCATACTGTACATATGCATCTCTGTGATGTTGTCCTCATGCATCCAGTTCACCGCTTCCCCCAGGCCTTTTTTGATTTTCCCATTGGAATCCTGCTGTGATTACACATTGCATACTGCAGACTTACAACGGGAGCAGCCTAGCTCAGTGTAACAAAAGACTGTTAACTATTGGGTGTTTCTTGATAAAGGGCACATTGTTTCTTTGTGGTTTGAGCATTATAGAGTTCCCCTCCAGACATTTTAAACCAAACTCAGGCAGTCACATCAGTTAAATCTATCCTGTGTGTGTTTGATTGGCTGAGCTGAGCGTTATACTGTATGTGGCTGTGTCATAACTCTGGTGTTCTGTTGCCTAAGACTCCTCTTCTCTTGTCAGTTTCACTTAGTGTGGAGGCTTTTGCTGCTGCAGTCTTTTGGCTGGGAGTTCCTTGGCATTTAGCCTTTTTGGACCTGAAAAAGGAAAAGAGAAACTGCATGTAAAGGACAAACCCTGAGTGCTCCAGTGAGAAAGTTCTTGAATAAAGATGTTAATACCATATTATACTTGCCAAATTTAAAACCACACCCATTCCCCCCAGAATTTTTAGTCACATATACTTATGTAAATCAAAATGAATGAAACACAAACTCTTTTTCCAAACAAAAGCAAGTGAGCACTCATTTTAAAGATGTTTTTTTTTTTTTTTGTACAGAGTTTTAGGGCACTTTTTTTAGATATATTCCTATATATTCTCAGGGCCGATCTTGGCCCACCGGGGCCTGTGCGGGGGGCTCTGGCTGGGGCTCTCCTCTGCCACCCTCTGGGTAGGTCCAGGGTTCACTTTGTGATGGGGTGGCTTGGGTTCAGGCTCCGGGATTGCTGCTGATGGCCTGGGTCTCTGGGCCGCCCTAGTCTGCCTCTAGCCTCTGTGGAGGCATGGTCGCATTTGCAAGAACACACTCACCACTCCTCATTTCTCATACTCTGCATGCTGACACAGTCACTGAGTTGTCCAGTGGGTTCATACACTAAGAGATACTTTTTTTTTTCTCTCTCTCTGTGACTGTGTATGTGTTACTTTAGTTGTTGTTGTGATATGTTTTTTTTTTTTTTTTTTGGTTATTGTTTAGGAACTCTTGATTACTGTCAGCTCTGTTTTTGTAAAAGCTGTGGGAAATTTTCTGGTGTGTTTCTGTACAAGTGTAGCAGTTGGTTATCTGGTGATAGTTTGGATGGAAGAGACGTTGCCTTCTATCTGTTGTGTTTTTCTCTCTTTATTCTTTCTGCTTTCCCTTTTGCTTCTTTTTGCTGTCTTTCTCCTCTTTCTGTCCCCACCAGTCAGGTCCAGCAAGATTACATAGATTCCGTGATTCAAAGTAAATAAAAGAATAAATTTATCAGATTATCAAGAGGAGGCTTATACCCATAAACCTCCCCTTGGCAAAGCAAATTTGTACGGCACAACACTATCATTCTGCTTGCTATGACAGGTTTAAAAAACAAACAAAAAAAAAAACAAAAAAAAAAAACAAAAAAAAGCTATATTTTCCTAAAGTTACACCAAATGTAACTTTAGGCCACCAAATACCCAGACTGGACAAGACTATTGGCTAAATGTCAGTTCTTATCTCTAATCAAGGGTCTCTTGAGCCACCCTTCATGTCTTTATATACCACCAAGAAAACAAAATAAATAGGACAACTTACCTGATAGTATTAGATCTGTGTTGAAGAATAAAGATAGTTGTAACATACAGTGACTTTCAAGCTTGCTCAATTGTGTAGACATCTTTTTTGCTCAATAAATTGCTGCATTTAGCACTTGTTGTCCTGGCAGTTTTGCACAGTATTATAAATAAATGAATAAATGATAAATAAATGTATGAATTAATTAATGCATGAATAAGTAGAAAAAACGTATATGTGGATTTGTAATGGTTAACGCTGTTGCCTCACAGCAAGAAAGTTCTTGGTTAAAATATCGATGTGGTGTTTGCATGTGCAACCTTGGTCCGTGTGAATTCTATTGGGGTATTCTGGGTTCCTCCCATGGTCCAAAGATGACAGATTAATTGATGTTTCTAAATTCACAGTGAATGCACATGGTTGTTTGTCTCTATGTCAGCCCTGTGATGCGGTGGTGACCAGTCCAAGATGTATGACTACTAAAGAAGAAACTAATTAAACTTTTTAAATGTTGCTTGATAATTCAAATTAATATATTCGTGCCAAAAAGGAAGAAAAAAAGAAAAAATAATCAGAAATTCTCATCATGTACCATTACATATAAACAGAATGCCCTGTCTCTCATTTTTTCTGATAGATTTATTGCTCAGGACACATCCCCCTTCCCCAGCTACATGATTTATTTTCTTTACCTATAAAAGTCTTATACACTGCTGTAGTTTATGTTTTTTATTGGCTTGAAAGCAGCTGTGATGTGGCTGATTGTGGGGCAGAAGGGAATGCAATGACATAAGAACTGATGTGGCTGATACATCTGTGATCCCCTCCCCCCTCCTTTAACAATTTTTCCATTACTACCACCAAGTACTGCACCTTGACTTCTTGATGATCTCTATAAACTTATGTGGAAAAGTAAATTAAGAAATGAAAAGAATAGCTAATTAATTCATGCTGAGAAGCCTTCAGTAATCATATTTACTCTCACTTCACAATATAGCAGCCTGGGGGGGTATCTGTGTGCCGGGAGGGAAAGAGAGCTGCGGGGAGAGCGACAAAAAAAATGAGATCATAAATACAGCCTTAATTAGAGATTATATTTAGCTTTGGTCTAAATGTGTAAGGTGCTCACTAAAGGAGTAAGCTAAGCAGTGATTTTTATATTTGCTTATACACAGTAAGGTGTAGAAACATCTGTGTGAAGGAGTGAACAGGAAGTGGACATTCTTATGCTTAGCCATTGCTGCTGCATGATATCTTGGATAAACATATGTCTGAAGTCATACATATGTTAGTCCCTCTTAAATCATTGTCTTTATCTGTGTGCACACTGCCTAAATCGATGGATTTTGTGTAAGTGTGGCTGTGTGAGTTTGTGTGTTTCTGGCATCAGGAGCCAAGGAAGCTGTAGCCAAGGATGCAGAAAAGGTTTGTTCATTCTGGGTATTATTGCCTGTTTGCTTTTCTCTTTATGGACCTTCCAATGCAGGCTGGGGGTAGTGGGTAAGCCTGTCACCCTGAGGCCCTGGTACTGTTGGGACTTCAAAGCTGTTGGTATCCACAGGCTCAGGAATTCAACTTAACTCACACACACTCATGCACACACGCACATGCTCACACAAACATACATGAGCACAAATAGAGAACCATACTTACAACAGAAATGGAGATTCTGGATCAATATCAATGGGATGTTTATTTGTAGGAGAGGCCTCTTTAGCTGACCAAATGTCTATAATGGTGTCTTCACAAACATTTTTGTGCTCATCTGTGCACATGGGCATGCATTATGAGTATGCATGGAATTGTGCCTTTATTTTCTCTGCATGCAGCTAAGGTGTTGCCTAACGGTAAAGGTTGATAACTGAAGAATTATTATGTAATATGTAGTTTATGTTACATGTTGCATGTATAGTATTTTGAATGTGCATCAAGAGGCAGATGAGCACAGAGGGATCGATATAGCAGGAAAGGTCCTGTTTGACAGACAGTGAACACGTCATATAAGTGGGGAGGGAAATAGTAGAGGAAAACACAGGAATCACTTTGTCATTTCTGATAAATGAGCAGGAGCAAGCTGGAGACAGAAAAGCCTGGGAGAAGAAGAAGAGATAAGGACAAGAGACAGAAAAAAAAACCTGTCTGTCATTGGGATATAGACTCCTGTTGAAAAGTCTTTGGTGCAAAACATTTTTTTTTCTTTTTCCCAGCACTGTTCCTTATTATATTTATTTTTTCTCTTGTGTGAATATTTAAAATGTTAAAAAAAATGTTATTGGCTGACATAGTGATAATAATAACGAGATAAATCCAGTGACTCCTGCAAAGGTTGATGCATAATTTACTTTTCTTCAGCACTACTTAATGTTACAAAACTTCTTTGAACAATGTATTATAGAAACATTATTTGTAAGTCTCTTTGCAATCTCTGCAAATCTTTCTTTGGGGTCTGGCTACAGCATAATCAACAGCTCATTTGTATTCTCCAGCATTTCTATGTTGTCTGCAGCATTTTTTGTTACTATCAGCCATGGGTGATTTGGTCAGAAGATCATTTAGCTGTCTTTTGGGAAAAATTTCAATCTACTCTCTGAATCACAACTTTACCCATGAATTTATTCAAACTCACATGATTGCATGATTAGCTCAACACATTTGCCGGAATACACACCCCAACACTTGAACTCTGGGTTAATGACCTGACTCTCAAATTTCTGTATCCTGTTTTGGCTCAGTTTTTATTCTGAGTGTGGATTTGTTTCTCTGCTGTGTTGATGCTTCTAGCAGAATATTGGTCTGCCTGCAGTTGTTCTCCACAGATTGCCAGGTCGCTCACCTCTAATTGCTTTTGATTGTGCTAAATAGCATTCTAATTTTTGGACATTATATGCAACTTTGTGATGTCTAAATTCAAAGAAAATAACTGCACAAAGAACATGGAATGTAGTAATTTCCTAATACTAATACTAGTGATATGATTGTATATAATGGATATTCAGGAAAAGGCTATATGACATTCTGAATTAAAGTCAGGAATAAAAGATAAATGGTTATACTTTAAACGTACAGTATCTTGTAAAATGACTGCTTTTTTTGTTACTGAAGATGTGATGTTGCCCTCTTCTGCAACCTCCGTCACATCGAGGGGCTGCGGCTGTCAAGTGTCTCACTTATCTGAACATGCACCATAGGCATGTGGTGACACTCTGAGTTGTTGTCAGAAGCATCGTGGTATTGTACAACTGAGATGAGTTCAGTGAAGAGAGACCTCTCAGTGTCATTTCAGTTTGAAAAACCCAAGCGTCATTGCATAAATATCTGCGTTGCAGCAGCTGTCTGATCTGCTGCATCACGGATGTCACTGTATGAAAAGCTTTCCATTCGATCAAATACTGGATTATTTAATGATAGGAAGCACTGAGAGTGGAGGCACAGCATGGAAATCTAGTGATAATTCTGCAGTTAGAGCTTAATCTATTAATGTAGAAACTGCTATAGTTATTGTTGTGATATGTTTCAGTTACTGTACTTTGTTGAAACTCCATCATCACAGAAATCTCACTGTCATTAATCTTTCTCAGGCGTTTTTGGCATCAACCCTTTTTCCCAAATGCTAAATTATGGGACAAATATATATAGAAAACAATCAAGTCCAAACAGGCTCTGGTTCTGGGATGAGTGTAAGATAATATGTCAAGTGACTGTTGTAAGTGTAAAAGATGACTTTTTGTGCTTCTTAGTCGTCAGTGTGCTGAAGTACTGAGTGAAAAACAAGTTTACGTCACCATAACAGAAGTGGTCAACGTCTTTGTGACATTGCTCATCCTAGTCTGTCGATACTCCTAAATGTAAAGCTAATTTTACACTAATTAAAAATCTTGCTAATGCCCACTAAAATCTGGTTTTTGAGTCTGATAGAAAAGTGTTTCAGTCATGTCAAATAACTGTTGTTTGGAATATGTATTGTCTATGGGTCCAATCAGTATTGATGGGAGCACATCACTGTCACAAACCCAGAGATTGGACTCAAAAGAATCAGGATTCCAGTGAAAGGTAAAAAGGAATTTATTTGAACAATGTAAATGTGCACAGGTGATCTATCCGGTCTCGTTCGGTCAGCTCTTCTGTGGGGGGGTATGAGAACAGGTGTTAGAAGGCAGGGAGTCTGTGATAATGATGCAGGATGTTACAAATCCACGTACCGGTTGCTGTAGTGCAGTTTGGTGAGATCGTACAGGCAGAACCCGGGAAGCCGGACGGGGAGTCCACTGGAGTGGGTGGATAACTGCTGGGTAAAGAACAGGTTAGTGGGGGAATAACTGGCGGGGGTCAGGGTCTCCAACCCACGGAAGTGGGTGATAATGAATATCTCCGTCTGGGCAGGGTAGATTATTCCGTGATCCAAAATCCACATCCAAAAACCAGTCCAGGGGTCAAAAATCCAGAAATCCAATAAACAAACAGAGATACCAGTCAGGGGGCAGGCAGAGACGATAATCCAGGTCCAGAACAAGGTCAACAACAGGCAGGTAGGCAGGCAGACAGGTAGAACAACGGCTGGAAACGTGCAGGGTAGAACCAAGACGATCTGGCGAAGAAACGCTGTCACAGGCAGGTATTTAAAGGGCATCAAACAGGTGAAGCGTATTACCAATCAGAGTGGGAAAATTAGGTTGCGTTCAGGGAGGCTGGGAAGTCCGACCCTTATCAGACGGATCATTACACATCACACTTTCTTGTCTCATATGGAGATGAGAAAATGTGGAGAAAACAAAATGAAAAAACAAGACTGACTGACTTTACCTGAGTACAGCACAGCTGGCAGCTCACTGATATTCCATGTGAGGGAGCTGAGATCTGCACTTCTTTAAATAATAAACCGGCCTGATTACATCAAAAACTAAAAGAAAATCTAACATACAGCATAGTGGGTCATACAATGTAATGACATCTCATCACGCTGTAAATACAGGCTTGTTCCCTGGGAGGCAGTGGTAGGTAGGCATTCTGAATACACTCCATCTCCAATACCAATAAGGATAAACTCAATACTAAAAAGATGTTTTACTTTTGGTTTAAAACTAACATGTAATTGTGGGCTTTGTGATTTTGCAAAATTGCAAATAAACAACAGTGCTCCCCTCATCAATCGCACTCACAAAGCCTTTCATCTTGCTTTTCCTTTTTTGGTTTATGCAAAAAATAACTGCACTAATCAGTTCCTGAGGCACCTGTTCCCTGAGTTACCTGAGCTCGCTTTGTATTTTGGAATTTGTTTACTGGCCCGTACCTGTGTATGCTTATGTGTTATTGACCTTGCTGTGTTAACCTTGGTGTTAATACTGTTTGTGTCTTCTGTTTTAATCAGGTCTGGAAGAGCTGAAAAGTCAGTGCTCCTCAGGGATCTTTATTCACTTAAGTGTGTAAGGGGGAGACAGAGAAACAGAGAATGAGAGCATGACATGAATGTGAGAGGCATGTCTTTCAATACATACAGGTCATTAGTAAACCAGAAGTGAGCAGAGGGGAGGGAGACTAAACGCTTACTACAGCAGGAAGCACTTCTCATTGAAACTCACACACACACACACACACACACACACACACACACACACACACACACACACACACACACACACACACACACACACACACACACACATTCTAAAATTGCATTGCATTCATTCATTTAGTCTTTTCACATTTCAGTTCCAATGTCTGTCTGTGTACATTTATGGTGACCATTTTCATATTATATAACTTCTTAGTCTGGCAACTTGTCTTTTCTTTTTTAAGAACAATCCCTTGCTTGGTCCAGAGCAGTTTAAAGACTAGCAAAGAACCTGGCCAGAGGTTACTATTTATAATGCTGCTTTTGTAGGATCTCCATAAAAGGTTGTGAAAAGGATTTCTCGACATTCCGGTTTCTTAAGTCTAAATTCTGTTGCGCATCATAACAAGTAGTTTCATAATGGAGCCAGAGCCTGTTATCAACACATGAATGAGTGGAATGACATCAGATTAAATGTCATAGTAATGAGTGGCTGGAGTTAACTTGCACCAAAATGTGATGCTCCATTCAGCTTGCCTCGGAAGTGGTACACAATCACTTAATCTTTTACACCCTCATGCTCAGTGTAATTAGTATATAAAAAAAAAAAACAAACAAAAAAAAGCATGGCTGTCTCCAGGTTTGCTTTGTTGATTTGTTGTTAACAACAAATTGTCATCAGCAATTATATGGTTCACTTAACTGAGAAAACATTACATTTAAAAGTGATTTGCCCAATGCTTTACTAGCTTGACACACACACACACACACAAATAAATAAATAAATAAATAAATAAAAACTTTATATATATACTTGGTAATTACTTCAGTTTTAAAGTCACACTGCTGGCTTAGCGTAAATGGACATTCTTGAGAATAAATATTACCATCTATGAATGCAAGGTTATCAAACAAGTTGACTTTGTTAATTTTTTGCTAAGGACATGCACATAAAATAAAACTATGAAAAACTTTTCAGCTTTTACCCCATGTGAATCTGCCTCAAATGATGTTCCGTCTTTCTGAAGTGATTCCTTTACTCGGACTCCATCCATCCACTATTCCTCCTACTCCAACAGTTGATAGGAATAAAGTAAAAGGTCTTTGCACTCATTTATGACATACTCCAGCCATCCCCAGCCATCCGCAAGACGCCGTGTGGTGACATTTTACTTTCAACAATGGCTGTTAACGTAGAAATGCCGTCAGATGGAACGACATGCCGTCTGATGCGTGTATGTGTGAATCTGCCAGAGAGAGGAGGGTTATTTGTGTGTGAGAAATGCTTCACTGTCGACTACATGTATAAGTATGTGTCAGTGTGTGCTGATTAAAGGCAGTCAGGGCTCAGTGATCAGGCCTTTAGCCGTCCCTGCACTCAGAATGCAAAACACAAGCGTGCATTCCCAGTGCAACCAAGTATGAAGATTGCAATGCCAGACCACACTGGACAATCTTAAAGGCCTGCAGCTGTGCGCGTGCATGCATCCTTCCCATCTTGGCGTTTGCCTTTTTTGTTCTTCACTGACAATGTCAAGCAATTTAGATAGGAAACACTTTTACTTACTAGGAAACACTTACTCTTTTTATCTCCTGCTACCAATTTCCTGCATCTAAACAAAATGTGTGTCTGAATCTTTTTTGTATTGCTTCAAGTCCTTTCACCATCAGTTATTCATGTTACTCAGTCCCAGTTTGTGCATCTCAAAGGATGCATTTATTTATTTGGCACAGGAAAATTGAAAGTTCAGATGCAGCTAAACAAAATATTAATTTATACTATATACTTTAAACATGTACGACATCAGATATCATGAGTAATTTATAAGATTTTTTTAGCCCTTTGTTTTCATTTCATGGAGGTTAAAAATATGCAGGTTAGTTTTCTGTGATTCTGAATTGACCATGAAGCAAGTAGTTAGACTTGTATAGTTTTTTGTGTCTGTGCAGGTTCTGTGATGGACTAACAAAATGTCCAGGTTGTACATTTCCTCTTACCATCTGACAGCAGGGTTACAGGTTACGCTCAAGCCCCCCATGAGCCTTAACCGGTTAAAACTGGTATAAAAAATGCATGAAAAGAAAAACTTTTCTATAGTCCTTTATGTGTTTGTCAGCTGTTTTGCTCTCACTTCTGACAAACCTGTGGGAAACATATTATTGCTTAACCGCAAGTTATTAGTGCTGGCCACAAGATCAGTAAATTTTGCCCACAAGTTAATAAAGGTTGAGACCCCATGTGGCCACAGAAACAAAGATCAGGAAAACTCTAGGTTTTAAGCACAGTGTGATTAGTAATTTTTTTTTTTTTTTTTTTAATACAAGCCCCAAACAATATGCAGATGTTTGGTTTGAAGATCGCTGTTGATGAAAAAATAGCAGGATGATAATGAGGCATTCAGTTATACATTCACTTGTATTACTTTAGTCTTTTACTTTTACTGAGTTCTTTCTGGATGAAACTGCTGGTCTGTAGATTTTAGGGGAACACAATTGACATTTAGGACTAGGACCTGAGGCCTCTTTTACTTAGGTTAAACATGACCTTTTCTTCAGTTATGAAAATATAACTATTCTTATTTCTCCACTAACTAATGAATATTATATTGCATTACTACAAACAGATTCTCAAATTTTTACATACTGGAATGTTATGTGATAACGTTTCCTGATGTGTTATCACTGAGGCTTTTCAGTATTTTAAGTTACCCCTCATCTTAGCCCTTAAGGTTAGTACTTATCAATAACAGACTGTGGGCCAACACTCATGTTCTCTGCCAAAAATGCTTCTTCCCTTAAACTAAAGTCCTCTTTGTGAGTCTTTGTCTCAGCCTCTACTTTGGAGGGGCTGGAATAAGTGTCACTTACCCCACAACAAAGAATCCAACCTTTAAAGGTTGAAGGATGCTTTGGAGATGAGCAGTGACCTTTCTTGCAAATTACACACACACTCCCACGTTCTTTCACAAATATATATGGAAGAATGGAAGCAGTGTGGAGATTAGTTGAGCAAAATGGCAGACAGCAGTGTCCAACAAGATTACTGTACTCATCATCCACAGATTTCCCACCTCCGCCGATTCATTTCCCTTTGCCTTTGTCTGTTCAAATGGATGGCACCAGACATTTGTCAAGGTGAAGGTAGCATGGCCCACGCCCTGCGACACAACCAACCAATTTTTCCATTTCTTCCGCTCTGCTAGTCTTTGGATATTAAGAGTTCAATTTCAGCACCTGGAAGCGATGCCAAAGTGCAAAGCCTCAAGGAATGTTAGAAAAGTCTCACTGATTAATGCAAGGACTGCCTGTTTTCTCCAGATTCTGCTGCTGGCTTCTTGTTGTTGTAAACAGATATATTAATGTTTCACTGAACTCTGAATATTGTTTTTTGTTCTGCACATTTCATATAAAAGTTTCATTAAATCACTACTCTAGACTTTGTATTAAAATTTAATTTATAATGCTGTGACATTTTGTTAAAATTCTTTAAAAATATGCTCATATTTTAGGCCGGAGTGTCATTTTCGAGACACTCCAAACATGCAAATCTCAGGAGAGAACTGGCAAATGTTGGTGTGAATAAATTGACTACTAATTAATGACTGATAGCATCCATTTTGGTTATGCTAAATTGGTGTTGTGGCAGTAAAGAAGAGGGAAAACAGCCCGAGCATATTTATTTATAAAATTAGCAGAACTGCAGAGAATTTCACCAACATAATATGAATTGTGAGATTTAGAGCCCTCATATATCACTCATTGCATGTGTGTGTGTCTGTAAGGGGGACTTGGGGATGACAGCTCAATAGTAGGGGTAATTGAGGTGTGTGGTATTGATGAGACCTCAACTCTAATGAGCTTTAGCCAATTAATCCATCGATTTACATGTAAATGGCTCCAGAAAGGTTAGTGGCTGCAGCTGCCATCTGCATGTACTTACCATGCTAATGTTTCTCTGAGTGACACATCAACACACATACAGAAATTTAAGGGTTGAGAGATGCAAAGTGTGAGAGAGAGACATGGCTTCTTGATTGCTGATTGATTGCATTGCATCACATTATCAGTAAAATAAGGTGTTAATTACAATGTCATGCATCAATTACATGTGTGCAAACCTTTTAATTATGACACAAATATATTTAATCTGTCGTCCTCTTGTTTTTCACGTCTGCACATAGTAAACCTGATTTTGTTCTGTAAATCACACAGGTGTATATTTTTGTAGTTATTGCTGATCTTTTATTGTGAAAAATGTATTGCAAGTTCACAATCATATACATGAAGGGGGCAAATAGATTATGATTTTTTGTTTTTAAAGGATTTGGAAAGCATCACACTCTACTGTGTTGTTCTTACTCTCAAATGTAAGTCACTTTGGATAAAAGCGTCTGCTAAATGACTGTAGAATAGAATAGAATAGAATAGAATAGAATACTGCCACACTCATTCATGTCTATGTGATGTGTGATCTGTACTGCACTAAATGGAAAGCAGTGCAAACTTGTGTGTGCTAACCAGGCATTCTGCACTAAAGCTAAAACAAGTGCACTTGCACACAGCACACACTCTCTTTCTCTGCTGACAGACGGCATGTTTTATCTATCTATCTATCTATCTATCTATCTATCTATCTATCTATCTATCTATCTATCTATCTATCTATCTATCTATCTATCTATCTATCTATCTATCTATCTATCTATCACCATGTTGATAGAATGGTTGTTGGCTAAAAGGTTAGCAAAAGCCAACAGACACTGCAGCAACTGATCATGTGACAAAGAAGTACCAAAACAATAATGAGCGATGCACAGGTGAAAACAACAGTTTTACTGGACAATATTTATTTTTTTAACACTGAATTTCACTCAACAGCAAAGTCTTCTTTTACTATTGTCTTTTCCAAAGCAGTGTCAAAAAAAGTACCATCAAAAACACAAACACAATAAACCCAATACCCCAGACGTATCGACAAAATAGTATGATGTGTCATAGGACCATCACACCGCAAGAAGTTGAAGGTGTGGTGGAGTATTAAGTAACTTGATTACCCACGAGGAGATGCTGCTTTGAGTAGTGTAAAAAATGATGTTTCATTAAATTAGAAAAAGTAATAAATGAATAATTCAGCACCTATCTTAGTTTTTATGTCATAAAAAATACACCCTTTTATAAAAATATACACGTTTATAACAAGCCTCTTACAAGCTTTGTGCAAAAAGTCTCTCCATTTTATGGTTGATCGTTCAGCAAGTGTGATGTCACCTGCAGAGCACATTTGGCTGTGGTCACACAGCGTCTATTTCAGGCTTCTATTAATGTCTGTCAGACTACTCTGCAGAGTGAAAACTCAGGCTTAAAGGGTACCCTGTGCATTGCAACCTGGTACCAAAGGGATCCTTTACAAGCTTACTGTAAATGACAGGAAAGTTAGGTACAAATTGGTATACCAGGAACTCTACAATGATTAATGGTTAAAACCTACATGGGACTTCTGTTAAATAGTTATAATCTGAAAACCAACAAAGTTACATTTCAAGAAGCCATTATATGGCCATCAGAAGTACAATAATAAGAATGTGGTTTGGACCAACATAAAGCTGAGCACTTGTTTAGTCGTGGATTTTTTAGTCCAAGATGTGCATTCTTGTTTTACAGTAATTAGTAATTCTTTCCACATCAATTTTGGTTTCTCCTCCTAGCGTGAGGAGGCTCCAATGAACAATAGCACATTCTGATTTGAAGAAATGGGCTCTCAGCTAAAACAATGTGGCATGGCAGAGATCTCGAACAGCCAGCTTACGGAGGTTCGCTGTTAATTACCAGAGCGCTCAGCTTAACTGAGATACTCTATAAATTGTCCCCAGGTGGGGAAAGAATGGGCTCTATCTTCATTTCTCATAACTGCAATTGAGCTAATTACGATGGTGTGTAACTGAGTCAGGCTTTTTTTTAAACGTTTTTTTATAAATTTTGTTATCTTTGCATGTATGGCCACTTGAGTGTTCGCTGCAATCATATGTGTGTTTAGAATGTGCATGTGCATGCAGATGAGATGCTTGAGAAATCTTTGTCCCTCTGTGTGTACGTGTGTGTACATTTACACATCCAGGCATGGCAAGATGACAATTGGCACAAGCTGAAACATGCAACTTCCAAAGCCAACAGTTAACATTAAGTGAGATGTGCTGTGTTATAATGATGCCATCTATCATTTCTTTCATGTCTTCATTCCTTTATCCCCTCACTCCTCCATCACTGTCTCTATGGCCTCATTAATTTAGCCTGGGCTATTTATGGGCCTATAAAAACAATAAGGGAAGAGAAGGGTTTTACTGGCTCAAAAGATACTTCCAAACCATGGGAGGATAGAGGAACTCTGTTGAATTAGACGGAGCGTACCACATCACTTTCAGTTAATTGCACTCAACCCCAGACATCTGGTTATCGTTGGGTAATGGTTTCAACGTATTATAACTAGTTTGCTTAATATATTGTTAACGTAAATTAAACTTGAAAGTAACTTTATGGGCTGCTTTCATGAAAAAAACTAACCATGTCTGTACAGACATGCAAAGCTTACTCTTGATTGATGTAGAACAGGTTATTGTGGAGTAAACATGGTTCACCGTAGAGCTTTCAAGTCCCCCTTATTCTATGAGTTCTATGAGTTTTTATAAGCAACAGTTTAGTTTATGAAGTTGGTTGTAGGTTTTCAGATTTGAGTTTTTTCTTTTTTAAATCTTCATATATACCTTCTTAATTTCCATTACCATATTATTTATCAATATTTTTAAACGGCATGCTTTATATTAATCTGTGATAGCCTTAGTGCACAATATGATATACTCTATAGTACTTGCTTGTGTTCTTAGTTACAGCTGATATCTAAACTTGTGTCTGCTGCTGCTTTGACTATTTATTAAGAATAAGGAAGATATTGTCCATTTTGTTCTTGAGCTCAGCAGCATATTTTGTGTTGGCTGGACCACTTAAGTGTGGAAATGCAATGAGCTTAGAGTAATTAAACTCCTAACAACCAAAATAGACAAAATAATGTTGGTACTGTTCTACATGAATTGTTACGTGAAATCATCTGATCTAACAGGAAAAAGAAAGAAAAAAATAACAGGAACATTAAAGTTTTTTAATTGTTTTTCTTTTGTGTGAGAGGTTCATAACATT
This sequence comes from Melanotaenia boesemani, assembly GCF_017639745.1. Taxonomy (NCBI): domain Eukaryota; kingdom Metazoa; phylum Chordata; class Actinopteri; order Atheriniformes; family Melanotaeniidae; genus Melanotaenia; species Melanotaenia boesemani. The sequence goes on from NC_055693.1 coordinate 22,648,706, forward strand.
TCATGTTATGGTAACAGCAAGTTAGAATTACAGCCATGGGGAATAAATAAAGTAATGTTTAACCAGATTTCTAAATGATAATTTCTGCTTGAATGTCAGAAAGACACAGGGTGTTCAGCTTAACTCACAATTTGATTCCTATTGAAGAAGTTCTCTGACCACATGAGGTTCCATGATTCCGTCAGACCTACAGTAGCATGTGGTCACTGACAATGAGGTGAAACCCACTAGTCTCTTTTGGACTGTAGCATGCTTCTGGGCATCTTTAACCATCAAGACAAGGAACCACCTAATTGGGCTCATTATTTGTTAAACTAGGGGGCAGTTCATAGATTGGCTGCTTGAGAGAAGTAGCTGTAGGCCAACCCCCGTCCTCTCAAAAAAATATAAAAAATAAAATAAAATTGTGATGTGAACAATCAAATTAAAACTGCAAAGTTGGAGAGTTTGCAAAGTGCTGCGATAAAAAGCTCCACATCACAAAGTCACCATTCATCATCAGAGATGCTCATGGATAGATGTTCTGTTGCAATGTATGACAGGCTAAGAACGTATGATTGCTGTCATGGTACCCTGATCTGACAAGTAGAGGCATGTCCAGTTCTAGTAGTGTTTCACTTCTGACAGCATGGTGATAGTGACTGCAAGTTCAGTCTCAGATACACCAAAACTAACACCTGTCTTTTTCCAGAAATCAGAATTGATTTTACATGTAATGAATTTGAGCTATAGATAGAATGAACTGAATGGAAATAAATCCATAATTTCTGATGGTGAAGGGGATTTCACACACAGATACTTATATTTTCATCCTCTGAAGTAAAAATGGTCAAATAAAGATTACTTGGATGAACTCAAGAGAGCTACCATATAGATTTGTAATAGAAAAAATAGCATTTTTTAAGGCAACACAGAGATATTCAGTTGCTGTTAGATAAATGGAAGGAACTGCATGACTCCAAGGGTCAATGGCTATATCATTTGATCTTAGAGCACCATTTAGCATTTGAAAGGATACCTATAAACATGATATTGTACATGCTTCATGTGCACACGATAGTCTGTAAAGATTGTGACCTCTGTGGAGCTTTCTTATGTTTGTTTACATGTAACCATGCCACGTCCCGCATCTGCCTGCAATGACAACGCTTCATCAGTTATTTTTTTTGTTTGTTTTTAATGATGGAGTACCTCGGCTAGCTGTTACTGGGGAGAGTGAAGGTTATCACCCTGCTGTAGAGTGAAATACCATGTGTTCCCTCAGCAGGAGAACATTCCTGCTGGCCCCATGATTTCCTCAGGTCATTCATGCAGTCCTCATCCCCACTGTAATGGCATTGTGCTGGGGCTCAGCTGCCCCACCAGACCCCCCACGCTTCAGCCTTTGGCCTCCCTGACAGCACTGCCCTTCAGCTGCCTGTCAACCACACCAAGCCTGTGGTGGTTTGTGGGAGAATGGGAGAGATGGGGCCAGAGATGGGGTAAACGCTGTTTTCGTATCACTTAAAGCTGTTTCATCTTTACGGTAAATACTATTGTCATCAGTTTTTGATACATTTGGATTTCTTATCTGACATTGTTTGAACACTTTTGGCTGAAATGTGAAATATGAAGGTCGACGGATGCACATACAAACCACTGAACATGTTTTGCCACATTACATTTCACACCAGGAGAGCTTTAGCATTCACACTAATACAAAGCTATGGTATACAGAATTTTTGTCTAAGTTGTTAAGCCATTACTATAGTGAAGTAGCAGTTAGATAACAAAACTTCAAAAATCTGCTTAACTTAATGAGACTAGCTTCCAAGTTTACCTTAATGCACAGTAAATATGTTGTACAGTAAAAAATAAACACTCAACTCTACTACAGCCAAGCAAGAGAACATGGTCACCAGAAGGAGGAGGGACGACATCTGCCACTACTTATGAATTCAACAAAGAGTACGCAGCACACATCTCCTCTCAAAGCTTTTCTTTCTCTCTTCATTCTGTGTGTAAAAGGGGCCGTTCATCATTATTCAAGGACGTAGCTGATTAAAGGTGATTAAGTCCTGCCCATCCATCACTCTCGCCTTTCAGCCTGTCACTGGCCCCAATGTTCGGGGGACACCAACGCATGTTTATGTGTGTGTCCCTGTGTGTGGCAGACACAAAAAAATAAAATAAAAGAGACTGTGCATCCAGCTATGCAACTTTCCAAATATTCACTATTATGCTAATTGCAGATAATTTCCCAAGTAGAAAGAAACAATATACGTGGGTCTTAATAATATTGCTTAATACTGAAATAATACACAAAAGCATTCAAATTGTGATTTGAGCTTAAATTGGCCGTGACAGCTCATTCTTTAAGACTCTTTGGCAACCGTGTGATGAATGTCCACTTTCTCTGTTGATGAATGACGACAGTGTGAGCCTTTCTTGCTCTTGCCATTCCTCATAACAACAACTCAAAGTAATGCTAACCAGAGTTTCCAAAAAGACGGAGAATTTCCCTTAATAAGACTTAATTGATTGGATGTTCTTGTGTTCTTACAGACTGTTTGTTGACACTGACAATGTCAACAAACTGTGAGGAGTGTGGGAAAAGAAGAGCTTGACTAATTGTTTGGTTTTTTAATTTCAGTGCATTTGCGGCTGTGCATAATCTGCCTTTTTTTTGGCTTGTCACAAGCAATAAATATACAATTTTGACAATTTAATATGCTTGTACAGTGTAACTTTATTAAAAACAAATTTAAAAAAAGCTGAAAAAACACACTGTGACTCCTCCTAAGGCTGACCATGCTTCTGAGAATTTAAACCATCGTGGGACACTAAAACTCCTCAGCATTTTATAATGGGGTGAGGGAGGTTTCATTGCACGTTTTACAGAGTGTTGAGTTAGGTTTCACTAGCTGTGGTCAGACAGGAAGCTTGGGATGACACAGACTACCCAGGATCAGATTTCTATTAAATGGCCAATATCATTTTAATGTTTATACTATAGCTCTTTTACTATCTGGGGCATTTTGCTGGGAGAGTTTGGGTCAACTCCAAATCAAGGCAAATATAATCTTAATAATTACATTCTTCCCGTGATGAAACATTTCTTTGTTGATCGAGATGGTCTCCTCCAGAATTGCAATGTCCCATCTACAGAGCACAAGAGGGTCACTGGACAGTATAAAAATAGTTTGGATCATATGTTATGGCCTTCAGAGTCATCGCGTCTTTCTAAAAGACTTTAAAAAGTTGACATTATATTTGCTCACAGTTAAGAAATGTCACATGTCATGAATACCTGCTTTGTAGAAACATGAAATGGAAAAGCTGCATAGCAACCAGTGGATTGATAGTCCACATATAAAACTTAAGGACAGGGATGACCCGTCTCAGGTTCACTAATATATTCTAGCCATGTTTGATAAAATAAAGCTACGATCCTAATGGCCTTTCTTAGAGCATGGAAGAAAACTGAGGTCATGATATTTAATTTCCTAACCTCATATTCTATCAGTAACATGACAATATGAACCTTTAACTGAAGTTACTTTCTTGGAGCAAAGAGCTCTGGACTTCAGTCTGAAATGTATTTTTTATTGAATGACAGTAAAAACAGCACACACATTTGACCTTAGAAAGTTAAATAAGATTGGACCATTTAGGCCAATCATCTGTTTATGTCTACATCTGAACAACATGACCTCCATCTGTCATGCTCTGAGAAAGGCCACTAGGCATCATTTTTTAACATTGCTGGAATTAGTTGTGAAACTGTCAACCATGTCCTGAAGTTTTATGTGTGTGCCACAGATTCAGTTTAGAATATTCAACTCAAAATAGCAATTTTTCTTTTATATATTTTTTTTTCTTTTTCCGACAGCTTAAGTCCAACACTTGACTAAGATGCCAGATTATATATTTTTCCATTAATTTGTCACTTTTCAGCATGTGTATGCAGGCAGAACAGGGGATATTTGATCATTTCATTTGTTTCAGCATTCAGTAAAACAATAGCAGCACTAATGATTATATATCAGACTCACATCCCATTTTACGAGATTGAATAACAAACAGAACAGAATGTATTAATGTGTGACAAATTTGTAGAAAGTGTTTTAAGAAGATGAGTTTGTTCGTGTCTACAAGGGTGTAAGACTGAAAGAAGAACATAGTATATTTGCACAAAACAGCAATTTGTGGTGTAATGTGGAATAGTTGCTTTGAAAAGACCAGGAGAATGTTATTATCCAACTTTTCTTTCCTGCTGCTGTGAGCTGGGCCTTCTCAGGCTCCCACTAGCATTAGCTCTGCAGGGTGCCACACTAGAAATACACCTCTGCTGAACATGCACTTTTCAAAGTGCCTAAACCACACTATCACCAAAAATCATCTTCTCTGCACACTTGGGGCATAAAGTCACAGAAATGGAGGTTTATAAGGTCATGGCTGAGTTAATGCAGACCAAATACAATGTTTGAAGGTGACATTTTTATTTATTTATTTATTTATTTTTGGTCAGTTGATCTGTATGAAAGCTCTTTTTCCCTAGCTCATAGTTCTTTTATTTTAGACACCCTCATTTTAATACAATCTTTATTTCTTCTCTGTAAAAACCATCGGCGTATAACTAATTGTATTCCTAATGGCAAGCTGAAATACAACATAACACATCAGCACTATGTTTACCGAGTGGCTTCATGAAGCCACATTCCCAGTGATGTTTTAAACCTGCTAGTTGTTGCAGTAATATTTTACCTGTGACCGAGTAGCTTTTCTTTTTTCTATATTTAAACGTTAGTTGATTAAATCTAATATCTGTAATAGCCTTCACAGATTAAATATTTCTATGAATATTGGAATATTCATAGTCAGTTGACTTGATTTTATGTTGTTTTTCATGTGTTGTTAAGCTCTAATGTCAGCTGGTGATTTGTACATGTGTGTTCTAAGATTAGTTCAGGGAATTTGTGTTGAAGGGATCCATGTGAATACTGTCTATGCTCATGTCATCAGCGGTGACTCATTACTCCATGAATGATATGCACAATGCACGTTGTTTACACAGTCAGTGGGATTCACTGCCTATACATGCCTGAAAAGATGGAACATTTGTATTTCATTTTATTTAGGTGTGTATTTAAACTCAGATGTATTACATGTAGGAAACAACATGGACTCAGTTTGATATACTAATGACATCTGAAAGACAAAATACAACTTGAAGCTAATTAGGAGTTAAGATTATTGATTGTCTACACACCTTACGTGTGTGTGCACTGCAGCTGCCGAGGGTGATGGTAGTCCAAGAGGAGGAGCCAGAGGGAAGGTAGGGAGGAGGGGGTAAGGCGAGAGTCTTGATGTGTATTTGGATCGTGCCAGGATGTCTGGCCCTGTCTGTGGCTCACCTGCGCTGGTCTGTCATCCACACACACACACACACACACACACACACACACACACACACACACACACACACACACACAAACACACCCATGCACTGATACACGTGCATTTACAGTAACTGAAATGTCTAAATAAATATAAACAGAGTGGGCTATGCACAGCATATATTAATACTTTATCTGTATGTGTCAACAGAATCACAAGATGCTGATTTACAGAGGGTGTATATATTTTTTTTTATCTCTGGAACACAGGAACTCTCTGGTTTTCTCTCTCAGCAGCAACACATGGTGGACTCCTGTGGTGAGGTGTGTCATTTGAGGAGTGATTTAGTGCTGTTTTGCCCCAACCACTGCTGAGACACCTGCCCCAGGAATCCTGCAGCACTTACACTGACACACACACTGATACACAGAGATGGATGCACATGGCGGACACTTACTCACAAAGTAGTTTACCACCACCACGACCACCTCATGCTTCAGTCTCTACAGCCCTGCTTTGCTATTTCCGCGACATGCTGCATACCAGGTCTGAGCCGATCATGAACCGTAAGCATTCAGTTATGGATTCCTGAATTTTCACAAGCCACATACTACTTTGCAAAGGAAACACAGTCCACCGCTACTGATTTACTCAAAGAAATTGGATTTTTTTTCTTCTTTTTAAATGTAATTGTGCAGCTACATTGCTAATATGAACAACAATAATTTTGCTCTTGTCTCACACTAAAAGGTGTTGCTAGACTGGTCTGCAGTGACAACAGCGATTTTACAGTAAAGGCCAAAAAAATCAAATATCTACTTTTTCTGTACTCACATAAAATTTTCTTTTCTCCATCTTTAATGTGACAATGCTACCCATTGTGGACATGTGGACAAGTCTTTTGCATGGTTTCTTGTGAGACTGGGCTGGACAACAGCTCAAATTGCAAAGTTTGAGCTGCTGTTTAGCTCAAACTGGACAGTGGGAAGTTTCTTTCATGAAAGGCCTTGTGATTGAATTTATTTAAGGAAAGATCACAATTTTTTCTTAGTCCTCATCAATTCTTCCCAATGCCTTAATCTAAGTAAAGAGAAGGTAAAAAGTGCATACAACCCCGTCATTCCTTATAATTGGGACTTTTATCACATCTGGAAAGAAAGAAATAGTGTGTTTTTCATTTTCATTTTCATTCACACACACACACACACACACGCACACACACACACACACAAAATAAAAAAAAAACAAAAAAAAAACTAAAGAAAAACAATAGTTCACATTTTTTGACACTTTCCTGAGATCTTTACCTACAAAAGCTCAACAGGGAATCTCATATTCCATGATGTAAATAACTTCTGTTCTAAATAATAACTAAAATAACATCATTTATAACCACTGATTTGCTTTCAACTTTGATCTCTTGGCCAGAGAATTTTCTTTTTTCATCAATTACAATAAAACTAAATTATAGTAATTCATTTTAATCAGGGGGAAATTTTGGACGCGCAAAGGGTAAGTCAGCCGGTGACATCAACACCTATCACTTTCTGTTTGTTGCTCTTTCAGATTCTTCCTCTTTTGTCTTAATTCACCATCAGTCTAGAAGCAGCATTGGCAAACAGGGTCAAGCATCACCTCTAACTGAGCTAATATGAATTCATAACACATCTAGTTGAAGGGGGCTGCACTATTGGCATGAAGCTGCAAACTTTATTATTTTTTTGTTATATGAAACCTTGATCAAGTTGCCTCTCATTGTATCCCCTGCGGCATGCAAGAGAATCCTATTAACCACCGAAGGCATGTGCTGCACAAATATATGTGACCTTGCCACCTTTTGTCAGAGATTCATGTTGTGTTGTTTACTCCCAAGGTGAGAACTAATAAGATACATCTACAACTGTTGTGATCTAGTATGCTGTGTTACCCTGCAGACTGTTAAATATAAAATATTGAAGAAAACATACATTATATAGTATTGTTTGAGCAGTCTCGTATATTTCCTTTGTTCCATCATCCTACTTCAAACCTTCTGTACATTGCTCCCTATAACAGTATTTTTCCATTGACAGTCAAAATTGTCTATGTCCTAAAACACATTAGTCCATTTCAGCTCTTTTCTCATCTGTGCTAAAGCAAATACACTTTTAGGAGGCATGGAATATTGAAAAGAAAAAGCTTTAAGTAAAACAGTGTACCACATAAAACAGTCGTTTGAATCTACTTATAACAGTTCATATTATTTCTTATCACAACAAATGCAAACCAGATGCCAGAATATAAAATAGCTTGTTACCAATGTTGTGGCTGTTTATTTTCAGAATGAGCACATTAATGATCCACATAATGTTTAAAATAAAGAAACAACTGTAAGCGGTTTGAGAGAATAAAGCTGATAAATATTCTGTGATGATACCCCAGTAAAAATGTTTAGAAACACCTAGAAAGTAACTGCTAGGATTTATCAGTTTATTGGCTACTCCAGCATCCATTATGGATCACACGTATCCCACTGACAGGACCAGTGTGGGCAAAGCTATAATGTTATATTTTCTCCAGTGCAGCAAAGACTGGGAGCTTTTTAGCATATGGCATCAGATATCTTCTCTGTCTGAGGTTTTTGTGAGCATTTGCACAAATATGTATGGGGTTTTTAGCATATTGCTGTTTTGGGTCTTCTTATCCCTCAGTTCTCCTGACATTTTCCAGAAAATAAGCAGTCGCTAATGCAATTCTCCAACAAGATCTGAGAAAGCGGGGCAGCCTCTCCCCAACTGTGGCTAAGTGTCAGCAAACATAGGGTTGCACATTGATCAGAATTACAACAGTGAAGGGATCACAAGGTGAAGTTAGAACCTAACTCATGTCTTTGAGTCTAATTTTAATGGGGTTTCAGTTTATTTATATGTAATCTATGTGGTAGTTTTACTCCACATGTTTAAAGACAGATGTTTCCAGAGGTTTAGAATCCTAATTTTTTGTTTGTTTGTGGCACTCCTATGGCTTTGTCAATTTGTGTCAATTTCTTTCTTTACATCTTGCCTGCTGAGCACACTGAGTGAAGTGGGCCAACAATATTTTATCTGAGCATGTTCCAGTCTGTGTGTGTGTGTGTGTGTGTGTGTCCAGCCGCCTTGTGGTTGACCTATTTTCTCTTAAAGTTGAGAGCGCGTCCTCACAGGCACTGGTCAATAAAATTTTCCTGCTGTTGCTTGCCTCTAAAAGAGGCAAACACACACAAACACACACCTTTGAAAACACACACACACACACTTGACCCTTACAAATATATATGGAACAGGAATGATGAGAGCTCTTCTGCCCATTTCTAGAGTCCTCCATTTTTCCCTTGTCTCTTTTGTAGCCTGTCGTCTCACAGTCTTTTAAATCTTCCACAGTGTTTGTATACATTGAAGAATATGTTCATACATTTAAAAATAAATAAAAACAACTTGCATCACCTCCTTTCTAAAATCAGTTTTTACAGTTTGACAGTATTATGACTGCAAATACATCCTAATGAATGACTTATATTTTTAGTAACAGAGGTTATGTAAATGTAACATTGGCTATAACAAAGGATGTAAAACTGTCTGGGCTCAACATCAATTTTCCCATATTAACATGGAAATGGTGGCTCGGTTGCCTTTGGCTACCATTGTCACACATGGGATTGTGGGACAATGGTCGAGCCAACTAAATCACCAAGACGACGACAGCTAGTGTCTCTGTGTGAAAGAGTATCAGGTGTACATGGATGGTTATCAGTCATGTTAAGAGAAACATAATAGTCCTGTAGAGGAAGAGTAAAAGCAAATGGGTTTAAACTCCAGCCTTTTTGTGTGCTTTGTTTCCAGGGACTCTAACAGGGGAATGTGCATGTGTGTGTTAGTGTGTGTGACAGTGTTGGTGGAAAGTGAGAGGGCAGTTTGAGGTCAGTATTTATTTATTTATTTTTTTTCCGAATGTAGTAGCTGCATACACACAGATGTAAACACAAATATTGGATTTGTAAATGTGGTGTTTGTACTGTGCAGGTGTGTGTGCTTGTGAAAGTTGGTGGGATCAGATGGTTTGTTTCTTTCTTAGCAAACTTTGAGAAATGTAGTCAGTAAGAAGATTCTTCTGTTTGTTGAAAGTGATCACAAACTCTTATCGTAAACCATTTAAATTTAAATAATATCAGTATGTGAACTTGTGTGTGTCTGTGCGTGTGTGTTTATGGGCATGCGGAGTGTGTTCCAGCTGGTGTGCTACTGGATGTCCTGGATATTCTTACTGACCTGGCTAATCTCTGGAGTGTGGAGTGTGTGGAAAGCAGTAATTGCATCCTTGATGGATACAGCAGGGAGTTGATCCATGCCTCTGCATGTGTGGGGTTTGTACAGTACTTGCCCTGTTTTGTCCCAGTTTATTGTCCTTCACAGCAGCCTTGCACTTACACATAGACACAGACACACACATTCATACGCATGCTTTTAATGAGAGTGCTATTTCCATTCAATCTTCAGTTAATTTAGTCTTTAGGACAGGCCCCACAGGTGTCATTCTTCATAGAGGACTATACCTATTTCTTTTTGCTGCATCAAATAAAGAGAAATGTATCTTTTACTCATGTTTAAGATCAAGTGTTTAACATATTTTCAGTTGTCTTTGCTAAATACTTCTAATAGGATCACGACAGCTGAGACAGCCTCACCCATTATGTTGCAATATTAAAAGTAAGCCATCTTTTTCATTTCAGGAATGTCAGTTTAGTAAGTGAGCTTGCTGACAGACCTAAAGACAGACCAATAACAACATCACCTTTCCTAATCCAAACACTAAGGAGAAGCTATGTGATCATTAGCCTGTTTTCCATTACTGTTTATGGTTCGTATACAGAGGATGTGAATAATAACTGTATCCGGTGCTTAAGGTGGGTTTTTTTTTCTTTTTTTTGTATTTCAAAGACAACTCAGTACACATTAGGGGGATTGGAAACAACTTTAGTCCTTCCTGACCTGGCAAATATGAAGATAATGTGCTTCATCAGCTGTTTCCAGTCTGTGAACAACAAACTTAGAAGACTGAGCGACATTTTTCCAGATATGATTCCCAGATAACCTCATAGACTTTTCCTCAAGAAAAGTTCTCTCCACATTTTCCCCTGTAGATCTAATATTAGTTGTATAAGTGAGATTTTGAGCGTCTTCAGTTTTCTTCATGCTTCTCAATGTTTCCGCTTGCTTTTGAGGGTGCCACAGCACTTCAGTAAACAGGGTATCTTAATGAGCATCAGCTGTGTTGATTTTGCTAATTTCCTCTTGAGCTGAAGAGCGCTATTGTGCATATGCAGAGGAAGAAAAACAGAGAAGTCATAATATACCCCCCCCTCCCCCCCCCCCCCCACACACACACACGCAAACACACGCACACTTTTTTTTCAATCATAAAGATCAGTCTGATATATGAAAGCAAATATTTCCTACTATTAAAATCTAATATGATGTTGTTAGCACACTGCTTATATTGTGAATGTATGACATTAATCACCAAAACAGTCCTCATTTCCTGGAAATAATTAGTTTAATTTCTAACAACATTTCAGATTTCTCAGGCAGATTGTTTTTGGAAAAACAGTGGGTACTATTTACACAGCTCCATGTTTGAAGCAAAACACACACATGCGCACACACACACACAAGATGACAATTTTTTTTAAGTGTTTCACTTTTTAGGCTCCTTTTGGCCACATTATTATTAATGGAGACCCTTTACTTTCTTTTCTCCTCTTTCCTTCCAACTCTCTCATCCTTTTTTTTTGACTATCTTATCTTCCTCTGCAGTCTTTTTATGTTCCTCTTACCATCCTCATCAGACTGCTTTATTATGCAAATCAGTGTTGGATGAGATCACTTAATTAAGCTCTACTGTACTAGTTTGTGCAGTCACACACATGCACATTCATAGAACACACTTTCACACACATACTCATGGAAACTTATTTTCACACAGACAGAAAGATACTGTTGATCATTGTCTGGTGACTGGCCAACAGGATGTTGAGTTGTCTGCACATGCACCCACAAACAGGCCATTTAGGCAGCAGAAGCATCGCTCTGTATGTTAAGATAAACACACTTGATAAGTAAGGTCTTTCCAGGTCATTAGCCTGCAGTTAGCATCACATCCTCCTTCGCTCACCTCATGAAGCCAGCTGCTTAATTTCTGCTGCAGCTGAAAACACAGCTTATGAGGTCATTGTAGTGAAAAAAACAACAACCAAAAAAAAACAAAACTGAACATCAGGGTTGAAACTTAAACAAGTTTTAGGTATGCTGAGAAAGCCTGAGGGGCAGGAGTGTTAGATAATCCTGAGCTGTTATTCTAGGAAAATCTGAAAAAAGGAAAAAAAAGAATGAATGCTTGAAACATTTAGAATATAAGACACAGTTTTGGTAAATTTCACTTTTAGACATGCCCTTATACATTTGTTTAATGGAAATAAAATTAATAAAGCAAAGAAAAAACAACTCTTTATGTTGTATTATTTATAAAAGTGGTCAATGAGTCCAATATACAATTAAAGTTGCAAGTGGGCCCTCACATCTGTGCATGTGTCATGTCATGGCACATTGAAACCATTTTATTGCAAGGGTAGAGGTCCTTGAGTCCAGACTCCAATATTTAATCTGGATTTTGTACAACATAAATCCATACTGTTTCCTGTCTGTTATGTTGCATTAGAAATCCCCTGCTTTTTGTGTAATGTCTCTGTATATGATGTGTGAAATGTAGCTTTTAAATTTAATGAAAACCATACAGTTGTCATATGAAAAAGTTATTCAATTTCTACATTATGTGAAGTGATGAGGATGACTTGGTATTATCATCACATAGATTTCTAAAACATGAGACTTTTTAAGTATGCTACATTTTGGTGAAATTGAACTGTGCTGTATGTTTGACTCACCGTTACTGCCTGTTTAATTACTTAAAACTCAGTAACTTTACAATTATGCATCAGAAGGGTCTATAAATTAGAAAGCTAAAATATGTTGATATGGCTCATTTTCTAACAATTCTAACTATTTCAGTTCGGGCTCAGTCAAAGAGAAACGTGAACTGACGTGAAGTTACATATTAAGGACTAGATTTACATGTATTACAGCAACGTGGCTCCAGGGTTGCTTTGTCAAGATTTTGCAATCCAATCATCAGAACCATTTTAAAATTTAAGTCCCTCCACTTGTGACATGTGAATGTTGAATTTCTTGAGTGTTTGGGCATTCTGAGCCCATCAAAAATAAATTCCTGTTTTATTGCAGGTAGGCAAGCAAAATTGTTTATTGAAGACTGCTCTTTTTACAATTAAAGACCTACATTGTCTCAGGTTTTCCTGACCAAATCTGAGACCACTAACTAACCACTAAGGGGGAGCATGTCAAAGCTGAAGCATATGATTTTCTCCAGGCTGTAGAGGGAACACATGACTGGGAATGAATGTAGATTTTACAGGCTGGGACCCTCATGAAACTGTTAAAGTGTTTTCCATCTTAAGCTCATGCTATGCCAACACAAGACTAAAAACAACCACAGTACAATAATTAACAATTACGCCCTTAAAAGTTGGAAGCCCATTATAGTCCTTTGTTATGGTATATTTTCATTAGCTTCAGTGGCTCTTATAATGTTTATCAAAGCTGATTTTAGTTTAGTTTGGACATTTAATGTGTTCTCCAAATGATGGATTCAGGCTCCAGAGATTCTTGTGGGCTCCAAATACACAGGATAATTTATTTTCCTAGACTGGTAGGCACAAGCACATTGGTCTGCTTCAGTTACTACTGACACAGAGATTTATGTTGATATGTCTCTAGTGTGATTGTCATGGCACATGACACAATAATTGAGCGTAAAAGAGATGAAATGCATAGCAATTTGCCCCAAGACACAAGCTAACAACTCTGATTATTGATTTCATTTATACTTCTGACAAAAATTAAATTATTTTACTGTGTTAGCGACAAATCAGCTTCAATAAATTGACTGTAATTCAGCATAATGGATGTTTGTGTCGCTTTGTGTACAGAGTAACGTAATCATGAATTACTCTTCCTCATCTTAATGTGTGTATATTTTTTCAAGATGTGTATGCTTGTAACTGTGTCGAATGTTAGTTAAGTGGAATGCAGATGGTGATACATTTGAGTGGTTGCTAAATACTATCTACTTTTATTCATGTGGTTTAAATAAGATTATTAATGGAATTTTTAAAAATGTAGCTATGCCTGCTTTTTATGGATTTACTCATTATTGTGTCTCATAATTCCATACCACATAATGATAGGACAGAAACAAATTCCCACTAAAATGAACCACAGTTTTATAAAAGAAAGACCTTTTTTAGATTTCTGTAACTTGTTACTGGTTGGCCCTGAGGGGGATCTCAAGGCAGGGGGCAAGATGTTTACTGTTGCCATGTTTCCAGTAACATTACAAGGAGCTCCGGATAAGACTCTGAGCCAAAAGCCTGAGCTGTCAAAGTAAATAAGTTTTCCATTTCAAAGAGAGCTATTCTAATTAAGGAGAGAAGGATGGAGCGACATAAAGAAAAGCAAAACCCACAGAAAAGAAGTGGAAAAGGGAGGGCAGGATGGGGGGGAGGTGGAGACGGAGGGAGATGGAAGAGGAGGAGAGAGGGAGTGAAAGTCATTGCAATCCTGTCAGGTTAAAAAAGAAAAGACGCGGAGGAGGTATGGAAACAGGAACTCTGTTGTTGGGTTGGTGTTTTGCTTTGGCTCAGGTTGCAGTGAGACTGAACCTCCATGTGTGTGAAGGAGATGGCGACCAAGCTTGAAGCTTTGGATCATATAGAGGTACTTTCCGTACATGACATCAGTCAATTTTCTAGTAATGAGAAAGATCAAAGGTCAGTTGGGGATGAGTCATGTGAGAGGTGAAATTCTGAGGGTAATCACATTCTGCCAATTATTACAGGTTATTCTAATAAAAACCTATCAAGTCTTATAAAGAGATCTCACCAGTAAAGATAAAGTAGCAACACTGATTCTTGAAAGCACTTCAGGTGTATTTTATGGAAAATATTACAGAATTCTAGAAAATATGGTGCAGAATGGCACATATCATAAATTAGCTTAGGTTAAAGCAACTTGCTATAAATTTGAAATAAAGCCACAAACCTGGAATATGAAATGTTTTTGCTTTAGATTAGGTCACTGGTTACAATTCACAAAATGAGAGACTTCATATGACCACTAAAGCAGGGTTGTTAATTATTGATGAGGGTGTCCTGTGACCTGGACTATTGATTGAACAAATTGCAGCCCCAGTTATTTTACAACTACCGTATCATGTGACTGCAGCAGCTCTACAGTACATGTTTACAGATCTGTATAAGTGACTGAGGTGATTGTATTACAGCTGTTATTATGTAAAGAGTAACAAGACGTTGTGTTATACCTCTGTGAGTGTGTGAGTATTTGCAATAAAATAACCGCGAATGATGTTTTTGTGTATGTGTGTGTGAAAATGTACTACTTGCAGGGGCAGTGTATGCACACTGTTCCTGATGCAGGCATTGATTTGAAAATCAAGAATTATTCATAATTTTTTCTTCTCTGTTTAAGACGCTAATACTTTTATACAAACTCTCATCTTTTAAAACATCACACATACTCTGACGCTGAAGACGCACATACTATTGTCAATAGTATCATGCTGTCCACTCATGCCTCTGCACACACTGATGTCAGCTCAACCCATCTCAGTTCTCCTCAAGATGAGGAGTTAACCTCCTGCGAGCCAAATCTGATTTTACCATAAGTGCCTGTCAGAGCTGCTTTTTTCAGTCTGGCAGAGACACAAGGAAGAAACAAGACCGTTATTATCCTTTTCCAGCACTTATAAAAATAGTTATAGGGTTGTGGTCATGAAAATACAACATATCACTATACTGTCACTGAAAATCTCATACCATAAATGCAGCTTTGGTTATTAACTTTCACAGTACATTCAGGGTTTATGAGATACTCCCTGTATGTGGTAAGTTTTTGTGACTGTGTTTCTCATTGAACAGTCCATTTATATTTTCAACTTTCATGTGGAAATTAGGAAATTTCACCATTGTGCTGAGTTGTCAGCAGTTTATTCAAGTGTAACAATATGGTTAAACAAGTCCAGTTACTTTTTTTTTTTCATTAGCGGTATTGAAGATGAGTTCTGCTCATCCAATAAACTGAGAGAGTTTACAAATTATGTAAACAGAAAATGTTTTCTGTTACTCTTTAATGATGCCTTAATGTCCTAGGCTCTCACAATCTCAAGGATGCTGTGACACTCTGTGGCATCAAAAGGATGCCACTCAGGGAAAGGCCACTGATCTTGGTGCTTCTTAAAGTCGAGAAAGGAAATACTACATCATGTAATCTCACCAAAGCTCTTTAAGGATTCTTTGAAGGTCTGAGTCTTTCATTTGGAGAGATTTCAAGGATGCTTGTATCGTCTGTTTTCCAACCTCCTGCGCTCCTTTGTGTTTATGAAAGCTAGTACAGCCATAAGAGGGATAGATGCTAAATGTGTTTTTCATTTTTTTCTTTTTTTAAGCCAACAGCTGCCAACTATTTTACAGCCATGTTTTCTTTCTCAATTGCCCATTTCATTTTTCTTTCCTAGGCTTAGAACATACATCGGAAAGTCCTATTTTATCACTGAAATCATTTTGACCATGGCTTGCTCCAA
Source organism: Melanotaenia boesemani (assembly GCF_017639745.1). NCBI lineage: Eukaryota > Metazoa > Chordata > Actinopteri > Atheriniformes > Melanotaeniidae > Melanotaenia > Melanotaenia boesemani. The sequence continues at coordinate 22,664,828 of NC_055693.1, forward strand.
CTACCTTTACTGTGGCTCACAGACCTGCAACAGCAGGCACATGCACATGTTAATCTAATCATACATGATACATATATTATTAACATGAGACTAAATGACTTAATGTAGATTTACATGCTTTTATCCTGAGTGACCTACACGTAAAGTACAACATTCAACCTTCAGGGCATCCAGAAACCCCAAGAGTAAGCATTAAGTACCAAATCTATTTAAAGGACAGGGTGCGAGAAGGACAAGTAAAGAGGTGCAAAGTAGGTGCTGGTAAGGTGTTGTTAGGGTGCTGGAGGTGGTGAGAAAAGAGGTGTTCTCAGAAAAGATGGGTCCATGAATCAGATCAGTCTTGAGTACAAATGCTTTATTATCCATAGATGATTCAAATTGTTATTTATCATTTATTTATTTATGTGCAACATTTGTGTGAGTTTGTTTGCCCGTTGTCTTAAAGGTAGGCCTGATCTTCAGTGAGAATTTCAAAACTGCATCTAAACAGAAACAGATCTTGCTGGGTGTGTGCCCGGTGGTTTGACAGTTCAGTGAATACAATGAAAGCATCTTTCTTCGGTGTTATTTAGAGGAGAAATGTTCTGTCAAATGTGGCAAATGGTTTGTAGGATCAAGTGAAAATCCATATCTGTCACTGGGACAATATTTACTCATTTAAATTTTTGCCTGTGTAATCTCTGATATATTCCAGCAGCAGCTACTTTGCTGCCTCTGTTACCTGATTGGCTGGGGTTGCTGGTTGTCAGGTCTAATTTCCTGCTGTGTCCTCCAATCAGGGTGGTATGCTTTGCGTGTGTCAGCAAGTGTTGCGGTCGCCAATTCTGTCAGTACGATCATACAGAGCTATTTAAACCCGCTCCACATTCTAATGTACTCACACTGAAGCATACATGCACCCGCACCTTCACATGCACATTCATGTTGTAGACAGTTGAGTATTTAGTGCAGCATAGGGACCTTGGTGTGGCTGTGTCAGTGATGGATACGGCAGGAGTATCAGCAGTGTTGGTTTTTGCAGAAGTGTGCTGTCTACCGCTGGGATCTGTCGGGCCTGTTCTGCTGAGCCCACACATTCTGCTGGCTCACTGCTATGGCTGCTACTCATTTCTCTAATCGCATGTGAGGGTGTGTATGTGTGGTGGAAAGCATGCTTGTTTGTTGGAGTATGTGTGCAACAGTTAACATAACGTATGTTAACGTCACAGAGCCGTGTTTGCATTTTGATAAAAATCTTTTAGCTCTAATCGGTGTTTGCTGCATCTTATTTAAAATGCAATCCAATTATAGAAGGTTGACATGAAACGTCTGAATGACTGAAATTGATTTACATGGTGTCAAACCTGCATTCAGAAATTCTTCCAATACAAAATATACATTTCATTGAAATAATTAAGTAATGGAGGAATGGATTACTCTAACTCTTCTCCTTAGAAGTTCAGTGTTCTTAATATCTGACTCTAAATGGGGCTTGATTATCATAGACAGGAATTTTGTAGGCTTAATTGCTTCTTATCCTAACACTGAATCTAGATAAGATGACAGGAGTTCAACCTTAAGCCAATGGAAAGAGGAGAAAAAAAAAGATCCAAAATGGAACTAAATAGGTGGGGAAACGATTTTAACTATAAAAAACAACTTCTCTTTTATCTCCACCTCCTCTTGCCTTGATCTTCCCTCCAACAGTCATACTTTTAATTACATATGCAACATACAGTGGTAGAGTGTCACCCTACTTGTGCAGATTGCAACAGATTTGTGTTGAGTAGGAGTTAAAAGAGCTGCTGAGTGCAGATTTAATACCGCAGATATTTAAAGAGAGCATCCCTTTTATCTGAGGGGACAATTTGCATTATTCATGTTGTGCCTTCTGAGAGCTGAAGATAGAAGAAAATAGAGACAAAGACATTTCAGAGAATTATTGTTTTACCAGCAGTCAATGGATTCCTGTTACATTACCAGCAGACTTACATCCATTCTTTTTCTAGGTCTTTGTTGATGTGTGTGTGTGTGACAGTAAAACTGCATTAAACGCTCCCCATCTTTCATTTCTCACTTTCTATTGTTGTAGGTGTCATGAAGAAGAATGCAGCTATTATATAGTTGTCCATGCACCGGTTCAACATCATGCTCATGTTTCTGTCTGTGCTCTTGTCTTTTCCAGCATGCAGGGCGGGCTTCTACAAATCTACCCTCGGCAACATGGAGTGTTCAAAGTGTCCGCCTCATAGCTTCTCTCACCATGAGGGGTCTCTGCACTGTAGCTGTGAGAAAAACTACTTTCGCGCTGAGGGAGACCCTGCCTCCATGGCCTGTACCCGTAAGTGTGTGTTCATTTTCAGATTGTTATTAACCTCTCCAGCTGATGTGAGAAGTGAATTGCTAAATGATGCAGGTTTCACGATACATTTCATGATGCTGTAAGCACAATCAGATCCTTTGCAAAGGGATTATTGTCCTTTTTGCAGAGTGCTTTGTCTGTTCAACAACTCATACAGTATAACATTAATACATATACAAATATAAACTGTGGAACTGCTTATGATATAAACACTACTATCAAGTAAACTTTGCCTTCCATATAGCACAGTCAGACATTGTTATGTAGCTTTCCAATTCACTGTTAAAAACAATAAACTAATCAACAAAAATGGTTGACATTCCTCATTTATTTAAATGCCTTTTTACCACCTTTTCCATTCCCTCAATAGTTCTCTCTTGCCTCCATCTGATGCAAATAGTTTGCAGATGCAGGTGCCTCCCACAAGCATTCTGAAATGAACTCACTCTAAAACTATAAATCACTGCATTCCCTGATGTCAGATTATGGACACATCTGTTACAAAAGGGGCAGCGTGAAGAACAGTAGAAAATATAAATCAAGGCCTACAGTCAAAGACAGAATCCTAATTAGAAAGGCAGTCATGCAAGGTGCTTTATGTGATTATCTCAACATCATCTTGTCAACTACGCAAATTCCACCTCACCGGGACAGATTGAGCACCACAAGGGCTGAAAATGAACAGATAAGTTGTTAGCAGATAACAATCATGATTACCTCACGAGAGAGATGTTACTGGCATGGAGCCGGTAGAGGTTGTTTCAAGTTGAACCAGGAAATTTGAAAATGTTGGTAGACAGGAAAATCTCAAAGACCAGAGAGACACTTTATTTATTTTTGCATTTAATATGAGATATTTCACTAACAGCTGTTTAAACAGAAGTTTGTCCTCTTACAAGAATTCTGTTCAGTCATGTTTATATACATCAGCACATTTATCAACAGCTCACACAACTAACTCTGAATTATTACAAATGTGTGCAAAATGTCCCCATTCTACCCTGCTGAGAGACACAGAGACATTGATTGCATTTGTGTGTTAGTCTATAACAGAAAACAGTCATCACATTAATGTCTTTGTGAAGAAATGGATACTGACCAAAAACTGACCAAAACTTTTAACCATTACAAGTTTGACTTTAAACCAACATTATTTCCTCTGGGTCAATGTTCTAGACACTGGACATGGACTCGCAGAAGCATGAACGCTGTCTGTTTCCTCTTGATGCAAAACATGAATTTAGACTATTTTTCTCTATTTTTTTTGCTCTGCATGAATGCATAAAATAGTGCAGAACAGATTAATGATATGAGAGTTGGAGAGTGAAGTCATTTTGCCAAACCTATTGTACAAAGCATGTCTTCAGAAAAATCTGACCATTTAAATTTCTATTTTTTTCTGAGCCTTATCAGCATCCAATTTTGTGAATTTTTCTATTAGTCATAGCTTTATAATGAAAATCTGCTTTTAATAACATTTTCACTTTAATGTCATGAGTTTGATTAATTCTCATCAAAAGGATTTGCTCTAGTCTTCTCTTAATGACTCAGAGAAAAATAGAAAGTGATTCACATTACCTCAAAGGATGGTATATATGTATATATAAATATATATATATATATATATGTACATTAAACATGAAGGATGTCTCCAAACAAGTCAGGAGTAAAGTTCTAGAGCAGTAAAAATGGGAGCTGGGTTAGAGAAAAAGAAAAGCATCATTACATGGGTTATTAAGAAATAGAAAGTACTACACCAAACCTGCCCAGAGAGGCGATACCATCAAAACTCTCAAACTCAGAAGAAGTGCATTTATTAGAGAAGTTACTAAAGCCCTTTTCAGACAGCCACCACTTTCCACTCTACTGGTGACAACTAAACGTGTGTCAATTACCCCCTGGTGCTTTTCCATAACATTTCACAACATCAGTATGTCTGAGTTACATCCATTAACATATACATATCACTTTCAACAAGGCACAAGCCCAAAGAGCTGCAGTCACATTAGCGGACAGACACAGAACAGCTGTGAGTTAATTTAGTTTCTGATCAGCTGTTCAGAGGAATTTGACAGATCAAGTTATTGAATAAATATATAACAGTGCTGTCCAAATGCTCCATGTGGTACCATGTCTGTTTTATTATTATTATTATTATTATTATTATTATTCTTTCATCTTCAAAAGAAAATGAGAAACAGCATGTAAAAGTTGAAGCTGCTCTTTCTGACCTTTTATGTCAGTCACATTAATGACAATGCTACATGTTTGTTAGCTCGATTTGATTTTCATAAAACGATGACATGATATGATGAAATAACTCCTGAGCGTGGTTTAATGTCTCGTTTGACAAATAGTGTCAATGATGGAATAGCTGCAGTGAAATTAAACCCTTACAATCATAACGCTGACTGTTCCATGAACTTTAATCAAGTAGGAACGTTCAACCGTCATGTCCTACACACCCACTACCTACTTGTAATGCTAACATCAATCGTTAAGGGGATGTAGGAAGTTGTTTTAATAAAATCGTGACTCTTAAATGTATGAACTGTCCCCGTTCCAACTGTCCGAACTGCAAATATGGCAGGTGAGTCTTGGGTCTTTGTCACTTTCAGTCATATCTAAATGAAGTGCGAGGAACATCAAAAAAAAAAAAAAAGACCAAGTAATTGTACGTCATTGCTTTGATGATTTAATGAGGACATTAATGTTATGCAGCTCATGCACAGTATGAAAATTAAACTTAAACTTTTTTACCTCCACAATGTTTTGCTTTATATATATATATATATATAAAGAAAAAAGTATATTTAAAAAAAGCATTTGGAGTTCCCTAAAACACATCTGAGAGGCTCCTGAAACATGTGGAAAAAATGACTAAAATTAAACTTTTTGGCCATCAAGGTAAAACCCAACACCTCTCATTAGTTTGAGAAGACAAACCCCAAGTGGAGGAGGATCGTACCCACATCATGCTTTGGAGATGTTTTTTTTTATTGGCAGGGATTGGGAACTTGGTCAGAATTGAAGGAATGATGAATGGTGGTAAATACAGGCAGATTCTTGAGGAAACCCTGTTTCAGTCTTTTGGGGAATTGAGACTGGGGCAGAGGTTCACCTTCCAGCAGGATAATTACAAAAAACATACTGTTAAAGCAACACTAGAGTGGTTTTAGGGGAAACATTTGGATGCTAAACCAAAACCTCTATGCAACAGAAAATCTGTGGCATGAATTAAAGCTTGCTCTTGAAAAGCAAAATACAGATTGAAGAGTTACAGCTTTTTGGCCTTAAGGATTGGACAAAAATCTCTGTATTTAGACAGTAGCAAGGAATTTGTAGCTGAGAATACTGCAGAAGGGGACTGGTATTTTTCTTTTAATGCCAGTGTTATTTAAACTAAATAAAGTGACAAATACAACTTTACTTAGAGGCTGAATAATGAGTAAACACACATTTCTTACATCTCTGTTTCCTTCTTAGAAATAATAATTAAAATGAATTTGCATTATTATACATATTAAAATAATAATCACTTGTGCTGCTACAATATTCCATCTCAAGAAAAAATACCATTTAGGATCCATTAAATCCTTAAGGTTCATCTCATATGCTCTCTGTACTACACCACCTACCCTCTGGAAACCCAGTGGTCTCCTACTGCTCCACATTTCATCTTCTTCTCTGTTCTGTTCTCTCCACCAGGACCTCCTTCATCTCCCCGGAATGTGATCTCTTCCATCAATGAGACCTCAGTTATCCTGGACTGGAGCTGGCCAGAAGACAGTGGAGGTCGCAAGGATATCACCTTTACTGTCCTGTGCAAGCGCTGCCGTGGAGTTGTTGCCAATGGCAACAACAGTGGGACCCAGCGATGTGAACCTTGTCGAAGCAATGTTCGTTTTCTTCCAAGAGCCACTGGCCTCCACAACACCACAGTAACAGTGGCTGATTTGTTAGCCCACACCAACTACACCTTTGAGATTGAAGCACAGAACGGTGTGTCGTTGTCGGCACCCAAAATGAGACAGTATGCTGCTGTCACCATCACCACCAACCAAGCAGGTAAGATATCACAGAACACGAGTTTATGGATTTATCAGGTAGAGACACAGTAATTATGGGACAAATGAATGACAAATGTTATAATGCAAACATTTGACCTGGAGGCTAATACTTAACTCATGTCTGAGACATTTATCTATTTATCTATATTCTTATTGCCTGTGGCACTGAGTATCCAATGTCTATACTTTATACTTTTTTTGTCTACTGATTACTTAGATGTAGTCACTCATAACTACTTGGATTAATTCAGATAGAAAAAAGAAAAGACATTTTAAAAAATTCTTAGTGTCTTTAATGTTGTCTTATATTATCATGATTGCTTTTATATGATATGATATGCAACTCCCTAACACTGGCATATATTAAAATTATATCTATGGTTTCTAGAATAAAATGAGCTGCTAAAAAATCAAAACAAAACAAACAAAATAAAAATCTGCTACTTTCTGTCATTTTGTGTTTATCACTACCTCCCATGCAGTCTTCCAGAGTTTAACACATATTCACATATTCACCTCTCACTTCAGAACTATTAAGCCAAAAGACAACCTTTAAAATATATGGTGAGAAAACAAGTAAAAAATGTGTCTTGAATTTATGTCAAAGGTGGGGCAAGAGATGTTAAGATGTCAAGCATCAACCAGAATAACCACAGTTTAAATCTGGTTTAAGAGCCTGGTTTCATCTTTCACTCCATTATTTTCAACAGTGTTTCCCCTCCCAGACACATAATGACTCAGATCTGTATCATATGCTCCAAAAGTTATTTATAAGTAGTTAATAACACCCATTAAGTTTTTGGGCTGAAGATTTTATCAGTTGTCATGTGTTTAATTGAACATAAAACCAAAGTACTCAGAGAGCCAGCCTCAAAATTTCACTAACTCACATTTTAAAATATGTAAAAAACAAACAAACAAACAAAACAAAAAAAAACCACATAAATTACTCTAGGTTAAATAGGAAATAGCTAACAGTAGCTAAATCAAAACAGTTGTTTCCTTTGGCTCTTTTTTGTCTTGCAAGTCTTTGTCAAGTCATTATTTCAGCTGAATCTCTTTCTGGGTAGATCCAGTCACTCAGGTCATGGTAATCCTTAAAGAGCTTAAATAAAGGCAACTGGACTTCTTTTTCGTTGTTTTTAAAGAGTTTCACCTCTCATCTAAAAATGCTTCTTAGGTTCTGACTTGTTGGTGGAGAGTTTTGTCTTTTTAAGGGTTGAGATCACATGTGTCGCTGACTCACGTGGCAGTTGTGTGGGTCGTTTCAGTCACTGACACCTGCAGGTTGACAATAACCAGTTTTTAACACAGAGTCTAATGTGTGAATTGTTCTGGAACTGTCTTTTGACAGTACTCAAGACTGCTTTGTAGGTACTTGGAAAGGTGATACCGATTTTTTTTTTCTGTTCTGAGATGGTTTTTCCAATTTGATATGGCTTCCTTGACATCTTGCTCAAATCATCTGCCTTCTCTGTTCTAAATGGTGTACATTGCTGTTCTCAAAGGAGTGTACTTCATCCTTTAGATGCAGATGGACTGCTGAATCTTGACCTGTAGAGAAAGCTCTCTAGTGTTTTGCCATGCTTGGTGGTATTTCATTTTTATTATTTCAACTAAACCACTCCCCTAAATTCACATATGGGATTACAAATCAATTTTAATTTTACTCAGACTTTGCACTAGAGGATTACAAAAAGGAATTTAGTATATAAGGTAGATTATAACTGTAATTTAAACAATACTACAGGGCTGTTTACAGCAGTGTAAAATCCATTAATGTGTGAACTTCTCACTTTATTTCTGCATTTCCATGTGCATAAGTCTTAACCTATACTGTTCTTGCCACAAACATATGCACTCCAGCCATCAGCCCAAGACATTTACAGGCCGATCCCAGGCCGCTGTTCTCTTGTTTAACGACCAGGATCGAATGACCTCCTCCTTTGCAAAAGAAATATCTCCTCCTTTTAACAGACTCTCTTAACGTGGGGATGGCCTCCTAAAACTCCCATCAATCCTTTTAAACAAATATCTCTCCCCACATCCAGTTCTTAGAAGAATAAGGAGGCAAAGGGAAGCAGTGTTGAGAAACTCCAAGGGTAAAATAAATCTAGCTGCGGCATAAAGTGCCAAACCTCAGAAATCTCTGACTCGAGCAAGGAATGCACAAAGGTCTAGCTCTAGCTCATCAACTTAAATTTCCTTTCCCTACTCCTTCACTTTACCCTTACACAGTTTGCCTTTGTATTTGGTGTCAGTAGTTCAACATTTTTCATTACAGTGTTTCTGTTTTTTTTCTGGCCTGACTCTTTGCCTGGACACCAAGTCTTTTCCTTCTAAGCTGTGCTTTTTCACAGCCAAACCACATGTAGTTATTTTCCTTATATTCGTGTTTTTTTCATTTTTCATTATGGCCTTTTTCTTTCAAGCCTTGACCTTTGATTTGATGCTTTATTTATTTATTTATTTGTTTTTGCTCTCAGTGAATAGATACGATTTTCTCCCTAAGTTCCCGTACAGCTATGTCAGACTCTGTCATATACTGAAGATGATAGGCACATGGCAAGAGAAGTAAATTTACACTGAGTGGTCAGAGTAAGTGCCTTCAAGCTTAATATATTAAGACTTAAACAGTTTCAAGGGTACTGCTTAATGTCCCTGCTTTATTTCAGGAAAGAAAAAAGTTGTTTCAGTAGTGCAAAGTCACACATTTACAATCTGTGCTCGCACACTGACAAGAGCTGTGTGTGAGCCCATGCAGCTTCATGGGTGGTGCAATTCAAGTACAAAGCAGTAGGTGCAGGAGGTCCTTTCCAGTCTGTGAAAGCAAAGCAAAAAAAGAAGAAAAAAAAAACAACAATAAAATAATAAATAAACAAGAAAAATTTCCATTACATATATGGATTTTTTTACGTTAAACTATTGTTGTGTTGATCAGATATTTCTCACACAATCTCCTTTGGAGTTAAATTCACTAACTGAGACTACAGAAGTTGTGTCTTTAGTCTACACAGAAACAAGTTTTTTGATCCATGTGGACTTCTAAAAAGTTGAAACAGAATAAGCTAGGTATATCCATGTGTCAGTAGAAAGCTTGAATGACCCCTGCACAGGCTACCGGGAACAGTGGTTCTGTTTTTGATGGTATAATTTGGTTACTTATTGGATGTGATTTACAATCAGATGAGGCCCACTAGAAGACTTAGAAATAAGTTAAAAATATGATAAATGTGAACATAAAAAAGAAGCTGTTGGGCCTTAAACATAACCTCACACCTCTGTGTACTCAAAAGCTTAAAATAAAAAAAAAAGAAGGAAGTTGAAGTTAAATGCAAAGATTTGTTGACCTGAATTCTGTGTTTTGCTGTGCTGGGATTACAAGTGAAAGGATTTACACAATGAAAACCAAAAGCGTCTACAAAGGCAGAAGTTGTACATTCGTCTGTTTGTTTAGATGATTTTTTTATTTCTTATTGTATTGATGCTGAAATACTTATAGCATCTGTTGAGTCACAGACACATTTTACATTTAAAAATGTGGTCTCAGGTGTGCTTACTCATTGTTTGCTACATGTTGTGACTGTTTGGCTGTAGTGTAACAGGTTAAAGACATGACCTCTTTTAGGTCTTTTATGAGGATTGGAGGTGCACATACGTTTCCACTGAAGGGGAGAATTAAGATCAAGAATTTATTGCTATGAGGATAAAGGTCAGTAAAGATTAAAACCAAACAGAAAGCCAATTCAAATGAGAAAGTTAAGCCAATTTAACAAAGCTTAAGAGTCTTCTATTGGTAAGCTTTATAATCTGTGTTGTTAGTCAGGGGATTCTCTCTACAATCTAAATATATATTAGATTTTGAAGAAGGCTTATCAACACTGAAAGGCCTTTGTGTGCCTAGAATATTGAAAAGCATCTTGATGTTTTAGCGATCAGAAAGGATGGATCTTGGTCTTTGATTTCAAAGATTAAACACACAGATCTACATGCAAATGTACACAAAAAACACCTTAACATTGTACCCACTTTCCTCAACCGACACACTTGCAGTCCTCCTCTTCTCTAACAAATATCTAAGCCTGCAGCTGCACACCCTCCATCAGCCCTCAGAGTTTACAAGGATTAGGTTTGTCAGTGCACCAGCCCCACCCGTCGACACTTTTTCTCAAACACATACACACATGTATAGATGCCAAAGCTGTTAAAAGCTGGATTAAGTGTTTCTCTGGGAAGGAGCAGTGTGTCCTGGCAGTGCTGTCAAGGTGCTGTCAGATAGTTCTCCTCCTCTCGCCTCCTTTGCCCTCCACTTACAGTTATAACTGTGCCACAACACGGTAACTATTGTCCACATCCATAAAGAGTTGTCTAATAAGCATCTGCAATTGAACTTTGTTAAGTGGGTTTGGTAAGAAAAGACCAAGAAATGTTATGTATAAATACGTACTTGTGAAAATTCAATTTTAACTAATACATTTTTAAACAATGATGGGGTTGTTGTCAAGGTGATTTAGGCATCAGCAATGATCTATCATTTATAGCAACCTGATGCTGTTCTATGTTCTACATACATGTTTTTAGATGTTTTCCGACAGCTGCATCGTGTTCCTGAAAGGACAGACTGAACAACTCAGAGGGCCAGTTTTTAAGGCCGTTAGAGGCCTGGTATGCTGTGTCAGTTTTATAGTTATGCCTCAGACAGAAACAGAGATTGACAGCAAATTAAGTGCTTGGCGATAGACATGAAGAAAACGATAGAAGGGGAAGCGTGGAGAAGAAAATAGGGAGGAGAGGAACTTGAAGCTGCCTCCAAGCGACCCAGACTCAGTAAATCATTACCACCATAAACCACAGAGCCAATAAAAAGCACAACCTCACCCCACTGTCAGAGCCAGAGGAGGAGGAGGAGGAGAGAAACAGGGGGTATAGAAACAGATTCTACCCATCTGGATTCATTACAGGAGAAAAAATAACTTCCCGCGGAAATACACACTAGTATGTGTACACACACTCAGACGCATTCTGCAGCCATATAATCATCATCAAGAAAGGCTTGAACATTTCAAAGACAAACATGTTTTTTCCTGTGGTCTAATAAAATTAAAAGTCGATGCCTCAGATGCTGAGTTGGCCCCGGAGCTGCCTGGCAATTAGAGAGCAGTAAAGAAGGGAAATGAGAAAGGGAGTGAAGAGAAGGGGAGAGTCGCAAAACGAAGGAGGGGAGCAGGGCTTCATGGAAGGAGAGATGTGCTGAATTACTAGATTGGGACCATGTGAACTCCCCGAGGCAAGGCCATGCATGGGTGAAGGATTGGTGAGGAAGATTGGCAAGGGAGAAAGCAGCAAACCAAATGGGATGGGGACAGCAAAGGGAGACAAGGACATAAAAGATTCATAGGGTTTAAAATGATACTTTTTTCCTCAAAAGGAAAAAAAAAGGATAAACTACTCTATTATTGTGAGAATTTGTGCAGTTTATTTTCAAGCTTCCATGTAAAACTGAATCAGTCAAAATGATGTTTCCTATTCTGATCAGAAAGTTATAAAATGGCAACTAAAAGTGGCCTTGTTTTTTTGTTATTTTGGTGATTTAACCAGTGATGCGTGCAATAAGTTCACCTCTACATTTTAAGATGGCTTTTTTTCGCCCCCTTTTTTTGGGCAATGCTGATTTATGTATCTGATTAGTTACTGTTCTGAATTATGTGTAAGCTAAAGATATATAGTATAACCTTAAATCACATCAGCATGATACCTTCTTACTCAATTAGTTTCATTATGACAGTCATTGTTTAATTTTAACAACAACATAACTGCCATTTATTTAAAAGCAAAGCATTAGATAATGCTAAAACTTGTTTCATTTTGTTGACATATGGGATCAAATTATTTACTAAGTTAATTTAACTACATTGTTTTAATACTCTCATAAATAAGACAATACTTTCAGCAATGAGGGAAAAATTCTTTTTTCCATCAATTTAAGAATAAAATACTCTGTTTTCAGGCTATGAATGAAACGTGAAAAACCTTCTGTAAAGACCTTGAAAATACAGAAGAATACAGGAATAAAGTTTAAAAAGTTTGTCTGAAGAATTCTGCATGAGAGCACGAGATGAAATTATTTTTTCAAAGCAGCCTTTGAAGAAATTCTCATTAGGAGCCAAAATTCACAGTAATACATTCTGCTCACAGAAAAAACAATGAGACTTCTCCACATTGATGGGCACATATTACAACAATATGTTTATGAAGGAATATTGAATTGATTGTAAATAAAAGAAGAACATCTCAAAAAATAGCCTAAAACATTCAAGATTCATCATCTGAAAGCAATAATCATTTACAGGGAGCAGTAATGAATGAATGAGTAAATAAATCAATAAACACACCTCTTTTTTTTGTTCCTTTCCTTCTTAAAACTTTAATTTTAATGTTGCCAAAAGTATGAAACACTTAAAGTTTTGCATTGTTACTTCAGGGCAGTTTCATGAAAATAGTCAAATGGATTAGTGTTTGTAGTCACTTGGAACTTTCAATAGAATTGTTTGCACAAAAGTTAGATATCTCTGAGGATGTGAAAGTATTATATGTGTTTGGGGATTTTTGTGTGTATGTGTAAGCATTTTTCTTACAGCATAATGTCTTATTTCCTTCACGATCTCCCTCAGCCTGTAACGTGGCCCCACCAAACGGCAAACTGAATTAAGCTAACAGGAACTATAGTCAATTGCCAGGATTAAGCACTAGGACTGAACTTCCACTGAACTTTCTTTCTCTCTCCTTCACTCTGGGTCTGTCCAGCTCCCTCACCTGTAACAGTTATCCGAAAGGAGAAAACATCTCGAAACAGTGTTTCGCTGACCTGGCAGGAACCAGAGAGACCCAATGGTATCATCCTCGACTACGAGATCAAGTACTATGAAAAGGTTGGTTCAGATTATGTGAGTATTAGAGATATACCTGGTGTGCCTTTGAACAAGGCAGCTTCATGAACAACAGCTTTTAAACAATTAATTCAACATTTTGGGAAATATTTTCTGCCTGAAGATTACCATCATTTGTCAATTCAGCTAACATGCTGAACAAAAGTATATCATATATTAATTAGTGGGTTTTAGAGTTATTAGCCTACTTAAATTACTTTGCTTTGGAAACGTTATTGTGTCTCACAACATTGTAATACACAGAAGTAAATATAAGTGGTAGAGCATTTCTGATTCAGGATTGTTTTCATTCTTACTTATAATGCCACATATTTCGAAATAGGAGCATGTCCTTTAGACTTTCTCTATCTCAATTTTTTAGAGTGTTTTTCTTTTTTAGGAGTTATTGAATCTAATGGATATAACTATTATTCTTTGGCATCTTTCTGATGCTGTGAGAAATTAATTTGCTGCTTGGCAAAAACAAATATGCTGAGTGTGAATGCAATACTAAAGAGGCCACACTTGTATGCAGCCCAAGCTAATTGTTGCCACATCTACTAACAAGATAAATGAAAGTTAGATTAAATCTTTCCATTAAACTGTAAAAAAAATAAATAAAGGTATGAAAATTTCAAACTCAGCAAAGCGTTTTCAAGATTGCTATTATGTACCATTTGCAGTTGCAGTCAGGCAAAAGTCTTTTTTCTAGTGCTAAATTATTATTATATTTTTTTTATTTAAAGATGTGTTTTGCATTTTATTTGAGATGAATCTGGGCCCACCTGTGTAATCACTAGGCCATCTCTTCCTCATATCCATCATCACAGTAATCCAGATAGAAAAGAACCATGCCTTCTGATGTTGTATATATATATATATATATATTTAAAAAGTCTGTTTAACACAAACTTGCCTTTAATGTTTAAAACTAAAAGTAACTGAAAAATGTGCTTAAGACAGGGAGGAAACTCGTGGATGAAAATCTTTTTTTTCTGTTCCCTTCGAACCTTTGGAGAAATAAAACTGAACTTTTTATGCATTAACATTCAGGAAAATGTTGTTCACTTCTCTGCTTGTTGAAAGGAGTACCCAGCCTCAATCTGTCACCAGTTGGGAGTGGGAATTTGCTGCATATTACCACTTTTTTTATGCACCATATGGAAAACTGAAAACAGGCACAACATGCTTCATTGCACAAAAGTGACATGAAACCAGCTTTTTCATCACCACTGATATTAAGGGATTGAAAACCTTTCTTCACTTTTTACCACTCTCCATCCTGTCTTTTTCCTCATGTGTGTTTCTCCTGCACATTGTTGGATTGCCTTTTTCTAGAAAGTGTGCTATACAACTACATGGCCTTGATATTCTTCTGTCCTTACACTTTCCCATTCTTATTGTTACCCTTCACCTCCCACCTCCATCTTCCCTGCTATCTCTTACACTGGACATCTCTGCAGTTAGCTCCACAATGGAGACAAGGTTTATGGAAGACAGTAAATGCATCTGTGGTGTCCCTCATTCCTCTGTGAAGACTAATTAGTGCAGAACGAATTACGCTGGCTTTCAGCGCTGGTGCTGTGCTATGGCTGACATTTGATGGTGAAATTACCCGTGGATGCAAGTTTAATCACCCTGGCTGATTCACAAGCTACCTAAGAGTGCATATGTGTGAATATAAGTGCCCCAGATCAGTTTGCTTGGATGCCAACATTGGCCTCTAATCTCTTGATTAGTTGGCTGACAGACGTTGTTTCCTATCTAAACTCAGGGTGTCTGCTCAGCCATCTTTAACTAAGATGCTAAAACAAGGTTGGGAAAAACTGAGAGGAAAAGTTAATGAGTGATACTGGGTCAGAGCTCACTGCAGGTCTAATTGCCATCTCTGATCAACCACGCACATGCTCACTCACTGCAAATGCATATTAATTATGAAAGGATGGAAAAAATATAGGTGTTGACTTTAAAAAAAGGGCATTTTAATCATGAACAAAATGCAGGACAGAGGTCTTTTGAAGCAGTAGGCAGAAGCAGCCCAAGGCCCCTTAGCATGCCAAGGCTAAAGACCATACTGTTGGAGCACAAATGTTTGAGTATAACCCCACACCAGGACCACCCCATGATTCACTTAGGAAAGAAAGAGGCTTTTAGTGATGCATACAGTCGCCAGCGAAATTCCTCAACCCCATTGCATGGGAAACTGCATGCAATGGGGTTGAAAAATTTTGCTGATGACTGTGCACAGACACTGACAAACAAAATGGTATGTAGGCTACACATAAACAAGATGGTAAAACGGTACACAAAAACAGATGACAGAGATTACAGAAAGACAGGGATTTCACTGAGAAAGGGATATTCAGATTTTATCAGGCATTCAACAAAGTAGAGACAACCATGTAATTCAATCACAGTTCAATTATTTTATACTTGCTTCCATCTCAGATGAAACCTGAACATTTTACAAAATCCTCATTTCATAACATCCAAGAAAAATGCTGAAAGAATAGATAAAATCATCAGACTAATAAATTATGAAGCAAGGCAATCTCCAAAATGTTACAAGTTCATGCTATACAATTATAGCTTTTATCAAGCAGGATAATGAAACGCTTGAATGAAAAATTTATGAAAAGTGATACTTCTTCAACCCGTTTGCACCTCACATACATCCGCCCACTCAGGAAGCCTTACCATCACGCTTTGTAACAAGTTTTAATTTCTAAAATTGCTCCCATCAGTGCAAACTGTACTTCCATGTCCCCCAGTCATGAAACCAGAGGCTTGAATGTCTAGTGTCAGGGGCCTGAGGCTGTTAGTTTCTTATCCTATATATGGAAATAGTTACAAAACGTTTAGTAATATTCTTGGTAATTCCCAACCAGAAAGCTTCCCAGAAGGAGAGGTGTTTCATCATTTGGAAGTCTGCATGATCTGTATGATCTCCCTGTCGCTTAAACTGGCTAAAAGGGCGCTCTGCAGCTGATAAGGCATTGTCAAGTGCACTTTGTGAAAATAAAATTCATGGGGATACACTTTGCTGATTGTTTTTGCATGTTTTATCACTCAGTCTAGAGAGCTGAGAGAGAAGTTCAAAACTACTTTTATTTAAACTGTTTATTTAGTTTTAGACTTCTGTTATATATTCTGTTGTGCATGTGCTTGAGTACTTACTGTATGCATTACTTATATAAGCTATAATTTGCTGCAGCTTTGTTTAGTTTATCAAGGCAGAGTGCAGTACAGATGCCTTGTTAAATTCCAAATTTTCTACTTAGACATGCAGTATTGATTATCAATTTAGACATTCCTCACGCTTTTATGTACTTTTATACACACACACACACACACACACACATATATTTATATATATATATTCTATATGTATATACACATTCTCTATGTTTATTCTTCTTTTTCTTTCCATAAAGAGGATCTTTTGCTGCACCTGTGTGTGATTTTCAGGGGATCACATGTTGTCCTGATCACTGAACAGTGACAAGTTGCATAAGATTTATAGTTGTGATGAAAAGTTGTTCCAGTGCAGGTCTGGTGTATCAGTTTCTTCCACACACACATACCAGTTTAAAAAGCTTTGTGACCATAAAAACTCTGATCCACCCCATTAATGAGCGTGAAGTTTCCTGATTGTGTGTGTGTGAATGTGTGTGTATGTGCGTATGTGTGTGTCCGTGTCCATTCCTGATGTCGTTGCCTTTTCAATTGAGCATCTGTTAAAATCTGAGTCTGTAAAATAATCATTTGACAAAGGCTGGACACGGTATGGTTTTGAATGATTTTTTTATGAGTTTGCCTACATTGCAAAACATGCAGCTCATTTTCAGGATTGTTGAAGTCATCTAATGGGTTTTTGTTAAGATTTAAGATCCTCTTTCTGCCCTTTTTTCCCATCTTTATTTAACAGTTGTTAAACAGCTTAGAATAATGTCAGAAAAAGTGTGTTTTTAGTCATGTATGTGGAATTTACTGGCATAGCTTTTTTTTAAAAAACAGTTCAGGCTGTCTATTACGCCAAGATTTTCAACATGTGGAGCAAATTTATTTCTGCTTAAGTGTTTATTTTTTCTGTGTGAAACTGAATTGTATGGGGATGCCATTCCTTTTCTTTTCTTTTTATTTTCATCCTCTTACAGTATCATTAGGTCTCATTTTGGCCTTCAGAAACTGTAAATCAGCGTTGTTTATGGCTGCTTTCTACGTCCTTTCTTTTTCATCCTCCCTGTACTCACTTGTACTTTTCTCTTCTACCTTCCACATCTGGAAACAATGTACAGAACCTGGTGTGTAAATCCTCATGTTGTTCTATCAGCAGAGATCAGTAGGACAGAAGTCATAAAACATAAAGGGAATAATTCATCAGATTGAGAAGAAAGCTGTCAAACTGTCTGGGGTATCTATGTGTTTGCTGGCGTACATGGGTTAAAGTGGACATGTATATCATGTATACAGTGTTGTAAATACTTTATATGCATGCTGTTTTTTTATAATAGTCCCAAATATGACTACATTATTGCATTACATGATCATACATTTTGTTTATAAATAATGACAAATCCCTCACAAATATTAAATTTCCTCTATGTCTTCCAGGAGGAGCAAGAGACTAGCTACACCATCCTCCGTGCTCGGGGTTGTAATGTGACCCTGAATGGTTTGAAGCCCAACACGGCTTACCTGCTTCAGATCAGAGCTCGCACCGCTGCTGGATATGGAGCCAGCAGCCCCAGTTTCCAGTTTGAAACCAGCCCTGACTGTAAGCTCAGCACTGTCTTTGAATGCAGAAATGTACCTTATTGGATTTTCTTTTTTCCTTATTATTTCTAGAACAGATGACCTAATGATGATAATGACTGGTAAAATTATTAAGCCATATTAACTGGAAATCAAACAAGCATATAACATAATAATTGTCTTTATGTGTAGTGGCTGAACAAGTGTTACGAAATATATTGTTGAGTTGTTTTTTTGTTTTTTCAAATTTAAACTTGATGAAATTTATTGGATTAAATATTGAAAGTAATATTTAACCAACAATATTCAAAGGAATTTGTTCAGTCGTGGCTTTTTTAAATTTGTTTTTACTCAAGTGGGAGAAAATAGCTGTCAAGGCATATCATTTTAAAAAATAATTTCCTTTACAATTGCCAGCAATATCAGTTAACTACCAGTGCCACCTACTGTTTCACTCTTTAACCAAATAAAAGTAAGTTTGAAAAGTGATTTGCATGTTTGGATAAAAATAGCAGGTAAAAAGCAGGTTTTTAAGTGCAAACAGTGTCAACAAGAGCAGACGTATTTCATAAATTAAAAAGAGAAATTGTGCAACCTTTTCCACCTCAGGATTATTTGAGCACCAAATAGCACCCGAAACACCTTTATTTGCTTGAAAAGGAACTGACTAAAATTTTGCATGGATATTGTAGGTTGCTGGAAGGAAAATGATCCTCATGTTTTAATGATTGCTACCAAAACAAGGCTAACACAGCTGTTCCTGTCTGTCTTTCAGCAGCCTTCTCGATCTCCAGTGAGAGCAGCCAGGTTGTTTTGATTGCCATTTCCTCTGCTGTGGCCATCATCCTGCTCACTGTGCTGCTCTACGTCCTGATTGGCAGGTCTGCTTACCACCTCTTGAGTTTTCAGCATGAGTTTTGTCTCCTTCCTTTGCAGTAATCCATTTACTCCGCCTTCAGCTGCAACTGACTGTTAGATAAATGTGTATTTTTCAGCATGAATTATTTACTAGTTGATGTCACACATTACAAAATTTCATCTAGAAAATTATACTCTGTAACACCTGCACACTATACAGTTGAAGCTAATGGTAAGTGTGTGTGTATCTGAAGTTTCCGAGGCTTTGTGTGTGGCTTAAGTTGAAAGTCGGGAGCGGTCAAATCTAAAGCACATTACAAGACATTCTGATCCTCACTTGGCTTATAGGAGCTGTATTTACACACAAACACACAAACACATAAAAACATACGGGACTCTCACTGGTCTCCAGGCTGGACCAGTGGGTGAGGGCTTTATGTGAAATGTGACACTAGTTCTGCTCTTTCTCTGCTTGAACCGGTAGGTTTTGCTGCCGCAGCAAATCCAAACATCCAGATGAGAAAAGACTGCACTTTGGCAATGGCCACTGTAAGTATGTTGGGGTGTTTTCTGTGCTTTTCCATTCTTTGCAGAAGAAAGAAAATTAGGTCGTCACAGAGGAGCTAAATTTGATGGTTTGATTTTTATGTGCTTCTTTGTCAAGACAGCTTTCACACACTTGGAGCAGCAGTGGTGGTTTAAGAGCACTGTATTTCTATGCTTGAGGTGGTTTCCCTTTTACTTTGCTCTGTTTGCCTTTATGAAAAGACAACAATTACAATGAAACCATGTTGAAAATGAGGTTTGTCAGTAAATTTTAAAAACAATACTGAACATTTCATTCATAAAAAGGAACAGATTCAGACTTATGTCTTAGTTCCTTCTTTTATGATCAGGAGTCTCTTCCAGTTAGTGATTTATTTTCCTTCTTCTTTTTTTTTTTTTTTTTTTTTTGGCAAGTCAAACACATTTATATGGAATTATAATGTTGAAGAGATTATCAAAATAGGGGTTAGGTATCGTTTATATTTTTTTTAATATGCTCTATCTTTATTTTTAAAAAATCTGTTTTTTATTTTGCATTATCCTACCCATAACCTTTACCCAGGCATTAGCCCCGGACCTGTGCTGGCACTGAACAGTCACTGCCCACTCTTTAATGAATAACTAGAAGCAATCATAGATCACGGACCTCCACCAAGCCATAGGATCTTTCACCTGAGAAAAGCTTCAAAGGCCCAACAGTCCACCTATGCCCCCTATATTTTAAACCTTCTAAATCACCAGATGCTGAACTAGACTTGATGCTGAAATGGCTAAATTATCCCTATCTCCCAATAGCAAAGAATCCTTAAAGAAAATTCTGGAACCAGGCGGTCATTTCAAAAATGTAATCATTTGTTCCTTTATTCCATTTCTGACATTTCCTGAAAATTTAATCAAAATCCCCCCATAGCTTCCGGAATTATGTTACTAAAAGTCAGTCAGACAGACAGACAAAGTAACACTGCTGAAAACATAATTTTAAAAAATGAACAGAAGGAGAAGAATGAACACAGAATAAGCTTTGGCTATGTGCCAACAAATGAAGGAGGAGGACTCAGATGGGGAAGAAATGATTAGTTCCTCTTACTACAATAGGACCAAGTTTGGAGTAGACATCCTTGACAAGATGCTGACGCAGTTTTCATCTCAAACTGCAACTAGAAGTTGGCCTGGTGTTTTATAACATTTTGGATGCAGCTGCATTGAACGCATGGTCCTTTTCCAGAGCTGCATCAATGTCAGAATGACCCGGCGAGCGGTACAATACATCAATATTAGCTGACATCCAGCACGTTGTTTCATTACTGCTTTATATGATACTTTTTTCTAATTGTTTCCCCTCAAATAAATGAAAACATTTAAATTATTTAAATTTTATTAATATGTTAGCTGATAAATGCATGCTGTAATCTAGTATTTGGCATTTTATCTTTGAAATACAAGCCTGAATTAATCACTTAATTATTTATTATTTATCTACTTTTTGGGAAAATGGCTTCTTTAAGTGCCACCTTTATTTAATGCTGCGTCGGCAGGGTGTCAAAATGACTCCCTCTGGCAGTTCTAAGGCGTATTGGAATTTTGGCAGTTCCAGAGTTAAACAAAAATATTCCCGGATACAAGTGGTGATCCAGGTCACCCCCAAAATTCAGGAACGTAAAGACTACTAAAAAACAGCTGCAAGGATGTCTTCACTTTTAAGCCAGTTAGTTGTAAACAAACGTATATGTCTACTAAATAACCCCTGCCCCCAATAAATGAGTTGGTGAATGTGACCAGGGAGAGGGAAGTCTGGGCTTCCCTACTTAGACAGCTGCCCCGAGATCCAATCCCAGATAAGCCGTAGAAAATCGATGGATGGATGGATGGATGGATGTATGGATGGATAATTGGAATTAGGACTGGAATGGCAGCATTGGTTGAAGTTGACTGTGGTTTCCTTGAATCTGACATGGACCAAATATGAATTCTGTTTAGAGTTTTTAAAATCTATGAATTTGAGAAAGATTTTGCATAACTTTTGTAAAGCAAAAGTGTGTGTGTGATACTCAGGACAACAACAGGACAACAGCATACATACCTACATAGTTAGAAATCAATAAGTATGTAAGTCAGAGAGACAAGTCCAAGTGAAGTCGTTATGTCTGGGGAAATGACAGCAGACAGCAGAGAGGAGATTATATAAACAAACCCATTAAAAACAAAGGAATCTTCAGAAGTCTCAAATCACAAGTCTGAGTTGAGTCTCAAGTAAATGAAAATGTGACTTAAACACAACTAGAGTCCAAGTCCCAGACTTGAGAACAACAGAATTTCAAATTACATTGTTTCAAATGTTTACTGATCCAACTTTCTTGTGCTGTTACAGTACGTCTGCCAGGCATCAGGACTTATGTGGATCCCCACACATATGAGGACCCAAGCCAAGCTGTTCATGAGTTTGCCAAGGAGTTAGACGCTTCCTGCATCGCCATCGATAAAGTTGTGGGTGCAGGTAAGAATGAGCAAAGAAAGATGATCAGATTTTGCTGCCTGACACAAACACAGTGTCACTTATTTCAGGCAAAAATATGACAATACTTTTTTATACTTCTTCTTTTCTTGCAGTATTGCAGTAAGGCAATAACTGAACAATGAACTGCAACAGTTTACAGAATTCTACCTCATTACGATTACATTTTTTTATTTTTATAACAAGTTTTTCCCTTGACATAATATGGTTAGACCATTGAAATCGAAGCTAACAGTTTGGTAAAGTGATTTAAAGAAGGGTCTATCAATGCAATAAACAGGCACCATTCAACCCAGTTTACAGGAATATAATACATATCCTGTATGTATATAAAAATGTAGTGAGGTAGTCAATGGATGTCATTTTTTCCACCTCTGATATCATTGTTACGCCCTTTATACTTTTGTTACTCTTCACACTCTATTTAAAATGCACACCACATGCTAAACCACACAAAGAAAAAAGGTGGAGTGCACATAGGGCCCCTATACATCGACATTTTCATAGCAGCAGGTTGGTTATCTATGCTTCATATACCACACAGCTGGGAATGAGAAGGCATTTAATGCCTCAGCGTGATGTCCCTTCTTTCCACTCCTTACCTTGGATGGAGAGAAAGAAACAGAGGAATGAGAAAACTTCGGCTGCTCCATTTCTTCATATCCTTCCCTCATTTTTCCTTTTATTCATTACTTTCTTCACATTTTCTGTAGGCAACTTTCCTATGCTCTGGTTCTGAAATAAACCAAGTTTCTTTTCTTCTTCGCTCCGCTCTTCATGTACTCCATGATAACTTGAGCAGGAGTGCAGACTGGAGAGTAATGCATTATGATTCATGTCGGGTTCATTCAGAATAGATGGAGACCAAAGCATATAGTACATAACAGCAGACTGGTCTCCAGAGTCCCACCAACCCTTCACACTGTAAAACTGTCAGAATGGCCTGAGAGTCTAACACTGACTATACACTAGACTGCTGCAGTCCAGAATATATTTTTTATTGTAAAAACCAGACACAAAGCCATTTTATATTTGTAGGATTGCTATGGTACATAGGCAGGTATTTGCTTTTCAACCTAATCAGATTAGGAAAAGTCTTGTCTTCTTTTTCTATATTAAAAACATGTGTTAAAATATTTTATTATACATTTGATCAACTGAAGTTGTAAGTTCTTTTTCATTTCAGGTAAGGTTTGGATTTTGCCAAAGCAGGTACAATAAGTGTGGACAAGTTATAATGTACCTTTACCTCAGTTCTGCAGTCAAAATAAAACAAATATATAAGTGGAATATCTGGTATTTATGATTTAATGTATTATTCATACCTTCATCATTATTCTAAACTAAAAATCCTAATACCCTCTTACATAGATGGGTAAATTCCAAACAGCCACACTGCAGTAGACTATACATTTTTAATGTGCCCAGCACACAGCTGAGACAAAATGTATTAACAGTACTTTGGCCTTTCTTCATTCTGGTTAGAAGTCCAACTTCACATTGTTTAATAAGTCTGTTTTGTGCAACTGTCAAATCATGATCTGGACATTGTTGAAGGGGGATCACAAAAAACACATATGAGAAAACCATAGATGTGCATATCCAAGCATAACAGAAAGAAAAATAGGAGGTACTCTGTTTTTTATTTTATTTTTTTTTTCATCTATTCTAAACTTCAGAAAATGAGAACGTTCAAGCTTGAACTGTTATGTAAACATTATTGCCCATCAACTTTAATGCAACATACCACCTAACTGTGATTTTTATGAAGTTATATAAGCACTCTAAACTTTATACAACATGCCTCCTCTTTCTCCATCACTGCTTCAACCCCATCTGTCTTCATTAAACATGCTAAAGGGACTTTGATATTCTTGCCAATTGGTGATTGTGCGTTAAAAGACATAAAACACATGCTCCCTTTTGCTTACATGGGTCAGGCTGTAACATCAAAGTAGGATACCTAGCTCTATTCGTAAAAGGAAAGAAATGTGTCCTCCTAATCAAGCCTCATTACAGCAAGATCTTCTTTCTTGGAGTGACCACATAAAAAGGTGCCTTGGCCTTGCTCCTCTGTCCACTGTTGAGGGCTGGAGGAATGGAGTAGAGCAGGGACGAACAGGCATGCTTTAGCTATTTAAACAGGTTGTAATTATTGTGCCTTAAGTTCTTCCAGATACTTTTGCTTCATGTCCAAGGTTTGACCCATGCTCTCTGATCTAGCACTGCTGTGGAATATGATTGTACTAGATGGAGAAGGAGATCTGCACGTCTTGGCTCTGACATCATCCCAAATGAACTCATTCAATATGCGTATGCATTACGGCGTAACCCACACTCATGTACAACACAAAAGCACAGACATAGAGGTTCTGCTCATCTTCTAAAGTTCTGCCAAAAGCCTGTCACAAGAGCTGCCCTTGAAGTGGTCAGACTACCTGAAAAGCTTGCAGTCCTTACAAACACACGTTTACACACACACTGTCAGTTCGTCAGGGGCTGAACTAAACACAGGCATTCTCTCATCAGCCAATCTTGCTAATTGATCTCTCTCAGAGTAGATGTTGAGTCATTCTGGGTTTACATGACATAAAAATTAAAGTTGAAAAGTCACAGTGCTGTCTATTCAGTTGTTAGTAGAATGGATTGAAGTCATGCAATGATTTTGCTGAGTGAAGTAATCATGTACTGCTGTAGTACCGCTGTATCATGCTATACTTGTCAGCAAGCTCTCAAGGGCAAAACTGAACAAGCTACATTTTAAGAGACAACAAATATCCTTTAATAGATGACAATTAGAAACAGACTTTTGTTGTGTCGTTTGTAGTGAGCTTAGTATACTGAGTCACCTTGCTTTGATGTTTCTAGAAAAGGCAGCTAATTAGTGAGTTGTCTCCCTTATGCAGGAGTGTCAGCTAAAGAGCTAATTCAGATAGCTCAGTCAGTCTTACGATTGTAATGTGTTATTCAGTACAGGAAGATTTGTCTGCTTGCATGGATGCTCTTGCTTTGATTAAAGATGCTGATGTGTGAAGATGTTTGATTCTGTGACACAGATACAGCCAGGGGCAGCCTAAAGCTAGCATGCTGGATGGTTGTTCTTCATTGTCAGCTATCTCAAAACAGACATTTATCTACAACCTCATTTTCAGCAAACAAACCATTCTTCATCTATTTTTCCAACTTTGTTTCATCCTCAGGTGAATTTGGAGAGGTGTGCAGTGGTCGTCTGAAACTGCCCAGCAAAAAGGAGATATGTGTGGCCATCAAGACTCTGAAAGGAGGTTATACTGACAAACAGAGGCGAGACTTCCTTGCTGAAGCATCAATCATGGGACAGTTTGATCATCCAAATATCATCAGACTAGAGGGAGTTGTAACACGCAGTAAGTGCATTCATTATGCATGACTCAAAAGTACACTGAAAGAAACTTTTTCATCAGTTACTGTAACAAAAATGCCAACATCTGTGGTTCCAGCTTTATGAATAGTATTCTGTTAGTTAGTTGCTATTCTAGTCAATGTTACTAAATAAAATGAAATTTAAATTTTGGGGGACTTTATTTTTAAAAAGTCCAGAACAGAAGTTTTCCATTTGCATACCATCACAGATCAGACCTCTGCAGAGAGACTTTTTACTGATTCTGGACTTGTGATCATCTTTGACAAATGGCTCTAAAGTGGCGACACTTCTGTAAAACACAGACAAGTTTTTATTGAGTTGCTGTGGTGTAAATCTCTACAGATTAATGTGCTGTGATCAAAGCTTGTGTCCAAAGCAGGCATAAATCCATAAATCCATATCTCTGACTTGCACCCCTCTGGGCCTCTTTATAAGACTATCATTAGCACACAGAAGGCCCCTTTAAAAGGGAATGACTGCAGAAAAAGGAAAATAATGAGTCTGAACTTTGTCGCTGAGAAACGGGCCTGGCCTCCATCTCTCCCTGCGGCACTTGACTTGTTAAGTAGTTCTGCCACCATGCTTATTCTAAAGAGCAGAATAAAAAACATGAAGATTTTACCCTCTCTGTAGGTTTTTTTTCCTTTTATAAATTTTTTTAGTCTCATCTGCTTCTCCTTTGCATAAACTCAGCACCGTAATTGCTTCCTTAAATTTGTGTTGTTTGAACTCAACCTCTCACTGAGTACAGTATTCCTATTATAAGAAACCTCAAACATATTCATTGTTTTGAGGTGCATGGCAGAAAGCATAAAAATTAAGTCTGGACATTCTTGTCATTAAAGTCAATTAAACATATTTCCATTAAACAGACGTTTTATTGCCAAGCCAAAATATTTGAATACATGTTGTGTTAAGGATGCGTGATTTACATTGCTGAAAATTCAACATCTCTAAGGAGAGTACTTTAACTCACATTCACCTTTGTTCCAGTCATTCAGCCTCAGGCATCCTGATACTGATTGAGACTGTATGTGTGTGTATGTGTGTGATCTCTCAACACTGAAAGTGATCGCCAAATACATCTTAAACCATTGTTCATGTTGATGTCCAGCCAGTGAGAAATGCTGCAATACCACAGGACGGTGGATTCATTTGGTGCTTGAGACTGATAGGGGAAGCTTAGACCTTCACTCTGTGGATACATGTGTGTGTGTGTGTGTGTGTGTGTGTGTGTGTGTGTGTGTGTGTGTGTGTGTGTGTGTGTGTGTGAGTGTGTTTGTGTGAACATGACATTTGGAGGGATGCCCTGAACACATGTGCATAAGTCAGAGCAGCACAAGTGCAGGGCATAGTTTTAAAGGGTCCATTTGATATGTGCCTACACATAGACACACACCTACACATGCAAACACACACAGCTGAAGGGTGATTTATTAAGCTGCTCCTGTTAATTCTTAATAATCCTGAGACTTTCACACCCCATTTACCTTGCTGTTGCTTTTGGCTGATCCACAGGCTGCATATTTGTAGGAATACACACGTACTTACCCACACATGGTCTTCTCTCATTCAAGCCCATACACACACATACATTTGTGCACATACACTCGCACTTGGGCTGGCGGAACAAAGGGGCTTGAGGGCCTTTATCTTTACTGCCAAAGTTGAGAATGGAGAGAAAGAGGGAAGGGAAGAGGGCAGAGGACAGGTAGGAGGACAGAGTGTGTGTGTTCCTGTCTGCAACTATAAAAGCCATTTGGTGGTAAATGGAACAATCCATCAGAGACTGTAAGGAATTGGGTGTAATGGAGGGAGTTTAAAAGGAACTGCAAATCTCATTTCTAAAATTTTGGGAAGTTTTATAAATTGCAACAAAAATTAAAAATTGTGTTTACTATTTTTATATTTTTAATACAAATAAGACCACTTTTTTTTGTTCGTTTTTTTTTTTTTTTTTTCTTTTCCCAGTAACTAACTTTAATGTATTTAGAAAATGTTACAAAACAAGATTTTAGCAGAAATCAAAATCAGCTGTTTTCATTCATTGTCTATACCGCCTATTCCAATTCAGGGTCATAGGGAAGCTGGAGTCTTTCCCAGCAATTAGCAGGCGAGAGGCAGGGTGCACCCTGAACAAGTCACAGTCTATCTGTGTCTACCAGGGTCTTTTCTTCTTATATATATATATATATATATATATATATATATATATATATATATATATATATATATATATATATTTCACTTACAAACAGACTTGGACTGGAGGCAGACTGGTCAAACACACATTTTTGTATGCATAATGCCCACATTTTGAGTCGTGGAGAATGAGGACTTTGAGCATTTAACTTTACACAATTCCAGTATGTTTCTGCTTCAGTCTTACCTTAGCATACTACTCCCCAGTGCCATGGATACTGATGCACCACCATACCGTCACAGATCCTGACTTTTCTTAGATGGACCTTTTCATGTATAACAGTGGAAGG